>NC_073228.2:19625833-20230000 GCF_029281585.2 Gorilla gorilla gorilla | reverse complement strand
GGAAGAAAAAGCACATAAGAGATTAACGATTACTAGAAAGTGTCAGTGAGTCATAGTTCATGCTTGTACAGCTCAAGTGGGGGCAGGTGTCTTGGATAATGGCCACCTCACCTTGAACCCCAATTCCATCCAATCACCAGGAAGGCAATATTTCACACCTTGATGGCAGCGTCCATGGAAAATGTGACACAATTTGATTACTGCCCCTTGAACAGTATTACAGTAAAAGAATGCAGTTTATGACACTTAAATGAGAAATAATTTAATGATTCCTACGTTCCCAAATGCCTTTTACCGTTTATTGTTATGTAGACCTCCTAGATAAGCTGTGCAGTTACGACTATTTTTCAAATGCAGAGTAAAAGCAAGAAAAAGTAAAACCAAATTGGATTTAGGTCTTCACTAAAATGCCCGATTCACCCTCAGTTTCAGTCACTTTCATAGTACTCTTGAGTAGCAACCATTCCTTTTGCCCACAGGCAACTTAAACTCTGAGGTGCAGTCAGGAAGGTACATTATTAACTGTGGTGGGTGACTTCGCCTGTTCTGGGGAAACTAGATACAAACTCCTGGGTACTATTAGGGCCTCTGTGGGTTACTGTAGTGAATTCCAACTAACAACGTATGTTAGTCTGTTTTCACACTGCTGATAAAGACATACCCAAGACTGGGTAATTTATAAAGAAAAATAGGTTTAATGGACTCACAGTTCCACATGGCTGGGGAGGCCTCACAATCATGGCAGCAAGCAAAGAGAGAGAACCAAGTGAAAGGGGTTTCTCCTTATAAAACTATCAGCTCTCATGAGATTTATTCACTACCACAAGAACAGTATGGGGGAACCGCCCCCATGATTCAATTATCTCCCACCTAGTCCCTCCCACAACACGTGGGAATTATGGGAGCTATAATTCAAGATGAGATTTGGGTAGGGACACAACCAAATCATATCACAATGTGTGGCAAAAGTCATTCACCTGGTACCTTGCCTTACAGAAAAAGATCAGTACTGCAGAAATCCCAAGAAGAAAGAGCCCCTCCAATTGCAAAGACTAACACACTTAAATGTACTCCCACTTTTCAAATACCCATGCAAATGGAAGTGCATGGTTTAGCTTGAGCTCCCTAGTTTTCTTGGATAGCGGCAGAAACCTGCTTTGCTGCACAGTGGCTAAGTAGAAGAGCTGCTTCTCTTCCTAGTCTCAGTCTTGGGTACATGTTAGTCCAAAATCCCAGCTGTGTTCTACATAAAGAGCATCATCATATTTCTTCACCTATGTGACACCAGCCCCATAAGCTATTTTGGGCCAAAGGGTTTGTGATTATTACACAGGATGTTATATTTTAGTTGCCAAGTGATGCACCTTTTATGAACAAAATAACTAGAAAACTTTTCTGTTATTTTCCAAGAAACACACATACATCTCTTAGGATATGCCTGAGATTCCATTTAAAGAGAAGAAAAGTATGATACCCACAGTGTGCATTTAAACAGAAAGAGGAAATTCAGTTATTTTCTTCTTGAACTAATATGCTCAATGTAGTGACTACAACTTAAGTGGAAGAGGATAGACATTATTAGTATCCTGTACCCACAAATGACACAACTGAGGCACCTAGAGTTGATTGAAACAATCCAGACAAATAAATATTTTCAGGATTGAGGTTTGAATGCAAGTCCAATGTTCACACTTCCTGGCTTTCAGGGGCTGCCCAATCATTTTGTACTTTAAATCCTGTTAGAATTTGAATGCACACACACATTAAGGGCTTAACAAGTAAGTTTTGTTCTTCAGTTCAATTAGAATGTTGTCAACCTTATAAAATAAAACTTCACATTAAACTGATTAAATGATAAGCCATGTGTCTTATTATTTTATGTGTCAATAAGTCTCAGGTAGGGCAGATCCAGGACTGAACAATTCAGTGGATCAACGATGTCATCAAGGACCGATCACTTCCCTCTTGCTGCTCTGTCATCCTCACCCTACTGGCCGTGTCCTTGGCTTGTCCCGTTTAGCACTGCAACACAGCTGCTAAGGGCCCAGGCATCACAAGCAGACACAGCAATGACCAGCAGGGGCAGGCGAGGCTTTTTTTGTGATGCCTTCTCTTACTTAGCCACACATCCTTCCTAGAAACTCCTTAGCACACTTCCTCACACTTCACATGGACCACAATTGTACACAACATTTCTTAATCAGAGCAGATGAGAAAAATGGAATTAATTTTGCTTGTAAGGAGTAAAAAAGAAGTAGGAGATGGTTGTTGTATTTAATCAACAATATCTGCTATATTCTTTCAATTTCTAATGTAGTTGGCCTATGCACAGTGATATTAATCATTATGAAAGGATTAAAAAAGAGACGTTACTGAGGTTAATTAGAATGAGAGTTCAGCTTTAAATTTAAAATGTAAATGGGGATTGAGACAAAGATATTAAGGATACAGTTAATCCATTAATATACAAATACACACATACCCACATAAGTAAATTTGTCAATTAAATATACAATTAAAAACAATATTTTAAACATACAGGTAAAACATGCTGAATATCAAACTAGTCTAACTATTGGAATGACATGAATTAAAAAATTACATTTTCTAACAGATACAAATGGTAGGAAAGTTATTTTTTGGTTTCATTTATTCATTTGTTTTTGTTTGTTTATATTTGGGCTATCTCCTATGAGATTTCTTGAGACCTTTGCTAACTAGAACTTTCAAAGACCAAGGAATACAAAAAGCAGTATTTAATGTCCAGGTGAATGATTATATTTTCTCATTACATTTACCAAGCTTCATTGTATCAATTTAGGATGCAAGAAGACTTCAGACGCTGCTCTCAAAATCACCAGCAGTGAAGTAGATAGCAGATACAGAAAGAACAAGTAATGGCCTGGCTTCTAAAAACAGAAAGAGAAGATTTATAGCCTCCATAAAGCCAGCATGACTCAGGGCCAAGTTCATTCTGCATCCATCCCCCAATTTCTCTTGTCACAGGAGAATGAGCCGAGGACCACTTTTGCCAGCAATCTCTTCTGCAGCATTCCAGTAGCCCCTGCCAGACCTGGCAAGAGTATTGAGAGGCACCCTCCTTTTTTTCAAGAAGCAGGGCTCTGGACAGAATCAGGCCAACTCCACAGGTCACACATGAGCTGCTCTTGTCTGCAAATGAGCTGCTTGATTGGTGCTTAGAAGGTGCTGGCTCTTCCTGCCCCAGTGATGGGTCTCTACAAGCCATCTCTCACCTCACCTGAAACGTGGGTGCTTTCTCAAATTCCTCACAAGAAAACATTGATACTTAGTGTTCAATATCTATACTCGGTCTTAGAAATGAATATCCCGGTTTGATTCGCCTGCAGAACAGCTTTCACCAATCATTACCAATCTCAGCACATCACCACCTCTTCCTATAACTCCAGGAGGTTCACATAAACATAAGAAAATCAAGTTTTATGCTACTAATCCAGACTAAATCATTTCTCCCTCTGGGAAAGCAAGCAAGCAGAATTGGTCTAAAGGAACTATAAGAAATCTTCAGTTATGAAAGAAAAACATACATACACATGCACCACATTCATATAGAGATAGAAAAGTCCCTGCTCCTACTACTAATATAGCCTATCTTTTCACAGGTCATTGAAATTTTACTTTAAAATATGTGTGCTGGTGGGGGTCAACGGATAGTTACAGTTATCAAAGTACAAAATTCTTTTTAGGGAAAATAAAACCTCTGTAGTTAGACATTTTTTCAGGGTCTGGTTCTCAGACCCCTTGTTAGACGAGATGAGGACTGAGATCCTGTGAGCAAACCCTTCATATTCCTAAAGCCACTGAAGGCTTTTCCCAGGAGGACCCCACAGAAAGGTCCAGCCCTTGGCCAGGTGCAGTTATAAGTCCAGCCCTTATAACAAGCTGCCTGGGATCCAGGGCATTGAAATACCAGAAGACTGACAGAGCTGGAAGCCTGCTGGCAGTGGAGCAAGAAGGTTAACACCTTCACCTGCCTCTAGGCTTGGTGGTATTGGTGGGGACAGTCTCCTTGCATAAGGATCCACAGGGGCTACTCCAGAGATCACAGGCATCACCTATCTGACCACAGATTTTAGATCTAAAACCAAGCCCCAGAAGGAACTGGGACTTGGGAAATGGGGCAGTTACCTGGGAGGGAGTCTGTCCCTTTGGAGTCCTCATTTCTATAGAGAGATACATAGGGCAATTTAGATAGAGTTGTTTCAGAAACCTGGGAGACAGATTTAATGATCTCTGGAGCTTCCATTCAGCCTTTTTTTTTTTTTTTGAGACGGAGTCTCACTCTGTCACCCAGGCTAGAGTGTAATGGTGCAATCTCAGCTCACTGCAACCTCCACCTCCGAGTTCAAGAGATTCTCCTGCCTCAGCCTCCCGGGTAGCTGGGAATACAGGCATGCATCACCACCCATGGCTAATTTTTGTCTTTTTGGTAGAGGCGGGGTTTCACTATGTTGGCCAGGGTAGTTTCGAACTCCTGGCCTCAAATGATCTGCCTGCCTTGGCCTCTCAAAGTGCTGGGATTACAGGTGTGAGCCACCACACCCAGCTAATATTCTAATAATTCTAATGAGTAGCTCTCATAGTAGAAACTAGGTATATACCCAAAAGATAGAAAATCAGTCTAATGAAGGGATATGTGCATTCCCACGTTTATTGCAGCACTATTCACAATAACCAAGATTTGGAAGCAACCCTAGTGTCCATCAACAGACGAATGGATAAAGAAAATGTGGTACATATACAGAATGGAGTACAATTCAGCCATTAAAAAAAATGAGATTCTGCCATTTGAAACCATAACTTATTTTTATTTATTTATTTTTTTTTTTTTTGAGACAGAGTTTTGCTCTTGCCACCCAGGCTGGAGTGCAGTGGCACAATCTTGGCTCACTGCAACATCCGCCTCCTGGGTTCAAGCGATTCTCCTGCCTCAGCCTCCCTCCACCCATGCCTGGCTAATTTTTGTATTTTTAGTAGAGATGGGTTTTTGCCATGTTGGTCAGGCTGGTCTCAAACTCCCAACCTCAGGTGATCCACTGGCATCAGCCTCCCAAAGTGCTGGGATTATAGGTGTGACCCACCATGCCTGGCTTTATTTACTTTTTAAAGAGAATCATATCATTTGGTTGAAAGCATATTCGTCTTTAGTTTCTAAATGACAGTTATTTAGCTTGGCATGGTTTCTACCAACATCCCAGTCATAATATATTAAAAAAAAAAAGATAGCTTTCACCTCCATCCTTCAATAAAGCAGTAAATTCATAATACAACGACTCCAAATTACTAGACAAAAATTTGCTGAAATTGAAAGGAAATTTTATCAAGCACAAGATGAATGAAATTGAATTGGAAGAAAAACTGGCTGTTTACACATGAAAAAGAAGAGTCCTGCCTGAATAAAAGAGGGACTATACATATATCATATTCATGCCATTTTAACTACTCCCTAAGAAAAGCAAAATGGCTACCAATTTCAAAATTAGACAACCATTATTTTACTTTAAGATAGTACTTCTTTGAAATAACATGAAATCTGTGTGTCTCTCCTCCACTTCCCCCTCTTCCCAACTGTTACACTACTGCATCTGTCTGGGACTCTATTTCCAAGGGAAAGTGTTCAGAATAGGAATGGAGAGTGCATACAGCAGTGGTTGACTTACTCATCATACCCTACAAAATGCATCCATAATTAAAACACAGTCAGTATCTTTAGAAAAAGTCTATTTCAAAGTCGTTAGGTAAAGATATATGTTCTATAGACTCAGGCAACAGGAGCATCTCTTACCTCAGTGTAGCATAGCTGTGTCAGATGAAAGTTTACCATGCACAGGGTCTTCAACTGAGAGCTTGCTCTTTACTATCTCGGGAGTGGAAACAAGAGCATTCTATACACCCTGTCAGTCTGCAAACACTAAGTGATGTATTTCTCTATTTAAGGACAAGTAAGAATAAAAAGGAAAAACAACTAAATGGAGCCCAAAGGTAGAAGGACTTCAGAATAAAAATAGAAGGAAAACCTCATAAAAACCCAGGACATGACAAGTACAGTGGCTTACACCTGTAATCCCAGGACTTTGAGAGGCCAAGGCAGGCTGATTGCTTGAGCCCAAGAGTTTGAGACCAGCCCAGGCAACATAGCAAGACCCCATCTCTACAAAATATATAAAAATTAGCTGGGCATGGTGGTGCACACCTTTAGTCCCAGCTACTTAGGAGGCTGAGGTGGGAGGATTACCTGAAACCAGTAGATGGAGGTTGCAGTGAGCTGAGATCATGCCACTGCACTCCAGCCTGGGTAACAGAGTGAGACCTTGTCTCAAAAAATGAAACAAAGCAAAAAAAAAAAATGCTCAAGTCAGACAAAAATATGCTTCTGAAAAAGATATAATCCAGGAATCAAAAGATAATCCTCAATAGGATACAAGAATTGTCTTCTATAAGGCAAAAGTTGAAATCCATAAGTAAGCAGACAGACTACTGTTAACAAATAAAGTGAAATCAATAGACAAAAAGAATTAGCAACAAAGGCAACAAGCCTAAATCCAAACAATACACACACACACACACACACATATAAATCCAGAAGAGACAGGGAAGGATTGCATGACAACTAAAAGTACGACAGCAAAACGAAAATCTGCATTGTAGACTTTTAAAAAGCAGAAATGACATGCAAACATTTTGAATCAGTAATTTCAAACCAAACTTGATAAGCTTGTCTAAAATAAGGAGGAAAAGGACAGTGGTGAGAGGACAGATGATAGATATCGAAGCTAAGAAATACAGCTATTTCCAAGGACAAAAAAAAACTGAGTAGGGGAATCACTAGCAAGAGAAGCACTAACCAAATCCATAATTAAATAGTATTTTCTGAAACTCAAACCTAAACACCTTAAAATGGAAATTAAACAGGTTCCACCTGTTTTGGACAATATTAATGAAAATGAATCCACAGATGCATAAATTATGACAAAATCTTGAATTATAAAGAAGAATGCCATTCCACAAAAGATTCTGCTGATAGCAATCAGAATTTCAGATCGAGTGCTTGGAAATAAATAAAATCCTCAAGGAGATGAATGTTGCCAATATCACTCTTATTCGGAGCTGCAAAGTGTCACAATGGACCCATATTTCCACTTGCTCTTCTTAGATCATACAAATTAGCACATTTCAACACAACTGCCAATTTTCTATTTCCTTTTACCTCCATAGACTTGACTTTGGGTCTATGACAAACCTCTCTCCAGTAATTTTGAGCTGATAAACAACCTCCAGATATAGCTCTTCACTTTGGCTTTATTTTATTTGGATTTGGTTTTCAAACATCAAAACACCATGGGTTCAAAGTTTCTCTTGTGTGTCAAAGGTCACAAGATCCAGGATGCAATAGTGGGATTTTCCTTGGACTGTTACTAATTAGCTGGAGACCACATGTTTCAGGGAAATAAAAACCAGAAAGAGCAGGAATTTGTATTTAGCTTCAGGCAGTGAAGCATTGGATACATTAGGTAGTATCCTCTATAAGAGGTATACAATGAAATACAGCTCAGTATGGATAATGACTCTGTAAAGTTTTATTCTATTCGAAACAAATAGATTTTAGTTTTAGTAGGAGAAAGGAGGGAGGCAATTATTTTTTAAAATTTAAATAGAATTCATCATCAAAGCATAAGAAGAAATTTACACATACAATGTGATGAAAATTAGGTAAAAGGAATATATTAAATGGTAAAAATGATTAAACTTTGCTGAAGTTTGAATGATATCAAGAATGATGAAACATTGTTGGATCCAGTGATTAGGAAGCCACTAACAGCCATCTAAATGTGTAGTTTTTACACAAAGGAGGTGGTAGTGATTGGAGATGAAGCTATTTTGCAAGAAGCGCCAGATACAAACTTCTCCATTATGATATTTAATACTAAAAAACAGGTGAGAACTAAGCTGTAGCCTAAAGGGATATCAGAGAAAAAAAATCAGAACCAAGCAAGTATTTGGTGTGTGTATAGCTAAGAAGTCTATGGAAAGGGAAGGTTTAAATAAGATTGTGGCTTTTTGCCCAGGCTGGAGTGCAGTGGCATGATCTCGGCTCACTGCAACCTCCACCTCTCAGGTTCAAGCAATTCTCCTGCAGGCCTCAGCCTCCTGAGTAGCTGGAATTACAGGTGCCTGCCACCATGCCCAGCTAATTTTTTGTGTTTTTAATAAAAACAGGGTTTCACCATGTTGGCCAGGCTGGTCTCCAACTCCTGACCTCAGGTGATCAACCCGTCTCAGTCTCCCAAAGTGCCTGGATTACAGGCATGAGCCGCCATGCCTGGCCCAAGATTGTGACTATTAATGGAACAAGGCACCGTATGATTAATGAAGATATGCAAATTAAAAGAACAAATGAAGGAATGTGGTTTTAGCAAGGAAAGAAGACCGTTTCTTAAAAGATAGGAACAAAGGAAGATGAGACGGATGAAAATACAGACAATGTTGAGAATAAAAGAGTTGAGGAAGTTCTCATCAAGTTAGTCACAGACCTTTTACCCTTTCATTAACATTGAATATTAATCCATCCATGTGCGGAAATTGAGGAGACATGGATTAGATGGCAACCTTAAAAATGTGGAAAAGGTTTAAATGGTCACAGAATAAAGTCAACTAGAGATGAATAGGAAATCAACAAGAGATGAATTGTGACCTTCCTGGAATTGCATAGAATTAATCTTCCTTGAGTCAAATTAACATGATTTTATGGCAGTATCCAGACTTGGAAAATCATAAAAGGAAGAGGAGATAAAGTACAATGGACGTTGCCTGGGGATATAAAATGTGGGATTGATAAGGCGAGGACAGAGAAATTTCTGAGGCAAGTTTTGTTGGCTTTTTTATGAGAGTTAGCATTTTTGTGACATGACTAGCCACATGGTCCTGACTGATAAGGCAGGTAAGTGGGGCTAGAATAAAAGAGACATGTAGGGAAGACCTCAGGAGACTGGAAAGCTCAATGGGAGCAGCAGAGACAGTCAGTATCCAACAAATATCCACTGGATTCTGTGCATTTCTCCATGACAGCTTTTTGGAGGCCAGGTGATTTGTTCACTTCAAAAAACTGGGAACAGAAACAAAGTGCATCTCTTGCAGTGTGAGGCAGAAAAATTTGCTGTGTCTTCTCCATCCCAATCTCCCACTCTTGAAGTGTTTTTGGAAGCCATGTATGGATTGAAACAATAATGTTACAAGGTAGAAGGAGACTGGATCCCAGATGGAGACCCTGCCAACCCACACTGGATTTGAGTGAATGAGAAGTGAGCTTCTGTTGTTAAACCACTGAGACTTAATTACTCTGAAAATGAATAGAATGCCTAGCATGCGTAATGGGGTGTAAAATACAAATGGAAAGGAGGTCATTCTCTGAGAGGGGATTCTCACATTCTGAGACCTTCTAAGTGGGCCAGTCTCTGATAATGATGAGATCTAAGATGTGGCCACACTTGGGACTGGATCATGAAGAGAGACAACAGAGCTCAAAGGATCTAAGAAAATAAAGGAACATTGACCCCAGAATGCTATAAAGGTGTGAAGGATGAGTTTAATTGTTATGATTAAGAGAAAGACTGACTGCTTTTAAGGTACAAAGCAAGGTAAGATACTGTCCTCAAAGTTGGAAGAATGCAGTATCAATTCATGGCATGATCTTCAAAGAAAAAAAAAATAGGGCAATTCTCTGGAAGTTACCATGGAGCCCAAATATGTCAATTCCTAGTCTTGTCCAGTGCCTTTAAGGTGGGAATGGAAGGGACTATATCAGAGAGAAGAAAAAGAAGTGGCAGTAGCATTAATGTTGGAAGCCTTTCAGCATTCTGATACCAAAGACCTCTGCCCATTAGGATTTAGTTGTGTACTGTTACCTCATGAAAAGTGAGTTTCTTCCAATGCCCAGGAAAGACCTGCACAGCTTTGAAAATACCCTAGACTAACTGGCATTCCCTCAAGTGGCCCATCTTTGTTTTTTAGACATAATGCCTTGAGATCTAATATGGTTTGGCTATGTCCATACCCAAACCTCACCTTGAACTGTAATAATACCCACGTGTCAAGGGTGGAGCCAGGTGGAAATAATTGATTCATGGGGGCAGTTTCCCCCATACTGTTCTTGTGATAGTAAGTCTCACAAGGTCTGATGGTTTTATAAATGAGAGTTCTCCTGCACAAGCTCTCTTGCCTGCCACCATGTAAAAAGTGACTTTGCCCCTCTTTCACTTTCCACCATGATTGTGAGGCCTCCCCAGCCATGTGGAACTGTGAGTCCATTAAACGTCTTTTTCTTTATAAATTATGCCATTTTGGGTAGGTCTTTATTAGCAGCATGAGAACCGATTAAGGTAAGACCCTAAGTTGTATTCTAGTCCCTATGAAAAAGCCTCTTCCCTTGTTTTATTGTAGTCCTAATTGCCTGGGCTACCCGGCAATGTTTTGTGTATGTTTGAATCTTTTGTGATGAGAACAAGGTAGCAACACTAAAAAATAAATAAATAAATTTAAAAAGATATACATTCTCAAGTAGCATTCATTGGGATGTGTTCCTACATTTCCTCCTCAATCAGAAACCTATTCCTACATTGGGAAGGTTTCATTGTTGCTAATGTAGTTTGATCAGTGAATTAGCAGAGAAGAAAATAGGTAAGGCAGAGTATCTAAAGCAGGGTTTCTTCTTGACCTGAGGTCTGTGAACCATTTCAAATTGACTCAGGACCCTGTACATTGGGGTAATCATTATGCTTTCCTGAGGAGAATTCCCATAGCTCTCACCTGAAATTTAAGAGGATCTCTGGCCTATAAGTAGTTGAAAACAATCTGTCTGAAAGAAGCACTTTCATCCATAGGTTACGACCATTAAATCATGGTTTAAAAAGATATCTAAGATACAGTTGATAATTTTTCTTTTTCCCAAAGTAAACATAATTAATTCATTGATTACAGAGTAAGAAGTCACATGGGAGTCTCTGGTTTGGGATTTCTCCCTGCATGGGTAACCCACTGCCATTCTTTACTCTCTCCATACATGCTGTATACCTGGGCACTGATATGATTTGGCTGTGTCCCCACCCAAATCTCATCTTGAATTGTAGACCCCATAATTCCCATGTGTTGTGGGAAGAACCCAGTGGGAGGTAATTGAATCATGGGGGTGGGTCTTTCCCATGTTGTTCTCATGATAGTGAATAAGTCTCATGAGATCTGATGGTTTTATACAGGGAAGTTCCCCTGTACATCCTCTCCCTTGCCTGCTGCCATGTAAGGTGTGACTTTGCTCCTCATGTGCCTTCAGCCATGATTGTGAGGCCTCACCAGTCATGTAGAACTGTGAGTCAATTAAGCTTCTTTCCTTTATAAATTATCCAGTCTTGAGTATGTCTTCATTAGCAGCATGAGAACAGATGAATGCAGGCACTGTTTTATTGTTCTAAAATATACTCTCTCATCTCTGGTGATACTCCCCTGACTGGGGCAACTTCACTGGCACACACAATAAGTCTTATAAACCCTGACAAAGTAAAAATATTACAAAATGAGAAGGCAGTGGGAAGAGTGGGAGGAGGATTAAGATTTTTAATCTCCTATGACATAGCACCAAGTCAACTGATGGAGTTCAAAAATAAAAAGATAAACAGATTTTTAACTCTGGAATATTTTCATAATTACCTTTTTCTTAATATTAGAGCAGTGTTCACATCCTTGACTGCCCATTCGAATTACCTGAGAGATTTCAGGAATACTAATACGTGAGTCCCATCCAGTGAGATTCTGATTTAATCGCTCTTGGGTGCAGACTGGGTTTTAAAGTGTTCTCCGCTGATTCCAGTGTGCAGTCAAGGTTGAAAACTACTGCCTAAGAGGAATATGCTAAGAACTGATGTCACTGGTGTTTACGAAACAGGTATCCATAGCCTAGAGGTTAATTAAGCTTTATTTCAGTTTTTCTTCTATTACACTCATGGAAAAATGAAGGTAATATATAAAGATATCTCCTGCATAGCAAATTTCCCTCTCTCTTTATAGATGCATCCACCCAACCATCTCTTTGTATGTGTGCAGGGTGAGTTGTCAGGATGCACGTGTAATAGTAATGCTGAATTTGGGGAAATCAGGTTTTGTCTGCCTTGACTTCTCCTTCTCTGTTTGGAATTTGTATAATGAACATCAGTCACAATTTTTTGAAAACAATAAAATAATTGCTTATAGAAACAAATTTTTAAAATAAAGCTTATGAAAATAAAAATAAGGCAAATTAAAAATGTCAAAATAAAATTGAAGATTCCATGCATATTTCTAGCTCATAGGACAGCTGATTTAGTTCCTAAAAATAGAAATGAAAATTTTTGCATGCCAGGACTTATTTTATGGCTACTGGCAGATCTTTTTTCTCTTATCTTTTTACTGGAGGTGAGGATGATGGGACAAACATTAAGTTTACTCTGTCAAAGAATGAATGTTGATTTTCACATGTGTGAACAGAAAACTCGGGAGTGCTAATTAAAATAACAATAATAAAAACAGCATTTTATAATTACCAGAAAAAAATCTAGTGAAATTGTGCCATCTGATTAGAGGAAGAAAAAAGACTGCCAATGCCTAGAAATGCTCAAATTTATCCTTGAAATAACTGAGTTGTTCCTACTCTCCCTTTCCCAAGTTTAAATTTGGTGCACAGTTCTAGAAAGAAAAATAAATCCATCTCACAGTCCTGACCTACATAAAGTCCAATATAGTTTCATACACACACACACACACACACACACACACACACAGAGAGAGAGAGAGATTTACATATACATGTATATTTACATATATATTGATTTATATTAAGCCCATGGAAATAATACATGGAGTTGTGAATAAAAATGTCCAGAGATTTATCTATGAGAGAGTCTATACAGTAGAGAGATGACTTAATAGGCTAAAAAGTTGACTTTTTTAGCCTTAGCACTATTGATATTTGAGCCAAATAGTTCTTTGTTGTGGGAACTATCCTTTACATTATAGGACGTTTAACAGCATCCCTGGCCCTGCCCCACTAGATGCCAGTAGCAACCTCCTCCTCCTCTCCACAATTGTGACAACCGAAAAGTCACATACGTTGCCAAATGTTCCCTGGGGAGCAAAATTGCCTTCTATTCAGAACCACTGGGCTAAATCACAATGTGAAAAAAAATCTTAAAGAATATAGGGTGGTTGCTAGGGTGTTAGAATGAGAAAAATTAAGATGGACTTTCCAGAATCAAAATACAGCTTATGAGAATTTTAATATATTTTATTTCACTTGTGTGATAAACAATCAACACCTTGTGGGTACATATAATTTTTTATATTTTAAAATATTTTCCACAGTGTTGGTCATGTTGTCTGTGATGAATAGTTATACATTGACAAAACAGACAAGAATATTGATTAAAGATCACATCCAGCAAATTCTCTGAAAAACCATGCTGTGTAGGCTTCTAGGGCATGAGACTTTTAAGATTTTTACCCTCTCCCTGTTTCCTCCCAGTGAAGATAATTTACTATGACTTAGATTCCAAGGCCTTAATTGAGCCTGAAATTCTAGTTATCTAGCCACTGTGGTGTAAATGGTCACACATCTGGATGTAATTGTCTCTCTGAAGGCTTTCTCTTGCACCAATGATGTCGAAGTGTTACCAGTATGTCTTAGCTGTCCACTTGACACTAGTGCAGCCTACATTCTCTTTCATCCCATCAGATGTTCTGTAGTGAAGGGATTCAAGTTTGGGCTTAACAACGTGAAAAGTCTCTTAGACCATATTCTACAATCCACCTTAGCAGATACCATGAACTGGAATTCAGACAAAGCTCTCGGCCAATAGCAAAGTAGTACTCTCCCACTTGCTAATGTCCTTCATATGTATCCATATATTTGAAAAGTGGTGGTGATTGGTGGCTGTGGTTTAAGACAGTTCTGGTATATCTATGAGCCCTGCTAAAATGCCATGTTAGTGTCATTCTAAGAAACTCCAAGGCTTTCCTTTAACCACTATTTCACGGCAAGGGTGAGTGACCATTTCTTAGACAATAGTTTGAGATTACATTGACATATTCATTAAAAAACAAATGTGTGTCATCTATGGAACATGATAACATGTTTTAAATCAAGATTGAAGCAAATTAGATTCTGTCAATGTGATGATCACATAAGCATCTTCCTTGGAAGAATGAAGTCAAGAAGCACGAGTGATCATCACATCAAGTGTCCTTCTGTGCAATGAGTTCTTAGGGCCAAGGAGCTCCCCCCGGAGGGAGGGATGACCCAGACTGATTTTGATGATACAGACAAAGCCAGGTTGAAAAAAATATAAACTTGCAGTTGAACTTTCTCAATTATAATTTAGGCAGTGATTGGACCAGGCACACCTCCACGCAGACATTCATCTCTACTCACATTGGTAAGAAGGGAAAGGGACATGCATAGCTCTGGGTGGCCAAGGGTGCCCTCAGCCTGTCTGCTGGCAGCGAACAGATGTGAAGCAGAGGGCTGTCGAGGAGTCCTTGTCTTTCTCCCCAGCTCCCTCTTCATCTTTGTGCCTACTCTTTTGGGTTTCCTTTGCTTCCTTTTCCACAAAGTCTGAGGTCAAGTTCCAGTGTATCAGGACCTCTTCTCACCTTCATTCTCCCAGTTCCTTACTGCATGAAGACTGTGGCCACAGACACTGCCTCATGTCAAAGTGAAACTACACAGATGCACAAATGGTAATCCCTGGCAAGCCAATGTAGTTGAAACTTGAAATGATCTTTTTGCTGTACTTCAAAAGTAGTTTCTATCAGTTTATTGCATTTCTTTACCCTTAATTTATTGCTGTCACTTCCAGGGTATGATTTTGTTTTGCTTCTTTTGCTCTTACAGCCAGTTAGGTAGGAAGAAAATGCAAATTACAAAATGTTCTGTCATATTAAAGCAATAGGATTCACCTTTCAGAGTTACTTCAAAGCTTCCTCCTTGCATAAACAAATTAAACAGAATACAATGCTTTTAGTTGCCCACATTGGCTTTTTTTTAAAAAAACAAAAACAAAAACAAACCTCCTATTAATTAAGAAGTATGAATGGTGAGTTAATCAAAGCAGAGACATCCAGTCTTGCCAAGAAGATATATTTTTGCTACTTGACTCTGGAAATTTAAATAAAGGATTCCTTTCCAAACTCAAGGTTGAAGTTCTAAGATCAGAATCAAAAAGAATGCTAAAAGGGAAGCCAAACTGGCAGCTAGATAATTGAACAAGGAAAGCTGAAAACTTGCAACTCACTTCTTGGGTAGGAATGATTTCCCAATTTCAGTAGAGTTAAATGTAAGTTGATGCCAATCTCTATCAGGGCTGGTGAGGGGGCGGTGGAGTAAAAGGTATGTTATGGTAGAATTACCTAGGATTTTCTCTAACTCCTGAAAATAAAGTGTTTTTCTGAAAAAGACTTTGGATAAATAACTCATGTCTTTATCAACAGAAAAATTTATCTTTAAGAAAGAGGGTTCAGTAAGAGTGAAAAATATTGTGATCCAGCAAATGACATACAGGTCTGCGGGGTAATTGTGGCTCCTGGGGTTTTATAGATATTTATATGGAAAACGGACATTTTCTGATTTCTTGGGAATTTAAGGTAGCTCTGTGGGTTTTATTTTCTTCTTTTCTATACATCTTTTTTCCTTCAAGTGTTATTATATAGACTTGGCCCAGACTACAGGAGACATTTAAAATACTATGTGAAAGAAGACTGTTGCAAATGTGAAGTTGGCCATTGGAGGAGAGCAAGGGACTAATAGCACATACAGCAGCTTTCAGCTGGAGGGAAGGATTGGAGATCCTCTGTACATTGGAAGGAGCAAGTCAGTAGCTTATTATAGAGAGCTCCATAGTCAAAGGAGTGCCCATGTTTGAAAGCAGAGTGTCCTCTTAGCATGCTGCATCTATGCCTCTAGTGTTAAAGCATGCATTTTCCTGAAAACAATTCACACACTGAAGCTGAACATATAAATGTCATAAGGCATAAACAAACAGCAGGGATTCAATACCCCACAGGGGTGACATGACCTGAGATGATACAGGGACCATATGTTCATGTGTTAAAAAAAGAAACTGCTTTGAGGACTTACCACCATCTCCTATGGGTGAGCAGTGTGAATGGATGCTTCCATATTTGTGTCCCACTTTCATCTTTTCTATCTTGATGGTACCCTTGTAGATAAATACAGTAAAGAAGAGAATGACCTACTCATTTATCTGTAGAAAATCACAAGGGCAGACAGGCTTGACTACATGGGCTGGCAAGTGCATGTGATTATACAAGAGGAGGTTGAACTTCAGTGGGCTCCATGTGTGATTGCTCCATTTCTCTAAGAAAAATTGTCTTATTCTCAGAGACACATGCATTAGACCTCAGGGTAACAGTCTTCCTCGTAGCACTTCAGTTTGGTGATTGTCAAGAAAAAGAAGCATTCCTGGACCACGAAGCCAGTTACGTAAAACAGAAGTAGGCAATAGCTAAGAACACTTAGGAGAATCCTTGGCCTGGACTTCTTCCTGAGGTCCTGATGAGAATTTTTTATTTGTTACAGAGAACTGGCTTTCCACAACTGTCAGAGCTGGTAAAGCAGTCCCTGTAAGGTTCTTATCTCTTGGTCCTGGGCTGGAGCTTGAGGTTGGGCAGGCAGTTGGGAAGGAGATTGTGGGTATACATTGGGGGAGATCAAAGTTAAGTAAAAACTCACAAGCATGAACTGGAACCTCACGAAAGGGGAATGAAACTCAGGCCAGTTCTTGTTGCCTCTGACCTTAGTGATGAGGTTATCCTCTAGAAGCCAGGTCTCTTCATTACAAAGCTGAACGCACAGGCTTAGCCTAGGAGTAGGACAACGAAAGGAGGATCCATGGGAAGGTAGAGTCATTGCAGGTGTGGCTGCTGTTTCATACCCATGGGGCAGGTCAGCAGATCAGCAACCACATACAGGCACACTGCATTCTATGGAGCTTTGCAGATATTGTATTTTCTGTACAAATGGAAGGTTTGTGGCAACTTCACATCAAGCACATCTGTTGGCATCATTTTTCCAATAGCATGTGCTCACTTCGTGTCCATGCATCACATTTTGGTAATCTTCACAATAGCTTAAACTTTTTCATCATTATTATATCTGTTATGGTGATCTGGGATCAGTGATCTGGGATATTGTTCTTGTTATGTTTAGAGGCACCACAACCACTCCCATAGAAGATGGCAAACTTAAATGATTAATGTTGTGTGTGTTCTGACTGTTCCAATGACCAGTGGTTCCCCCATCTCTCTCCCTCTTCTCAGGCCTCTCTACTCCCTGAAATACAACAGTTTTGATATTAGGTCAGTTAATAACCCTACAATGGCCTCTAAGTATCTGAGTGAAAGGAAGGGCCACACATCACTCACTTTAACCTATTTCCTATTTAGAAAAACAAAAAAAAAATGTACAGCTCGTTGCCAGTGCTCTTTTCTCAGGAAAAATGGGAAATCAAAGGCTAGCAACTATCAAGCTTAGAGAAGAAGGCACATTAAAAGCTGAGATAAGTTCAAAGCTAGGCTTCTTGTGTCAAAGAGCCAAGTTGTGAATGCAAAAGGAAAGTCCTCATGGAAATTAAAAGTGCTACTCCAGTGAACACACAAATGAAAAGAAAGCGTAACAGCCTATTGCCAACATGGAGAAAGTTTGATTGTCTGGCTGGAAGATCAAACCAGCCAAAACATTTCCCTTAAGCCAAAGCCTAATCCATAGCAAATCTCCAACTCTCTTCAATTCTATGAAAGCTGAGAGACACGAGGAAGCTGCAGAAGACAAGTGTGAAGCTAGTAGAGGTTGGTTCATCAGGATTAAGGAAACAGGACATCTCCATAACATTAAAGTGCAAGGTGAAGCAGCATGTGCTGACAAAGAAGTTGCAGAAGTTGTCCAGAAAATCTAGTTATGATCATTGATGAAGTGGCTACACTAAGCAACAGATGTTGAATGTAGATGAAACAGCCTTATGTTGGAAGATGATGTCATCTAGGACTTCCATAGCTAGAGAGAAATCAATGCCTGGCCTTAAAGCTTCAAAGGGCAAGCTGACTCTCTTGTTAGGGGCTAAATACAGCTAGTAACTTTAGGTTGAAGAGAATACTCCTTTACTATTCTGAAAATTCTAGGGCTCTTAAAAGTTGTGCTGAAGTTCCTGTGTTTTATAGGAAAAACAAAGCCTGGATGACGGTACATCTGTTTACAGCATGGCTTATTGAATATTTTAAGCCCACTGTTGAGACCTATTGCTCTAAAACAGATTATTTTTAAAAATTACTGCTTATTGACCATGCACCTGAACACTCAAGAGCTCTGATAGAAATGCACAATATGAATGTGTTTTCATGCCTTCTAACACAACATCCATTCTGGAGGCTCATGCAACAAGGAGTAATTTTTGACTTTCAAGTCTTATTATTTAAAAAATAAGGCTATAGCTGCCATAGTTAGTGATTCTTCTGATAGATCTTGGCAAAGTAAAGTAAAAACCTGGAAAGAAATCACCATTCTTTCCATTAAGATGCCATTAAGAACATTCATAATCACTTTGGGAGGCCGAGGCGGGTGGATCACGAGGTCAGGAGATCGAGACCATCCTGGCTAACATGGTGAAACCCCGTCTGTACTAAAAATACCAAAAAAAATTAGCTGGGCGCGGTGGCATGTGCCTTTAGTCCCAGCTACTCAGGAGGCTGAGGCAGGTGAATGGCGTGAACCCAGGAGGCAGAGCTTGCAGTGAGCTGAGATAGCGCCACTGCAGTCCAGCCTGGGTGACAGAGCGAGACTCCATCTCAAAAAATAAAACAAACAAACAAAAAAAAAACAAAAACAGAAAAAAAAATCATGATTCAAGGAAGAAGGTCAAATTAACAGAAATTTGAAAGAAGTTAATTTCAACCCTCAAGGAAGACTTTCTGGGGTTTAAAACCTCAGGGAGGGTAACTGCAGATGTGGTGGCAATAGCAACAGAACTAAAATTAGAAGTGGACCTGAAGATGTGACTGAATTACTGAAATCTCATGATCAAACTTTAACAAGTGAGGAATTGCTACTTATGGATGAGCAGAAAAAAAGTGATTTCTTCAGACATAATCTACTCTTGATGAACATGCTGTGAACATTGTTGAAATAACAGAGGATTTAGAATATTATATAACTTTGTTGATAAAGCAGCAGCAGGATTTGAGAGGACTGACTCCAAATTTGAAGCATTCCTACTGTGGGTAAAATGCTATCAAACAGCATCACATGCTATGGAGAAATCTTTTGTGAAAGAAGAGTCCACTGATAAAACAACTTTTACTGTTGTCCTATTTTAAGAAATTGCCGGGTCGGGCAAGGTGGCTCATGTCTGTAATTGCAGCACTTTGGGAGGCGAGGCTGGTGAATCATGAGGTCAGAGTTCAAGACCAGCCTGGCCAACATGGTAAAACCCCATCTCTACTAAAAATACAAAAATCATCTGGGCATGGTGCTGTGTGCCTGTAATCCCAGCTACTCGAGAGGCTGAGGCAGAAGAATTGCTTGAACCCGGGAGACAGAGGTTGCAGTGAGCCGAGATCGCACCACTGCACTCCAGCCCCAGCGACAGTGTGCAAGACACTGTCTCAAACAACAAAAAAAAAGAAATTGGCACAGCCACCCCAATCTTCAGCAAGCACCACCCTGATCAGTCAGCAGTGATCAACACTGACGCAAGACCCTCCACCAGCAAAAAGATGGTGACTCACTCAAGGTCCAGATAATCATGAGCACTTTTGTCAAGAAAGTATTTTTGAACTAATGTATGTACATTACATATTTAGACATGTTATTTCACACTTAATAGACTACACTATACTATAAATATAATTTTCACATGCACTGGGAAACCAAAAAAGTGCATTTGTGTGACTTGTTTTTTGCGACACCAGCTTTATTGCAGTGGTCTGGAACAAACTCCCAATATCTCTAAGGTATGCTTGTATCTGAACTGCAAAGTAACTGCTACTTCATCCCTCCAAATCACCCAAAACCCTCCCTTGTGGTAAACTCTAACTAAAGACATACAAGAAAGTAGGATTGTCAGATAAGATATAGGACAACCAGTTAAATCTGAATTTCAGATAAACAACAAATTGCTTTAGTGTAAGTATGTTCCTGCCAGGCACAGTGGCTCACGTCTGTAATCCTAGCACTTTGGGAGGCCAAGGTGGGCGGATCACCTGAGGTCAGAAGTTCGAGACCAGCCTGGCCAACATGTTGAAACCCCGTCTCTACTAAAAATACAAAAATTAGCTGGGCATGGTGGCTGTGCCTGTAATCCCAGCTACCCAGGAGGCTGAGGCAGGAGAATCGCTTGAACCTGGGAGGTGGAGGTTGCAGTAAGCCAAGATCATGCCACTGCACTACAGTCTGGGTGACAGAGCGAGACTCTGTCTCAAAAAAATAAAATAAAATAAAAAAATATGTTCCCAATATTGCACGAGACATGTTTATACTAAAAATGTATTTGCCCTTTATTTGAAATCCAAGTTTAACTAGGTGTTCTGCATTTTTATTTGCTAAAGCAGGTTACTCTAAAAGAAAGGCCATTCTGGGAAATGTAGTTCAGCCTAGCCGATACATTACAAATGCATCGTATCATGAATTGGGAAATTCATGTACTGAGATTATATTGGCTACAGGTACTCTCAATTCTGCTAAGGATATAAAATAGGATATAATAAAACATGTCTTTCTACAGGCTGTCCCTTTAGAAGAAGTCATCGGTAAGGAAGCATTCCTTCAAAGGAGATTTGAGTACACAGTCACTGTACACATTTGTGATGCCCAATTAAAAGTTACCATATTTCAGGAAGGCTGACCTAAAAGAATGATCCTTACCCAGGGAACACACCACAGTTACCAGTGGAGCTTTTTCAAAAGTATAGATGACTGGGCCCAACTCTAAGACCTGCTGAAAGAGAATCTTCAGAATTGAGAATAAACTGTGTGGATGTTTTTTTTTCCAAAACCACAGTGGGTTGTCTAGGTGTGTACTCTTAATTAAGAACCCTTGTGGGCGAGGTGTGGTAGCTAGCGCCTATAATCCCAGTGTTTTGGGAGGCTGAGGAGGGAAGATCATTTGAGGTCAGGAGTTTGAGACCAGCCTGGCCAATATAGTGAAACCCCGTCTATACAAAAAATACAAAAATTAACTACACATGTTGGCGTGTGCCTGTAATCACAGCTACTAGGGAGGCTGAGACAGGAGAATCACTTGAACCTGGGAAGCGGAGGTTACAGTGAGCCTAGATCACACCGCTGCACTCCAGCCTGAGCAACAGAGCCAGACTGTCTCCAAACAACAACAACAATAACAACAACAACAAACCCTTGCTTTAGAGAAACAGTAAAACATGAATAAGTGGTGAATTCTGAATAGTTCATACTAGGTCACTACATTACATATTTTCCTTAAGCCCTCCAGAAAAATCCCCTATAATACTAACTTCAGACGTAAAGAATCAGCTGTTTAAAATACCATAGCTGTGCATAGTGCCTGTATTAGTTTGTTTTCATGCTGCTCATAAAGATTACCTGGGACTGGGTAATTTGTCTGCGTATATATATATAAATAAATATATAAATATATATTTAAAAATATGTATATATAAATATATTTATATATTAAAATATATATTTATTAAAATATATAAATATAAATATATAAAAATATATTTATTAATAAATATATTAATCTATATAAATATATTTATTAATATATAAATATATTAATCTATATAAATATATTTATTAATATATAAATATATTAATCTATATAAATATATTTATTAATATATAAATATATTAATCTATATAAATATATTTATTAATCTATATAAATATATTAATCTATATAAATATATTTATTAATCTATATAAATATATTTATTAATCTATATAAATATTTATTAATCTATAAATATATTAATCTATATAAATATATTTATTAATCTATAAAAATATATTTATTAATATATAAATATATTTATTAATCTATATAGTTATATTTATTAATATAAATATATTTGTTGATATATATTTATTAAAATATATAAATATATTTATTAATATATAAATATATTAAAATATATAAATATATTTATTAAAATATATAAAATGTAAATATATATTTAAAATATATATAAAAAAAGAGGTTTAATATACTCACAGTTCCATGTGGCTAGTGATGCCTCATAATCATAGTGGAAAGCGAAAGGCATGTCTTACATGGTGGCAGGCAAGAGAGAATGAGAGTCAAGTGAAAGCGGAAACCCCTTATAAAACCATCGGATCTTGTGAGACTTATTCACTACCCCAAGAACAGTATGGGAGAAACTGTCCCCATGATTCAATTATATCCCAACAGGTCCCTCCCACAACACGTGGGAATTATGGGACCTACAATTTAAGATGAGATTTGGGTGAAGACACAGCCAAATCGTATTAGTGTCTCTGGCCATTGGCAAAGTTTGGGTTTTTGTGTTAATGTCACCTTGCTGTCTGGGAGGTGGGAGTGGGAGTTGATGTGTCTAATCATTTTTCATTCATTTGCACTCTGGTCCATTGGGAATATCTCTGCTATCCCGTCTATCACTATGTGCTATAGCTCTTTACCTGTTGTTCTCTCTCCCTGCCTGATTCCTTGAAGCTGAAAGCCGTATGGTACTCTCTGCATCTCTGACTGCTCTCAGAAGACAAAACACACGGAAAGTACTCATTATATATTGAATGAATCAAAACTACATGCACATTCCCCTGTTGCTCCTTCTCTTAGCCTTTTGTCAGTCTTCATGAAGACTTTCAGTAATCAGAAAATAACAAATACTATTTATTGAGAGCTTATTATAAATCAGGCTGTTGTAAGTTCTTTATTTTACCAACTTAGTCTCTGAAATGTTTTTATGAGATAGATAGCTGAGGAAACAGATGGTCACAGATGCAAGTGCTGGCTTTTCATCACATGACTACTACTGAAAGAACCAGAACTGAGACCAGATACCTTCTCTTAACTCCCAAGCTGAAGTGCTTCCCTGGAGAGCCTTGTCTAGGTCAGCATTGCATCTAGTCACATTCTTAAAACTTCACGGAGAGAGAATGTTTTAGAATAAAACCTGAAGTCATTTTTATAGTCGACTTTCTCTTCCTAAGTGTATAGTGTTCTCCTGAGAAAGCAGGCCCTCCATGGTAGAACAAGGAAAATGACATATAATTCACATTTCATAGAGTGAGTCATAAATTGAATCATTGGATCATCTAGTCCCATTGCATCAATGTAGAGAAAGATGAAATGATTTCTCTGAGGTCATGTGGTCAGAGGGTAATATATCTGGAATGAGGATCCATCAGTTCTAACTTGAAGTCTAGCACTTGCCATACGGCACTGGCATCTCTTACTGGACATTGCCAAGCCTTCTGTGCCTGTGACTTGGGCAGAATTTGGGTTAAAAATGGAAAAACAGCCAGGCGCAGTGGCTCATGCCTGTAATCCCAGCAATTTGGGAGGCTGAGGCAAGCGGATCACCTGAGGCCAGGGGTTCAAGACGGGCCTGGCCAACATAGTGCAACCACGTGTCTACTAAAAAGACAAAAGGGATTAGCCAGGCGTGGTAGCGGGTACCGGTAATCCCGGCTACTCGGGAGGCTGAGGCAGAAGAATGGTGGCTTGAACCTGGGAGGCAGGGGTTGCAGTGAGCCAAGATCATGCCACTGCACTCCAGCCCGGGTGACAGAACAAGACTTCAACTCAAAAAAAAAAAAAAAAAAGAAAACCAGAGTGCTACACCACCTCAAAAGGAGCCTTTACATCATCCCTCAAGGTGGTTTCTCCTTCTTCCCCAAAATGTGGTTCTTAGTTTTTTCTTTTGGGAGCGGGGAGCTTTTCATTTAAACAGGGGTATCCGTGGAAGACAATACAGTCATGGGTTCTCTGATTCTGTTTGGGTCAGTAAAGCCCCTTCCTGATCCCTCTTTTTCACTTATCACTAGAGACAGAAAGTAAGGAACATGGGCTTCAGGCTGCTGAAAGCCTAAAACAAAACAAAACAGAACAACAATGATAACAACAAAATAAGGTGGGCTGGACAAGCTTAGAACTTTAGAACATAGTTTCAGAGGTTAAGTACACAAGCGCCCTAGCCATGAGCCTACACAGTATTGGTCCAGAGAGGAAACTGCCAAGAATAGGATCCGGGAGGGCCCCCATATCTCCGCCAGTAAGGCAAGAAATGGGAAGATGTGGTCCTCTTTTGGGTAAATCAGCAAGGGGAATGAGGAAAGCTTCCAGAATCTTTAATGGGACACCAACATGGTGCTCTGGCCCGGCAGGCACAGTCAGGGAATATCGTGAGATGGGGGCTTCATTCCATCCCAGACCATCCCAGGATTCAAAACATATTCAGAGATTGTATCTTTGACTTTCCTAACTAATTGCCATCCCCTCTTTTTAAAAAAGCAACAGCCACACAAAGACAACTTCAGAGACAGAGACTGCTAACTAGAAAACATAGACTTAAAAACCAACAGTGAGATGGGAGAGAGAAAGAGGCTGCTTCAGGGAATAAGTAAAAAAAAAAAAAAAAAAAAAAAAAAAGCCATGATTCCTCGCCATTAAAAAAAAATAGAAAACATTAAACACACATATGCCCTTTAAAGAGCTAAAATGATCAGAGTGCATTTATTTTCTCAGTTTTATTTAGCCAGGTTGGAAAACAAAACCCTGAAATTAATGCCAAGATAACAGAGATGAGGGTAGAACTTTTGTCTCTAATAATTATCTTACTATCTGTTCATCTTAGATCAACAAACATGCTATGATTGACAGTTTAAAATGTTTAGATTAGTCTGAGCTCACATAAACCATTTGAAGTTTTCTAGGA
This sequence comes from Gorilla gorilla gorilla, assembly GCF_029281585.2. Taxonomy (NCBI): domain Eukaryota; kingdom Metazoa; phylum Chordata; class Mammalia; order Primates; family Hominidae; genus Gorilla; species Gorilla gorilla. The sequence goes on along the minus strand of NC_073228.2, from coordinate 20,204,974 downwards.
TGGGAGAACATTATAAAGCAAACTAATAATCTCCTTTCCATCTTCCCACTTTCAAACCTTCTTGCCATCTGCCCTCCAAGTCTTTTTCTTTGGAAGTACATTCACAGAACTGGTGGACACAAGCTTTGGGTGAGACCTAACAAATTACTGCATTCTTCTAAATGAAAAAAGAGACAATGCTCAGGAAATTTAATTATCTTCAGTATATATGGCAGAAGAAAAAAATAATTCTGATAACTATCACTTTCACTCCCTTGCTTCTTCTTACAAATTCTGAGTCTCCCAGAGGTCTTGACCCTCTGTTGTGAAGAATCATCATGGCAATGAACAAGGAGATAATTGAGATCTGCTGGGTGAATTCACAGTGGGGACAGAAGAGAATCACTGGTAAAGAAAAACAGACTCCATCTGGATGGTCAGAGGGAGGCAGAGGAGGAAAAAAAAAATAGAAGAGCTTTAAGGAGAATTTGTTTTTTAGAGATGTGAGAGAGGTTTTTGTTGGTGAGTCAAATATCTCCAAGGAGTGAGAGTGGGAGATTTTAGAAAATCGTGGACTATGTAGTAAGTGAATGAAACATATCCATTTTAAATAGATATCAATAAAGATTAAATGTCTTTTCCATGAATGTCAGTTTCGGATTGATGTTTATTTGAATGTGGCACTGTGGAGAAACAGAATAGGAGGTACTTGGGTTTGTGTGGATGACAAATATTTAATGACCTACTTCAAATGATCACTTGGTTTACTCTCTTAGGCTGTTCTTGCATTGCTATAGAGAAATACCCGAGACTCGGTCATTTATAAGAAAAGAGGTTTAATTAGCTCACAGTTCTGCAGGATTTACAGGAAGCATGGCCCCGGGATCTAAGCATGCTTGGCTTCTAAGGAGGCCTCAGGAAGTTGACAATCATGGTGAAAGGCAAAGAGGGAATAGGCATGTCACATGCTGAAAGCAGGTGCAAGTGAGAGAAACTGAGGAGCGGGGAGGTGCCACACACTTTTAAATGACCAGATCTCGTGAGAACTCATTATCATGAAGACAGCACCAAGCCATGAGAGATCTGATCCCATGATCAAAACACCCCCCACCAGGCCCCACCTCCAGCACTGGGGATTACAACTCTACTTGAGATTTGGCCAGGGACAAATATCCAAACTATGTTATTTATTTGTGCACTGTCCCTAACCCTCAACAACACCCTTTCGTGAGGAAAAAAATAAAATGCATTGTGGAAATGATTAAAAAGGGACTAGATGAAGACTACTGTCAAATAATCAAAAAGATTAAGTGTGGGGGTAATTAAGTGTGGGGGGTAGTCATATAATAGGTAAAAACATTGGCATAGCAGCCCAGGCATGGTGGCTCATACCTGTAATTCCAGCACTTTGGGAGGCCGAGGCGGACAGATCATGAGGTCAAGAGATCAAGACCATCCTGGCCAAGATGGTGAAACCTGGTCTCTACTAAAAATACAAAAATTAGCTGGGCTTGGTGGTGTGCACCTGTAGTCCCAGCTATTCGGGAGGCTGAGGCAGGAGAATTGCTTGAACCCAGGAGGCGGAGGTTGCAGTGAGCCAAGATCACGCCACTGCACTCCAGCCTGGTGACAGAGTGAGACTCCGTCTCAAAAAAAAAAAAAAAAACCAAAAAAGGCATAGCAATTTTAAACTTAGGTCCTAGAGTTTATGACTGCTAGAAAATGTGAAGTAATAACCACTTATTTACTAATTCAAGAAATGTTTCAAGTGCCTTCTATTTTCCTTGCCCTCTTCTGTGTAAAGTGATTACAACATGAACAAAAGAGACAAAATATCTTTGTTCCTGGAGCTAACTTTCTAGCAGAGAGAGACAGATCATCTATAAACAATAGGTACAATATATAGGATGTAAAGGATGTCATTTGGGGGTAAGTGCTATGAAAAATATAGTAACACAACAAAGAGGTTTAGGAACTGATAAAGATAAGGTGGCATTTCTAATTTAAATAGAACAGTCAAAGAAGATCACACTAATCTGAAAGAGCCAAGAGTGTCAGCCATGTGAGTATCTGGAGAGAAAACATTCCAGGCAGCAGGTGCAAAGGCCCCTGAGACAGGCGCTTGACAGGCATTCTCAAGGAACCTACATGTTCTAAAAGATTTTATAATTTTTAAAGGTTTTTTCTTGTTGTTGTTTTTTTTTGAGATGGAGTCTCACTCTGTCTCCCAGGCTGGAGTGCAGTGGCAAAATCTCGGCTCACTGCAAGCTCCGCCTCCCAGGTTCACACCATTCTCTTGCCTCAGCCTCCCGAGTAGCTGGGACTACAGGTGCCCAACACCGTGCCCGGCTAATTTTTTGTATTTTTAGTAGAGACAGGGTTTCACCGTGTTAGCCAGGATGGTCTCGATCTCCTGACCTCATGATCCACCGGCCTCGGCCTCCCAAAGTGCTGGGATTACAGGCGTGAGCCACCAAGCCTGGCCAAAAGTTTTATTTTTTAGTGTATTCCAAAATGGGATAAGAATGTCAGCTTCACAGAACTGTTGTGAAATAATTTAAAATAATGAAAAGTGCTCGGCTTTTTAGTAATTAATTACTGTGAGTAAGGAAATAGTATTTTTCTTGCCACAGTGCTGATATGTCAAAAGATGTGTGCTGACTTCCAAGTCAAATCACACAACAGGCTGTAGTGCAGTCTACCTAGAGGCGAAAAACCACTATAATGATGAACGCAGATTCAAACCCCAATTAGGAGATATTACTCAACATCTCCTAGATGTTGGAATAGCTTACTCAACATCTCTAAGTCTCTCCTTTGTAATCTGTCAAATGGGGATAAAAATATCTATCCCTTGAGGTTATTGTGAAGTTTAAATAAAACACTGGGAATAATGGAAAAAATATATAATAGTTCAAATGTACTAAATGCTCACCTTGTGTGGGGCACAGCATAAAGCCATTTCCCTCATAAGACTACAAAGTAATATTATCATACCCATTTTTCAGATGATGAGACTACAGTCTAAATCACATAGCATTGGGTCCATAACTAGTGAATTATGGAGTCAGGATTTGAATCCAGGAGCCTGAAGACAGAGTCTGAGCTGCTGACTGCCAAATTCTTAACTCCCTCATTGCTACACCTGGCACAAAATTAAAGCTCAATTAATGGCAGAAGCTGTTACTGCTGTTGATATTATTATGCCACTCAGAAGAAGAAACTCTTTTCAAAGGTGACAAAGCACACATTTAAAATAGTAAGGCTGACAGTTACAGACAGATACACCCATCATCGGGGTTGAACAAAGAAAAGATCTGCTCGCCAGACCCCAGTTTGCAATAGTTAAAAAATTGAGTCACACGTGTGAGTCATGAATAAAATCCAGGGAAGACACACAGCCTCACTCTATCTAGTCCCCAGTATTCTAAAATTGGGACTACCAAGACCTAGAAAAATGTTTTATGAGTCTTCTTTTAATGTAGACTATGTCTTGTTTTTCTCAACACCCCAAAAGACATTTAAGGAGAGTATCGTTAGCAGCCCCAGCCCTTCTCCCTGAAGTGTGAAATAAAAGTAACACAAACAAGCAGCTATATTTCCTCCAATCCCTGGGCTTTCTCTCTACCCCACGCAACATCATGACACACAAAAACACACACACACACAAACACACACATGTATTTGCTGCCTGTCTTCCTTTTCATGGCTCAAGTCAGTTTGCACAGATGGTTTTTGAATTGACTTCTTTTAAAATAACTTATATTACAAAGTTGGTTTTCTGCTCCTGCCAGCCTTAACTAGAACTGCTTCTGTGTGCCTCCTTAGAAACTCCCATCCCAAGCAGATCTTTCTACCTTCCACTCATGCACATGTGCACACACACACCCACACCCACACACGTTTATTCTAGTAAACTCCTACTCCTGCAGGAAATCATGAAGAACCCATATTTTGACATTTATACAGAAGTATCACCCCAGTATTTTAAAAGTTCTGTTTCACAAATGTAATCCTAGCACTCTAGAGGGCTGAGGTGAGAGGAACACTTGAGGGTAGGAGTTTGAGACCAGCCTGAGCAATGTAGGTAGCAAGACCCAGTCTCTATGAAATAAATAAATAAATAAAAATTAGTAAGCATGGTGGCACACACCTGTAGTTCCAGCTACTCAGGAGACTGAGGTGGAAGGATCACTTGAGCCCAGGAGTTCGAGGATGCAGTGAGCTATGATCGCGCCACTGCATTCCAGCCTGGGTAACAGAGTGAGACCCTGTCTCAAAAAATAATAATAATAATAATAATTCTCAGTTTCCCTAAAAGGTAGAGAATAAGAACTCCTTATAGGCAAAGTTTATATTGTGGCAATGCCCTACAGTATATAAGTAAATCTTGTGTCATATAATAAGTTTTCAAATAAAAACAATTGATGTGGGTAGTAGTAATAGAAGAGAAAGTTTTGAGATAGAACAGAGTATTATGGGCAGGTGCTTATACCTCTTAGGAGAGTATTCTGCTGCACAGAAAGATCCCTAGAACTGCTTAGCCCATTTTATACTGGGTTTTCCAGTCTCAGTTGGTGACTAGACTAATAAAGATTGAATTCATTTTAGCTAGTACTTATTAAGCATATTATTGTCACACACCTACATATATGCATGCTCCCATCTCAGGGAACAATTGTCTTTGAAAATGCTCAACTTCTAATCAGAGTTCAGGAAGGGAAAGGAAACTCCATTTTTATTCTCTTTCTTGTAGTCCAATAAGCTTATTCTGGTAAATAAATATCCCTGCTACAACCAGAAAGCAAGCTTTTGGTTTTCAATTTAGCTTCATCCATCTCCATGTTCTTAACTATGAGGAGAACGACAGAAGGTATAGGATTCTCAGGTCTACTGCAAACTCAAAGCATTTTAGGATGCGACAGGCTTCGAGAAAGAACTCTACGGATGCCTGGATTGGACTTCATGCTCAAGACGCTGTTAGGAGGCCGTTCAGAGCCACTGAATTCGATCACCATGAGCACTCCACTCTCTCTTGTATTCATTTTCAGATACATGCACTGATTTTTGTTTCATGTAAGTTTCCCCTCTTACATTTATCTTGCAAACTAACCATTGCTAGTCTCTCCTCCCATGCAACTTTTGCAAGTGTTTGTAGGCAAATTAATAAAGACTTCGCCAGTTACCAAGGCAATTGCAATGAGGGCTCCTCAATGTGGTACCTTTATTCCAATAAGATTTTCTGTCTCCAAGGTGGAATTCCTGCCAAATTTCTCTTTTCCCCTCATTTCCCTCCTATTTGAGTAAGGTGAGAAATGAAAAGTAAAGTAGTAGGGTCGTATTTAACAGTGTCAGACGCCAGGACACACTGCTCCTTCATTGTCCCGAGGCTTTCTAAATGGAGTCAGTGCTGCCGGGAATGTTTCCTCCCTTCCAGCACGCTTTCGCCTTCTTATAGAGTGTATCAAGCAAGTCAGTGAGCTGTGGTTTTCCTATTCAGGCCAAGGCAAGCAAGCTAAATGCACTTTGAGTGCTGAAAGGCCTCTGGGTCACTTCATGGTATGCAATGAATCAGAAACTTACCAGGGTATTGATTCATATTCAGGACATATTTAAATGTACAAGCAATCCCTGTTTTGATTTCCATTTCCATTTTTTTAAATGTCTATGTCGAAATCTTAGGTGTGGTCAGGATTCAGATAAATATTAACATATTACAAATCATATAGATAATGTCTTATGTTCAATTTAGATTTCATTCTGCCATTCAGGATATTCCTTTAGAAAAATAATTTGTTTATTTATCTTTTATGTTTGTTTTGCTGCTACTGTATTACTGTATGTGGGGAGGGGTAAAAAGAGATCATAGTAAAATATATATGGCATAAGGCATGAAGGTAGAGACCCAATGTGATGATTAATTTTATATGTCAACTTGACTGGGCCATGGAGTGCTCAGATACTTAGTCGAACATAATTTTGGGTGTTTCTGTAAAACTGTTTTGGGGTAAGTTTAACATTTAAGTTGTAAACATTTCAATCAGTAGAGCAGACAGCCCTTCCTCATGTGGGTGGGCCTTATCCAATCAGTTGAAGGCCTAAAGAGAACAAAAAGTCTGAGCTTCCCCTGAATCATGGGGAACCCCCTCCTGCATGACTGCTTGAGCTAAAACAACATTGTTTTTTTCCTGCCTTTGGACTCAGCTGAAACATTAGCTCTTCCTAGGTCTCAAGCTTGCTGGCTTTCAGACTGGAACTACACCATCAGCTCTCCCAGTTTTTAGGCCTTTGGACTCAGACTGTAACTGCACCATAGGCTCTCTCTTAGGTCTCCAGCTTGCTGACTGCAGCTCCTGGGGCTGACTTGTCAGCCTTCATAATCACTTGAGCCCATTCCTCTTTCTCTCTCTCTGTGTGTGTGTATGTGTGTGTGTATATATATATGTGTGTGTGTATATATATATGTGTTTGTGTATATATATATGTGCATATATATGTATGTATGTATGAGATATATATATATAGATATATATAGATGGATATAGATAGATAGATAGATAGATAGATAGATAGATAGATAGATAGATAGATAATCTCCATCCAATTGGTCTGTTTCTCTGGAGAATCCCAATATATTCAACTTCTTGTCAAGTACCTTCAGGATCTTAATAGATTCGCTACACCCTCTAAGGTTTCTTTTCCCCTTATGTAACTGCGACAGAAAAAATGTTCAAATGCCTCCCAGTGACACTGAGATGATAAAAAGATAAATCGCAAAGAGATCCTAGAAGAATACACCATAGATATCCCCATGCACTAAGAAAATCTTTCTTATGGTTTTGTCCAGCAGAACCTAGCAACCTTTCAGCTCTGACTGAAAATGGAATACTTAGCTCTCCATCATTGGCAAGGAAAATCTGTCGTGTGCTGGCCTTAACCATTGAGATATTCCTTATTCCTTCTGAAAACTTGTCTCTTTTGGTGGAAAGGAATGGAATCTTATTCATAATCTTTTAACAATAAGTAAACCCTAGGTGCTTAACATGAAGTAATTGGATGTGGACCTGTCTCTAATCAGAGAAAAATCGTACTTGAAATATTTTTTGTGTAAGACAAATCCTTTTTTAAAATGTTGTACTCCAGCTCTTAATGATAACAAAAAAGGGCAGAATTTTACATTATTTAAAAAGTCTCCATTTTAATGGTTCAAAATTTGGTGGACATAAAATTAACCAATATTTTTAAGAAATACCATTTTTATATTAGATTTGATTTATACAACTACACATACATTCCACATCCTGTCCTAGCACAATATTTTCACATTTAATAACTATTTACGTGAGTGAGTAGCTAAATGGCTGGAAAGTAATATTGCATGGTTGTGGAAAATACAGACTGACTCAGACTGACCGAGGTAGAGTCATGCCTTTACAAATTAATAAGTATATGACATTGCAAAAATTACTGAAACTCAAGACTTGGTCTTAACATCTACAAAATGGGATGATAGTAGTAGTGAGCCTTAAAGGAGCTAGTACATTGCATACTGTCCACTCAGCAATATACCTAGCACATAGTAAGTTTTCAATAAATATTATCACTGATTATTAGAATGATGACCTATAAATTGATCAGAAGTGCCAGAGGTAACACTTTCTAACTGTAGCTGTACTGCTAGTAAAGAAGGATAACCACCTTCTCAAATTGGTACTCCTTTTCCAAAGAAAGGAATAACAGGAAGGGCAAGATGACGCAGGGCAAACTGACCATCATGAAGCACACATTCTTCTTGATGCTTTCCTTGGAGGTTCTCAGAAGAGACTGGTGAGGAAACTGAGTCATGGACATGACATAACCTCAAATATGATTATAACACTGAAAAGGACATGGGTTTCTTTTTTTATGTAGCACATTGACATAAAATGAATGCATGATACAATGGAATTACTTGCTCTACTAGTCTGTTCTCATGCTGCTAATAAAGAAATACCCAAGACTAATTATTTATAATTAGGATAATTTATAAAGGAAAAAGATGTCATTGAATCACATTCAGCATGGCTGGGGAGGCCTCACAATCATGGCGGGAGGCTAATGAAGAGCAAAGTCATGTCTTACATGGCGGCAGGCAAGAGAGCATGTGCAGGGGAGCTCCCCTTTATAAAACCATCAGCTCTCATGAGACTTATTCACTATCATGAATACAGCAAGGGAAAAACCCACCTCCATGATTCAATTACCTCCCACTGGGTCCCTCCCATGACACATGGGGACGATTACAATTCAAGGTGAGATCTGGGTGGAGACACAAAGCCAAACCATATCACTTGCCATCAGGAATAATAATTCATACACCAATGAGAATAGAGAAGGGAAGGGGAAATAGGGAAGGAAGGATATGAAGAAAAGAGAAGAACAGAGAAGGGAAGGGGGAAAAAAAGAGAATGAAGGAAACGCTGGAAGCTGCATCTTTAGATAGAAATATTAGCACTTTATTTTGCTTTCTTTTCAACTAAACCTGACTGGTTCAATGGAAAAGGCAGAAGCTTTTCAATGGAAAAGGCAGAGCAATCCCTATGATTGCTCTTTTCTCACTTGGTGTTTACTTCCATGTCCCAAATGGGCTCCAGAAGATCCTTCTCAAAAGTTACATTTTACTGTGTCTTTCATCCACTCAACAGCCTTTGATGGCATCACATCCAACTAAGAGTAAAACCCAGGGTCTTTGCAATGCCTCACATACCCTATGTCTTTTGGTCCTGCCCACCTCTCTCATCTCCTGCCCTGTCACATTGTACACCAACCACACTGGCTTCCTCACTGAGCTTCCAGGAGGCTTTTGCACTGGCTGCTCCCTCCATGGGATACTTCCCCTAGATAATCATATGTCTCTCTCCTTCACCTTCCTCTAGTCCCTACACAAATGTTCCTTTATTAGAAATATCTTCCACAGCCTAATCCCCCATCAGCCTCTTCCAGTGTCATAGTTTGCCCTGGTACTTACTGTCACCTCTATGTAAATAATGTTTGTTTGATTCTATATGTCTTCACTTCCTGTCCCCCCTTACCACCACCACTAGAATGTCAGCTCTGGGAGAGCATGGACAGTATACAGTTTACTGCTCTTATATATCAAGCCTCAACAAATGACAGCTCATAATTAGCACTCAAATATATTGTTAAATATGTAAGCGAATAGAAAAGAAAGCAGTGAGGTGGACAGGGAAGGAGGTGGACAGGGAAGGAGGGGAAGAGGGAAGGAGGGGAAGAGGGAAGGAGGGGAAGAGGGAAGGAGGGGAAGAGGGAAGGAGGGGAAGAGGGAAGGAGGGGAAGAGGGAAGGAGGGGAAGAGGGAAGGAGGGGAAGAGGGAAGGAGGGGAAGAGGGAAGGAGGGGAAGAGGGAAGGAGGGGAAGAGGGAAGGAGGGGAAGAGGGAAGGAGGGGAAGAGGGAAGGAGGGGAAGAGGGAAGGAGGGGAAGAGGGAAGGAGGGGAAGAGGGAAGGAGGGGAAGAGGGAAGGAGGGGAAGAGGGAAGGAGGGGAAGAGGGAAGGAGGGGAAGAGGGAAGGAGGGGAAGAGGGAAGGAGGGGAAGAGGGAAGGAGGGGAAGAGGGAAGGAGGGGAAGAGGGAAGGAGGGGAAGAGGGAAGGAGGGGAAGAGGGAAGGAGGGGAAGAGGGAAGGAGGGGAAGAGGGAAGGAGGGGAAGAGGGAAGGAGGGGAAGAGGGAAGGAGGGGAAGAGGGAAGGAGGGGAAGAGGGAAGGAGGGGAAGAGGGAAGGAGGGGAAGAGGGAAGGAGGGGAAGAGGGAAGGAGGGGAAGAGGGAAGGAGGGGAAGAGGGAAGGAGGGGAAGAGGGAAGGAGGGGAAGAGGGAAGGAGAGAGGGTCATTGATATGGTTTGGCTGTGTCCCCACCCAAATCTCACGTTGAATTGTAGCTCCCATAATTCCCATGTGTCATGGGAGGGACCTGGTGGGAGGCAATTGAATCACGGGGGCGAGTCTTTCCTGCACTGTTCTCATGATAGTGAATAAGTCTCACAAGATCCGATGGTTTTATAAAGGGGAGTTCCCCTGCACAAACTCTCTCGTCTGCCGCTATGTAAGATGTGACTTTGCTCCTCAGTCACCTTCAGACATGATTATGAGGCCTCCCCAGCCATGTGGAACTGTGAGTCCATTAATCCTTCTTACGTTATAAATTACCCAGTCTCAGGTATGTCTTCATTAATAGCATGAGGACAGACTAATATAGTCATTTACCGCTTGTGGATCAGCTTACTTAAAATAATTTCACCTAGATGCAGGCTCAGTCTTCCTTTTATACACAGCTATGGTCTCACTAGCAGATGTGTGAGCTGCTTGGTCCTTTCCTTTAAGAACACCAAAAGGCAAGGCAACAGGAAGACAATGGCCCCACCACAGCACACTTACATCAGGCTCTGCAGTATCTTATGGGAAAAGCAGAGAAATCACAGGTGGATCATGGACATTATATACAAAGCCACTGCTGCAGTCCAGGGCCACTCCAATCCTTAATGTCTTCTCTGTACTAGTGTTTCTCAAGTTCCACTAATAGCTGTCAGTCACTTAACACAATGCTAAGCTCTTTACCGAATATTTTACCTATCATAATCTCATTTAATCTTTGGAACAACTCTGAGCAGGAGGTGTTATAATCCCATTTTTACAGATGACAGAACAGACTTAGGTAAAGTGGTTCACCCAATTTCACACAATGAATACACAACAGACCCGGGTTGGGAAAAGAGGCTGTCAGACTCCAAATACCAAAACCTCCAAAAACCTCTACCCTATCCTGCCTTCTAATTGTCCAGCTACCATACCTGAACCTGTCTTTCGAAGACTGAATCCCATAAGGATACAAACAAAAAAAACCTCTACTCTCCCTGATATGGCCATTGATCTACTGGACATGAATACTGTCATTACCATTTTGTCAACGGCCCAAAAAAATGCAGCAGTATTATAAGAAATGCTTTTGCTTGCTATTACATTTTACAGATTAAAACTACAATGCATCAGTAGTTTGAAACTGTTGTAATGCTACTGATTACTCAGTTTGCTGCCATGATATCTACAAAATATAAATATGATAAAGTAAAAGCAAACATGTTATCATCCTATTGAGAGCAGGACTTGCAGAAGATGCTAGGGCCAGCCTCTCTGCAGTGTGGGAGATGTGGGAGTTGAGAGGGAGGGAATTCTCTGTCATTTTTATAAAAACTTTGTGTGCCACATAGAGTATATCTGTGTCTCGATGGATCATAACATTATCAGTCAAAAACTGCTTTTTAGATCTCCCAGCCTTTTGACTCAATCAAGGATGAGTCATTAATTCTAAGCATGGCAATCTATACTTTGTCTTAAAAAAGGGAAAAAAATCATTAGGCAGAATTTCTAATGAAATAGGTAGAAAGAAGGAAGAATGATACATACATGCTGTCTTACCTGCTTCCCCTTGATGTTAAGACGGAAAGCCTTGCTATTTACATGCCTAGGAGTCCCATACTTAGCATAATTATCATGAATAATGTTCCAGAGACAAGTTTAGGTTTTCTTCTCCTAGAAATACTTTGAGAAGGTAGAAGAGATGAGAGAGTAGAAGAGATGGAATTTGCATATCCTTATAAAATAACCTCTAAAACCCATGCTTATGATAGACCCTGTGCTAGAGGATTGCATATACATTATTTCATTTGATTTTCACCACTTTGAAAAAGATATAATAACCATTTACTATTAAAGAAACTGAAGCTCAGAGGATTTAAGTGATTTATCCCAAGGCCACATTGCCATTTAGGAGGCAGACTGGTCCAGATCCATGGGTTTTCCTGCTACTCCTGTTGCCCCAGATGGATACAGCATGTGTTGCTCCCGAGATGGCATTGCTATGAGCCTCAACATTCACAAATAAATTGCAAGGTTACCAAATTCTCAACATTTACAAGAAACAAAAAAATGACTAGGCAGATTTTCTACATTATAGGATCCTTAAAAGAAATAAAAAAGCAGCCCCGGCACAGTGACTCATGCCTATAATCCCAACACTTTGGGAGGCCAAGGTGGGCAGATCACCTGAGGTCAGGAGTTCAAAACCAGCCTAGCCAACGTGGTGAAACCCCGTCTCTACTAAAAATACAAAAATCATCCAGGCATGGTAGCACATGCCTGTAGTCCCAGCTACTTGGGAGGCTGAGGCAGGAGAACCGCTTGGGAGGCAGAGGTTGCAGTGAGCCGAGTTTGTGCCACTGCGTCATTCCAGCCTGGGTGACAGAGCAAGACTCTGTTTCAAAAAATAAAAAATAAATAAAAAACAAAAGAGCAACCAACCAACCAAACCAGAGTCAATCAGCCACTTTAAGTGTCCTCTCAGCTTTTAGGCCACAGCAGACCGTTCTAATTGGCCACTTCCTCTCTGTTCACTAGAGAATTCCAAATTGGATTAATATCTTATCTGATCTGTAAGTGCTGTTCCGTCTTTGTGAGCAAACCTATACGGGTTTTTCCAGCTTACGGGCTGCCAGTCCCTTGGTGAAGTCAAAATAGTAATTTTCTTATTCTGTTACTAGCTCTACTCAGTTAACTCAGATTAAGAAAAATTATCACCTTGTTTTGAAAGAACTCTGATTTCACAGGGGCCATGGTTATGCTAGTTTCAGAACCTCTGTCCTCTGAGGTCATGGAGCACAGTAGCTATGTGGAAGTAATGGATTAGAAGAGAAAAATGAGATCTCCTTCCGCTTCCTCCTCATTAATATCTCCAAAGATCTCTGAGTCGTTGCCAAGACTGTGACTGAGCATTCACATGGGTTTTCAAGGCAGGTTCAGTGTTTGCTTAAGTTATATGGTAACCTTATCAGTTTCACTTCATAAGCCCATCGCAGTTCAGTTTGATTTTAGGTTTCTGAAGTTGCGTGGGTAATTTCTAATAGATGTCAACTACTACAAAGTTCAGATGTGGAGCCAGACGTATGTGGGCTGCAAGGTTTTTGGAAAACGGGAACTGACTCTCTTGAGAGATTTCCAACAGGGAGCGGCTAGCGCCTTTTTGCCAAGTTTAGACCCCATTCCAAATCCAACAGGGTTAGAACCCTCAATCTTGGCTTGAAAATTCTGCAAGATGAGGGGGAGTTCTGTTTTATTTTCCTCTAATTTAGCAGAAGTCTTCTTAGCTTTCAGAATTATGCCCAAGGGAACCATGTATAGATTTTTAGTGGCGCTGATAAAAATAAAACCTACTTTCAGTGACTTAATATGATTTTTTTAATGATTTTATGGTTTTGATCCTACCCAGCCAAATGCATCTGCAGTTCCTAGTTTCATTGTCTTAGCATGATTGACAGGGATCTATTCATTGGAGAACACTCACCTGTAAATATATCTCAGGAAATACTTTATCTCCCTAAAAGTTAGAGTTAAATCACTCCTCTAAAACTAATTGTTTCTGCCCAATAGCAAAAGTCACTGCTTGGCAGGTAAATTATGCAAATGCAATTTGTCTAGGCTCCATGTTATTTCTGTGTATGGAAAAGTTGTCATGGCCAGGGCAATCTATATTAATAGAATGAGTAGAAGAAACAAGGAGTGGCCTATATGGACTGGATAGGACCTGTGTAGAAAATGGAAGGAAAGGGGGGCTTAAGCCAGGAGACCTTGTTTAAAGCCCCAGTTCTGCCACTCACTCTCTGTGATCTATCAATGGCAAGTTATTTAATTACTGATCTTGCCTGTAAAAGAGGAAAAACAATACCTTCTTTATCTTGAGGGAAGATAATGTATATGAAAGTACAGCATAAATACACACATAGACAAAATTCTAGGAACTGTAAAAAAAATGCTTATCCTGAATTCTATAGTCTGCATCCATTTCAGAGGATATGAAATAGGATCGGCTTAGATCATCCAATGTCTTTATATTCCTATAACATGATGTAATTTTTTAGGAACAAAATAACTGGTGACTGTAGAAAACTTAATAGAAATCTTCTTCCCAAGTCTGTCTCTGGATTTGCCCGTAAAAGGATCTCCTTTAAAACAAAGTCTGGAAAAGACCAATGATGATGACTGTCCCAGACTGGCAATGAGCAAAGCCTCCCTCTTCTTATTAGGGACCAATTAATATTCATGTAGTCCCAACCCTGAAGGGATTTAGCTCCAGCATTTCATAAAATTGAAGTAATCCATCATCCAAAAAGGGCAAAGAGGCAAAATTTCTGAGCCCTTTTTCTCAAACTCCATTAGAAAATGTAAGCTCACGTTACTTCCCCTCCCTAACCCTTTCCTTCTTTATGAAGTGAGACTATTGTGGATAACTGTGGTCTCGTAATGCATTTTTGGCCAGCCAAGGCAGTACCATGGCTTCAGAAACTCTCTTTAGTAGGAGTTGGCCAGTGTTCTATTGTTTGCGTCTGGGACATGGCCAGTGGAGTTCGGACATCTGCCCATTGTGTGAGTTCCTTGGGCGCCAGAGGGCTGAAGCTCATTATTCCACTGGGAATTATGCCTCTGTTCCTTGAAAAGGGGAGTGACTCACCAACAACCCTCTATCACATCTGAGATTTGGAAGACGAAAATCCTTTGTGAGTTCCAAGTTTAATTTTGTGGGTGAGTTTCTTATTCTAACCAAGCTGATCCATAAAGGTATTGACTGGAGTTTGTTCTTTGATAAGAAATTTGGGAATCCCATTTCTAGACGTGCCTAGGATTATGCCAATCCTAACGGTCTATCCCCTCTGGCTGCAAAACCAGAGGATAAAAAGAGAGAACAAGCATCACAAGAGGCAGTGGGGGCAGTGCTGGCATGGTATAAGGAGCTGGCAAATTTCTCAGTTCTCTCAATAATTTTGCTTTTTTCACGCCCCTTCCTTTTAATTCTATTGCAACCGATTCCAAGACCTCTGAGAATCTCAATAAATAGTTCTATTTTAATCTCCTACTTTTGTTATTAACTAGTAATGGCACATTGGAAAAGCTTATTATCCAAAGTTTCGATTTTTTGCCTTGAAAATGGGCACTATATTAGCATTTACCGCACAAGGCAGTGAAGACTAAATTGCTTAGTATGAGAGCACGGTACATACTAAATGCTCAGTACAAGTCCGAGATAAAAATGATGACAATGATGGGGTTTACAAATAGCTCAGCACAGTAGTTAGCATGTAATAATGACTTGATAAATGATGAGAATTATTATTAAAATTATATTATTACTTTTTCTAAGTAAAGGGTGAGAAGAGCTCAGTCAGCTTATTTGTTAAAGTTTATTTAGACTATTTCCCATTAAGGTCAACACCTGGCTTTGGCCAGGCCTGAAATTGAGGCTTGACCTTGAAATGCCATCACCTCTGCTGTTCTGTGACCTTGCTCCCAGCACCCATTGACCAACATTTTAGTTCTTTAAGAGGTTCTAACCTAGCCTTTATGGCTAACAATAGCCAATAACTTCCAGGAAAACAAAAAGCAGGATATTGGGGTCTTTTGGCCTCTGCATCAAAGAACAGCTGGATCCAATTCAGAGCTTTAACTGAAGAAAGAAAGAAAAATGGATGCCCTTCCTCTGGTCATATGTCAACTTTTACCGACTGTGTCTCTACCACCTGCAAGAACAGATGTAAATGGAGTGTTTTTATTAGGGTAAATCTTCCAGCAGATTATAAGAAATGGCTCTGCAAGAAACCAGTCCTATTGGGAATTAGTTGACAACACCCTCTTTGGATGCTGTGGCAAGGTGTGGCCCTTGGAGTGGAAGAGTTCTAGGTTCAAAGCCTGACTCAGCCCCCTGATCTTGGGCAGCTTTATTTATCTTTTTGGAGCTCAGGTGCTTCATTTCACATAAAGAGGCAGTAGAGAATTACACGCTTACATAATACTTACCTGGGAGTGCCACTCTGAGATTTCAATGAGATCCTATTCACTAAACCATGTAACACAGCCTATGAGACTTAGTAAGTATTTGATATGCATTAATATGTGTTGGTTTCCTTTCTTCTTAAGAGTTTTTCTGAGGAGTAAATACGTGTACAGTGAGTAATATGGTGGCAAATATACAGTTGATGCTTAATAAATGTTACTTCTCTAAAAGGCAGTAAGGAATTCTGAGTTCTGTGCTCCCTGGGAGTGAGACTCTGATGATGAGTTTCCAGTTTCCTGAAAGCCCTCTGTTCCTCTACTTTAGCCTGTTACTGATATGGCCTCTTTCAACTCCTCCATCCTCTTCCCCAATTCTATAGCTCACAAGCCTGCCCCAAGAATCTCAGAAAAGCCCTTTCCTGCTCCTCCAGGGAGTCTGCAATACAGGCCAGATGCTCTCAAAGATTAGAAGACTTTTAAGTCTATTCAAAAAAAAAAAAAACTATCCTTTGTCTCAGGCCATTATTTCTTCTCTTATTGTGGAAGAAGTAATTTCTCCTTCTTCATTTATATCATTTTGCTGAGGGTATTTGTGGATCATCAGCCTATATGTCAAGTCTTCTCCTTGGTTACACCATATAAATTCAGTTCTATATGTAAGCTAAAGTGACTACAACTAGAATAGGAATTAAATATATTTCAGGTTTTGCAGACAAACAAAACTCCTTTTTTCAACTCAGTTTCTCTTTGGATAAAACATTATCTTCAGTCTATAAATTAGAATTTTAGTGCTGTAGGTACCGCCTCATTTTGAAGGCAAGAAAGGTAAAAAACTTGACTCAAAGGATATTTTCTTGCTAATGGCAAGGTCAGAACTTGCACACAGGTGGCCTGGTTCCCAGGCCTTTTGTCTTTTCAGTATCTGATGATACCTGACCTGGTAGGGTCACCTGAAGTTTAAACTACTCTGCATCATAGGAAAATCTTTTGGTGTGTGGGATCCTGCTGAGAACTCTTGCATTCCCTGTACACTGTTCATGTTAGCATCCATGGACTACTTCCCATTCCTAACATGTTCAATGGACATTTTTCCACTCTCTGTAATGATCTGTCTCAACAGTCTCTCTGGAAAATTAACTCATTCTCTAATGTCCAACTCAAAGTTCACTTTTTTTCTGTTAACTCTCCACAACTTCCTGAGAAAAATCAATCACTTCTCCACCTGTGTTCTAATAGAACTTTGCAAATGTCTCATTTATTGAGTTACAGATATTTGTGTATCTTTATCTCTCCACTAGACTGTGAATTGTTCAAGGTTAGAAATTCTATTCTATTCATCCTTGTATCCACAGCTCTCCAGAGTTTGACACGTGGTAAGCCTTCGTAATTCTTGTTTTTGTTAATTTGTTTTTGGTTTTTGCTGATAATTTTCATATTAGTTGCATTAAGTGAATAATAATGCTTTACACGGTTCTGATCAACATTGAAACATGTCTAAACTGAGTATCTTGGATTTCTAGGAACTAGAAATACTGAAAATAATATTTGACAAATTTTACATGGAGGATTTGGTAAATTTATGCAAAAAGACTAAGAGAAAGTTTGTAGAATCAGAGCACCATACAGAATACCCATGGAGTTCCCTTTATTCTTTAAAGTAGTTTAATTTGTTCACCATAAAAATTCCAGAATTTTCTACTCTTGACAAAAATAATACCAAAAAAACCCACTTATGATACACAGTTCCATGTTGGAATATCAAGACAGACAAATGTTAAACTACCGCAAAATAAAAACTACTATTTTGGAAATAGAATAATAACACAGCACTACACAAACCTCCAGTGACTTCAAATTTAGTCTTTTATCCCAATATGGTGACTAAGTCTTCAACTATAATTAAAATACTTCAATATATTTTATCAATATCTCTTACAGTATAATTGCTTAAAAAGTAATATGAACTCTAAAATATGCTAC
Organism: Gorilla gorilla gorilla; assembly: GCF_029281585.2. Taxonomy (NCBI): domain Eukaryota; kingdom Metazoa; phylum Chordata; class Mammalia; order Primates; family Hominidae; genus Gorilla; species Gorilla gorilla. The sequence continues at coordinate 20,187,148 of NC_073228.2, read as the reverse complement.
CATCCTTGGGAGATATCATACAATTTCCCAAGTCTGTCATTTATTCTTTAATATTTTGTACTTCATTCAGCTCTAAAGTAGAAATAGAGGAATACTCACATACTTGGTCAATGGTTTACAAGCTGTGAAACACGAACGTTGAATTACCAAAACTGCCCTCTAAATAGCATCTATATAGGCAAATTCTTACTTCTGAGACATTAAGGGAATCAGTCCACTTCCCCTCCCACCACTGACCTTCCTTGTGTTGAAAGAATTATTTCAGTTGTATTCAGTTTACAACTTAGCTTGCCCTGGGATAATATCAGACTGATGTTTTGAGCTATGTTTGGTTATTCTTGGCACCAGACAATAATGGTTTCTACCAATCAGATTGTGGCATGCTACAATGAGAAGAAATGTAGTATTAAGAAAGGTGAAAACTGGAAATACGTCCTAATACATGGAATGTACATAACATTGTAGAGTGATAAAGGAAGTAAGGGAGGCTTCAGGGGTATGTTTTGTCTTAAGACCAGAGAACAAATATCATTCAACACAAACTAGAAAGAGACAAAGCAGGATCGAATCCTCATATGTTGACATCAGCTTGAGTTAAAAGCTACAAAGGTAAAAGTTATTTGACATAAGTGCTGCTGTTCAGATTTCTCAATATTCGTGTTAACTTATTTTACTTTGGAAACTGAGAAGGAAAAGAAATATCAGCCCATAGGTGGAATCATTCCACAGATCATACTAACAAGGCCCTCATCAATAAGGTCATAATGATGATGGTTAGTGTTACATGCTGCACGTGTGTTTTTTAAAAACTGTATGAACACCTTTAAGTAGTTGAATCCTACTTACCAATTCCTTGCCAGAATGACCCGTTTTTCCCTTTAACATCTCTCTCAACATTGCCAAAATGATTTTGTTTTGTTTTGTGTGTGTGGAGTCTCCGCAGGTCCCTCACTATTCGGAATAATGGTAAGTCACATAAATAATGACCTATATGGGCCACTGAGCCCAAGGCAGAGTTCAAAGGACACATCAAAGGGAACAAAATGTTAAGATGACTCCTGAAAACTGTGGTCGAGGAGACTGGCAAAAGCAGAAAACACACCAGAAACTCATCTGTGTTAGAGTACTCCAAAGAACCAATGTATGTGTGTGTGTGTGTGTGTGTACACACATATGTAAATAATGAGATTTATAAGGAGTTGGCTTACACCATTACAGAGACTGAGAAGTCCTGAGATCTGTTCTTTGCAAGCTGGAGACATGAGAAAGCCAGTGGTGTATTTTGAAGACCTGGAAGCTGGAGAGCTGACAGTATAGATTCTAGTTCTGGTCTAAAAGCTGAGAGCCAGGAGCACTAGAGCAGAAGATTGATTTCCCGACTCAAACTGTCAGGAAGAGTGCAAATCCTCCCTTCTTGCACCTCTGTGCTCTACTCAGGCTCTCAAGGGATTGGATGATGGCCCACACACATTGGCAAGGGCAATCTACCTTACTCAGTCTACCTATTTGAATGCTAACCTCTTTCAGAAACACCAACACAGACATACCCAGAAATAATGTCTAACCAGATAGCTGGACATGTCTGGTTGACAGTTAAGTTGCCACTTAAAATTAACTATCACAGAGCACACTGGTGGTTTAGCATCTGACTGATTGATTAGAGGTTAAATCTTATCTCTATACTTCCTTGTGCCACAGCATTCCCGTATATAAAGTGAGAATTATAAAAATCAATATTTCAATACATGGTAAATAAGCTCACTGCCTGACAGACAATAGGCACATACATATATTATTTTATATTTTGCTATTATACAGCTCCATAGAAACGTTATTTTGTTGTACATATATATATACATTTATACATTTACAAGTATAATTGTTTTTTATATAATAGGTACTATTTTTGAGCTGCAATTATGCATTAGGCAATGAGATAGAACAAATGAATAAACACGTGGTTAGGCCATTCCTTGTGTTGCTATAAAGAAATACCATGCTTTCCATAAAGCCCGCAGAACATGAAGAATTAAACCTCTTTCCTTTATGAAAGAATTAAACCTCTTTTCTTTATAAATTAATAATATATTAATAAGTTAATAATATATAAAGAAAAGAGGTTTAATTTTTTAATAAAGAAAAGAGGTTAAATTCTTCACATTCTGCAGGCTCTATGGAAAGTATGGTGCTGGCATCTGCTCAGCTTCTGGGGAGGCCTCAGGGAGCTTTTACTCCTGGCAGAAGACGAAGCTGGAGTGGCACATCACATGGCGAGAGCAGGAGCAAGCAGGGAGGGAAGAGCCAGATCTCGTGAGAACTCACTGTCATGAGGACAGCACCAAGCCATGAGGGATCCGCCCCCATGACCCAATCACCTCCCTCCAGGCCCCACCTCCAACATGAGGGATTATACTTTAACATGAGATTTGGATGGGACAAATATTCAAACCATATCAAAGCAGAAAATAAAATATGAATGAGGTTCTACTTTGCCAATAAGCTACTGATGGTGAGGAAAGCATGCAATTCAATATAAAATTCCAGAAACACTGACAAGACAGACCAGTTTTTTCTGGGACAGTCCTGGTTTCTGTGTGTTGTTTCAGAATAATTATTAATAGTTGCCCCCTCTCTTAAGAGTGTCCTGGTTTGAGCAATTAAATGCCCACACTGATGTTCTTTTGCAGGAGGATAAGCCTGTTGGGAGGGAAAATGTGCTTAGGGTACTTGGAGCACCTGATCTATGTGGGGAGGCAGTGCAGGAAAGTTTTCCAAGAGAGGCAAAATCTAGGTTGATAGTTCATAGATGAGTGGAAGTAGCTGTGTGAAAAATGAGGCAGAAGCACAGTAAGGAGCTCTAATTTCAAAGGGCAGAATAGCAAGTCCAAAACACAGCAGAGTCAGGAGAACCGGAAAGATATTAAAACACAGAAAGATCCTAAAGTGTAAAGGAGAAAGTTGGAAGGAAGAGTCAAGGATTAGACACAGCCCAAAAAAGCTTCTCCCACATAGAGAGACCAGACTGTCAAGTAGACTGGCACTCTCAGAACAGATATTCAGAAAGAAGACATTGAGAGTGGATTGGATACAGGGAGGATGCAGATCCCAAGGCTGAAAGGGGAGGAAGCTGGGAACTGTGCACCAAGTTGCCAAGCACCAGGACTCATTCCTGGCTTCAAGTGGCTCCCAGGAAGGGGCGAGTGAAATAGGCATGGAACAGCCCATTCTCAGACCTCTGAGAATGGTCTGAGAATGAAGAGCCATATCAAAGACCTCTGAGATCCTAGCTGTGAGAGACCCCATGACCCCCATGGACATTTGAGTTGACAGGAATAACTGCCTAGAGTCTTGGCAGAGACAGAATTCCAGGCAGCATGGAGCCCAGAGGGTCTGGTGCAGGAACAACTGCAGTGGAGCATGGCCATGGACGCCCATCCCCCAAGACTCACCATACTCCTCTAGGTGGGTTTAGAGTTTGTTAGCAGCTGGACTGGGAAAGAGCAGGGCTGTCTTACCCATGGGATGGAGCCAGTCTTATCTGAACGACCTCTTCTGCTGGCCTCTCCCAGGGTCCCTGCCTTGCCACACATATTTGCAGAACAGCCTCAGCTGCCCTGCTGAAATGCTTGCCAGTGGCTACCACCATAGCTCCTTCACTGACAGTCCCCACCTTCCTGTTGGAGCACTTTTGCAGATGAACCTCCACCAGGATGCCTCCACCTGTACCCTTCCCCCACCAGCACACACTCACCTGCAGCCTCCCACTGCTTCCCCACTGGTGAGCACACACACACACACACACACAGAAACGAGCTGCCACCTTACCAGCACACACTCACCGTGGCCTACCCCTGCAACCTTGCTGGTATACACACACAGGGACCCATCACTATCCCACCAGAGTACACATGCCTGCAGCCTCTCTCACCATCCCACTGGTGCACACACACCCATGGGCCCCAACCTACTGCCACACAAATGGCCCCCCAGCCTACTCACTGGTGCACACTTGCCTGCAGCACCCCCCCCCCCACCACCCACTGCAGCACACTCTCCCATGGACTCCTGCTGCCCCACTGCAGCACTTTTTGCTGGCAACCCCCATGGGAGTATTGTTGTCATTGGACTGGGAACACCTTGGCCCCTCCAGTGCAGCAGGTGTTTGACCTCGAGGGGCCAGAAAACAAAGGTACGAGCCTGGTCCTAGGTCCTGAGGGTTACAACACACAAACCAGAAGTGCTGAGCTGAGCCTTGGCCCCCTGAAAGCATCCAGAAACAAAGGCAATTGACTAAATTCAACTTGTGCCACAAACAAGCCCTCAAGAGTATCAAAGAACATAAAATCTAAAAGCCCTATCCAAAGGATAACAACTTCAAAGATTAAAGAAACATGAGTTCAAACAGATGAGAAAGAAGCAGTGCAAAAATTCTGGCAACTCTAAAATCTAAAGTGTATTCTTACCTCCAAACAACTGCACTAGCTCTCCAGCAACGGTTATTAACCAAACTCAAATGATGGAAATGATAGACATAGAATTCAGATTCTGGATGGCAAGCAAGCTCAAAGAGATACAGGAGAAGGCTGAAACCCAATCCAAGAAAAGCAGTAAAACAATCCAAGACTTGAAAGATGACATAGCCATTTTAGAAAGAACCAAACTGAAATTCTGGAAATTAAAATTTCACTATAGAAATTTCATAATGCATCTGGAAGTATTAAAAACAATATATCAAGCTAAGGAAAGAATCTCAAAGCTCAAAAACCACTTCTTTCAAATCAACAAAGGCAGACAAAAATAAAGAAAAATGAATTTTAAAAAATGAACAAAACCTCCAAGAAATATGAGATTATGTAAAGAGACCAAACCTACAACTCATTGGCATTCCTGAAAGAGATGGAGAGAGAGCAAGCAATATGGAAAACATATTTGAAGATATTGTCCACAAAAGCTTCCCTGACCTCACTAGAGAGGTTGAAATGCAAATTTAGAAAATTCAGAGAACCCCTGCAAGATATTATACAAGACAATTATCCCCAAGACATATAGTCATCCAATTCTCCATTTGTCATCCAATTCACAGGTTAATGTAAAAGGAAAATCTTAAAGATAGCTAAACAGAAAGGGCAGGTCACATAGAAATGAAACCCCATCAGGCTAACAGTGGATCTTTCAGCAGAAACCTTACAAGCCAGAGGAGACTGGGGGCCTATACACAGCATCCCTAATGAAAACAAATTCCAAATAAGAATTTCATATCCAGCCAAATTCAGCTTCAAAAGCAAAGGAGAAATAAAATCCTTTTCAGACAAACAAATGATAAGGAAATTCATTACCAACAGACTTGTCTTATAAGAGGTCCTTAAAGGAGTACTAAATATGGAAATGAAAGACTGATACCTGCCACTACAAAAAACACACTTAAATACATAGCCCACTAACACTATAAAGAAACTATACCATCAAGTCTACATAACAACCAGCTAACAACACATGACAGGACCAAATTCTCATATATCAATATTGACCTTGAATGTAAATGGGCTAAACACCCCACTTAAAAGGCAGAGTGGCAAGTTGAATAAAGAAGCAAGACCCAACTGTATGCTGTCTTTGAGAGACCAGTCTCACATGCGATGACACTCATAGACTCAAAGTAAAAGAATGGAGAAAGATCTATCAAGCAAATGGAAAACTAAAATGAGGAGGGATTGCTATTCTTATTTCAGACAAAACAGACTTTAAATCAATAATGATCAAAAAGGATAAGGAGGCTGGGCATGGTGGCTCACGCCTGTAATCCCAGCACTTTGGGAGGCCGAGGCCAGTGGATCATGAGGTCAGGAGATCAAGACCATCCTGGCTAACACGGTGAAACCTCGTCTCTACTAAAAATACAAAAAATTAGCCGGGCATGGTGGTGGGCGCTTGTAGTCCCAGCTACTCGGGAGGCTGAGGCAGGAGAATGGAGTGAACCCAGGAGGCGGAGCTTGCAGTGAGCTGAGATCGTGCCACTGCACTCCAGCCTGGGTGACAGAGCGAGACTCCGTCTCAAAAAAAAAAAAAAAGGATAAGAAAAAGCATTACATTATGACAAAGGGTTCAATTTTACAAGAAGACTTAATTATTCTAAATATATATGCACCCAACATTGGAGTACACGGATTCATAAAATAAGTTAACAGAGACCCTCAAAGAGACTTACATAACCACTCAATAATAGTGGGAGACTTTAACACCTCATTGACAGTGTTAAACAGATCATTGAGGCAGAAAATTAGCAAAGATATTTAGGACCTAAACTCAACACTTGACCACATGGACCTAACAGTGATGACAGAATACTCCACCCAAAAAAATCAACAGAATATGCGTTCTTCTTATTTTCACATGGCACATTCTCTAAAATCAATGGCGCACCCGGCCATAAAGCAATTCTCAACAAATTAAAAAAATATGAAATCATACCAACTACATTCTCAGACCACAGTGCAATAAAGATAGAAGTTGATACAAAGACGATCTCTCAAAACCATACAATTACATGGAAATTGAACAAACTGCTCCTAAGTGATTTTGGGGTAAAGAGCAAAACTAAGGCAGAAATTTAAAAATTCTTCGAACTAATGAAAACAAAGATACAACATATCAGAATCTCTGGGACACAGTTAAAGCAATGTTGAGAGGAAAGTTTATAGTGCTAAATACCTATATCAAGAAGTAGAAAAATCTCAAATTAAAAACCTAATATCACACCCAGAGGCACTAGAAAAACAAGAGCAAATCAACTCTAAAGCTAACAGAAGAAAAAAAAATAACCAAAATCCGAGCTAAGGTGAATGAAATTGAGATGCAGGGATCCACACAAAAGATCAATGAAACAAACAAAAAAAAAGGTTATTTGAAAGAATAAACAAGATTGATAGGCTGCTAGCTAGATTAATAAAGAAAAAGAGAGAGAAGATTGAAATAAACACAATCAGAAATAAAGGTGGCATTTCCTCTGACCCCACAGAAATACAAAAAACCCTCAGATACTATCATGAACACCTCTGCACAAACTAGAAAACCCAGAAAAAAATAGGTAAATTCCCAGAAACATACTACCCCCTGAGATTGAACCAGGAAGAAATTGAAATCCTAAAAAGACCAATAATGAGTTCCAAAACCAAATCAGTAATACTTACCAGCCAGAAAAATCCCTGGACTAAATGGATGCGCAGCCAACTTCTACCAGAGGTACAAAGAAGAGCTGATACCACTCCTACTGAAATTATTATTCCAAAAAAATTGAGGAGAAGAGATTCCTCCCTAATTCATCTTATCAGGCCAGCATCATTCTGATACCAAAACCTGGCAGAGACACAATGAAAAAAGAAAACCTCGGGCCAATTTCTCTGATGAACATAGATGCAAAAATCCTCATCAAAATACTAGCAAACCAAATCCAGCAGCATTTAAAAAAGCAAATCCAGTATAAATTCTAGCTTTATTCCTGATATGCAAGGTTGATTAAACATACACAAATCAATAAATGTGACTCATCCTATAAACAGAACTAAAAACAAAAACCACAAGATCATCTAAGTAGATGTAGAAAAGGCTTTCAGTAAAATTTAATATCCCTTCATGTTAAAACCATCAACAAAGTATGCATTGAAGAAACATACCTCAAAATAATAAGCCATCTATGGCAAACCCACAGCCAACATCATACTGAATGGGCAAAAGCTGAAAGTATTTCCCTTGAGAATCAGAAGCAGAAAAGGATGCCCACTCTTACTGCTTCTATTCAACATAGTACTAGAAGTCTTAGTGAAAGTATTTAGGCAACAGAAAGAAATTAAAGGCATCAAAATAGAAAGAGAGGAAGTCAAAATTTCTCTCTTTAAGACAACATGTTTCTTTACCTAGAAAACCCCATAGTCTATATCTAAGGCACCTACTAGTGATAAACAACTTGAGTAAAGTTTTAGCCTACCAAATAAATGTACAAAAACCAGTAGCATTCCTATACCCTAATAATATCCAAGCTGGGAGTCAAATCAAAAATATAATCCCATTTACAATAGCCGCAAAAAAATACCTAAAAATACAGCTAATCAGGGAGGTGAAAGATCTATACAATGAGAATTATACAGCGCTGCTGAAAGAAATCAGAGACAACACAAGCAAATGGAAAAACATTCCATGCTCATGCATAAGAATCAATACTGTTAAAATGGCCATAATGCCCAAAGCAATTTACAGATTCAATGCTATTTCATCAATGTACCAATGCCATTTTTCAGAATTAGAAAAAACTATTCTAAAATTCATATAGAACCAAAAAAGAACCCAAATAGGCAAAGCAATCCTAAGCAAAAAGAACAAAGCTGGAGGCATCATACTACCCAACTTCAAACTATATTACAAGGCTACAGTAACCAAAACAGCATGGTACTGGTACAAAAACAGACACATAGACCAGTAAAACAGGCTCAAGAACCCAGAAATAAAGCAACACCTACCATCATCTGATCTTTGACAAAGTCTGCAATAACAAGCAATGGGGAAAGGACTATGTAGTCCATAAACGGTGCTATGATAACTGGCTAGCCATATGCAGAAGATTGAAATGTGACCTTTTCCTTTCACCATATACAGAAATCAACTCAAAATGGATTAAAGACTTAAGTGTAAGACCTAGAACTGTACAAACCCTGGAAAAAACCCTAGGATATACCATTCTGCACATAGGCTTTGGCAAAAATTTCATGATGAACTCTCCAAAAGCAATTGCAACAAAAATAAAAATAAACAAGTGGGACTTAATTTAAGTAAAGAGTTTCTACACGGCAAAAGAAATTATCAACATAGCAAACAGACAACCTATAGAATGGGAGAAAATATTCACAAAATATGCACCCAACAAACGTCTAATATCCAGAATTTATAAGGAATGTAAACAAATCAAGCAAAACCCAAACAATCCCATTTAAAAATGGGCAAAAGACATGAAGAGATGCTTCTCAAAAGACATCCACACAGTCAAAAATCATATGAAAAAATGCTCATCATCACTAATCATCAGAGAAATGCAAATTAAAACCACAATGAGATATCATCTCACACCAGACAGAATGGCTATTATTAAAAAGTCAAAAAATAACAGATGTTGGCAAGGTTGCAGAGAAAAGGGAAGGCTTATACACTGCTGCTGGGAATGTAAATTAGTTCAGTGTGGAAAGCAGTTTGGACATTTCTCAAAGAACTTAAAACAGAAACTACCATTCAACCCAGAAATCCCATTACTGGGTATATACCCAAAGGAATATAAATTGTTCTACCAAAAAGACACATGCACTATTCACAACAGCAAAGACAAGGAATCAACCTAGGTGCCCATCAACAGTACTGGATAAAGAAAATGTGGTCCATATACACCATGAAATACTATGCAGCCATAAAATAATGAAATCATGTATTTTCCAGAGCCATGGATGCAGCTGGAGGCCATTATTCTAAGTGAATTAACGCAGGGTCAGAAAACCAAATACCATATGTTCTCACTTATAAGTGGGAACTAAACACTTACTACACATGCACACAAAAATGGGAACAATAGACACCAGGGCCTACTTAGTGGGTAGGGGGAGGGTCAAAAAATTACCTATCAGATACTATGGTCACTGCCTGGGTGACAAAATCATTTTTACACCATACCCCAGGTACATGCAATTTACCCATGTAACACACGTGCACATGTACTCCCTGAATCTAAAATAAAAGTTGAGAAAAGAAAAAAAAAGTTGCAAAGGATGACACAGATCAGTAGTGGTCATATCATGAGGGTTCAGAAAATCTGAATCAATGTACTTTAAGGGCACTAAAAAGCCAAGGAAGGGACCCTGTTTACTAAGGGTAGGCAATGGTATTATGTGCTATGGATGTTGGGGAGCTGTGAACCTAGAGAATAAAGGGCTTGTTTTATTTGGAAGCTCTTAGAAACTGTTGATTTTTACAACTAATATCGTTTTCTTCACGGCCTTCCTCTTCCAGACCATGGAGGTGACATGGCTAACAACTCAAAGCATGCAGCATCCATTTTGCCCTTGAGTTTACATTTCAGCAGAACAATTCCAGAATGAATCATTGCCTGCACAGGTTGTTGGTTATGCCCGGTTTACAGCCCATTTTCAAAGCTCCTTTCTACTTTATGGTCCAGGCTGAGTTTGCGGAGATTTATGTGGAGATTTCTTATTCTCTTTGAAAAATAGAAAATCTTTCACCAGCATATTTTTCTCACTCAGTGAGGCAATGCTGAACCTCCTTGCTGTTATTCTCCAGAAAGCCTTTTCTACCACCATCAAATTGATCATTTTCATTTAAGGTAGAAAGGGAATAGTTAAGAATGGAAAAATTAGTTCTGAAAGGTGGACTGGAAACTGAACGCAGCCCTTGGAAATCAGACGAAACAGAGAGGAATCACTAACTCTATGAGACAAAACTGTGTGCTCTAAAATAGAGAACTGAATTCTGGAGGATTCGATTACTCAAAATCTCCTACTTCTAAAACCTAACCTAATGTGGCCTCAGGACTGAGCAATGAGTGCTGCCTACAGACATGACAGTAACTCAGTGTTGGGAAGAAAAGAAACTTTAAAGAAAAATTTTGATCAAGGATGCATCCTGTATCCAAAGAGGAAAGTTATATTCAGTTTATAAAGAGGGAGTTTCATGAGGGAAGGAATATGGATAATGAGCTGATAGTTGTAGAATAATATAGGACTTGAGAGCTATACTATCTAAATTCATATCAGGATCTTCAATTTACTTGCTGTAAACAGACATGCAAGACACTTGACTTTGGATAAGTGTCTTAAGTTCTATGAGCCTATTTCCTCATCTGTAAAATGAGGCTAATAATATCTCAGGATTGTTATTAAGACTGAATGTGTTAATATTTCTCAAATACTTAGAGTAATGCTTGACACAGATAAGAGCTTGTTAATAATAGTGACAAAAATTTATCAATAATTGCTGCTCAAGCATGATGTATTCTACTCTAAAATCTCTACAAATTCAGTTTATATTTCTAGGAAATGATTTAGTCTCCCACTATGTCCCTTTCATATACCTTAAATCTTCCTGAAACCAAGTAAAATTAGTAACTCCTAGAGCAAAATTTATTTTTTAAAATTTATGAACAAAAGAATTCACAGTATTCTTTCCAAATCTCCAGTGACCCACCTACCCATTCACTGAGTCCCTCAGTGATAAAGAACATTTGTCCAGGTGGTGATGGCAAGGCATTTTGGGGATGGACACAGCTGAGCAGGGTCAGAGTTTACTTTATCTTAATATCTCTTTGTCTCAATTTAGAAAAAAAGGAAAGGGCCGAGCTTCCAGACAGCCATGAAAACAAAATAAACAGGCATGTAAATGAGATGTGTTTTGGATGTGGGTTTATATATATTGGCAGGAAGAGCAGTGAAACTTATGACTCTACTTTCTTATTCTTTTTTCTCTCTCCTGTCCCACTTGATGCCAAAGGAGTTATTTTTAAAAGCATGGGTTCATGTTTTTGATCATAATGTTATGGCAAAAGGGGAGATGACCTTTACATTTAGCTAGTAACTGTTATACTATCAGGAAGCTCCAAATGGTAACACTTCAGGTTTGGTCACCATTTTGGGTATGCCATAGTTTTTTTGTTTGTTTTTTGTTTTTGTTTGGTTGGTGTTTTTTTGTTTTGTTTTGTTTTTGTTTGTCTTCAGTTAAATAGCACTTACCAAACCCAAACATGTCCAAATAGTCATTTATTTCTTAGTTCATTGAAAGAATATTTATTCCCTACCAAATTCTACCAAAGCATCTTGCAAGACCTCCATCTGGTACAGAATCATATAGAGAAATAAGTTAACATACTAAATCTTTACCAAAGCATGTAGGTGTTCACCCAATTCTGTGCATCAGGATTGAGAGAGAAAACAACAGATGAAAGTGTCTCTATGTCAAACATACAGAATAGAAATATTACCTATAGAAGCAACCAGTGGGATGCAACTCTGCTTAACTAACAAACATAGGCTTATAACTCAAGGGGTTCCCTTCAGCAAGAGAAGATTGGACTCTTGTAATTCATACAGTGCCTTAATGCTTCAAAATAGGAATTCTCATTTTTGATTATTCTGTGGGGGTTAACTGGTTCTGGGCCAACTTCTAGAGGGAAAAATGATACATTCCTGGCAAACAAGAGCAAAATGCTAATTATGTATGTTTTGTGTACTAATTTTTTTTCCTGGGAAAAGAGGAAAATGAAATTACTTCTGTGGTCTGATATGTTTTAAGTCCTTATCTGAGAGACTACTGAAAGTATTGTCTATATTATCCCGCAATTCTGACAGAAAACTGGACATTTTAGTAAATATTCCAAACCTTCTTTGTATAAATTTAAAAACATGGATAAATCTTCTCATGCCACTACATTTACTTTTTTTTTTGGATATTTAGTGGTGAGTGGTCTAAAACTGTCTATTATACTCATATAAAATATATTCTGGGGGAAAAGAATTTTTGCACATGAAATTTGATCTTTGCTATAGTTTGGATATTTGTCCACTCCAAAGCTCATGTTGAAATATGATCCCCAATGTTGGGGGTGGCACTTAATGAAAAGTGTTTAGGTTGGGGGTGAATACTTCATGAACAGAATAACGCCTTTCCTGAATTGCACTTAATAGGTGTTTGAGGCAGTTGTGGGTGAATGAGTTCTCATTCTTATTAGTTCCTGTGAGCTATTTGTTAAAAGGAGCCAAGTACCTCTTCTCCTCTTCTCCCTCTCTCTCTCTTCCTCCCTCCCTCCCTATCTCACCATATGATCTCTGCACATGCCAACTCCCCTTCACCTTCCTCCATGAGTGGAAGCAGCCTGAGGCTCTCAGCAGGTATATATTCCAGTGACATGTTTCTTGTATAGTCTGCACAACTGTGAACCAAATAAACCCTTTTCATTATAAGTTATGCAGCCTCAAGTATTCCTTCATAGCAACACTAAACAGACTAAGACAATTTTCATTACTAACGTTTTGCTGTTAAAAAAAAATCTTAACTTCTGAATTCCCAAATCTCTGATAAAATAATGTCTTTCTGCAGGGATAATTGAATTTAACAAAACTGGTGTTAGAGTTGTTTCATCTAAAATAACCAAATAATTCTTATATTTCTCAAAGGGAGAGTGGAACGATAAAATCTCATATTTCTATGGAAGGAGAGTAACGTTTAAATTAAAATGAGTAATGTCTATAAGTTTTATTTCTTAATTTGCATCAACAGAAAGAGGAAATAAAAGTTTAAGACCTGCATTAGGGCAATCAGTGGCGGCTGAAGAAGCGAACAACCTCCAATATCAGTGGCTTAGCCCAGCCAAGGTTTTTTCTCACACTTGCAAGTCCACTGTAGATGGTCCTGGGCAGCTTTCCTCCAAATTAGGGACCTGGATGCCTTCTGCCCTATGGCCCTGCCATCTTGAAGGACTTTGCTTGTAGCTGCTCAGATTGTGGGGAGAGAGTGAGAATGAGAGAGAGGGGGGAATAAGGATAAGGAGAAAGAATGAAAGATTGTGTAGACAGTCTTGAATAAAGTAATGGACATTTGAATTGGTTTAAATGACACATGACTGGCAAAGAGTAATGACCTCCAAGTCTTGATGCCTTTAGTATTTTATCTACAACTTGTTATATAATTGCTATATCTTTATAAATCATGTAATTCGTCTAAAAGGGTAAAGAATTATATAAATGGACAGGCCAAAAACACAACTGCAAAAGCCTAATTTATCAGTGAAGAGTTAATATAAGTCATGTGCAGAAAAAGAAACAACTGCATTTTGAATAAATGATAAAGCAATCTCTCTTTAAATGCTGCTTATTTTAATCACCTAAGTACTTCAATCACCTAAGATAAATGAATAGGCATGGCTTTACTAAGTGGTCCTTCTAATATGATTGTATGATAGGGTCTTAGTCATCACCTGTGAAAGTCAAAGCTTCTTTCACAGTGTATCTAACTGATTTTAGCAGAGGACCTTGTCTTTCTACATCTCCTTAGAAATATTTATGCATTGTAAGTGAAGTGAAACATACCAGGGCAATTATTTATAATATTTAACAACAGGTAAGCACAAGCATCGACCGGTCAGAATGGATACAGACCCTAGAGTAGCATCTTGGAATCTCCTATTGCAATGGGCATTGAATCTTTGATTCCTGGATCATAAAGGAGGAGCCACTGGCCAGGGTGGCAGTGGGGAGCAGGCAATTCTGAGCCATAGGCAGCAGAAATTATTTACTAACAGGTATTTTTTCAATATTCTATCAATGTGTGCAGTCATACTGGAGTCCAGCTAATCCAAGACCCACCATAAGACTCCAGCTTTAAATTTTCTAAGCCATCCGGGATTACATTCTGGAATTTGAGGTTTCATTTCCATTATATATTATAGCTTCTGATAAAATTTCTAAAACTCTTTTTCAACTTTTTATGAGATTCTTATCAAATTATTACTTGTCATCTTGCTCTGAATTCAACTGCCCTGTTCTCTTTTGCGGCTGCTCATTAAATTATCTAACCAGTTTTCTTAGTTGTTTACCTTTCTAACCCTTTGAAGGGTCTTATATGAGGAGCAGGTAGCTGAATTTTGTGTTTTAAAACATTACATCTACAATATTATAAATGGTCAATATTGTAAATGTAATGACCAATGGTTTGGTCATATCTTAATCATTTAATCCCATGCTTTCTGTTGTGACCCCTTTTTGATGGTTTTCTTAGTTTCTCTAAGCTCTGACACCACCCTCCAAAAATGCTAATTTAGTATAACTTACTTTCTCCACCCACCAGTTCACAACAAGCAAGTACACACATAAACACCCTATATCAATATTAGTCCTCCAGGAAGCAGACACCAAGATAGAACTAGAAGTCCAAGAGATTGATTGGATGAAAGACAAAGGGGAAATGAAGCAGTAAAATGTATTTTAATACAGGTCTGATGCCTGGAAAAGGAAAGAGGGAAGAAAGGCCTGGGCAGGAAGGGCTTCTGACTGCAATGCAGCTTTGAAAATGTCTCAGTCAGCCCATGGGGAAACCATAGAACAAAGAGAACTGAATTGGGCAGAAAAGGCCCGACTCTCATCCTCTGCTGTGCTCAGCCATCAGCCTGGAGTAGCCTAGGGAGAGCATGGCTTCATGTAAATGCTGCAATAGATCCCAAAGACATGCATGCATACATGTGACACTTCCAAATTTTGACGTGATTTATTTATTTTACATTTTAAAAATATTCAGGCTGGGTATGATAGCTCATGCTGTAATCTCAGTGCTTCAGGAGGCTGAGGTGGGAGATTCACTTGAGTCCGGGAGTTCAAAACCAGCCTGGGCAATATGGTGAGACCCCATCTCTACAAAAAATAGAAAAATGAGCTGGGCATGGTAGTATACACCTGCAAGAGGCGGAGGCAGGAGGATCACTGAAGCCCAGGAATTCAAGGCTGCAGTGAGTTATGAAGACACCACTGCACTCTGGCCTGGGCAACATGACAAGATCCTGTATCTAATAAAATAAAATAATTCAGTTTGGCTGTTGCATCTTTTCACACATACATACATACCTGCATATGTAAGGAATTTACTGAGTTTCTACCCTCATCTGTATTACATGAAAGAAGTACCTGGTTCTAATTCCTATGTCCAGCCTTGATACTATGTTTCTCTATCAACTTCACTTACCTCTAATATTGCTAGATTGAATCTAAGCAGTTTTATCAAAGAGTTAATATCCTCTATATTTTCATATTTCAGAAAATCTTTCTGTTGCTTTTGCTCGTGAGTGGCTATATGGCATGTTATGAAATACTTCAATATTGTCTATTACCACCCCAAAGTCTCCAAGAATTCCAGGATTATCTCTTAGTGTAAAGTATTACTAAGGAGAAAGGGCTTGCTTTTGTTCCTTTGTACATAATCTAAGTTTTCTGCTGGAACATTAAGAGAATCTTTAAGAATCTTTGAAGTACAAACATTTCGTCAGTGTACGTTTATATATGAGCCCTCCTCTTTTAGTGTGTTTTCATATGAATCTTACTTGGATGTTTTTAATAGTCTCATTATTTATAGTTTTGAGCTTCTCTTTTAAAAGTAGAGATTATTTATTTTATATTTCCAATAATCGAAAAATCACTTCTGTATCCATTGTTTGGTTCCATTGCCTAGATACAACAGCTTTAGCACTATTGCTTTTTTTCTGAAAGTTCACTGGAAATAATCTAATGGCTTCCAGTGTCAGTGTTCATAGGTTAAAAAATCCCAAGAGCTACTTTTCTAGCCATACTGCTAAATCCTACTTTTAAAGAATCATCCTAAAATTTGTCACCCCATTCCTTTACTTCTATTCCCCACCCAGTCTCAAGCACTCATCTGGGAAGCAGAAAGAGGTCTCTTAATCATCTGTATTTTATTTTATTAAGTGTCTAATATACTATAGGAGAAGCCAATTCTCTGTTTTCCCAACATTTCAACTGAGTATCAGAATTTGCGGCCAAACGAATTGCAGCAAACCATTTTCTAATAGAAGAAAAAAATGCCTCAGGAGTTCTATAATGTCCCAATCAGAGCAAACAAACCTTGGGAGTTTAGGGTACTTATCCAAACAACTCTCCCACCATAAACCAAGTGCAACTCAATTTATCTCAAAAAAGACGAAAGGGTGAGTCAACGTGGCTGTAATTTGAACTTTACAGTTCTAGGGAGTCTCCCCATTTCCAACCTGAGACTTAGACCACTAAGCTATCCCCCCAGGAGATTTATTTGCTTCTTTAATTTCCTTGGTTAAAAATATCTGAGTCACCATAAACCAAATACTGCAGGAATCTTAACTTTTAAAAGAGCATTAAAACCACACTGATTGATTTGGTGAGATGTTGGAAACTCTGTTTTGTTCTCTGACAATTATGACGGACTCAACTTGGCTCTTGGAATACCAGTGAAGGAGAATACAAATGCAGTATCATCTTCCACATCTGAGCCTGAGAAAGCTCACTGTTCCTCCTCATTATTTCTCAAATGGACCTTTCCAGCTGCTCCTAAATATGTACACATGTCAAGCATTTGAGAAAAGTGACCAACCAAGGTTTTACCTACAGTATTTCTTATGAGAGTATTGAGGACAGCATTCATTTATTCACTTATTCATCAAAAATGTATTGAGTGCCTACTATGTTTATTATTTCCAATGCTCATGATACAAAGATGAACAAGACCTAGGCCCTTGAGGACAATCAAAATATATTATTGTCATAATAATGACAAAGAAGGGGAAGAAGAGAAGCAGAAGGGAAGTATTATTTCGCCATTTTACAGATGTTGAAACACAGGCAGAGAGAGATAAAGGAAAGTGCCTTAGCTCACAACATTTGTAATCAGCAGGACCCAAATTCTAAGGCTTCAGTTGGATGAGTGCACAATCACCTCATGTACTATTGTACTAGTCCATCTTCATACTGCTATGAAGAAATACCTGAGACTGGGTAATTTATAAAGGAAAAAATGTTTAATGGATTCACAGTTCCACATGGCTGGGGAGGCCTCACAATCATGGTGGAAGGTGAAGGAGGAACAAAGGCACATCTTACATGGTGGCAGATGTGAGAGCGTGTGCAGGGGAACCACGCTTTATAAAACCATCAGCTCTTGTGAGGCTTATTCACTATCATGAGAACAGTATGAGAAAAACCTGCCCCCATGATTCAATTACCTCCAACTGGGTCCCTCCCATGACATGTGGGGATCATGGGAGCTACAGTTTAAGATAGATTTGGGTGGGGAGACAGCCAAACCATATCACCTATTGTCTCAATAGAAGACTGATTAAGTACATTTAAAAGGAACTCAATACAACCACGCTTGTCTCTTGATTCAGCTGGAGTCACAGTCGCCACCTTGATCCAAGAGTTCTATCCTGTAGACTTGAGCTTTTCCCTTTTTAAGTCTCTCTCTGTTACTTTTGATGGTTTCAAGAGTGTTTGACATGTGCTCAGACACAATTTTTTCTTGTTCCTCAGAGGCTGACATAACATCTGTTTATGACATGGCTGAAATAAGGAGGATGTGGAGTCAGATATATTAAGTGTGTACTTTGGTGAAGAAAATGATATGATCATAATAGCTGTGAGAAACTTTATTCATTCAGCACACATGAAACACATTCTAGCATGTGAAAAGCATGCTACTGAGCATAAATGCCATTCTGACTCCTGAGAAACACACAGCCTAGGGAGAAAGAGGCACCTTAATACCAATATTATAGTACAAACTTAATGCACTAAGATGATCATTCATTCTCGATCACTTGGACAGTCCTGGGTCATGCCTGCTGTTGTGATATAATGACTAATAGGGCCAACTATTACTCTTGGAAATACCCAATGTGGATGGTAAATTATACAGTCACCCTAGCATTAAGAGAAGCACATTTAAAGTATTACGGAAAGACAATAAGAGAGCAACTAATTTTCCATGGGGGGAGGATCTGGTGCTCTAAATGAGTTTTTCTGTGGTTTATAAGAAATCGCTATTTTGAGTTTAAACCGTTAACCAAATTACTGTTAATGTTCTGGCTGACAAAGGAATATCCAGAAAAAAATATGTATCAGAAAGCATGTCTAATGCATGAATTGTGCTTTTTGTTAAATTGAACAATTCCAAAAAGCCATTTTCGAATACATACTACATTCTAGACCCTGCACTAATATACACGCATGAGTAGGTCATTGTCTTTCTAACTGAATTGTAATATCTTAAGTGCAGGGACTAAAACACACAAAAACATAACACAGTAAGTATAAAGTATGTACAGAGTGTTGAGTGAAAAGATACTTAATTCAAACTACAGATTCAGAGACTTCTCCTGGAAAAAACAGCTGAACTCAGTCTTGAAGGATTAGTCAGAATTAAGGAAAATAAAAAAGAACAATTCATTTAAAAAGTAAAAGAGTCAAAAATCGGAATGTAATTCAAGGTAGAAATAATAGTGGCCCACCCAACCACCATCAGACACAAATTTTGCAGTTCTTTGGAGGAAAGGGTGCCCGCTGCAAACAACAGGGATTTATACAGGACAGCTGAGCTGGAGCTAGACCATGATCAATGTTTAGGGCTCAATTGAGCCAAGTCCCAGGCACACCCAAATTTTGAAGTTTGAATTCAGTTCACAGGGAAACCATGTTATATTGGAAGTCACTCATTAACTAAATTGAATCTATTTGATTACTTAAACTCTGGTTCTAATTTGGAAGGATGCCTCTCTCTATTCCCATGCTATCGTTTCAATTTAATTAATTCAAATAGTATATCAAAATGTCTCTGATTTCTTTCTTATTTCCTGGAGTTTACCTGAAAGTCAACAGAAAGTGTAATCAATTGCTTCATCAGATGTTTTAAATCTAACAAATATCTTTCTATATCTGTTTTACCATCTTTTAAATACACTGAGTAACTTGTTGCTGAATACTGAATTTTCTGATACTTAACTGATATTTACCCTATCTTCATAATCTATCAATATTGAGTATTATTAATTATGTAAATAGCTTAGTTTGGGACTGACTCATGCTTAATAAGGCTAAATTCACAGCCTTGTTTGAAGATGTTTATAAAACCCCCGGTGGCAGTGAGGGGAGATCTATGATCCATCTTCTGCATCATAGCTGGAAAGACACCACAACTTTCTACATTAAAGCCCAGCATTCTTTCAGAAGCCCCTCCTGAGTTAAGAGTTGGGACATGAGGGTAGAACAATAGGACAGTAGAGAAATTGAAATTCTGCTCCGCGGCTTTTTTCCCTCTGCTCCAGAACACTGGAGTTCCATGCAACATTTGATGGAGTCTAGGAGACAGCGTTCCCAAATAGGGCCCCTTGGCATTTCAGAAAAGAGCAGACACAGGAATGTCACTCTTATCTTCCCCTAACCCCTTCCCTGAAGCAAGCCATAAAACCTAGCAGACTTCTTCTAAAGTAAGTCATGAGACCTTCATTTCAGAAGCATCCTCCCTGTACTCAGGAAAAGAACATCCTTATTCACAAAGACACAGAGACACTAAGAAGAATCTGAACAAACAGGCTTTGCTGAAGTTCCCCTCAGTTGAATACCAGTAGGTCACACCCCCTTTTGTCCGTCCATCATCTCTCCAGGAGTATCCACTTCTTCATGAAGCAGCGTAAAAATACACAGGTTTCCCTGTTTCTCTCTTTGAGACAAATTGTGCTTTCCCTCATTTCTGAAGGCTCCCATATCACATAAGACTCCTATTAAATCAATGTGTATACATTTTTTTCTTTCTTCTTAATTGGTCTCTATAGGGATCTCAACCATAAAGCTAGCCAGGAGTGAGAAAAGTAGTCTTTCCTCCCCTACACATTTCACTTTTTAAAATTCTGCTGACCAAAAAGCACAGTTCAAAGCCATTATCCTAGCCGTGTCAGCATGTCTGCTTCTGACAATTGAGCTATCTTTTCATTCAATGTTGCCTGGTAGTTAAATCACATTAGGATGCTATTTTAAGTATGTTGAATTCTATTTTAGTTGGTGCATGTGTGTTTTTAAACTGTACCTCTGATCGACCTGACTTTACTCCAATATATTTCATATCCAATGTTGAATTGTTGCAGAGAAATACTAAACTGCAAAATGTCAATAGCAGAGGAACTAATTTAAGAAAGAAAGTATTAAGGTAAACTGGGGTAGCAGCCCAAGCTCTGGGCTGAGAATCAAAAGACCCTGTTTCTCTTTTTGCCTCTGCCACAGAATAACTAAGCAAGGTTATGAAATGAAGGACTTGGACTATTTCCCTAAATTCCGCTGCAGCCCTAAAATTCTATGATCAAATTTGGGATATAAACATCATTCCTTTTTGATTGGATAATCAGGAAACCATCAGCATCACAGGGTGAACGTTCTGGAAAGAATAAAGATATGCTCTGTGAATTCTTTTGTCTGTCTCTGCTTCTGTTCATGAATGCAGTGAAGAATAAAATGAAGTCAATTAGCGTTCTAGAAATTCCAGACGATGAGAAAAAAACAGGAGAGTAGAGAAGGAAACTAGAGCTTACAGATCACCTATGTGATGTCCTGTCCATTCTCAGAGGATACTTTCTCATCTTTTATCCCATTTAGTCCTTACAACAATCCCCCACCCCCCCCAACAAGGTAAATGATACTATGCCCAATTTAGAGATAAGAAATTTTGGAATCTCAATAATGCCTGCTCAGGGAATTGCAGTTCATAAGAGACTGGTCTATAATCAGAAGACAGGCTGTGTGATTTCAAATCCTATGGCTTGATAAAACATGCTAATTTTTTTATTAAATGTGACAGGTGGGTAAGTCTCTGTCATTCGAAATATGGATATAAATTCCACATGTTTGAATGCCTGGTACAATTGTTAAAGTATTAAGCTCAGAAAAAAACTTTCCATTTGGGTTATGATTTTTGGTGAGGGGAATCACATACTTTACTCAAGCTACAGGAATATCAAGTTTCATTAGGTCAGGGTTAATGACTAAGATACTGTATTAATTCATTTTCACACTGCTATAAAGGACTTCCCTGAGACTGGGTAATTTATAAAGGAAAGAGGTTTAATTGACTCACAGTTCCGCATGCCTGGGGAGGCCTCAGGAAACTTACAATCATGGCGGAAGGCGAAGCAGACACCTTCTTCACAAGGTTGCAGGAGGGAGACGAATGAAGGAGGAACTTCCAAATACTTATAAAGCCATCAGATCTTGTGAGAACTCACTCACTATCACGAGAACAGCATGGGGAAAACGCCCCCTGATCCAATCACCTCCCTCTCTCCACAGGTGGGGATTACAGGGCCCTCTCTCAACACGTGGGAATTACAATTCGAAATGAGATTTGGCTGGGAACACAAAGCCAAACCATATCAGATACCTAGCTGAACGCAGGACTTCTAAGGTCTTGGTCTAACTGCATATCATTTAAAAATATATAGTGATTCATTGTACTGAAAATTATTTTATGCTGAATCATTTATTAAATGCTTTGTTATTTTACTTAAAAAGAAGGCCTGAACTGGGAATATACTAGGATTTCCCTTATTCGACCATAACCATGGGAAGTCTTGCAGGCTGAATGGGAACGTGGGATCACGCACTGGACAGCAGCATATCCTACAGTGTCCAGAACAAGCAAAGGGGAACAATTACCTTCTTGACACTGGCCTTGCAGACCAATTCCTCCAGAATGATGGTAAATGGTAAAAACACACCATGATCTCTATCTCCTAAAAATTGCACCTGATTGTTAAAATCGTGCTCATAAGAATTCATTTCCAGAAAAATAAAATCTCTCATTTCCAGCCCTCAAAATCTGTCATTTTACTTGAGAGTCAAATTAGTGGAAGTGGGTGGAGGGGGGAATTAAATCAACTCCAACTTTCCTTCCTTCTGGTAGCATCTCAAGCGCTGCTCAAAGCCTGGCCGACTCTTCCCATAGTTGCCCACCTGCTTAATCCAGCAACACTCTTCCTGGGCTCCCAGGGAGAATGCGGAGGCCTCTTCTGATCCCCACTCCCTGTCTTCGCAGTCACCAGCATCCAGAACTCAGAGATTGTAAGCCTCACCAGCTGCAGCATCTTTAAAACTTCTGTATTCAATTTTTTCTGATACACCATTAAGAACACCCTTTTTTTCTATGGTAATTAGAGGGAACATAGCTCAACTGTAAGAAATCAAGCCAATGGCTATGATTTTAGGGAGGAGCAAAGGTGAAGTGTCACAGAGTAAAAAGACGTGACCATTATTGCTTTCCTACCCAACCTCTTGGTGAAGAGGTTGCAAAGAAAGTAACAAAAAAGAAATCAAGCCCCACGTCCCTAAACATATATGTATAAATTATATATTAGAAAAATGTATATACATGTAAGCATGCATATACAGATATGCATGTATGTATTAATATATATTCTTTAAAATCAGGGTCTTTTCTTTTTCCCAGTATTGATTCCCCAGTATTGATTAGGGTCTTTTCTTTTCTCCAGTATGAAAATGAAATACAGTGCTGAGAATAAACTGGAGATCTCTGCCAGTTATAAAATGCAAGAAAGACCCTTAGTGGGAGATGTATGAGGGTGGATCCCAGGAGCAGGGCAGGGAAATAATAGACACTGAGGTTTGTTTCTCTCTGCAAAACAGGACATCAGTGATACAGCGATATAATACTCTAAGATATTTTATTTTCAAAACAAGACACAACCCAACTCCAGCTCCCTAAGGAGAGCCCTACTTCCCAGCGCTGGGTCTGCATCAGGAGCCCTGGCATTTCCTCTTTAGCAGGGAGTGCAGCCAGCAAAACAATCAAGCTGTGATTGGGAGCTGAGCGCAGTGGTTAATTAAGGCTGCATCTTTTATTCTCCAGGGCAATTCAGCACAGCTTGAATGAGCCCCAGAGCCAGTCTGCGGTGGGAATGTCTCCCCGGGCAGTGGGAGAATCCAGTCTCAGGGGCTGTCTCATCAGCATGACAATAGCCCCAGGATGCACTTGGACTGATGTAATGGCCAGAGTTAGGGAGGGGGGATGAAAGCCTTGTTGCAGAAGCCTGGAGCGTTTGCAGCTGACTGGGGCTATTTCAGTGCATGAAATTCCTTCCCTCTTTCTTCCTTTTATAAGAGATGTTTGCTAATTGGTAGAGCTCAGAAAACAATATACCATTAAGAATCCCTTTCCTTCCTCCCACCCCCCACTCTCATTTTTTAAAAGTCCCTGCTTTCTTGCTTCACTGGAAGTCTCAACTTTTGTTCTGTGGTTTGCATGAAGTCTTAATTTTTCATTCTCTTTAAGAGGGAACTTATAAACAACGATTTACTAAAAGAGACTCTGCAACCGATTCTTCTGTATCAGGGGTTCCCAAATACACCCCACCACCACCACCACCCCCACTTTGAGAATCTTGGCTGTGGTCCTGCTACAACTCATATATTTGCCTCGTTTGTTACACATTGATACAAAACATTTTGGAAAAGTGACTCATGGAAAGTTAGTCTGATTTTGTATTTTGTATTTTCTATTTTTCTTTTTTTAATTACAGGATCCTGTTTGAATTAATTGAATCCTTTAAGTTGACAAGCTAATGGTCAAAATGAAGACAGTATAAGGAAATGTCAGCTGAGAATCTGGGATGAATGTTGTTTGACCCTGCCAAAAATTCAGTAGGCGACCAGGGTAAGACTTTGTCCTCTCCTCTCCTGTTTGGGTCTCAGTTTGCTCATCTGTCCAAAGGGATAAGGGAGCTCAATGATTCCTAAAGTCCTTCTTGTGCTATCACTTTATAGCTCATTGAGTGGAGCCATACTTTCTTAATTGATAGAAGCTATAAGCTCTGATATACCAGAAAATGTGTTGTGTGTTCATTCTCTAAAAGCACAAGATGTCCATAGTCCTTCTATAGTTTTAAAAATTAATGCTCTTAATGATTCTGGAAGATTTTTTTTAGTGAAGTAGGCTGTTATCTGGAACCACAAAAGATATGCACGGATTCTGATGCATCTCATCTCAGAAATCACCTGAGCAATGCACAGCTGATTAATAGAAATAAGAACATTACTTTAGGAGAATGTTCTTCATGTTCCCAAGCATGAAGAACTCCTTTTCCTACTCTACCTTATTTCTTCTCTTCTTTCCACTTGGACAGAGCCACTGGAGAGACTTTAGAGGATCTTTTAAGGGTTTCACATGAGCAGGTGGAAGAGGCTCTGGACACATCCCTGCTCACATTCTAACAAGTCACTTTCCACTCATAGTCTTTCCTTTGTATACTTTGCTGTGAATCCTGCCACATTGGGAGCATCCTTAGCTCAACCTTACTTCTAAATTCCGTTAAATACTTGTCACAGTACAATAGGTGTTACTGCCACTAGTACCTCACCCAGACACAGCATTTCCTAAAAGCAAATACTTTTGTAAGTGGTTTAGTAGTAGGAGTTTATTCTTGAAATCACAATCAGCATACACACCAGCTTCCTTCTTACCACTTCCGTCAGATTAGGTGAGTTGATCATAATTGAAAATATGATACCATCTTTCCCCCAGTATCCAGGGCTTTCATGAGGCTAACAAGAATCTTTGTCTAAAAATTGAAAGGTTGAATAAAACATGTGTCGGGGGATTTGTGAAGACAGAGAGTGTCCATATTGTGGTTCTCTTCTTTGGGCTGTTGAAATAAACACTTTGACATCTCTCAAGGTGTTCCTATAAAATTTTTGATAATTGTCTGCAGAACTGACAATTCTGCAATTCATGAAGATGAATTCTTCCTCTTGTTATTTTCTGAGATTTAACAGAAGAAAAACAAAATGATAGAACTCTTAGAAGCTATAAAATCTACATACAGCCCCTTACTTAAAATGTAACACCTCAACCACAAAGAGCCAGGACACTGTCATTAAATAATTTCAGTTCTGGGGTTATTTCAGGTGAGCCAGGTGCTTGATCTTGCTGTTCCTGTCTTCTCCCAAAGCAGCGGAATTTCAGCAGATTCCCATTCTCCCCTCAGCAAAGATCCCGGTCACAGTAGCCAGATGAAAAGCCTCTTTGAACTTGGTAGGGGTCCATTTTATTATCATTATTATAAAACTTTAGAAAAGAATTCAGCTTGCTTGATACTTTTCTCAGGGCCAAGTATGAGGTTGAGTAAAGGGATAAAGACCAGCATCTTTTTAAAGGTGCCAGACTGGTCATCTGACTTTTTTTCTTGGCAAGGACACACACACACAGGCACACATACACATATGCATGTACACACACACCTGCATGTACATGATGCACACATACACACATATATGCACAAACATACACATGCATATATGCACACACGCACTCTCTCTCTCACACACACACATCCAAACAGCCATAGTTATCTTCTCAAAAGAAAAAGAGAATGTCCCTGTAGTTTAGACTGTTCACAGCGGGGAACACAGTCTGGTAAAATGAAGACTGCACACCCCCTCCCCCTGAGGCAGCCAAAGAAATCTTTGTGCAGCCCAGGTGTTGGCTGCATCCTCTTCACTAACATCCTGTCTTGAATTATTCAGACTCATTCATTATGTATCCCACATAGACACAATTAAATCGTTAACTTTCCCATCAAGAGAACAGCAAAGGGACAGTAGCACTCCGCTCCTCCTTCCTCCCCAGGCTGAGAGCCGCCTGGTGGAGCTGCTGCAAAGGGGAATGGTTTGCAAAGAGGCAGTGGGCTGGGGGCACTCTCTGCTCTGACAGCTGGAACCCTACTGCCCAGCCAAGCTATTCAGCCACATAAGCACCTCTCCTGGATGTTTCCAAGGCGGGTGGGGGTGCTAAAGAAGTACTGAGCAATTCAAATTTAGTTTAGGGGTCTTCGTAAAGTCTCTGAGGCATTTCGAAGCTGCAGACGCTCATCTGTCTAGGTCAGATGACCTTTTGATCTTACTTAAATTCTGCAGACATTTTATTTTATGATGAGTTTGTGTTTAGATTCACAGGAATCTGTGGACCAAGACTCCAAATCTCTGCCAAAAAGACTCCAGGGAGATAAGCAAATTCTCAGCCTTGTATCTTCTTGAGACCCAACGATGAGATTGAGCCAAAGGACATTCAACTAAAAAAAAAAAACAAACCTGCTGCTATTGTACTATTTCTTCCAACAGGTCTTAGTAAAAAGTGGCTTAAACAGAAAGGACCATTGCAAAAGAGCTCAGGGCATTAAATGATAAAATTATACCAAAGTTAGGTTGGGGGTGGGAGTGGGAAAGAGAGTTTCCATCACTTTCGTAGGTCTCCTTGCCCTGCTTCTCTGCCAGCAAGTACCTAGAACTTTGTGCTAGAGCTTTAACTGGCTCCCCATACCAACTAAGTCAGTCATGTGTCATTGTTCACTCCTGCTGAGAACTGGCCAGATGCAATTTGATCATTATTCTTAGGTTCTTTGTGGTGGATAATGGTAGCCACCAAGAAGCTCAAGGTGGGAGAGGTCTAATTATTTACTCCACAGACTCATTACCAGTTATAATTAAACCAAGTGTCAGATCAAATCTGTCTCACACAGAGATATTAATATAAACATTTATTAGCAAGTGGGCACAAAGAAAGCTTACAGAAACTGTTCTGGGAGCTCAAGGAAGCTTCCGTGCCCTATCCTTGGAGGGGATCTGGCCACCACCTTCTATGAAACTTCATCCAAGGTTGACATAATAATAGCCAGGCTAGAACTCAGTCTTCCTTATAGGTGGTCCCCAGTAACCAGAAATTCTCTAAACTACTGGTTCTCAACTCAGCAATTTTGTCCCCCAGAGGACATTTGACAATGTCTGGAGACATGTTTGATTGACAAAACCCAGAAAGAGAGGAATGAGGGTGCTATTGTAACTGGTGAGTAGAGAGCAAAGATGGTACTAAGCATCTTAACAAATGGCCCCAAATGTCAATGGTGCCAAGGTTTGGAAACCCTGCTCAAAGCAGATGACTGGACATAAGGCCTTTCAGACATTCATCTTAGGTTCTCAGTGCCCATAAAGGTCTGAGCTGGCTTCTAACAGCCTCTACCCACAGGGATAGCCAGGTCTTTAAAATGTTTTAACCCATTCACCTCTCTCAAGTGCTCTAAGTCTAAATCAACATCCCTTCTTAATATCCCTCATGCTGATTAACAAGCTACTAATTTACAAACTGGTAACTAGCAAAAGTCTGATGTTGAGCACAGATTTGTATGACAGACATGCTTACAACATACGCTTGTGGAATTTCTTTTTTCTGACATATTCCCAGCCAACCATCCCTCGGGTGTGGACCTCTGATTAAAATGATAATGTGGCCAGGTGCAGTGGCTCACTCCTGTAATCCCAACCCTTTTGGAGACCAAGGCGAACGAATCCCTTGAGGTCAGGAGTTTGAGATCAGCCTGGCCAACATGGTGAAACCCTGTCTCTACTAAAAATACAAAAGTTAACCGGGCGTGGTGGCGCATGCCTGTAATCCCAGGAGGGTGAGGCAGGAGAACGTCTTGAATCCGGGAGGTGGAGGTTGCAGTGAGCTGAGATCATGACGCTACACTCCAGCCTGGGTGACAGAGAGAGACTCTGTCTCAAAAAAAAAAAGGCCAGTGTGGTAGCGTGCACCTGTAGTCACAGCTACTTGGGAGGATGGCTTGAGCCCAGGAGGGGGAAGTTGCAGCGAGACAAGATCGTGTCGCTGTACTCCAGGCCAGGCGGTGGCTCACGCCTGTAATCTCAGCACTTTAGGAGGCCAAGGTGGGTGGATTACCTGAGGTCAGGAGTTTGAGACCAGCCTGGCCAATGTGGTGAAACCCCGTCTCTACTAAAGAAATACAAAAATTAGCCGGGCGTGGTGGCGGGTGCCTGTAATCTCAGCTATTTGGGAGGCTGAGGCAGGAGAATTGCTGGAACCTGGGAGGCGGAGGTTGCAGTGAGCCGAGATCACACCATTGCACTCCAGTCTGGTCAACAAGAGAGCCTCAAAAAAAAGAATATAACTTGGGATTGACCTTTTGTTTATAGTCCAATGACCTTAAAGTCTTTTCCATGAAAATTATGTGCCACTATTAATTGCTGGAATGAATTATTCACTGACAAATGAAATCTTTAAAGCAAAAGCCTCATTTTACACAATAATTTCAGCAACTTTTCCCTTCAAACTTTAACAAAAACTTCTAAGTGGCTAATTACAGAGTTTATGCTCCCTGATTCTTTTTTTTGAAAAACTCTTTATCTTTAATGTAGATGCCAACAAACGATGGCATTCTCAGCAAAAAGACATAGGAAGGATATGTGTATAAGCTCTCAAAAAGGCACAAGCTTCATTATATCAGCATCTGTATGAAGAAAAAGGGGAGACAATGTGCTTTAGTTTTATTATCAGGATAGAGAAATGGAAGATCCATAGTCTTTGAAGGTGTGTACATGGTAGGAACTCAATGAAAATAAATGCAAACTCCCCAAAGGGCAGAGGCAGAATCAAAAGCAGGTATGGGATGAGCAGAGAAATGCAGGGAGAGGCATTTGGGGAAACAGGAACAGAATCTAGGACACCCTTGCAAACATTGCTGAGCTCTAACATCTGCCATGGACTGCCTAAATGTGTGAGGATGAGTCAGACCCTTCAACGTAGCTAGCGGATGAATAAACGACCTTGATATCAGTCACTTACCTGAGTTCATTTTTAATTGTTTGCTTTCATTCTTTGCCTCTGGTAACTATGATAATAAAAAAAGAAATATCCATTGCGAAGACAGATGATAAATTGATTGATAGAAAATAATTTTTGCAATTGAGCCTTAACAAGAGTTAAAATAGGTTGAAAGGCATCAAACCAGGACCTCAGAGAACTAGAAGGATGCAGCTGAAATAAACAAGGGACTGTGCTGGAGACAGCCACAGCATTGCACTGAATTCCGTTACACCATGACACAGAGTCAATGGGCAGATGTAAATTAGCTTGGAGTGGCATTACCCTGCTGTGGTCTTAAATGCCTACTTTAGTGCCAGAAAGCCTGGTTCAAATCCTACCTCTGCCACTCTACCAGCTTTGTAATATTTGACACAAGAATTTATACTCTATGAGGTTAGGGGGCAGTACATGTTTGTTTACAAAGGTATCTCAAGTGCTGAGAGAACAGCACCTGGCAGATTACAGGTATGCAATGAAGAAATCTGTTAAAGGGATAGTGGAATACGTTACCTCTATGCTTCAGTTTCTGTATCTATACAGTGAGTTATTTAGAGGATAACCATGTGAATGGATCAGTACATGAAAAGCTCTAAGAACAGTGCCCAAAATATGCACCAAAAAGACAGTCAATTTCCATTACTATCGGTGCAATGCATAAGGGGAAGAAAGTTGGAGAAATGTCTGTATCTCTCTTCTTAGGGGGGTGGTCTCATCAAAAGTGATCAATTCACAGGCATGTCTAGAGAAATAGTTTCCCCAGAAAGCGCAGCCAAAATAAGGAATTCTTAGATTTCAAGCACTTGCTAGAGACATGAGAATTTACTTGCAAGAACCAGACAGATACAAATCATGAGACAGATTTGGAGGAAGGCTGCCTAAACATCTAAGCTGAAATGACTGTGGCTGTCTTCCTGGCCAAGGCTGGGGCACTAGAGAACCTGAGTGATTTAAAATATTGTCTTGACTTCATGTTCTTGACAAATTCTTTTTCAAAGGGAAAATTTCAGTATGCATAGAAACATCCAAAATGAGCCAAGGACACCTGTTAGTTATGAGTGTAGGCACTTAAAGTAACTGGCATGGATTTTCCCTTTTGGTCCACATTCTGGTTGGGCAAAATCAAACATTTACCTTTCACTTTTGCATGACATATCACCCTACATACACCTCTCAACACAAGTCCATTAGCTGTAAATGGTCCCAAATGTGGGCCTTTCTGAGGTGGTAACAGTAGCACCATGAAAACAGTTATAGATTTTGCAAATATCTGTTACTTTATCCGCAGCCTCCACTCCCTGCTTGCTCCCTCCCCATTTCCTACCATCTTGAATAACTTAGCTTCTTTCATTTGCTAGTATATTAAAACTGAATGAACACAGCTTATCAAAGAGAAAATATGCTTGTTAAATAATAACAAATAGGGAAAAAAGACATTATTAAAGAGGTGCCAATTGTGATTTATTTTATAACTCTCCCTTTCCAAAATAATGCTCATAATGATCAGAATGTAAATATAAAACCGCTAGAAAAAATGACCAGATACTAGTGACATCCAGCATGTGCTTTAGACTTGTAGAATACTTCAATTAGAATAGACTCTAAAATACAAAATAGTTCAACCACCTCTCACCCATGTATTCATTGCTTCATGTGTTCATCCAATGTGTATTGAGTACCTACTATGAGCCGAGCATGTACCATATTCCAGGAACATCAAGCTAAGCACAACACAAACGTGACCTAAATGAATGTACTATCTAGAGCAGACATTGGCAAATGTCTTTGCTAAAGGACCAGAGAGTAACCATTTTTGGCTTTGCAGACCCAAGATCTCTGTCCCATCAGCTCACTTCTGCCATTACAGTGCAAAAGCAGCCATAGACAATATGCAAAACACACAAGCAACAGACTTGGCTATGTTCCCATAAAACTTTGTTTATAGATACTAAAATTTGAATTTCATATAATTTTCACGTTTAAAAATACCATCCTTCATTTGATTTTTGTTCCACTATTTTAAAATGTAAAAATCATTTTTAATGCACAAGCTATACAAAAAGAAGTAATAAGTCTGTTTGGCCTGTAGGCAGTGTCGACATCTGGGCTAGAGGCAGGAATATATAAGAAATCACAACTTGCTAATTGATTATCTGAATAAGATACAAAGGGGTTGTGAATAGATGTCACCATTTCCTTATAAATTCTACTGACAATGAAATAATAGAAGATGAACCTTCACTTAGCCCACTATGCTTCCTAAAATCATGGCTACAAGATCTCAGGTACAGGTAGAGAGCCCTGCTGCTGTTTCCACTCCCTACACTGATCTTTAAATGAGGTCCTTATACACCAGCCCATGAGTCTTAGGTCACCCAGATGGTTATGGACACTTGACTCAAGACAAAGAAGCCTTGAAGAGTCTGGATAATATCTGACATCATAATGAATTGCAAATATAAAGAATATAATATGAATGAAAAAAGTAACTGGGCTAAACCTCTAGGTGTCTTAGAATTTGAATCTTGACCAAGGAATCAAAGTCATTAGGGCAAGATGGCATGATTGATAGGCTCTAAGATAGTATGCTGTGTATTCTATGAGGACTATAAAGAAGTCGAATACCTAACTCAAGAAGGGGTGGGTGCAGGGATTTGTTAATAGTGGGTAAGGTTTGAGGTAAGTCCCAATAGGAGACATTTGAGGTACGTTTGGATATAAGTAGAAACTGGCCTTAGTATTTTTGGCAGTGACAATAGCCTGATGATTTGGGGTGACCACAGATAACTCAACCTGTCTTTAGGGAAGCACATGTGGTGGGAAGGTAGAGGAAGAGAGATTCAGAGGCAAGAGTATAAAGGTCTTGCATGACAGGACAAGGGATCTGGACCAGAGGAGACACCCAAGAAAATTTTAAACAGGAAAATAGGATGATCAGATTTGTGTGTTAAGATGGTTAACTGTGGCCACAGGACAGAGAATGGAATCACATGCAAATCAGAAACATGACAAATTGCCTGAGGTCACAGAATTAATTATTGTATTAATCAGTTTTCACACTGCTGATAAAGACATACCTGAGACTGGGTAATTTATAAAGAAAAAGAGTTTAATGGACTCCCATTTCCACATGGCCTTGGAGGCCTCACAATCATGGAAGAAGGCAAAAGGCACATCTTACATGGTGGCAGGCAAGAGACAATGAGAACCAAGTGAAAGGGGTTTCCATCAGATCTCATGAGACTTATTCGCTACCACAAGAACAGTATGGAGGAAACTGCCCCCACGATTCAATTATCTCCCACAAGTTCCCTCCCAAAACACATGGGAATTATGGCAGCTACAATTCAAGAAGAGATTTGGGTGGGGACATAGCCAAATCATATCAATTACAGAAAAACGACTATAAACAAACAGGCCAAACAGATTGGAAAAAGGACTCTGATACCTTTTCCAGCATGTTCCCCTTGACAAATTTTGTTCTCTGATCTCCAGTACCTAGTCATAACAGAAGACCTTCAAGGAGAAGAGGATAGTGCTGACTCACTCTCTCAAACACCCACTCTTGATAATTTCTCCAAATGGGCAAATACATTTGCTAAGAGCCACCCTTCTTTTATCCTCCTCATAGCATTTGATTGATGATGAAGTGACTTGGGAACAAAATAAAGAAGCAATCTGCCTACAGATCATACCTAATCCCAATGCCTTATAAACACCAGCAAAAGTTACTAAGAAAAATTAGAGAACTGTTAAAAAAAAGAATTTTAACATTAGTTAACCTTTTATCATTATTTATTCCCTTCATGAAATGTGCTTCTTTGCTTACCACCTGAATTGAGAATAGAGGGTATCAGAACCTTGTTTCTACTAAAAATACAGAAATTAGCTGGGCATAGTGGCACATAACTGTAGTCCCAGCTACACGGGAGGCTGAGACACAAGAATCGTTTGAACCTGGGAGGTGGAAGTTGCAGTGAGCTGAGATCGCACCACTGCACTCCAGCCTGGCGACAGAGCAAGACTCTGTTTCAAAAAAAGAAAAAGAAAAAGAAAAAGAAAAAAGAATTTAGAATACATCTACCATTTCTCCATTCTTGACACATTTTATCTCACATAATCTTTAAAATATTGGTAAGGTGGGTGATTTGATTCATTCCTCTCCATTCCCTTCATTTCACCAAGTCAGACTGGCTTGGCAGGTACTGGGGAGAGGGAAATGGTAGCTAGATAGAAGCACTCTATCACAATAGCAGGGGAGTCAGGAAGTGCCTATGTAAACAGAAACCTGAAAGTCTGCAGGAAAGGAAGGACGAATCTAAACCTCCAGGTTTTCATCATTAGCCCCCATCCTCTCCATGTAAAAGCAACAAAAGAAAAAAATGAGACACAAAGCACAGGTTAGAAAACTGTTATATTTGTATTGATCTGTGACATAACATCTAAGTAAGAGCAGTACCATCACTAGATTTAAGAAAATTTCCCTAGTTGCTCCACCTCTACTAGGTCAGTGCCTGTGAACTTCTTGGAAGTCAACACCAGGCTTTTGATAAGAAGCCAAGGTAAGAATCAGAAAGGTGACATGAGTCCCAAGAAGGTCTCAATCCTGCCAGTCAGGAGAGAAGGGGTTATGAAACTTAGCATATCCTCGACTTGAGCCCTCTGTAGCCTACTCATGGAACTTTGTGCATGGCTGGGCTGCCCAGGCTTGAAAAAAACAGAAACAGCACAGAAAATAGATCTTTTTATTCCCGTTATACAGAATGCTCAGAGCCACATGGCTACTAAGTGGCAGAATTAACATTCCACTCAGATCTACTTGGCTCCAAATTCCACACTGTCTTCAGTTTGCCACACTGCATCCAGCTCAACCGAGGTAAAGCATGGTGACTAATTGTCTAAAAGACAAATTGGAAAGAGCACATCGTTTCCTGGGCAAGATACTGAAGACTCTTATTGTTATTATTTTTCATGTATGTAATTGAGCTATAAAGGAACATTCCAACAGCTAGCCCAAGAAGTCACCGTGGTATGTCAGCCATTTATTCCATCTTCCTTCATCTATCTCAGTTCAGAGAAGTGGAAGTCCTCCCAGGGAGGCTTGATCTGCCTGGTCAGCATGGCCAGGATGCCCCCCAGGGAGGAGCTAGCATGCCCAAAGATCACACTACTTTCTCCCCCTTCACTCATCCCGTGGGTCCTCCAATCCCTTTGTCAGACTTGATGCAGCCTGAGGGTTTCAAATGAGGTATAGGAGGAAGGAAGGTACATTATTTAGAAAATGGGCGGTAGGCTGGGCACAGTGGCTCACACCTGTAATCCCAGCGCTTTGGAAGGCCGAGGCAGGTGGATCACTTGAGGCCAGGAGTTCAAGACCAGCCTGGCCAACATTGTGAAACCCTGTCTTTAGTAAAAATACAAAAGTTAGCCAGGCATGATAGTACACACCTGTAATCCCAGCTACTCAGGAGGCTGAGGCAGGAGAATGGCTGGAACCCAGGAGGCAGAGGTTGCAGTGAGCCGAGATCATGCCACTGCACTCCAGCCTGGGTGACAAAGGGAGATTCTGTCTCAAAAAACAAAAAAACAAAAAAACAAAAAAAAAAAAACAAAAAACAAAAAACAAAACAAAACAAAACAAAAAAAATGAGAACCAGAGTAAAAATTGATTCTGACCAGAAGGCAACTCCTCCAAATACAGTGGATTCCAAAAGAGGAGGAACAACTGGGAAGTCAAACAAGTGTAGGCAGACCCACAGGTCATGAAAAAAGTCTACATATAAGAGAGGTTTGAGACTATCCAGGATTTTCTGTTACTGTTCAATTGTGACTTACCCAGAGACCCGGATGAGGCTGAGAATCTAAGATTATTTTCACTCCTGTCCAAACCTTTGTTTCTCCTAGACTCTACCATGTCCAGGAGACATGGGAGCATGAACTAATCGATATGGAATTACTTATGATAATAGTTTCCAGAGTGATTACATTGCTTTTGGATTCTAAACACAGGTTTTGTTTCTAAAAGAAAACTATATTATTGTTTGTTTCTAATAGTTGTGTGTGTGTGTGTGTGTGTGTGTGTGTTTTAACACTTCTCTGGAGTTTTTTACATGGAAAGCGGCAGTAGCAATATTGTTTTTCCTAACTACAAAACATCCAAAGGTCCATTTAGCAACTCATTGTGTATATATTTAGCCATAGTCCTATAGTTTCTACATTTCAGGGTGAAAAGCAGAATGTATTCAATTGCATACAATAGTGATATTTTCTTTAATTATCTTTTAAACCGATCGCTAACTATTTTTTAACATTACAATGTACATATTCTCTATGTAAGATATTTAGAAAATACAAAAAATAAATACAATTAAAGTTATATAAGCACTGCTAAGAAATTGGTTTATTTGTCTTCTTCCCATCTATTTCTTTCTCTCTTCTCTCTGTATATACACACATGCATATATATAAATATACCTGCATATGTATTTTGTATGCTATTTTTTGATTAAAATACCATGGTTATCATTATTATTTTTCCAGCTGACAAAAATCCATTGTACAATCTCACATAAGTGAGCAATTTGCACATACACCGCTGTCTGCCTCTTTTATGGATTCTTTATTACAGGCTCCTAGATATGGATGGCAGAGTTACAGAACATTTAAGAATACTAGTACCTACTGTCAAAGTGCACAAATTTACACTCTGAAATAACTGATTTCATGGCATCCTTGCCAGCACTGAACATTATTTTTAATCTTATTTTAAAAGAAGTAAATATTCTAATTTGTATTTATTTACAAAGATTTCCCCCTGTATTGACTCACAATTTGCATCTAGGGTAATTACTCCTGTTTTAAGACAGAATGAATTCGATATGACATGAACTGACTACAACACCATAAATGAGGTGGCTTCTCTGAGTATTTTCCATTGCTCAGGTCTGATTATTGATTTGGTGAGCCTTGCTGAGACCAAGGCTGAGCCTCTCAATGCACATTCTCTCCACGACGTAGGAGAGTATCATGAGGAGAAGGCATCATTACGTCCACATGGGACAACCAGCTTCCTTCTGTCCTGTGGCCTCAGTCATTTTAACCCTCACCATCTGTTCTGCTGATGAGTGGCTCTGGGGTGCTGAAGAGGAGAGTTTGTAGATGATTAAATCACTCATTCATTTTCTTTTTAATTTCAAATGTCCTGCCCCTATACAGGTTACACTTGGCATATGCTTGTTTAGTGACTGAATAACTTTGACTCTGTCCCCTAAACACAGGGTCTAGTAATAGAAATATTCATATAACCCAAAATACCTAGTAAGTAGGGCTAGAATAGATTTGCATGCATGCCAGAGAAGGGTGTGTGGTTCTCTCCATGGAGGGTGATGCATAACAGATAAGGTAATAGTCCAGCTAAACCGTAATGCAGGAGAAGAGTACTGGCTTTGAAGATATGGCTGGGAAGCAGCTGCCAGGCACAGATACAGAATGTGCACGGATCATGGTGTGTTAGACAAGGCCTGCACTGTTTGGGATGAAAACAGCATAAAGCATAGAGTCCAAGAATGGAGGCAAGTGAGACTAGAAAGAAACAGATAGAAAAGATAATAAGGGGGCTCACTCTTCTCATGGGGGAATCTACATTTCTCTCGAAGTGCCTAAAAGATTTGACCAACAGAATTGCTTACTCTGGCACCACCCCATAGGAAGGATAAGAGGGAAAAGTGATTTGAATATGGGAGTCAGATATACCTAAGTTCTAGGTAAAGCTGTGTCTATTAACAAACAGGCAAATCAATAAAATAGTGAATAAATAAAAGAAACTTGTAGTAGATGGGTGAGTGAGATAAGGCCTAGGACAGTAGTAGGTGGGTTGATAAAGAATACAGTTTTAGACTTTACAGTCACCTATATGTAATAGGGAACACTAACTTACTAGTGTTCTACTAGCCTAACTTATCAGTACAACCTGAAGCAAGACCAATATATTCAAGCTAGTAAGAATGATGATAGCTAATAATGAGAAAAATCTAAGTTACTCACATGTTTACAGTGCTTAAATAGGGAGAGTGAGATTTCAATAATTTTTGTTTTTTCTTTCCTTTTTTTTTTTTGCCTACTTATGTGTATTTTTAATAATTCTGTAGGCCGGGTGTGGTGGCTCACGCCTATAATCCCAGCACTTTGGGAGGCTGAGGCATGTGGATCACCAGAGGTAAGGAGTTTAAGACCAGCCTGGGCAACACGGTGAAACCCAGTCTCTACTAAAAATATAAAATTTAGCTGAGCGTGGTGGCATGTGCCTGTAATTCCAGCTATTCGGGAGGCTGAGGCAGAAGAATCGTTTGAACCCAGGAGGTGGAGGTTGCAGTGAGCCAAGATTGTGCCATTGTACTCCAGCCTGGGTGACAGAGTGAGACTCCATCTCAAAAAAATTAAAAAAAAAAAGTCTGTAATGATGTGTATTATGGAAAATGTAAGTGTTGTATAACTAAAAATAAAGGGAAATATAATAATGGCTACCATTTTTAGTATTTACCTGTAAGTTTTAAACTATATTCAGGGTTTTACATTTGTCACTAATACTCATAACAGTCCTATGAGATACTTTTTACCCTCAAAGAAATTAAAGAATTTATCTAAGCACATAGACAAATGTAGTAGATTAAAAAGCAACCTAATTCTCCATTCCTCCCTATTTCTACACCCTTTACAATGTGACTCTGCAGCTCCTGCTGAAATAATTTATCAAGAGACTCCAGTACCCTGGGTTCCCATGTTAGCAAAGTGACACTCAACTCAGCATAAATGATAAAATGAAATTAAGTTTAACCAAGCACAACTGTTAAATAACCTTTAACTAGGGACTTTCCACTAGAATGATCCAAATAAGACTACTGCTTCACTTTAACCAATCAAATATTTTCTTTGCCTTGCTTCTGCATTCACCCTCTAAAAGTCTTCCCCAGGTGCCGCTTTGGCACAGCCCTGACCTGCTTAATGTCTAGAGCTGCCCAATTCATGAATCACTGTCTGTTCAAATAAATTCTTTAATGTTTTAATGTGCTGACGTTTAACTTTTAAAAATCCACCAGGAAGTCGAGCCTATTTCCCCATTCCTCGAATCTGAGCTAGTCTCATGACTTTCTTTGGCCAAGAGAATGTGGCCAAAGAAAATAACAGCTCAGAGCTTGAGATTTGAGATCCTCTGCACACCTCTACTATCTCTTTGCAGCTCTTCTGCTAACAAGTCAACAAATTTAGGATGATGAGACAAAGTGGCCCAGCCACATCCATCACTCAGGCCATAGCCAGCCAATCATTAGATATCAGCCATGGGAGTGAGGCCAACCTAGACCACCAGCCTGACCCTGGCTGAGAATAGACCCCTGAGCAAACCCAGCCAAGATCAGTTGAACTGGCCCAAATCAGGACTATCAACGGACCCACAGATATTGTTTTAAGCCACTTGGGTTGGGGCAGTTTTTTATATGCCAGTAGCTAACTCGATACAATAGACAGTGGAAGAGCCAAGATTTGAACCCATGTCTAAGTTCACTCCTGTGTCTCTAGAGTTTCTTCTGTTTCCATTATGCAGTTAGTAATAGGCCATAGGCTTTACTAACCACAGGCAAATTCTTTTTCCTTCTCTCCCCTCCTGCAAGTGTTTTTTTTTTAATTATTATTTATTTATTTATTTATTTATTTATTTATTTATTTATTTATTTATTTCGAGATGAAGTCTCACTTTTGTCACCCAGGTTGGAGTGCAATGGCGTGATCTTGACTCACTGCAACCTCTGCCTCCCGGGTTCAAGTGATTCTCCTCCCTCAGCCTCCCGAGTAGCTGGGATTACAGGCACCTGCCACTATGCCTGGCTAATTTTTATATTTTTAGAAGAGACAGCGTTTCATCATGTTGGCCAGGCTGTCTCAAATTCCTGACCTCAGGCGATCTGCCTGCCTCGGCCTCCCAAAGTACTGGGATTACAGGCATGAGCCACCACACCTGGCCCTGCAAGTGCTTTTATTTAAAAAGTTATGCCTGGTTTTCATTTTATCTCCCCTCGAGATCTAATTTGTGTTATATTTAAATCTGCAGGCTCCTTCATGGCTCTCTAGTGTTGTTTTGTTTTTGAGTTGTTTGTCAATATAATTAAGTTCCTGGAGTGTAGGGTGTTCATGCCTTAGTTCACTAATAAAATTAAAATGAACCTAAGAATATATTTTATTGTATGTGGCCTTCACATATATCTCATTTTATATTCATAAACCTATGGGTTTTTTAAAAAAAGTATTATTGTACAAATTTTACAGGTAAAACAACAAAACAAAATGAAAATAAAGACTAAGATAGAAGTAGGCTACGTGTCTGGTATAGAGTAGTGAATCAGACACCCTGCCTGCAAGTTCTGTCTGCCCTCATCACCAGACCATGAAATCTAGATTCCGACCCAGAATTATTTAGTCCAGCTGTGAGTCTTAAGAAGCCATTTCACAGCCTGGCTTTCTGGTTAGAAATAACAATTCATTTCCTATTGCATTTCAAACATT
The DNA here is from genome assembly GCF_029281585.2 of Gorilla gorilla gorilla. Taxonomy (NCBI): domain Eukaryota; kingdom Metazoa; phylum Chordata; class Mammalia; order Primates; family Hominidae; genus Gorilla; species Gorilla gorilla. The sequence goes on along the minus strand of NC_073228.2, from coordinate 20,147,317 downwards.
GCTGGTTTAACCGAGGTTCTTCATTGTCCCCAAAAAGAGTAAAAACACTATAAGCCCCCTAAAGAGTGTAACCTTCATGAGGGCAAGACCCTTGTCTATTCTCTTTGCCATTGGATCCCTGGTGCACATACAAGGCACATAATGTAAAATAAGCAACTGAAGGTATTGAGAATCTATGTACTAAGCTCTTAAAAATACTCATTGAAAACTCACACTATCTCGTTTCTTGCAAATCTTCTCATTTTTCAGATGAAGCATTAAGATTCAAGGTTTTACATATTGTTCCTAAAGTAACTCAGGGAATAAGTGGCAGGGTCTAGTTTTGAACCCAGGATTGCTGAGGTCAAAGTGAGTGTACTTTTTCTAATTGCCCTTCCATCTTCCCGAAGTAACAAATATGCTTGCCTCCCAGATAAGGATTGGATTTCCATATAAGTAGCCCCAGGGTGCTATCTCCACCAATAATTAAGAACAAAGAATCAGGCTTCAGCTAAAGCAGGATAAGCAGATTAGATATTAATTTAAAAGGTACCTTCAGATTGTTAAATTTTTGAACCACCAGACTGTGTTACAAATTAAAATGGGATTTTCTGATTTATGGTTTGATTCTATAGGAAAACAATTCTAAAGGCAACATCACCTATGTAATTGCACCAAGAATGCTGTGATTATTTCACATAGTGCCATAGCATGACTGTAGGGGCCAGATCATTCCCATTTTGCCTCCTGATTTGCTCTTCATCCAGGTCTTTCCTAACATAGCGTGAACACAAAGGTCAATTTCCTGCAGTCAATTTGAAAAAGGCCAACTCTCAATTAAGTTTGCAAAAGGGGTCAGAGGTGATGTGGAGAAATAAAATCCATGGGTAATGCAAAACACCCATATGAGCTCTGTGCTCTAATAGCCACTACTTCCCAACATGAACCAAAGCTGCTAACCAGTAGTAACTCAGATGGATTTGCAATCTGTTGCTCAAATTGCATCATTTCTGCTATCCATCTCAAATGAACAAATCAATAAGGGGAAAAGATGCAAGGAGAACAACTGGAAAGATAAGGAAAATGCAGAGAAAGGGATACCAGTATAACATGCAAGCTGAGTTTTATTATTAAAGTCATCACTATTTAGATTTTAGTAAATATTTTCCTCCAACTTCAAATAAACATGCACATTTCCCATTAATCTTTAGTTGTCCTCCCATCCCTGAGGATGAACCAGCATTTCTATGCCACGCAGAAGACTCTGCTGACTATTGAAAGGTCATCCTACCTTCTCACACGGCAGAGTAGTCTCCTAAATCCAAACCAGACAGGGTCTTTCCGTGGAGAGGCTCACTGTGGTCTACCATAATTAAGCCCCAATACTAACTGAACCACTAACTGTTGACATGGGGCATAACCAGAGCCCTTCCACTATGCCACCGTCTCTAGGGAATGGTTCATTCAACCTTCTGGAGTAAGGGACATAAAGTGTGGGGCAGAAAGGGAGTGGGGAATCAGTAAAAGGCACTGTTCCACTTTTGATACAAATCCCTGTAATCAAAACCATACTTGGCCGGCTCAGTCTTACCTCCAAACTCCCTCTGAGATGCTATAAACATTGGCAGACAATGCATATAATTAAGGTGGAATATGTGCTCATAAAATGTTTGTTTCCATCTGCTAGTTGTTTTAGCGAATGTTAGATTTCTTGCGGTCAGTCGGAGAACAACAGAGGGGATTCTGAAATCCCCACTGAGAAGCAGCTCATGAGCATGGCACAGGGACATGACAGAACGTGCAGCCCTGGGAAGCAAAGAAAGATGGAGGTGAGAGTCTGTTTTCTAGCCTTAATTGTCCAGAAGCAGCCTGGGTGCCATAGCGACATAATCAAGTTCTCCCCTTTTGACTGTAAAGAAACACGGAGAGACTGTGCGTATTGTTGTCTTTCAATACCAAAAGGGGAAGTGGGTGAAAGAAAGTAAGAGTGTTCTGGCACCAGAATAATTTCTCCATTACCTCAATTAGTTCCAATGATGTGGAAAAGTTCTGTCTGGAGAAATCAAACTGAACATAAAATCACTGAAGCGCCGGTGGTGGCAGCGGTAGGTGTTGATACAGGCATTAGTCAGCAATACTGATTGCAGTGAAGTCACTCAATAGCCCTGTCGCTGGAACCTAGGCAGGGAAATAAACTCATTAGATCACCCCCTTCAGTGAAGCATGTGGTTTTCAATGTGGCACCAACATAATCTGGCACCCACCAAAAGATTCAGCTGTCTGCCCCTGGAAAGCACAATTTACTAAGGTGTCTGGTAAAGAAATCTGGATAAGTACCATTTTTTATTTTCTAAAGAAACATAAATATGTCTTCCTGCCTAAGAGCCACTTTTGCCGTTAGTTATGAGATGTTAGATTTTCTTTAAGGAGGTAGCTAGTTCCGTGTGGCTATAGAGTACAGAATTGAGATAACTAAAAAGTATACACTCAGAGAAACTCGGGTTCAGCATACGGAAATTTTTCTGATACTTCTGGCAGGCCATAAACAGAATGGCACCCACATGAGATAGATGTTTAAGCCTCCCATTGGGTGTCAATGGAAAGCTAGGTCCTAACTTGCCATGGATAGTACAGGAAGATTTTTTCATTAGATAGGTCATTGAATAGTTGAGAAATCCCTTTCTCTAGTCAAGATCCAGTTAGCAGAAGGAGTTGAGAGAAGAAAAGAAAACACAGATTTCTTTTCCTCCCATGTTAATATCCACATAGCCTGTGCCCATCTTCTTTATGGAGTCATTGAAAAAAACTCTATAGACTCTCAAAATGTTCTCTCATCTCAAGTTATATGTTAATATACTATGTAATCCTTTATGCTTGAAGTAATTTGTAAAAATGGAAAAGCTCTGTGATGAGTTGACCAACCTCCTCAGTAGTACATTTATCTCTCCCAGTTTTTCCACAACCTTCTTTAAACACTTATTCTGATAAAAGGCTGATGAAGATAGCATGTGGATGGATGGATGGATGGATAGATTGATGGATGGATGGATGGATGGATAGATAGATAGATAGATAGATAGATAGATAGATAGATAGATAGATGGCATGTGTTATCCATTCCCTGTGTGGTCAATGACCCATTGCATATTCCCAACAAAACCACTCTATGGTATTATACCCAGGCTACATAACTAAGGAAATCAAGTCTCAGAGAAGTTAAGTCATTTGCCCAAAGTCACACAGCTAGAAAGCTGCAGAGAGAGAAAGAGATTAAGGTCCAGAAGGCAAACACCCCCAGCTCCCTCCACTCTCTCACACCACCTCTATAAGCACAAGTTGGGGCACACCTTATCTTGATTTAGAGGACCTGCTTCAGAGGACTTAAATGTTAAGCCCAACATTAAAGAGAGTTGAGAATTCCTGTTTCTTTATACACCATTGGGTAGAGATGGTAACTGACAAATGACTGATTGATAGAAGAATTTAAAATGCTTCTTCAAATGATTTTCCCTTTTTTTTTTTTTTTTTTTTTACCATGATGGGGTATATGCCAATCTAATGTACTGACAAAGTTGGAGTTTCACACCCCAATAAGAAGACATAGCCAGCTGGCTTCAACACAGGCCTTAAAAACTAGAAGAGTAGTTAACAAAGGTATGACCCTCCCAGGGTACACTGTTCAGGGAGCCATGTTCTGAGTATGTCAGAACCTCAATGCCTAGAAGCAAACTCTGATCCCTTCAGGTCTCAAATTGTATAAGATAGATGAGAGTAATGAAAATATGATTCCTCCTCTTGAGGATTTCAAAAACACCAAGATAGTTTTGAAAATGTGGCTTGAATTTTTCAGTTCCTGAAAAGAGACTGACTTTTACATCTTGACATAGATTAGAGTTCCATGCAAAAATTCAAGTTAGAAAGAATCCCTCATCCATGATATTTCCTCTGATTCTGAACTTTATGTTAGTAGATTTTTGTTCAACTAATTTTCATAATGCTATCTTTCAAATTACAAGTGGCAAGAACAATAATTACATAGTCAATCTATTGTACATCACTGCATAGAAAATTCCATATAGCTCAAGACAGAACTATCTTCGGTTTTAGACTAAAATCCTGATTATCTACCTCAGTGTTAAAACAGGGATTGCAAAAATAAAATAAAATAAACAAAAGCCACAGGTAAGCTGCAATGTCACAGCAGGCATTAATTTCCATATTCTTCCATGCTAGTTATCTCCCTAGAGTTATTTTGAGGATATCACAATGATTTTCATTACATATGCTTAAATATCTTATGCTTTTTTTATGTTGGCTTCATCATCTTCAAAACTTGTAAACAAGGACCATGTCAGTCACTATGAAGTACAGCATAATGATTAAGAGCTTGGGCTTTCTCCAAAAAAGAAGAACCTGAATTAACTTGGGCAAGTCATTTAACCTCTTGGAGCATCAAGAATGGTAATACTAACAATGCATTAGTTCGCGAGAGAACTAAATGAGATAGTTATTTAAAAGCACCAGCATAGTACTTGGCACAGAGCAAGGACTTATAAATGTGAGTTATTAGTATAAATATGTCCTCTTCCACAAATAGTTGTATGCTAAGCACTCAATAGAAACTCGATATAATAGTGATAATTTGTAACATGAAGGAGAGACAATCACCACAAATTGGACTACATTCCAGGGTAATTCTGGGAGTCTAAAATTATTTATCTTTTTAGTACTTTTCGTAAAAACTGTCTTTATTGTTACCCAATTCTTTCCCTGCCTCTCTTATTCTCCTGTTTTATATTTTGCCCAAGGCATCATTTAGTGTTCCAAAATATTAGACTATTATAGGTACTCAGAAGCCCCAGGAGAAATGGAATACATTTACAGACCCATAAACATCTAAATTAGTGCTATAAATGGGAAATATAGTCTATAGTTGGAGAGTGCCCAATCCATAATATGTTGTGGCATAGAAGAAACTTCCTTTTTGGTGGCTGGAAAATCTATTTGCTCTAAGTATTCAATTTTAAAATGGATAATAAAAATAAATAATAGGCATGCTTCTGCTTAAATTGTAACTTTCATGGGAGATCTCAAAGAGTTTTTCAACTGTTAATTTATGACTCCTGGGGAAAGGTAGGTGGCAAGTAAAATCTTTCTTCTTCAAATGGAGAAACAGACATAGAAAGGCCCGGGTGACTTGTCTAAGAATACAAGGCATGCTCCAGCTTTATGCAAACCAGAAAAGAAAATGTGGAGATACTCTCTTTAAATGATTGAAATCTGTATTATGTGCTGATAAAACCTAAGATAAATGCTGACATAGGTTGTACAATTATCATATACCTAACATTTGTCTATCAGTTGTCTATTCCTGCAAAACAAACTACCACAAAAACCTAATGGCACATAATGGTATTTATTCTTGCTCATGTATCTGCAGATGGGATGGGAGTTAATCTTATAGGCCAAGCTCAAGGCCAAGCTCAACTGGGCAGCCCAGGTTTCAGATTGAACCCAGATATGCTCCATGTGCCTTTCACTCTACATAGACCAGAGGTCTGGCCAAGACATGGTCATCTCACAGCAATAGAAGAGCAAGAAAGCAAACTCCAACTATGCAAGTGAGTTGTGTCACTTCTACTGATCCTATTGGCCAAAACAAGTCAATGACTAAGAACACATTGAGAGTCACAAGTATATTTTACCTACTAAGAAGACAAAAAGTCCCATGGTCATACCCAAAATCAACTTCCTTGGAAGTGCACCCTCCCGATGGAGGTAAGAGAAGAGAGTGAATACTTTTTAACAAGAATCTAATTTATTGTAAACAGCACCTTATTATTACTAATATTTCAGACATTTTTTCATGTGCTAATCTTGAAACTGTGGCTGCTTCTCATACTTCTGTAACTCTGACTCAACCACTGGTTTCATCCTGGCCTAGAAGGTACTCTCTGAATATTAGTATATTATTCACATGTATTAGTTAACTACAGCATTATTCAAAGCTCTTCTTTTTTCACATAAACCAGTCTTTCAGCTGATCTCCCTTTAGAGAACAAAAACAATAAATGTAGGCATCATTTATTGAATGCTTACTGTACAACAGATATGTGCTAAACTCTTGAGAGATATCTGCCTTGGCTTCATTTAACCCTCACAACAAGCTAAGGAAAGTATAATCCCTATTTCATAAATTAAGAAACTGAAAATTAGAGAGATGAAGTGATGTTACCATGGTTACACGGAAGTTAGTAACATGGCTGTGATTCAAAACTAATATGTCTGGCTCTCAAAGTCCAAATGTGAGACCAAGAAAATGCAGTGAGATGAGGGCTGAGACTGATTCAGTCTACAGTGACAGCACAGACAGCAAAATTATTACATCTAAATGCAGAGGAAAAAGGAGGTGTGCATAACTGGCTGTGACCACCAGGCCTGCCACTGTCTTGCTGTGTGATCTTGGGGAAATTACTTACTCACTTAACTTCTGTTTTCTCATCCATGAAATGAAGATGATATCATTTTTGTTTGGTTGTTGGGAATTTTTTTTTGGCAGGGTCTTGCTCTGTTGCCCAGACATCAAATACCTCCTTTCACTTATTAGTATCTCCTTGATAATAAAGATACTAATTAAAGTGATTTAAGAGGAAGTCTCCCAACAGGGACATGATGCTAATTAATTTACATTAAATTGCATATGGTACAATCATGTAAACAACTTGCACTTATGAGTCTTTTATTTTTTATTTTTATAGAGATGGGATCACACTATGTTACCCAGGCTATTCTTAAACTCCTGGCCTCAAGCAGTCCCCTCATCTCAGCCTTCCAAAGTGCTGGGATTACAGGCATGAGCTACTGCACTTGGCCCAACACTTAAGGGTCTATTCACAGGCACTCTTTAGTCCCCGAGATTCCTAAGGAACCAGGAAAGCCTAACACCTATGAAAGGCTCAGTGCAATACCTTTAGCACATTGGTGTCATTGCAGATGAGGTCTTGTTACCTAATGGAGCTGAAGCTTTAGTGATATTGTTTGAATTTGTGTCCTCACCCAAATCTCAGGTTGAATTGTAATCCCCGGTGTTGGAAGAGGGGTCTGGTGGGAGGTGATTGAATCACAGGGGTGGTTCCCCCTTTCTGTTCTTGTAATAGTAAGTTCTCACAAGATCTGATTATTTAAAATGTGTAGCATCTCCCCCTTTTCTCTCTTCCTCCTGCTTTAGCCATGTAAGACGTGCCTGCTTCCCTTTCACCTTTTGCCTTGATTGTAAGTTTCCTGAGGCCTCCCCAGCCATGCCTTCTGTACAGCCTGTAGAACCATTGGCCAATTGAACCTCTTTTCTTTATAAATTACCCAGTCTTAGGTATTTCTTTATAGCAGTGTGAGAACAAACTAATACACTTAGAAAACTCAAAAATTCCAAGATGTCACCTGAGGATTCTTTCTGCTTTCTAGCATGCCAGTATCTTGGTATAAATCCACACTTCTCTTCAAGTTGTTTTGTGCCGCATCTACACCTTTCGCCCAACACTCGATTTGTTTCTCATGTTAGAACAGTTTGAACACCCATTGAGGATGTGACATTCATTCTCTCTCTCCTCCTTTTCTCTCTCTTTCTCTCTCCTCATATTATACAGGGCCAAAGGGAAGTCAAGGATTAGGGCTTCAGTCTCATCTAAATTTTCTACACAGCAATGCAATTTAAGATACTTCATTAAATGCAGTGCCAGTTGTTTTCATCTTAGGCAGCAAATGATATGAGAACAGCCCTCTACACATCAAGGCCCCATGGGGTAGGCTATAGACAGCTAGAAAGAAGATCGGCTGTCCCTTTGACACTTTACTTTGAAGTCCAGCTTTCTCTCCAAGGTAGCTGAGTCCTCTCCACATCACTGCCAACCCCTGCCTCCAGGCTTTATCTAAATCACCCTCCTCTCCAGTTAAATCTGTAGGTTCCTGTGGGGAAGAGTGGCTCCCACTGGCTAAGGCCTATTTCTCCAGGTTATATATGTCAGAGTTTTCCATGCCTTTAACAAGACTCAATTAAAAATTAATCAGCCCAGCATGGCAATTTGGAGAGGTAATTGTTTCTTTTCCTGACTCCATGGCCATAGGCTAAAAGCATACCCAGTACCTAAATTAATCATCTAATTGGGATTTTTCCATACTCCAATAACTCAACCTTCCAGTGATCCCAGCAAAGTGCTGTCCGACCTCAATAATTAATTTGCCCTAATGTCCACTCTGTGGGTTTCTCCCCTGCTTTCCCTTCCAATACCCTTTAGTAAAATAGAAAATAGCCATATAGGCTGTTTACCTGGGCCCTCTCCAATAACCAGGAGGCTTTATCTTCAGAAGCTAAAATAGCACTTGTGAGGAAATATTGGAAATAGTGGGGCAGGTTCATATATTCAACATGGTTTGTAATAGAAAAAAATGGTTACTAACTAATGGTAGTACTTGATTGGCTAAATAAAGCATAGTATATCCATGCAACACACAGCAATATGGCTTTAAAAAGAAATGAGGAAATGTCGTGTATGCAGCTATGGAATGTTCTCCAGGATATTAAAGGGAAAAAAAGCAAATCACATAACAATACATGAAATGTTATATTTGCAAAAAAAGGGAAGAAATATATGTAATGAAACGTATGTGTGTACAGACGTATATAATACACACATATACACATGTATGCATATGCATATCTTGATAGAGAAATATAAATATATATAAGTTTGTAATGCACTTAAATCACCTCTGGGAGGAGTCACAAGAAACTATAAAATCATTTGCCTGTGGAAAGATAAACTGGGTGTCAGGAGGGGAATAGAAGAGAAAATTTCATTGTATATCATTCACGTGCCTTTTGAATTGTGAATGTTCTTCCTGTCCAAAACATAAATACATTTATATCTTTGATATCATTTAATAATACTTGGTTTATGGTTGAAAATTCTTACAAACTTACATACATAACATGAATAGATAGACAAATAGCACATTTAAATAATTTTTAAACAGAGAAGAGCAGGGAGAAGGAAAATTAGTACTTATTGAGCTGTGTGTCAGACCATGTGTACCCGTTTTTTGGTTTTTGTTTTACTTTTTGTTTTTGAGACGGAGTCTCACGCAGTCACCCAGGCTGGAGTGCAGTGGCACGATCTTGGCTCACTGCAAGCTCCGCCTCCCGGGTTCACGCCATTCTCCTGCCTCAGCATCCCTAGTAGCTAGGACTACAGGCACTCACCACCACACCCGGCTAATTTTTTGCATTTTTAGTAGAGACAGGGTTTCACCGTGTTAGCCAGAATGGTCTCAATCTCCTGACCTCGTGATCTGCCCGCCTCAGCCTCCCAAAGTGCTGGAATTACAGATGCGAGTCACTGCGCCAGGCCGTGTATCCGTATTTAACACTCAAAGCAACCCTGCAAGGTGTCTTCATCTCTCCCTTTTTTTTTTTTTTAACAAATGAATATAGTGAACATCCAAAGAAGAAATTAGGCGAATACCAGAAGTGCTTGTGTTGATTCATAGTAGCTAACACACACACATACACCCCTTTATATTTCATTTTGATATAATAAATACATTGTTTACTCTTCCCAAATATAAGATAAATGGCAATCTTTTTATAAGGAACCCACTCTCTCAATAACTGCATTAATCCATATATGAGGGCGGAGTCTTCATAGCCTAATCACCTTGTAAATGTCCCCCCTCTCAATACTGTTACAAAGGCAATGAAATTTCCAGCACTTAGTTTTTGGGGGACACTTTCAAGCCACAGCAAAGGTAATCTCACTTTTGCTAGTCTCAGTTCAACCTTTAACAAGACAAGCATGTATACCTATGCTGACAAGCAGCAGGAATGTTGCACTTAGTCTTATCGTGATAGCAGAACAATCCTTATAAGTTTCAACAACATCTGCTTACAAACATGTAGGAGGTGAGAACAAGTCCAATTTTTATTTTATCTCATTACTTAATGAGTACAATGGACATTATTCAGGTGATGGACACACTTAAAGCCCAGACTTCACCACTATGAAATATGTCTCTGTAAGGAAATTGCACTTGTACTCCTTAAATTTATACAAATAAAAAAACAGCAATAAATACATAAAGTGTCCTGTAAAATTCAGTGTTCGTGCAGTTGGTTCACAGGTCCTATCCGAGCATAACAAAATTATTTACACAGCTTGTAACGACCTATTATAGATGGTATTAGAAGAATTCTTCTAATTCTCTGTTAATCACACTCCCTGCTCTTTATTAGCTCTATCTAGGCAAAGCATCTCCCTGGAGAGAAGAATTTGCAGCAAGCAGGAAGCTCTGGCCTCTTCGTGTTCATATCATGAAAACTCAAGAGGACTCCCTGCGACCTCTGACCTTTTCTCCATGGTTGGGGTTGCCTTAGGGGTCTCTCTCCCATGGAGAAAGAACCACCAGCCTGCTTGCCCCTCTCTCCTTCCTCCCTCTCTGGTCAGCCTCACCTGTGATCACCCAGGGTAGGAAGAGAGGAAAGCCCTCCCCGGGCTCTGATAACAGGGTTGCAGGACTGTAATTACAGGCTTTCGCTTCCCAGCTACCCAAATGACAGTCACAGTGGAGGCTGAAACGCCTCAGTCAGATGGAATCAATTACTGGGCAAAATTGGGAGGTTAATTTTCCCCAGAATGAGATATGCCTTTTAGCTTTGCCATCTCTTTTACTCCAGCTGGTAGCTTATTTGGTCGCATTGTTCTCTGGCCATATGAACAAAGTTCCATTAGGAAGGATTTTCAAAAGAGTTGATTTGAAAAGGAAACTCCATCAGCCCCCAAACTCAATACGTGCTGAATAGAAGGACTGTTATTAACAAAGCAGCATGGATGGCTAATCACTAGAATTTACATTTGACGGGCATGGGGTTAATCCAATAAGAAGAAATGAGATCTCTCAGTCCAGTACCAGTCCCTTCTTTAAGGTCCCCTGGCTGAACTTTACCATGGCCCAGCACTGAAAGAGCTTTACCTTCTGGAAACTTCCATGAAAATAAGCCACTTCCCTCATTAGCATAATTTTCTAAATATGACAAAGCATCTCACTGAAAACAAAATAAAACAAAAGACAAAGAGTATTCATCTTTTTCAAGTACAACTGCCGCTTCTGAGTGGCTTAGTAGAAGTGTTAAAATAGCTTCCATTTAATAGTTTATAATAATAATAACAATAAAGACTAAAATTTATTCATGTCCCATGTTTAAGGAAATGGTAAATATTATTTATTCATTAACTCAAGCACCTCAAAAACCACCCTAAACTGAGGCCATGAGAAGTTGGCTAACTTGCTCATTTTTACCCCACTGTTAAGAGTCAGAATGTGAACCCAGATAACCTGAATCCACTACCTACAATTTAAAATCACTCTGCTATATGAACATTGTCACTCCATATGTGCAAACATTTCAAAAGAGAAATATTCTTATCACTTGTAGGTGGGGAATTTGGAGCATGAAGATATTAACTAACTCATGCAAGTTCAGAGAGCTCTTAAATTAATGAAGCTGCAAGTCCATGCCAGATCTGTCAGACTCAATAGCCTGAATACAGCTACTAAAACCCTACAGAGGCTTTGCAAGAGCCACTACTGCAAGGTCTTGGGTGATGGTTAGCTAAAAATAAGTGGTAGTGGTTATCAATTCTAGTATCATTTATGTTCTTCTCTTAGTCCTCTTTAGGAGAATTTATGAGTCCTATAATAACATTGTATAGCTATATTGTATTCTGAATCCTACATAGCTGTTTTCTTTATATCATCTCTTTAGGGGGTCACTCCATGAAGTAAGTACACACTTCCTTAGGAAACAGACTTTAAGAGTTTGAATAACTTGCAAGAAAATCACTGGAATTAAAGTTCAGTGCCATTTCTCACATGTTTATTGCGGCACTATTCACAATAGCAAAGACTTGGAACCAACCCAAATGTCCAACAGTGATAGACTGGATTAAGAAAATATGGCACATATACACCATGGAATACTATGCAGCCATAAAACAGGATGAGTTCATGTCCTTCGTAGGGACATGGATGAAGCTGGAAACCATCATTCTCAGCAAACTATCGCAAGGACAGAAAACAAAACACCGCATGTTCCCACTTGTAGGTGGGAATTGAACAACGAGAAGACTTGGACACAGGGTGGGGAACACCACCCACCAGGGCCTGTTGTGGGGCAGGGGGAGGAGGGAGGGATAGCATTAGGAGATATACCTAATGTAAATGATGAGTTAATGGGTGCAGCACACCAACATGGCACATGTATACATATGTAAGAAACCTGCACGTTGTGCACATGTACCCTAGAACTTAAAGTATAATAATAAAAATAAATAAATAAAATAAAATAAAATAAAGTTCAGTGCCATTTCTACGACTGAAACCTAACAACCCCATGATACCTGAAAGATTTAAAGGTAGGTACTTTATTATTTTCTGTCAATCTCTAATTCAGGAAAAATAAGCCATTATTTGCTAATGTTATGCCATTTATTCGAAGTGAAGCTTGTTGTGTTGGTTTAATCATTCAGCAGACATTTATTAAATTTCCACTGCATGCCAGACTAGTAGCATGGTAGTAGACCACTATCGAAGTCTCAGAACAGGACAGAAAATGTCCCTGCTCTCACAGACCTTATATTCCACTGATAAACACGGCAGGAACATTCACAAATGCCTTTTACACTTCTCACGTATCAGATACATTACGTAATATGGTTGGAAAGTGGATTGAATGGCAAACAAGTTAGCGTTTTCTGCGTAGAAGTAAAACATGCTAGATTCTTTTTCTTTGCCAAAGGAGTATACCATGATAATTAAGACATTTATGAAAATCTAAAAGTGACCAAGGGAAAAATAATCCAAACTGAAATTGAAAAAAAAACATAATTTTTCCATATTTCTTTCAGTTGTAATAATGTGAGGTGTGGGTGGTAGTTTTTACATTACAGCAGGGCTCCCTACTTTATAGTTCATATACCTGTTGATGTACGTGGATCTTTAACCTCATAAAGAAGTGTTAGGGCAAAGCAACATGAAAAAACATAGATTGAAAACTACTTCTAATTTAAAATTTTAAATGGAGGTTGATTTCTGAAGTTAAAAAAGTAGAGTGATTAAATTCATAATTATACATAATAAGTAATATATAATTAGAGAAATTGTATGTAATATTTTATATAACTGATAGGTTATATTTATATAATTCATTATAAGAATTTGACTTACTGGTATTACGTTCTGGATCTGGATTCCAGATTTCATGAATTGAGGCTTACCTGTATTTAAGAGATGTCAGGGCTGATACCATATTGGATGTGAGGGGACGTTCTGTTCTCAGTAGTCACTGAAAAATGATATTTATGTAAGCCAAAAGAAACACACACACACACATGCACACAAACACATACACTTTTTTACCCCCTAATATTTTTAGATCAAAATAATGTGATTCTTTTTTTTTATTCAGAAGGGGTAAGAGACCCTGTTGTTATAAATCTCTACTAAGTGGTTTCCATTACATTTTTTTCCCTCTATTCTTTTTTTTTTAAGAGACTCTCTCACTCTGTCACTCAAGCTGGAGTGAAGTGGTGTGATCTCGACTCACTGCAACCTTTGCCTCCTGGGTTCAAGCGATTCTCCTGCCTCAGCCTCCTGCGTAGCTGGGACTACAGGTGCGTACCACCACGCCTGGCTAATTTTTTTTTGTATTTTCAGTAGAATACAAAAAAATTCTACCAAAAAATAGAATTTGTAGTAGAATTTAGCAGTATGGGGATGTCTATTGCACTTCAACACCACGGTGTGTCCTCTTGCATGTATTTTCTAAGTTACGACTGTGTGAGCAAATGGTGATTATTGAATAGATCCTGCTTAATGATTTTGGTGGAGAAGTGAAACTCTTCCTTATAGATAAAGGCCTTATTTGCCTTGCCACTTAGACAGTTTTACACCTTGTGGCATCCTCTGTCAGCATGCAATTTCTTCCATTATTCAACGATTGCAAATGTGTATTGGAATCTCCACACCATGGAGTTTCGCCATATTGGCCAGGCTGGTCTCGAACTCCTGGCCTCAAGCAATCCACCCACCTCGGCCTCCCAAAGTGCTGGGATTACAGGCATGAGCCACCATGCCCCAGATATCCCCTCTATTCTTTTTTTTTTAAGACAGAGTCTCACTCTGTCATCCAGGCTGGAGTGCAGTGGCAGCGATTCTGGCTCACCACAGCCTCTGCCTCCCGGGTTCAAGCAATTCGCCTGCCTCAGCCTCCCGAGTGGCTGGGACTACAGGCATGCACCGCCATGACCAGCTAATTTTTTGTATTTTTAGTAGACGGGGTTTCACCATGTTGGCCAGGATGGTCTTGATCTCCTCACCTTGTGATCTGTCCACCTCAGCCTCCCAAAGTGCTGGGATTACAGGCATGAGCCACGGCACCTGGCCTATCCCTTCTATTCTTAGCCCTGGCTTTTCTTCTCATAGATTGTTTGCTTCCTTGTAAAGGTAGTCCCTGATAAGAGCTGGGGCACAGGCCCAGGCCTAGGCCCAGTGAGCACTGACCTTCCCCCAATTACAGTATCTATAGTGTAGGTGTAAAAGGGGCTTTCTCATTATTATTATTTTGTGGTCAAAAGGTTGCACACACTCCTTTTTTTTTTCTGCTGCTGAAGCTTAGAAAGGGTGGAAAGCAAAATATTTTGATAATTATTCAGGCCATCAGGTTACATAAGAGGTTCCATAGCCTTCTGCATCAAACTTGAACAGTTGAAACCACAAATTCTGTTTTTGCAGCCATAAAACATTCATAGCAAAAAAAAAAAAAAAAGAGAGAGAGAGAGAAACAGAAAATAATAAAATCCATTTTCCATTTGCTTGAAACTTATAAAATTTAATGTGGTGAAAAATGACAGTTTGCTCCCTGTAGGAAACTGCTCAGAGCCATGTTTCATAGGCATGGTGTGGAGTTTCTAATGCACACTTGCAGTCATTGAATAATGCAAGAAACTGCATGTTGACAGAGGATGTCACAAGGTGTAAAATATCTAAGTGGCAAGGCAAATAAGGCCTTGATCTATAAGGAGGAGTTTCACTTCTCCACCAAAATCATTAAGCAGCGTCTATTCAATAACCACCATTTGCTCACAGTCGTAACTTAGAAAATACATGCAAGCAGACGTACCGTGGTGTTGAAGTGCAGTAGACATCTCCACATGAAGACTGAAGACATTTTGCTATTAGCAGTAGCTAAATGTGGTTACTAGCATGGAAAACATTTAATTTTTTTTTTTTTTTTCAGATGGAGTCTCGCTCTGTCACCCACGCTGGAGTGCAGTGGCACAATCTTGGCTCACTGCAAGCTCCACCTCCTGGGTTCACACCATTCTCCTTCCTCAGCCTCCCGAGTAGCTGGGACTACAGGTGCCTGCCACCAGACCTGGTAAATTTTTTTTTTCTTTTTTTTTTAAGAGATGGGGTTTCACCATATTAGCCAGGATGGTCTCGATCTCCTGACCTTGTGATCCACCTGTCTTGGCCTCCCAAAGTGCTGGGATTACAGGCGTGAGCCACCACGCCCAGCCTTTTTTTTTTTTTTTTTTTTTTTTTTTGAGACAGAGTTTCACTCTGTTGCCCAGGCTGGAGTACAGTGGTGCGATCTGGGCTCACTGCAACCTCTGCCTCCCAGGTTCAAGCAATACTCTTGCCTCAGCCTCCAGAGTAGCTGAGATTACAGGCATGCACCATGATGTGCAGCTAATTTTTGTATTTTTAGTAGATACTTGGTTTCACCATGTTGGCCAGACTGATCTCGAACTCCTGACCTCAAGTGATCCACCCACCTCAGCCTCCCAAAGCACTGGGATTACAGGCGTGAGCCATCGCGCCTGGCGAATTATTTTTTTTTAAAGATATGGTGGCACTAGTTATAACCTCTACATAATATAGTATTTGTATATTTTTTCTTTTTCTAATATATCATTAAGAGTAAGATCAAAACATTCAATGCACAGTGGCAAAACTGTAGAGCTCCAGCTCTGTAAGTAACTGGCAGAGTGGCTATAAACATGCCTTGGAACTCAACTGACCTTGATTTCTTTCCTATAAAGTTAATGGGTTGGACTAAGTGATTTCCAAGCCCAACTTCAACTAATATTCTGTAGGAATTTTTAGAAAAGGATAATCGCCTGGATATTCAAATCAGTAGAAGGTTGAACCAATGAACAACTGAAAACAAGAACTGTTTTGACTATATCTGAGTAAAGTTGAATATTATAGGTGGTTTACGAAATGTCTGTGTCCTACAATAGCTTTAATCATATCTTTAGTGTTTGACTATATTAATTGTCTATTACCATAATTATGCTGTCTAATAATCCATCTCAAAACTTAGTGGCTTAAAACAGCATAAGTATTTATTATTGCTCAAGGATCTACAGGTCAGCTGGACAGTTCTGCTGCTCTGGGTCAAGCCTGGCTGTTCTGACTGGGTTTGCTCAAGCATCTGCAATCAGCTGGTGAACCATGTGAGAGGTAGTTGCTCCTACGGACTGGATGTTTACGCCCCCCCAACCGCAAAAATTCAAAAATTGAAGTCTAAAACCTCAATATAATGGTATTTGATAATAGGGCCTTTGGGAAGAAATTAAGTAATGAGGCTGGATTCCTTATGAATGAGATTAATGCCCCTATAAAAAGAGAAAGAGACAGGAGTCTCTCTCTGTCTGCTGTCCAACTTGTTGTGAGGACACAAGAAGAAGACGGCCGTCTGCAAACCAGGGAGAGCACCCTCTTCCACCAGATACCAGATCTTCCTGTCCCCTGACCTTGGACTTCCCAGCATCCAAAACTGTGATAAAGAAACTACTCAGTCTATAATACTTTGTTATAGAAACCCAAATGGACTAAGACAACTTATTTAAAGTATTTTTTTTTTTTTTTTGAGACGGAGTCTTACCCTGTCACCCAGGTGGGAGTGCAGTGATGCCATCGTGGCTCACTGCAACCTCTGCCTCCCAGGTTCAAGGGATTCTCCTGCCTCAGCCTCCTGAGTAGCCGGGATTACAGGCGTGTACTACCATGTCTGGCTAATTTTTTTGTATTTTTAGTAGAGATGGGGTTTTACCATGTTGGACAGGCTGGTCTCAAACTCCTGACTTTGTGATCTGCCCACCTTGGCCTCCCAAAGTGCTGAGATTATAGGCGTGAGCCACCACACCTGGTCTATTTAAAGTATCTTCTAATATAAAGTTCTATTCACCTGTCATTTTAAATGGACTTAATATACTGCAATATTCTAGTATAATGTTGGGCTCCTATAACTCACAGAAGTCTAGATATAGATATAGATATATAGATACATATAGATACAGCTATAGGTAGATATAGGTATAGATAGATATAGATATATAGAGAGATATATAGATATGTTTGTAAATATTTTGAATATTTTAAATACCTCAGTAAAAATTCCCAAGTTATAGATTGACATCACCAAGTGGTTTTGAAAAAATTTAGCTAGGGACAAGCCTTTAGCTACATCAGATAAGGATTCTACAAAATTTTGTAGACTTATTCTTTAAAATCATCAGTGCTTTTCTTCCAATAAGCTTATAAAAGTACCAAGAATGCTTTTCCAAGCAAATGTTTTCTAACAATTCTGCAACTGCTCTTTACCAGGCATGTTCAAGTCCTGCCTTTTTATTAATAGTCTCTCTAAATCCAAGTTGATTAAATATAGTTAAAAGGAGAGAACTATTTGAGACCAAACATGGTAGTGCAACTTGGTAACTCTTGTTTAATTTGCTGTGCCATCCAGACCAAAAAAAAAAAAGTCAGTAAATAATCAATAAGAGGCCAGGTGCAGTGGCTCATGCCTCTAATTCCAGCACTTTGGGAGGCCAAGGCGGGTGGATCATGAGGTCAGGAGTTCAAGACCAGCCTGGTGAAACCCTAGCTCTACTAAAAATACAAAAGTTAGCCAGGCATGGTGGCATGCACCTGTAATCCCAGCTGCTTGGGAGGCTGAGGCAGGAGAACTGCTTGAACCCAAGAGACAGAGGTTGCAGTGAGCCAAGACCACACCATGGCACTCCAGCCTGGGTGACAAAGCAAGACTCCATCTTGAAAATAAGAAGAAGAAATAAGAACAAATGTTTATTATAGTTTATATACATTGTGCCACAGGAAAATATAACTGACATACAGATGTAGACCATTGCTTTGTATTTTAGAATGAGTTCTGGTAATGTTTAGAGGAAAGAGATTTACCTTTATTTTCAGCATTTCCATAAACCTTTCAAAAACCTCTAATCTCTTAAAAGTACAAGATGAAGAACTACATTAGAAATTTCCCAATAGGCAACCACAAAAATATAATATTACCACTTAAAACCAACATTATTCCTCCTCCTTTTTAGAATGTGTCACATTTGAGCATCAGATACAATTAAATATATTTGAAGACTATAACTGAATACTTTCTATGTGAGAAGTAGAAAAATGTCATGCTTGAAATAGGCAAATAAAAAAAAATGAAAAGTAACCAAATATAAGACAGAGATTCTGGAATAAGCCATGTCTTCAGCATTTTAAAAGCTGAAGCCACAGCTTTTTATTGTTGTTCATATGTCTTAAGAGTATTTCCAATTGGCAAAGCAATGACAAGGTGCATATACTTTTTCATACTTTTTGTTATTTGTACAAAGCTATTTTGGTTAACTCCATAAAAACACAGGGAAATAGAAGCTTGAGGCCACCACTGGAATTATTCAAAACACAAAGAAAACCCATGTGTTTCATTCACACAGCAATTTGGGGTGAATGTGGTTTTCAGCCAATATTTTCCAGAAAAACCACTTAATCCCACAAGTTTCTTCTGAGTCTGAGACTCAACCAGAATCCCAGCTGACTAGCTTCATTCAGTCTGGAGACCCAAACTGGTCCGGGATATGCACTTAACATTTTTCTGAACTCCGGAAGATCAGAGAAAAATTACAGGTAATATGAAAATAGGAAATACTTGATGCCTTAGGAATTCTAGTAGGGCAGGAAAACACAGACTGAAACCCTACAACTGCTCAGTACAGTCGGAGCATCCTTGACTGTTTCCCATAGCCCTCATTTGATACTAACATAATCAGTATCAACACACTGCAATCAGGCTCCCTGAGTTCATACCCAGACTTTACTGCTTACTAATAGTGAGGACCTAAGTCCCTCTACCTTGGGTTCCTCACACATAACGTGAGGATAATAGTATAAAACACATAGCATTCTTGTAGGCAGAGAATGATATTGTAAGCATAAAGCTGCTCACCAGAGTGCCTGGCATATGTCAAACACTCACAAATATCAGCAATTATTATCATCATTAGTTATATACAAGCAAATGCATTTAAAGAAGTCTGACCATAAGTTCAATATCACACTTACTGATGACCTAAAATCCTTATTACTAAGAAAGGAAGATCTGAGAACTGCCTTCCTAATTCTGGGCTCTAGTGCTCATCCGTGGCAAATCATTAAAGAGGATTGAGAATCCCATCTTTCAGTCAAGCTCACTCTAACCTCTGAAAGCCCCATTCATTTCTGGAATCATCAATCAGTATTTATGGAGCACCACATCAGACAGTGAGAAAATTAAAGAAGGAGGAAAGTCCCCAGCTCCAGACAGACTCATCACCCAGGGAAGAGACAGCCATATTAACAAATAATTGCCATGCCTTAATGCACACAGAAAGCTCAGGGCAACAAAGAGGAAGGGGGCTTATATTATGCCTGAGGGGGTTGGAGAACGTTTGACCGAGAAGGGACATTAGGTCCCAGTCTTGGAGGATGAGAAAGAGGTCATCAAATAGAGGAAAAGAGAAAAAAAAAAAAAAGGGACCCCACATAAAGATTAGCAGATGCCAAAGCTTCGTGAAAGCTCTTACATGTAATAAATATATCAAGTTAGAAGTGGCTGAAGCAAGAGGTATAATGCAGGGATCAAATGAGCAAGTTTGGAGAGGGAATCACTGGAATATATTCCTTCTCCCAATTATGCAGAAAATTGAAGTGAAAATTAACTAAAACATAAATCACTTAGTGATCTCCACACAAACCTCAAGTCTGAAAAATAGGACCCCCAAAATTATCCCCTCCACCCCCCCAGAAAAATCACTTTCTTAGTTAACAGTGCATTTTACTTGCTCTTGCAAAAATCTCCCTGCCAATGCCTTCTTTCCACAATCAGAATCTTTTACTTTTAATGTACCAAAGGAAACGAAATAATATTTATTGTGTCTCTTGCATGTGCTTCTTAGAAAAATGGCATTAGCCTCATATGGAAATACTTTGACAGACCCCTGAAAATAATTCCTTAACCACAAACATGTCTTCTACTTGTCTGATCTCAAATTGCCTCAAATATCACAATTTCAGGTCAGATTTAAGGATATGACAGGCACTATCAGTCCATTACATATGAATGATATATGAGGTAGAGGGCAGAGGTGCTGGCACAGAAGACGGCCAGTTGTGGGGAAGCCCCATGCCTGGTTCCCTACAGTATCTGCCTCCCTGGGAACTTTCCAGGCCCACCTGAAGACACTTACCAGCCAACGGCTTCCTCTGCACAAAGGAGAAGAGGAACAATGGAAGCTCTCTCTGCGTTCATCATCCAGATACCATCTCGGAACCTCACTGGAGCACGATTATTGGAGGCAAAATAACACAGATAGGATTTCACATGCGAGCTTTGGATATGGGGCTAACAAAGATAGAGAGACACAAACAACCCCTCTCCCTGAGCCCCTCCCTTCCTCACAACCCCTTGTTGCTCTTTCACTTCCAACTTCTAATTGGCAGACACCTGATCTGCATTTCGATTTCATTTTCTGAGCGCACATGGCCACTTGAGACTCCCTGATACGTGTGGGAAAGGGGTGGCCATGCTGCTTGCACCTGTTGCGGAGACCTGCCCGCCGCCCCTCCCTTCCTGCCACCCCCATTGTGTGCCACCTTATTCTGTTTCAGTAGCAACAGAAAAGAAGTCAAAGTCACTGGCATTCAACAGGAACACATACAAAAACGAAGCCAGAAAGCTTCCTTGTACCTCTTCTCCCACCACCCTGAAAAGCCTGTCCATTGGCCTACTTCAATAGTAAGTGTAGCAATCCTATCTCGTTTCAGAGTTATGCCAGGTGACAGTCGTAAAAGGCAGCAACATAATCATTTCTCTGGATGGCCCATTGAGCATTATTGGTATGAATTGGTTACACAAACACACACACACACACACACAACCTAATATGAAACTACTCATATTTGATATCCCCATGTAGACCATATCTATTACTTTTGTGAAAATAAAAAGATCGAAGATCAAGGGCACTGGGGACTTTTAACTTCCAAGAGAATACGTTGCAATACCAATAAACTTTCACAGCAACCACCTTGGAATGTAGACTGAAACTGAATAACTCTACATACAGATCTTAACGATGATGATAAGAACACACTCAAATTCAAAGGAGAGAAAGAAAAAAGTACAGCAGCTACCGTCCTGAGCAAACGTGCAGCAATGAAACAAGACCACATTTTGAAGTTTGATGGCCAAATGCCTTGGTTGGTGTCTGTCACCATGTGGATACTAAAATGTTAGACTATAATGATGCAGTGGGAGTAATAATACATCATAAGACCTGGAAATGGAGAGAATCCATGAAATCATCAAATAATGTTTTGGCCAGCAGAGGATGCCGTTCCCAGAAAATATTCCTTAAAGTCCCCCTTGGGTTGAGCTCTAAAGACCAAGTCACTTTATCCATCTCAGAAGAGAGTGATCTGTCCATCTGTAGTATCTGATTTCTGCTATGAAATTAAACTTTGGCCTTAAAAGCATTGTTCCATACCAAACTAGTCCTTGGTACCAGGTTTTCATTAAGGACCAGTTATAGCCTATGGAGGAGGCAGGAAAGGTCATTTTATCCATTCCCCTACCTCCGGGCAGGTCTTGTGTGAAATGACACCAGCCTGGCTCTTATTATAAAATCCCCATAGCAGGAAGTTCTATAGCCCCTGCTGTAATACTGTTTTCCCATGACACATAACCCTCATGGTTAGAAAGTGTTTTCTGCAGTCTAGACACTCCCTCCCACCACAATTTTAAAACATGTTCCCACAGTAGCAGAGAACTATTTACCACATTCAAGGCCCCTGAAGAAAGAAAGCAACTTAATATTGCTCCCTCTATATTGCTTCTTGTAGCATGGTCTTAATTTCAGCTGAGCTTTTTATATCACAGTTTATCAAAACAAAAGGTGATGCGGGCTTTTGGAAGGCAAGAGTTGTTCCTTTTTGCCATTTGTGGGTACTGCTGGGGATTTTAATTAGTTGTAAAGACAATGTGGAAAGTAGAACAACATTCTTCCAATACCGTTAGTTCAGATTTTGATATGGTATGATGCAAACTGGCCTGAAGATCTGTTCAACTATTCATTGCATTATTTCATTTTCTTTTCTTTTTCTTTTTTTTTTTTTTTTTTTGAGACGGAGTCTTGCTCCATTGCTCAGGCTGGAGCGCATTGGCGCAATCTCAGCTCACTGCAACCTCCGTCTCCCGGGTCGAAGCAATTCTCCTGTCTCAGCCTCCCGAGCAGCTGGGACTATAAGCGCCTGCCAACGCGCCTGGCTAATTTTTGTATTTTTAGTGGAAATGGGGTTTCACCTTGTTAGTCAGGCTAGTCTCAAACTCCTGACCTCAGGTGATCCACCCGCCTTGGCCTCCCAAAGTGCTGGGATTACAGGCGTGAGGCACAGCACCCGGCCCATTATTTCATTTTCATTATATTGAAAAAATCATTTAAACATTTACTAAACTTGGCTGGGTGCAGTGGTTCATGCCTGTAATCTCAGCACTTTGGGAGGCCAAGGTAGAAGGACCCCTTAAACCCAGGAGCTAGAGATCAGCATGGGCAACATAGGAGACTCCTGTAAAAAAAAAAAAAAAAAAAAAAAAAAAAACTAAATTAAATATGTAAAAATGAATCCAAATCTTTAAAATATTCATCATAAACACGCTAATTATAAATCTTTATTATCTACTCTTTTATTACTTAAAATAGGTAAAAGGGCAGAACCTCTTATTGGCAATCCCCTATCATCTTACTTTAAATTGTTATACATAATTGAAAGTAACGAAATAGCATGTCTCTGCAAAATAAAACTTGTTTGTATTGCCTTTAACTGCTCTTTTCAAAATTCATTCAGAGTAATAAAACTTAACAGTCTTTCAGTAAGGAATCTGAAAATACATAATGCAAGTTTCTGCTTCTGACAACTTCCTTACTGGATTTTTTTAATCAACTGGTGAGTAGACACCTACCAAAAAGGTGCTGCGAGGAAAGAAATCAGAATTAATCACTTTCATGATAGTCTCGTTTTCTCAAATTTAAAAAACTTAAGTTTACAATAATAATTCATATTAAAATGCATGTTTTCATGTCAACATTTATGAAAACTTCTAAAATGTATCACATGAGTAAAAATGAAAGGATATTTTCAAGTTAAGTCACTTATATTTCATATATATTTCAAATTTCGAGAAGAACTTGAAGGCATTAAATTTTAGAGGTAAAAGTATGAGCTAGTGCATTTGATAATATATTCACCATTGTTTCCCTATTTTGTCCTGCATTAAAGAAGAAGAGAGGGGCAAGGGGAGAGGAGACATTTTCTTGAAGTTATCATTGAGGACGGGAACTTCAGTGAACATTCCAATGTGAATTCCCTTGTAAAGTTGTCAAACTAGAATTTCTTCACATAGAATAAGAAAATTTAGTCTTATGAAATGTGTTTAAAAAAGAAATACCTTAACTCAAAGTGGGTCAATAATGTTAAGTATTTTCTTTCATATCCAATAATGCAATGTGTCCGTGAGCCCACAAAAGGTCTATTTGAGAGAATGATAGAAGTATCAACGTTTGGTACTCACATAAAATATGATAAAGGACCTTCCTCTTCCAGTCTCTGCCTAAAGAGAAACACACCTTTTATGGATTTCTAAACTCAGCCAGGGCTGTTGGGAAAACACTCACTTATCTATACCAACAATAACACTGAGCACTTTATTGAGTGCTTACCAAGTGTTAAACACTTCACGTGCATCATATTATCTAATTTTCATAATCACCCTATGAAAGAGGCACTAGCATGCTTTCCATTTTACAGGTGAGGCTCGTTGAGGTTAAGTACCTTGCCCAAGGTCACACAGCTGGTAAGTAGCAGGGCCAGGATTTAAGCCTAATAGTCTGCAGAGCCTCCTATGGTATTTTATACAAGGCTTTGCACGCAAATCTCTTTTAGTAGCACCTTTTACTATCATTCCACTTCCCTGGGTCCAACAGATTCGACAGCTTGGAATCATTAGAAAAATAAAAGCACACAGAAAAGCAAATCAAATAGATCTGAAATAAAAACATTGCTTTAAAATACCTGTTTTCAATCTCATAACGAATAAGCACGAGAGGGAAATCAACCCTTCGGTTAAATTTTTTGTTTGTTTTAAAAGCTACTGGACATCAAACTGCCTTACTAATTCTGATCTAATCATCGTTCTGTAACTTTGAGTCACAGTTATAGCAGAGCAGGTCTTAGAAAAAGAGCAAGTGAGAATGAGACTAGCCTCCTACCTTTCTACTAGAAATAGTAACAGTAGCAGCAAGCACTTAAATCTGCCAAGGGCACTTCTAGGAAAATTTCTAAACCATCTGTCCCCTGAAAAGAACAGAATTTAACTACAGACAAAAAAGAAAAAAAAATTAGAAAATAATTGCACACATGCCATTTTCAATAAAAAGCAATTTCTTATTTTAATTAAAGATTTTGTCTATTTTATTCCATCATCTCTCATTTAACATAAACTGTAAATAGGAACAATTCCATAATAATGAATTGCTCCTTTTTAGGGTTCAACTGAATACTCACAAGTAGAGCTTCTGCATTTATTTTAGATTCAAAAAACAATGAAATGCATAACTGTTATTAAATATGATTAGGTATTTTGCGACACAGGAAGTAATTATTTGACACAACTGGCAGTTTCAGTTGACCTTAGAAAGTTTGTCTCTCTCTCTGGTCAAGCACTCATTGCTAAGAGCAAATGGATGAGTTTCAAAGCACTGGTTTGGACCGCTGGAAACAGATAATCAACAGATGATAGAAACATACCCTTTTTGGGGGGTGGTTTTTGTTGTTCTTTTCTTTCTTCCAGATCTTGTCAAAGGATGATTGATATGTGTGGAGCAGCCCTTCAAACGCCAGCCACAGCCTGAGGCACTTCCTATAATCAAAGCACACGCCCACCCAGAACTAATTAGACATTAGATTAGTGTCAACTGATTGATTTAAAGCAGCTCTCTCTCCTTTCCCTCTCCTCCACCCCCCAGCAATGCAAGGATGGGGTTGGTCTACAAAATGACTCTCTCTCAACAGACAGACAAATTATTCATGGAAGCTTCAGGAAGGAAACCTAGAGACAATGCAGTGTGGCTAAAAAGCAACCAGAAGAAAATTTCTGGAAGGAAAGGGTGGGGGTGGGGGAAGAACAGAACAGAGAGAGAGAGGGAAAAAAAAAGAGAGAATGAATCATGTTTCTGAGAGCAATGAAACCCCTTGGTCCAATTTGTTGAATTAAGTTAGAGAGAGTGTTTGTGATGTTTGAAAGAAAATTATTTGCAATTTAACCTAGGAGAGTTCTGAGTACATTTGGCTACAATTTAGATACCATTTTTCAAAGTCTTTTTCCTTCTTCTTTTTTTTCCTTTATAAATATATGAGCCGGGAACATTCAACGTTGTCTTAATGGATTAAGCAGAGACAAGGCTGCAAGGAGCAAATTAAAAATGAAATAGTTACAGCTGTTGGAACTGGCATTGGGCAGAGAGAGGTAAAAAGGATTTCTCTTCTTACAGGGTAAGGGAGATTTCACCAAGCCTTTGCAGAGTTCAGACATGCGTGCCTACAAAACGGTAAGAGTGAGCCCTCGCCTCCTTAGCCACTGCACACTTCAGTTGCTGCTTAAGTCTGTAGCGGGGCCCAAATAGTTGTATTTCAACTAAAAAGTGGGCGTATTCCCAGAAGAGACCACTGGAGTAGGAGGGCAGCCAGGGGCCAGTTTTAGACTTTTCATTTGCAGATTAAAAGCCTTTTCCATTTGTCAGGGTCTGCTGCTACTGCACTCTGGAGTCAGGGCTGATCCAACAAAAACACACCTCTGGAATTATTTCTGTAAATATGCCCCCCAACAGTCCCGCCCCAAGAAGTGCTATGAGAGCAGCAGAAATGTATAAGAAAGATACTACCAGCCAATGGAACTCCAGCAGTCTTCATATAAGGACACTCTTCCATCTCATGGCTTGGAGAGGGCTAGAGAAAAGGAAGAGGGGTTAGTGAATGATTTGGGAAGAAGGAGCAGAGGGTGAGAAGAGCAGCAACGGCCAAACAGTGGAATTGGCATTCCCGTGAGTCATTGTGCATATTTTTAGAGCTCTTTACAGCTTTCAAGGCTATATGTATTATCTCTTTGATTTCCCACAACATCCCTAGAAGACAAAGTATGTGCCATTATTAACTTACAGATTTGATATTTCATGTTTTACAAATAAAATGATGGAGGCCAATATTTCTCCTTCTCCCTACCTAGGTCATGGAACAAGTCAATGATATGAAGACTCAGTCTCAGATATAAAGACTTCCAGTTTCTACTTACTGGTCTTCCAAAATGTTGCATTGTCTCCCAACCCTCTGCCACAGTAGTATGTTTTAAGACAGAGTTTCACTCTTATTGCCCAGGCTGGGGTGCAATGGTGCGATCTCTGCTCACTGCAACCTCCACCTCCTGAGTTCAAGTGATTCTCCTGCCTCAGCCTCCTGAGTAGCTGGGATTACAAGTGCCCACCACCATGCCTGGCTAATTTTTTGGGTATTTTTCGTAGAGATGTGGTTTCACCATGTTGGCCAGGCTGGTCTTGAACCACTGACCTCAGGTGATCTACCTGCCTTGGCCTCCCAAAGTGCTGGGATTACAGGTGTGAGCCACCATACCTGGCTCTCAATGGTATTTCATACGTATATTAACTTTTTGAGTTTTAAACTTTGATACCCTGTCCATATGAAAGCATTCTATTATCTGAAGAGCTATCCCTCTTAGCTCAATAAATGAGCCAGACCTCAAGCTGGAAATGTAGGTTACTAGAGACGATCCGTAGGTTCCAGAGGAGGAAGTAATAAACTCTGCATTCAATACAGGAGAGATAACTCAGTTTTTATTTTATGCAGGAACTAAAGACTTAAGCTGATTCCCACGAAAGCAGTCAAGATGCAGGGAAGAAGGTATTGAGAACTTACGACTGCCCTGCAAAATATGTCCTGAAAAAGGACTGATGTTCCTGGAGTCTAAAATGCAACCGGCACCAGAGCAGAGTTGAATGATTGTTACAGTTTTCTTGTATCGGGATCTTAGCTCCTAATGACAGCTTCTGAGAACTACTCTGGTTGAAATATGAAGCCACAAAAGGGCATTAGTAGGTGAAGTCTGGACAATTCCTTCCATGTCACTGTTTCTCCCTGGCTACCTGGTCTCCCTGTGGAGACAGAAATTTAGAGAACAGAATTAGAAAGCCAAGAAGAGTGAGGCATAAGGGAGAGTCCTCCAAATGCCGATTCGGCAAATTTTAACTTTTTCAGCTATAAACCTTTCAATACCTCAAAATAAATCCTTCAATTTTATATGTGAGTTTGGTTTCTGCAGGTGTAGATTTACGCGGTGTGCTGAGGCCAGGCCAAAAGAAGTGAACATAAACGATGTGACAGATAGCGTAAGGATGTTATTCAGCTTCTCACTCCGGCATGGCTCACTTAAGAACTTTCCAAATGTCAAGCATAACCCCTCTCACTAATTAGCTGCTAAAGCAGCTGATCTTCTGCCATGGACATGTGTCTCCAACTGCACAACTGCAGGCCCTCAGCTTGAGAGGTGCTGCAGAAAGCAGTACACTTCCTCAACCCTGGCCTGGGTCTGAGACACATAGCCCAACACATCACCCCAAGCATCACTGTTGCAGACGCATCTGTTGACCACAGGCCTGCCCTCTCTCTGTGCCAAGTCCTGCTTCTTGGTTGCTCATGGGAAATGGAGTACTGAAATATAATGTGCTTCAGGAGCCAGCTATATTTACTAGGAAATTATTTAAGACAACAAGACAGTGTAGAACAAAATAAACCTGTCACCATATTGCCTTGATTGAATTGCTTAACAATAAATTAACTAATAGTTTTTGGAAATTAGTATGAATCAGGCTCTGTGCTAGCTTTCTCCTAAGTATCTTAGTTAAACTTTGTAATAACAGAGCAAAGTAGACAGTGTCAACTTCATTCTGCAGAGGAAGAAACTAAAGATCAAAGAGGGTAAATGCTGTCTTAGTCCATCGTATGCTGCTGTAACAGAATGCTTGAGACAGAGTGATTTATTAGGAACAGAAATTTATTTTCTTGTGGTTCTGGAGGCTGGCAAGTCCTAGATCAAGGCAAGATTTACCTGGTGGGAGCTACATCCTCACTTTGTGGAAGGAAGGGCAGGAGGCCCAAATGCTTTGTGAAACCTCTTTTGTAAGGGCCTTAATCCCATTCGCAAAGGAGAAGCCCTCACGGCCTGATCACCTCTTAAATGCCTACCACTTAATACTATCACAATGACAGCAACTGAATTTTAGAGGGTGCACATTCAAACAATAGTAAATGCCTCACCTGAAAAGCATCCAGGTAGACATTTGACAAATGACCCTGTCTCCTTTATCTTCAACATCATGTGATTAACTTGATAATTATTTCAAAAATAGCAACCTATAAATAGGAAACTGAAAATTTTTATCTAGATAAAATTTTTAGAAGAGACCTAAGTTGTTTCTCATCCATGAAAACCATGAAGGCTTTATCATTAGAGCTTCAACAAGAGAGTGGAATTTATTAACAATGACTTGGACCACTTTTTATGCAATTTTAATTTTTTCATAGTTTCATGTGTATGAGTTCCACTTCTAGCCAAAATGAAATAAAAAGAACCATATTTTTTTCAAACTACCCATCTGACAAGGGATTAATAACCAGAATATATAAGGAGCTCAAACAACTCTATAGAAAAAAAAATCTAATAATCCAATCAAACAATGGGCAAAAGATTTGAATAGACATTCCATGAAAGAAGACGTATAAATGGCAAACAGACATATGAAAAGGTGCTCAAAAATCATTGATCATCAGAGAAATGCAAATCAAAACTACAATAGGATATCATCTTACCCCAGTTAAAATGGTTTTTATCCAAAAGACAGGCAATAACAAATCCTGGTGAGGATGTGGAGAAAAGGGAACCTTTGTACACTGTTGGTAAGAATGTAAATTAGTAAAACCACTATGGAGAACAGTTTGGAGGTTCCTCAGGAAACTAAAAATAGAGCTACCATATGATCCAGCAATCCCACTGCTGGGTGTATACTCAAAAGAAAGGAAATCAGTGTATTAAAGAGATATCTGCATTCCCATGTTTGTTATAACTCTGTTCACAATAGCCAAGATTTGGGAGCAACCTAAGTGCCCGTGAATAGATGAGTGGATAAAGAAAATGTGGTACTTCTACACAATGGAGTACTATTCAGCCATAAAAAAAAGAAAATGAGATTTAGTCATTTGAGAAAACATGGATGGAACTGGAAGTCATTATGTTAAGTGAAATAAGCCAGGCACAGAAAGACAAACATCACATGTTCTCACATATTTGTGGGATCTGAAAATCAAAACCATTGAACTCATGGAGATAGAGGGTAGAAGGACAGTTACCAGAGGCTGGGAAGGGTAGTGGGGGTGTGATGGGAAGGTGGGGATTGTTAATGGGTACAAAAAAATAGAATGAATGAATAAGGCCTAGAGTTTGATAGCACAATAGTGTGACTATAGTCAATAATTTAATTGTACATTTTAAAATAACTAAAAGAGTGGAATTGGATTGTTTGTAACACAAAGGATAAATGCTTGAGGGAATGGACACCCCATAATGGGATTATTATGCATTTCATGCTTGTATCAAAACATCTCATGTAACATATAAATATATACACCTACTATGTGCTTACAGAAATTTAAAATAAACAATTTTTGGCTGGGCGCCATGGCTCAGGCCTGTAATTCCAGCACTTTGGGAGGCTAAGGCAGGTAGACCATCCGAGATTAGGAGTTTGAGACCAGCCTGGCCAACATGACAAAACCCCGTCTCTATTAAAAATACAAAAATTAGCTAGGCATGGTGGATCGTGCCTGTAATCCCAGCTACTTGGGAGGCTGAGACAGGGGGATTGCTTGAACCCAGGAGGCAGAGGTTGCAGTGAGCCGAGATCGTGCCACTGCACTCCAGCCTGGGTAACAGAGCAGGACTCAATCTCAAAAAAATCAATAAATAAAATAAAGTAAAATAAAATAAAATAAACCGTTTTTAAAGAACCATATTTGCCTTCTTGTCTGAAACAAATTTTAAAATTTGGGACAAAAATACATGAAGCAATGGTTTTAAAGACAGTGGACATTAGTCAATGAAGGACAGTGAGCCCCAAAAGAAGGAAAACAACAGAATAAGCCTCCATAATTGACCCAGCTTACTGCCTGTAGAGAATCTCAAAAGTTCAGTACAAGGAAGGGGGAACCCAGGGAGCTTAGCATTCCCTGGGAGTTGAACAGACAGATATGATTGTCTGGGGAGGATGGTCAGCTACAGTTTGTAGGACAGACTCACATATACAAAATATCATATATGTGTATATATAATCATGTAGGGTGTGTGTGTATCCAAGAGCCCCTTATGACTCTCTATTATTTATATAGTCCTTTTGTGCATATAAATTTTTTCCTATTTTCTTAGGGATATTATTTATATTTTTGAAATTTTCTTCTGCTCTTTGCATTGTTTCTATGCCTCTACTTTACTTTCTCTCTCTCTCACTCTCTCCCTTTCTCTATTCCCCACCCTCTTCCCCATCTTTCATGTCCAAGTGGAGGCTTCTGTCCATGCCTGGAGATCCTTGCCTATCAATTCCTGTATCTGCAAGAAAGGCTTTTGAGATGATGGGCTTCATTGCAGAATCAATGGGAAGGAACCTAACCATTTTGTTTAGGGAAACCCCCAAATATCACCATATCCAGCTTTCTCAGGGGCTTTTTATTTTTCCAGGGAATCATTGACTGTCTCTCCTGAGGGTACTAGAGGAACTTGGCTTGTGGATAATGTACTTGGCATCCAGTATTCTATTGACATGTCAGTATGTAAGCCTTGCCCTAGTCCTGTGTTTTTCACATAGGGCAATACCATCACTCCTGGCTTTCAATTTTGTTTGGTGTTCTCCAGAAAGTAAATCCTGCCTCCTGGTAAATCCTGCCTCCTGTTAGGGTAAGGCTTGGGATGTGATGAAAAATGTTGGATGCTATCTTTTAGTATTTTCATGTCCTTTACTCTGGCCTTCCTTCATTCTGTCCTTTGAAACAACTGCTTGAAATTCACTGTTTCATTAACATAAACAAGCTTATTTTTAATTCACATATTTATCTGCAGGTGCATGGGTTTCAACTTCCTCCAGTCTGTTGAGTCATTTAGCAAACTAGTTGCCCTGTTCCCATTAGCTACCTGTTGAAGAAATTTCTTGTTCATTGTTTTCACCCTTCCTGATTTTTTTTTTTTTTTTTTTGAGACGGAGTCTCGCTCTGTCACCCAGGTTGGAGTGCAGTGGCGTAATCTCAGCTCACTGCAAGCTCAGCCTCCTGGGTTCACGCCATTCTCCTGCCTCAGCCTCCCGAGTAGCTGGGACTACAGGCGCCTGCCACCACGCCTGGCTAATTTTTTGCATTTTTAGCAGAGACGAGGTTTCACCGTGTTAGCCAGATGGTCTCGATCTCCTGACCTCGTGATCCTCCTGCCTCAGCCTCCCAAAGTGCTGGGATTACAGGCGTGAGCCACCGCGCCTGGCCTCACCCTTCCTGATCTCTTAACCTCATGGATTTAAACTTTCTTTGAAATTGTTTTATGCTATGTTAGTACAGTTTTGATGGAAAAAAGAAATGTACATACCATGTGTTGTATTATATGTATTCAAACGTGTGCTCAAACAAGGAGGAGTCAGGGTGCAGAGGAATTGTTTCCTAAATTATTATTAGCAAGCAATCCACCTTCTGAAGTGTGATGGCCTGGGCTCGCACCCTTGCTTATCTGTTTATTTTCCCATTGTGCAGATGAGCAGGCTGAGACTTACAATTATTAAATCAGTTGTTCAAGGTCACAAAGTTATACTTCCATCTCAGGGTTGTTATGAGTATCAAATAAGATAGATCACTTAGCATAGTTACTATCTCCTCATAACAGTTTAAAAATGTTATCTTTCACGATTAAACACCTGGTCCTTATTGATTCTCCAACTTCTGAATATGGTGCAGGTAGGCCTGCAGAAAAGTGGAAAGTAGAAAAATTGGAAAGATACATGAAGGAATAGGACACATTATGCTCAGCTGGGGAATAATGGCATTTCAGTGCAAGTAATAGTAGGTATGTCAACTCAATTATAGTACTTAAATTTAGTTTTCTGGGTTTTTTTGTTTGTTTGTTTTTATATAAGCAGCTTTGGAAACAAAATGTGTTGGGAAAATAATAGAAAACTAATAATTCTTTCAATAGCATAGGCTGAATATTTCCTTAAATTGTAAGACAAATAAAGCATAAACCTTTAAGTCGTTCCTTGAGCAGATATCTTTAGAGTGTACTAATGCTGCATTTAATTATATTTTCTAAAATCTCTTAATCTGCTATTTTCTATTTGATTTTATTTTGTTTCCAAGTAATATCTGAAAGTTTCAGCCTCCAGCCTAAAAGGCAGGAATAACTGGTATCAGACTAGCTCTCCTACAATAAACAACTAGCAAACTGGAGAAAATATATGAAACAGTTTTTGGACACTGAACAAAGAGATGATACATGGCTGTGATCCCTGAGAAAAGAGTAAAAATAAAACGAGACTTGTGATCACAGTGGCCTTCTGCCTGGAAGCAGTTTCTGAATCAGGTGCTGGAAACAAGCAAAATACAATGGTTTCCTTGAGCTTAAAAGACAAAATCAGAGTTTAGAGGTGGCTGGAATTTGTGTGGCTGAGTATCAAAAAGGATGGAATCTATACAGCAGAGACCCAGAATCTGCATAGAGGTTTGCTTGAGTCTCTGGTCATGTGCTTAGAGTAAAATTCCACAAATCTGAAAAAGGAACAAAGAACAGAGATAGAACAACTTATTGACAAGCTATCTGGAAGAAAATATTTGCATTTCATATATCTGAAAGAAGACTTCAATCCAAAATATGTAAAGAATACTTACAACTCAATAATAATGAGCTAAACACACCAATTGAAAATGGAAAATTTGGCCAGGCATGGTGGCTAATGCCTGTAATCCTAGCACTTTGGCAGGCTGAGGCAGGTGGATCACTGAGGTCAGGAGATCGAAACTAGCCTGGCCAACATGGTGAAACCCTGTCTCTACTAAAAAAAAAAAAAAAAAAAAAAAAAAAATGAGCTGGGAGTGGTGGTGCATACCTGTAAGCCCAGCTACTCGGGAGGCTGAGGCAAGAGAATCACTTGAACCCGGGAAATGGAGGTTGCAGTGAGCTGAGATGCCACTGCACTCCAGCCTGGGGGACAGAGCAAGACTGCATCTCAAAAAAAAAAAAAATGGAGAATTTATTTGATCGGCCACTTCACAAAAAATGTATAAATGACCAGTGAGCACATACAAAAGTGCTTATTAGACAAAATGGAAATGCAAATGAAAACAAAGAAGGAGTACTTTACAGTTACTACCACATACTAAAATGTAAAAGACTGACAATACCAAATGTTGTAAATGTTGCAAAGATTTGGAGCAACTAGAACTCTCCTACATTGCTGGTGGCAACCTACAACAATGTAGGAGAGGCCCGGGAATGACTCTTGCTGTCCCAATCCAGCCAGAGGATTCTATGAAGCCTCTCCCTCAATCATTCTAGGGAAGGGAGACAGTAACAATAGGATGTAAGTGAACCTTCACGGTCTTGGCAACTGGGAGGAGAAAAAAAAATTACAAGAAACTGTCAGTCTCTTTGCAAAATAGACTGGCAGTTTCTTACAAAATTTAAAAATGTACCCACTCTGTGATCTAAGAATTCTACTCCTGGCTGTGTATCCAAGAGAACTGGAAACATAAATCTGCAAAAAGATTCCTACATAAATGAATGTTCATAGCAGCTTTCTTTATAATAACCCTAACTTGGAAACAACAGAAATGTTCCTCAGTGGGTAAATGGGTAAACAAATTGTTTATATTCATACAGTGAAATATACTTAGCAATTTAAATAAGCTACTGTCAAATACAATGACAAAAAGGGATCTCAAAATCTTCATGCTAAAATAAGATGTAAAGAATTCATGGTATGAAATTTTAGAACAAGCAAAACTAATCCATTATATAGAAATCAGATCAATAATTGCTTGGAGCAGGATTGGCTGGTAAGGGACATAGACATTTTCTTAGATGAAAATGCTCTATATATTGACTTGTGTAATGTTTACATGAATATATAAATTTGTTAAAAATCCCCAAACTGTATATCAAATATCAGTGCTGTCTTAAGGTAACAGTAGGCTGCTCTGCTGAGCTCAAATTATTATTAAATGTTTCATCGCAACACATTTCCATCTACTGAACCATTTAGAAGATTTTTTTAAAAAGTGGAAAAATAAGTGTGATTTATTGTAATTAAATATAATTCAACAATGTTTATTTTTAAATGTTTATGCTAATACTCTTCTCCAACCAAGAGTGATCTGAATTCTAAGGAAGGACCGAAAAGCTTTGATGCACAATTAAAGAACACTTAGCTGTCAGAAGAAGATAAGGGGCCTCTGCTGTGCTACTATGGTGGGAATCTGCAAAGTCAGGTAGGGTGCATTCCCAAGTTAACTTCTAAATCTAAGGGACTGTATTAGTCTGTTCTCACACTGCTAATAAAGATATACCCAAGACTAGGTAATTTATAAAGGAAAGAGGTTTAATGGACTCACAGTTCCACATGGCTGGGGAGGCCTCACAATCATGGCAGAAGGCAAAGGAGAAGCAAAGTCACATCTTACATGGCAGCAGGTAAGAGAGCTTGTGCAGGGGAACTCCCATTTATAAAACCATCAAATCTCATGAGAGTTATTCACTACCATGAAAACAGTATGGTGGAAACTGCCCCATGATTCAATTATCTCCACATGGTTCCGCCCTTGACACGTGGGGATTATTACAATTCAAGGTGAGATCTGGGTGGGGACACAGCCAAACCGTATCAGGGACCTATGAGGAGTAAGGATCAGGCAACTAGCTCATGATCAGAAGCATCAAAATTAGAATGAGATATGAAGCATTCATATCAAAAAGGAGTTAAAATGAAAAACACAGAAGATCTGTGACCAATGAAGACCAGAAATACCATTTGTCCTTCCTAGTAGAAGAAGGGACAATATCATAAGTTATTAGACCTATAAGCACAAACATGGTCAGGCTAAAGAATGTTAACTACCAGCAGAGAATGCTAAAGGACTTGGATTATCCTACCCTCTTTACTGGTGACTCCTTTTCCAACTGACTGACTGTTAGTTGCCCGTGTTTACTCAAACTATGTTGGTATTCAAAGTTGAGTCTTCTCTGACTGCAGATCGAGAAAATATCCCAGAATATTTCTCTCTCTGCTACAAAACCATTTGAGAATAGAGACCAGAAATCTTGTCATTATAACAGCAGGAATCTACAGAAAGTTTGGCTTTGAACTCCTTGAGACATATGTTATGGCAAATGATGTACAATTATAGGGAGAAGTATGTAAGTCTACAGCATAGGTGCTAATCAGTCTGAACATTTTCTTAGCCCTGAATCCCATTCAAAGGAAAAATTTTTCTTTTAAAAGCCATGAATCATTAACATTTCAATACACTAAGCTTAGATCTGGCAACTTAAGGAAATTTTTCAGAGGAAAGGCACACAATCTAAGTGACTGTCTTAATTACCTGCATCAACCCAATTAATTTGTGGTGTATTTCAAGCTGAAACAAAGGCCCAGGAATGAGTCTTGCTGTCCCAACCCAGCCAGAGGATTCTATGAAGCCTCTCCCTCAACCATTCTAAGGAAGAGAGACAATAGGATGTAGTTGAGCCTTCAGGGTCTTGGCAACCAGAAAGGGAAGCTCTGCCTGAGCTCCTATCAGTGTGGAAAATCACTTCATAAGTAGCTACAGTGAAGACACCGTGCAGAGAATCCAAGGGGCAGACTGTAAAACATCTATAAAGGGAAAATGTTTAAATTCTTCTTAAAGATGAGTCTTGCCATCTGAATCAACAGACGGCTAAAATGCAAAACCTCCTCTGAGATCTTTAACAGCCTCTTGGTTGTATATGGCTCCTTTTCCCACTATAAGTCATTATCACTGATGGATCCCAAAGTGGATCCTGGGGGGATCCCCTGACAGCCAGGAGGTATCTACCTACTACCTGAGTGTCCCTACTCCTCAAATAGTTCTTTGCCATGCTTATTCCACCAGATTAGACTCTGGCATGTAGCCACCAGCTTACAGTAGGCTTGAACTTGCTCTATGAGATGCCTTACTTTGAACTGCTCTGTGTAACAAATCAATACTTACACAAAATAGATGAAAACCTAGGTGACGTGTTTAATAGGGAAGCTCAGAAGTATAACTTTTCTTGGTCTTATCACCTGTAAAATCCCCCTTAGTCCATTTTTGCTGTCTGAAAATCCATCATTGCAATGTTTTTTTTTTTGGGGGGGCAGTTACGGTAGAAAAAAATCGACTAACATGTAAAAAGCACACAGACAAATCATTAAATCCTTACTAATCATCAACTACTTGCTATGAATTATCCCGTTCTAAATGTTTCCAAGGAAATAAAGGACAATTTTTACAGGAAGTGAAAATATAAACCCCATGCAGTGACCAAGTGGTAAGAAGTTAAGTGAGAGTAAAGAAATTGGGGCAGCTCAGGGCACCGGAGATCTTGGGAGGAGAAAAAAAACACATCAAGAAAACTAAAAGAAGAACTAAACAATTGCCCAAGACCTATTTTAACCATTTCACAAGTTTGCAGACTACTCTGCCATAGGGAAAAGTCCATGGTTAACACTTCTGGAAGAGCAAAAGCCCTAGATTACCCATATCCCAAGCTACTTTCAGCAAACAACTGAGTAGAGTCAATGAAAAGCCACCACAGTCCCTCTAGGAATGGTAACATGTAGTAGCTTCAGGCCATGGCATCATGCAAATGTGGGATGGCCACCAGCCCACAGATTAGAGGAAGTGTTCCTGGACTGGAAGGCTGGGCTGGGCTAGATGGGTCTACATGGTTTTATTCAGGAGTCTCTGAGAAGCAACGTCTGATTTATTGTAGATGAGCCACAGCCTGGAATAAATGATATGGCATTTTATTTTTTTCATGATCTGAAACATTTGATACGGTATTTTAAAATAAATAAGACAATTGTCTATGTGATTGGGGTGCCTAACAAACACCAAATGCTCTGCTAGTTATCATTTTCAATAAATGCACAATCTGGTAACTGACAAGCAAACGAACAAGAATAGGGTTAGTGCTTAATAGAGAAATGTGCAGAATGCTAGGTGAGTCTAGAAGAGGGTTTCAAACACACTCTCAGGGACGGCTCCGCAGTGCAGGCTATATCCTGCTAAGGAAAAGCTAAGGCTTGAAAGATGGAGGAGGGTGAATTCCACACAGAGGGAGCAGCAGCATAATCTATCCACAGGAAGGCAGGCAGACCAGGGTGCCTGGAGTGTGTGAGGGTAAGAGGTGAAACGGCAAAGGATAAAGCCAAAGAGGAAGAGGCCAGCATCCAAAGGGTCTTCCTTATATGTCCTGCTAAGCAGCTCAGGGAAGCATGTGTCCATGTTTGTATATACATCCCACCTTATTCCAGAAAGGATTTAAAGTGGCTGTTGCTAAAGAACTTGGATTGCATTATGAAGGCAATTGAGAGTAATTGAAGGATTTCAAGCAGGGAATGACATGCTCAGGCATGCATTTAAGAAAGATTATTCAAGCAATGTAGAAAATAAATTGAAAGGGGTTCAGGGAAAGGAATGAGACTTCAGGCAGTTAAGGCAGAAAGGAGGCAATTACAATAATCCAAGGGAAAAATGATGCTGGCCTGGACTAATGCAGTGGCACTGGGAAGGGAGAGGATTGGAGAGATTTAGGCATATTTAAGATTGAGCAGAATAACTTCTAAGCTAGTGGACCTAACGATACTTAACGCTACAGGGGTAAACTGAGTAGAAAGCAATTACTCAGGAAATGTGTCTTGATCAGGAATCTGAATGAGGGAGACAAATGATCTAGATGATTTGTGTGATATTAGACAGCATGTATAGCATGAAAATAATACAGTTTCAGGTATCATGAGTTTACTTTGAATTTCGATTCAAATCAGTAGCCTCGTTTGTTTTCAGCAAAGCCTTATTTCTCTCAAGGTACAAACTTCTGAGATTGTCCACTTGTCATAGCTACTCTAGAAACTACTTAGCTCATTCTCCAAAAGAGTATCATTGGTAGCAACACCACAGAACAGAAAAACACATCATACCATCAGGTAGAGTTCCCAGCATGCAGAAACTAGGGGAGGTGATTTTCTATGCAAAGGGAAACCTCTTCCCAGATGAAGTGAACAACTCACACAGACCTCAAATCAAGTATTATGAGTCTCACCTGAAACCTGGAAGGTAATTAGTTCTCAATGAGTTAGACCTGAAACCACTTTTTAAAAACAGTTTTTAAAAAACATTTTCATTGAAATAATTCATTTTAATATGAATACAAAATTTGAGAAATCTCTTCAAGCCTATATGTAAATAAATTAGAGTGAAGGAAGAAGGGTTGAGAATGTGCTTTTGCCAACAGGGAGTTATTATAAAAGTCAATAGTAAAGATTTCCCTTTATGGAAAGTTAATACTTTTCTTCCAATATTTTCAATCAAGACATCGAATCAGTCCCTGAAAGGAAATTTAAGCTACAGTCAAACGTGACTCTGTTTTAAAATATTTATGTAGCAGTAAGGGGTTATTCAAAAAACAGAAAGATGGTTTAAGGTTAGGTTGTTTGTTATAGTGTTCATCAAGTCCATAAATTTAAAAAACAAGCTAAAAAAGTAATCTTGAAAGATTTCTTAAAGATATTTGATAAATGTCAGTATTACATGGTATAGTTTGGCTGTGTCTCCACCCAGAACTCACCTTGAATTGTAATAATCCCCGATGGGGCCAGGTGGAGATAACTGAATCATGGGGGCAGTTTCCCCCATACTGTTCTCATGGTGGTGAACAAGTCTCAGGAGATCTGATGGTTTTATAAATGGGTGTTCCCTTGCACAAGTTCTCTTCCCTGCCACCATGTAAGAAGTCCCTTTGCTCTTTCTTCGCCTTCCGCCATGATTGTGAGGCTTCCCCAGCCATGTGAAACTGTGAGTCCATTGAACCTCTTTCCTTTATAAATTACCCAGTCTCAGGTATGTCTTTATTAGCAGCATGAGAATGAACTAATACATTACATCTTGATTTTTTTAAAGTAATTTAGAAATAGGCGGACATTTACTCAGCTTGAAGAATGATGTCCCCAAATCAATACCTAACATCATCCAGATTGGCTAGAAAAACATTCATGAAGGCTGGAAATAAGAAAAGGGTGTCACTATTATTTAACATCATACTGGAAGTTCTAGGTAAATAAAATAAAAGGTACAAATGTGTAAAAGGAGAAAACAAAGGTATGATTATTTGTGGATGATGTGATTATTTATGTAAACATGATTCAATTAAAAATTGAAACAAAAATATGGGGAGAATTCATTTTAAATAGACAGAATTAATCAACCTTCTGTCTGTAGTGCAATAATGTTTTTAGAAAACAATAATAATTGAGGGAAAAAAGTGATCTCATTGGAAATCTGTATTCACCTAGTTTTTTTCTCTTCAGAATCAATATACCTATACACCAAAGACACATCCTGTTGATTTTACAAGGCACTCATTAACTTATTTCATATATTCTTTAATTTGTTCAAGAAACATTGCTGAGTGTGACTATTGTTCAGTTATTATCGTCCAGCACTAGGGAAACCATGGCAAATTCCTGTCATTT
This sequence comes from Gorilla gorilla gorilla, assembly GCF_029281585.2. Lineage (NCBI taxonomy): Eukaryota > Metazoa > Chordata > Mammalia > Primates > Hominidae > Gorilla > Gorilla gorilla. Next base: position 20,106,992 of record NC_073228.2, on the reverse strand, counting down.
TGATGCAAGTATTAAATACAATGTGCTATCAGAGCATAAGAGAGGACATAAACTAGTCTTGTAGGTTAGGGTCACTTGATCCAAATGAAGTGTAGGGGTTATTTAAATCCATAGAGGTAAGAATAAAGGAAAAGGTATGTGTAAAGTGTTTGAGGCACAGAAGAGCCTGATACTCTGGAAGAAATGAAGGCAGGTGGAGCTAGAGTTTAGAAAGTGAAAAGGAAAATAGCCTCAGAATCTCATTAGAGAGAGAGGAAGAGGCCAGGTCAACAGGGTAGAGTAGACTCCTGTAGCAATTAGGGGTTGCATCTTGACAACATTGAGAAGCAACCCAAGGTTTTAAGTAGAAACAAGAGAGAGCAAGGAAGTGATTTAGAGACATTTGGGAGGGAGAATCTTTGATGCTTGGCCAATGCTTGAGGTGGCTGAATGGTGGTGCCATTTTCTGAGATAATGAACCCTAGGTGGGGGGTAGAGTGGGTGGGTGGCCTGACGCAGGAACAGGTCCCCAGGTAAATGTCAGTACCACTGTGGTTGAGAGAGAACATTCCCTTGGCTCTGACCACCCAGGTTCAAACCCATCTCAACCCCTTTGCATCAATATATTCAACATCCAAATGGTTTGGGGGTTCCTCATTTGTACAATGGAGATGATAATAACAGGACCTGCCTTGTGATGATTCTCTGAAATTACACCTCTAGTGTTGGGCAGAATGTCTACTAATGTGACTGTCATCTTGTAGGTGTTCCTTGGGAGTATGGTCCATTGTGTTTAGACATATTTATTCCAAAATGTCTGCAAACTTCCTGGAGGGGACAATTAAAAGGCATTTGGTGGCCGGGCATGGTGGCTCACACCTGTAATCCCAGGACTTTGGGAGGCCAAGGCGGGCAGATCATCTGAGGTCAAGAGTTCAAGACCAGCCTGGCCAACATGCAGAAACCCCGTCTCTACTAAAAATACAAAATTAGTCAGGTGTAGTGGTGCATGCCTGTAATCCCAGCTACTCGGGAGGCTGAGGTAGGAGAATTGCTTGAACCTGGGAGGCCGAAGGTTGCAGTGAGCAGAGATCGTGCCACTACACTCCAGCCTGGGCAACAAGAGCAAAATTCCATCTCAAAAAAAAAAAAAAAAAAAAGAAGAAAGAAAGAAAAAAAAAAGAAAGAAAAATAAAGAAAAAGGCATTTGGCTATTAAGGCCTGGATCTCTGGAAAGAGACTTGGGCTGGAAGTATGCATCTGGAAATCAGAATATACATGGTATTCAAAGTATTTTAAACAATGAGAAAGGGTAGATTACTAAATAAATGGTTTGTGGTATAACTGACTAGTCATTAGGGATAGAAAACAAAGTAAGATTCTTCCCATAACCTGAACATGTAAATTTAAAAGGATTGAATGTTTAAACATTAAAACAAATGGAAGTGTGACCAGCCTGGCCAAGATGGTGAAACCCCGTCTCTACTAAAAATACAAAAATTAGCTGGGCGTGGTGGCAGGCGCCTGTAATCTCGGCTAGAGAAGCTGAGGCAGGAGAAATGCTTGAACCGGGAGGTGGAGGTTGCAGTGAGCAGAGATTGCACCACTGCACTCCAGCCTGAGTGATAGAGTGAGACCCCGTCCCAAAAAAGAAAACGAAAACAAATGGAAGTGTTAAAATATTACTTTAGGATAAGAAAATTATTTGTAAAACAGAAACAAAAAGCAAAAGCCATGAAATAAAGTACAGATATATTTGAATGCATTGAAATTTTAAACACTTACATCAAAAATATGTACATTTTAAAGGGACAACATAAAAAGTAAGAAATAATCTCACTGAAAAGTAGATAAAGCATATGATCAGGTAAATAACAAAAGAAAAACTACAAACTATGTCAGCATCACATAATAGTTGCCTGTCAAACTGGCAAAAAAAATTTTTAATTAAAATCTATTAAGTGTTAGTAAACATGGAAGAAAATATGTGCTCTAAAGCAATAATTTTACAATTCTTTGCTCATTTACCAATAAAATAACTTTCTGAAATTATAAATGCTTTCAAATTGTAAATGCTTTCATATTTCAATATTATTTTTTGTAACTTTAAAGAGCTGCAGAGGGGAGGAGCCAAGATGGCCGAATAGGAACAGCTCCGGTCTACAGCTCCCAGCGTGAGCGACGCAGAAGACGGGTGATCTCTGCATTTCCATCTGAGGTACCGGGTTCATCTCACTAGGGAGTGCCAGACAGTGGGCGCAGGCCAGTGGGTGCGCGCACCGTGCGCGAGCCGAAGCAGGGCGAGGCATTGCCTCACCTGGGAAGCGCAAGGGGTCAGGGAGTTCCCTTTCCGAGTCAAAGAAAGGGGTGACGGACGCACCTGGAAAATCGGGTCACTCCCACCCGAATATTGCGCTTTTCAGACCGGCTTAAAAAACGGTGCACCACGAGACTATATCCCACACCTGACTTGGAGGGTCCTACGCCCACGGAATCTCGCTGATTGCTAGCACAGCAGTCTGAGATCAAACTGCAAGGCGGCAGTGAGGCTGGGGGAGGGGCGCCCGCCATTGCCCAGGCTTGATTAGGTAAACAAAGCAGCCGGGAAGCTCGAACTGGGTGGAGCCCACCACAGCGCAAGGAGGCTTGCCGGCCTCTGTAGGCTCCACCTCTGGGGGCAGGGCACAGACAAACAAAAAGACAGCAGTAACCTCTGCAGACTTAAATGTCCCTGTCTGACAGCTTTGAAGAGAGCAGTGGTTCTCCCAGCACGCAGCTGGAGATCTGAGAACGGGCAGACTGCCTCCTCAAGTGGGTCCCTGACCCCTGACCCCTAAGCAGCCTAACTGGGGGGCACCCCCCAGCAGGGGCACACTGACACCTCCCACGGCAGGGTATTCCAACAGACCTGCAGCTGAGGGTCCTGTCTGTTAGAAGGAAAACTAACAAACAGAAAGGACATCCACACCGAAAACCCATCTGTACATCACCATCATCAAAGACCAAAAGTAGATAAAACCACTAAGATGGGGAAAAAACAGAACAGAAAAACTGGAAACTCTAAAACGCAGAGCACCTCTCCTCCTCCAAAGGAACGCAGTTCCTCACCAGCAACGGAACAAAGCTGGATGGAGAATGATTTTGACGAGCTGAGAGAAGAAGGCTTCAGACGATCAAATTACTCCGAGCTACGGGAGGACATTCAAACCAAAGGCAAAGAAGTTGAAAACTTTGAAAAAAGTTTAGACGAATGTATAACTAGAATAACCAATACAGAGAGGTGCTTAAAGGAGCTGATGGAGCTGAAAACCAAGGCTCGAGAACTACGTGAAGAATGCAGAAGCCTCAGGAGCCGATGCGATCAACTGGAAGAAAGGGTATCAGCAATGGAAGATGAAATGAATGAAATGAAGCGAGAAGGGAAGTCTAGAGAAAAAAGAATAAAAACAAATGAGCAAAGCCTCCAAGAAATATGGGACTATGTGAAAAGACCAAATCTACGTCTGATTGGTGTACCTGAAAGTGATGCGGAGAATGGAACCAAGTTGGAAAACACTCTGCAGGATATTATCCAGGAGAACTTCCCCAATCTAGCAAGGCTGGCCAACATTCAGATTCAGGAAATACAGAGAACGCCACAAAGATACTCCTCGAGAAGAGCAACTCCAAGACACATAATTGTCAGATTCACCAAAGTTGAAATGAAGGAAAAAATGTTAAGGGCAGCCAGAGAGAAAGGTCGGGTTACCCTCAAAGGGAAGCCCATCAGACTAACAGCGGATTTCTCGGCAGAAACTCTACAAGCCAGAAGAGAGTGGGGGCCAATATTCAACATTCTTAAAGAAAAGAATTTTCAACCCAGAATTTCATATCCAGCCAAACTAAGCTTCATAAGTGAAGGAGGAATAAAATACTTTACAGACAAGCAAATGCTGAGAGATTTTGTCACCACCAGGCCTGCCCTAAAAGAGCTCCTGAAGGAAGTGCTAAACATGGAAAGGAACAACCGGTACCAGCCGCTGCAAAATCATGCCAAAATCTAAAGACCATCGAGACTAGGAAGAAACTGCATCAACTAATGAGCAAAATCACCAGCTAACATCATAATGACAGGATCAAATTCACACATAACAATATTGACTTTAAATGTAAATGGACTAAATGCTCCAATTAAAAGACACAGACTGGCAAGTTGGATAAAGAGTCAAGACCCATCAGTGTGCTGTATTCAGGAAACCCATCTCACGTGCAGAGACACACATAGGCTCAAAATAAAAGGATGGAGGAAGATCTACCAAGCAAATGGAAAACAAAAAAAGGCAGGGGTTGCAATCCTAGTCTCTGATAAAACAGACTTTAAACCAACAAAGATCAAAAGAGACAAAGAAGGCCATTACATAATGGTAAAGGGATCAATTCAACAAGAGGAGCTAACTATCCTAAATATATATGCACCCAATACAGGAGCACCCAGATTCATAAAGCAAGTCCTGAGTGACCTACAAAGAGACTTAGACTCCCACACATTAATAATGGGAGACTTTAACACCCCACTGTCAACATTAGACAGATCAACGAGACAGAAAGTCAACAAGGATACCCAGGAATTGAACTCAGCTCTGCACCAAGCGGACCTAATAGACATCTACAGAACTCTCCACCCCAAATCAACAGAATATACATTTTTTTCAGCACCACACCACACCTATTCCAAAATTGACCACATAGTTGGAAGTAAAGCTCTCCTCAGCAAATGTAAAAGAACAGAAATTATAACAAACTATCTCTCAGACCACAGTGCAATCAATCTAGAACTCAGGATTAAAAATCTCACTCAAAGCCGCTCAACTACATGGAAACTGAACAACCTGCTCCTGAATGACTACTGGGTACATAACGAAATGAAGGCAGAAATAAAGATGTTCTTTGAAACCAACGAGAACACAGACACAACATACCAGAATCTCTGGGATGCATTCAAAGCAGTGTGTAGAGGGAAATTTATAGCACTAAATGCCCACAAGAGAAAGCAGGAAAGATCCAAAATTGACACCCTAACATCACAATTAAAAGAACTAGAAAAGCAAGAGCAAACACACTCAAAAGCTAGCAGAAGGCAAGAAATAACTAAAATCAGAGCAGAACTGAAGGAAATAGAGACACAAAAAACCCTTCAAAAAATCAATGAATCCAGAAGCTGGTTTTTTGAAAGGATCAACAAAATTGATAGACCGCTAGCAAGGCTAATAAAGAAAAAAAGAGAGAAGAATCAAATAGACACAATAAAAAATGATAAAGGGGATATCACCACCGATCCCACAGAAATACAAACTACCATCAGAGAATACTACAAACACCTCTACGCAAATAAACTAGAAAATCTAGAAGAAATGGATACATTCCTCGACACATACACTCTCCCAAGACTAAACCAGGAAGAAGTTGAATCTCTGAATAGACCAATAACAGGAGCTGAAATTGTGGCAATAATCAATAGTTTACCAACCAAAAAGAGTCCAGGACCAGATGGATTCACAGCCGAATTCTACCAGAGGTTCAAGGAGGAACTGGTCCCATTGCTTCTGAAACTATTCCAATCAATAGAAAAAGAGGGAATCCTCCCTAACTCATTTTATGAGGCCAGCATCATTCTGATACCAAAGCCGGGCAGAGACACAACAAAAAAAGAGAATTTTAGACCAATATCCTTGATGAACATTGATGCAAAAATCCTCAATAAAATACTGGCAAACCGAATCCAGCAGCACATCAAAAAGCTTATCCACCATGATCAAGTGGGCTTCATCCCTGGGATGCAAGGCTGGTTCAATATACGCAAATCAATAAATGTCATCCAGCATATAAACAGAGCCAAAGACAAAAACCACATGATTATCTCAATAGATGCAGAAAAAGCCTTTGACAAAATTCAACAACCCTTCATGCTAAAAACTCTCAATAAATTAGGTATTGATGGGACGTATTTCAAAATAATAAGAGCTATCTATGACAAACCCACAGCCAATATCATACTGAATGGGCAAAAACTGGAAGCATTCCCTTTGAAAACGGGCACAAGACAGGGATGCCCTCTCTCACCGCTCCTATTCGACATAGTGTTGGAAGTTCTGGCCAGGGCAATCAGGCAGGAGAAGGAAATAAAGGGTATTCAATTAGGAAAAGAGGAAGTCAAATTGTCCCTGTTTGCAGACGACATGATTGTTTATCTAGAAAACCCCATTGTCTCAGCCCAAAATCTCCTTAAGCTGATAAGCAACTTCAGCAAAGTCTCAGGATACAAAATCAATGTACAAAAATCACAAGCATTCTTATACACCAACAACAGACAAACAGAGAGCCAAATCATGAGTGAACTCCCATTCACAATTGCTTCAAAGAGAATAAAATACCTAGGAATCCAACTTACAAGGGATGTGAAGGACCTCTTCAAGGAGAACTACAAACCACTGCTCAAGGAAATAAAAGAGGATACAAACAAATGGAAGAACATTCCATGCTCATGGGTAGGAAGAATCAATATCGTGAAAATGGCCATACTGCCCAAGGTCATTTACAGATTCAATGCCATCCCCATCAAGCTACCAATGACTTTCTTCACAGAATTGGAAAAAACTACTTTAAAGTTCATATGGAACCAAAAAAGAGCCCGCATTGCCAAGTCAATCCTAAGCCAAAAGAACAAAGCTGGAGGCATCACACTACCTGACTTCAAACTATACTACAAGGCTACAGTAACCAAAACAGCATGGTACTGGTACCAAAACAGAGATATAGATCAATGGAACAGAACAGAGCCCTCAGAAATAACACCGCATACCTACAACTATCTGATCTTTGACAAACCTGAGAAAAACAAGCAATGGGGAAAGGATTCCCTATTTAATAAATGGTGCTGGGAAAACTGGCTAGCCATATGTAGAAAGCTGAAACTGGATCCCTTCCTTACACCTTATACAAAAATCAATTCAAGATGGATTAAAGATTTAAACGTTAGACCTAAAACCATAAAAACCCTAGAAGAAAACCTAGGCATTACCATTCAGGACATAGGCGTGGGCAAGGACTTCATGTCCAAAACACCAAAAGCAATGGCAACAAAAGACAAAATTGACAAATGGGATCTAACTAAACTAAAGAGCTTCTGCACAGCAAAAGAAACTACCATCAGAGTGAACAGGCAACCTACAACATGGGAGAAAATTTTTGCAACCTACTCATCTGACAAAGGGCTAATATCCAGAATCTACAATGAACTCAAACAAATTTACAAGAAAAAAACAAACAACCCCATCAAAAAGTGGGCGAAGGATATGAACAGACACTTCTCAAAAGAAGACATTTATGCAGCCAAAAAACACATGAAAAAATGCTCATCATCACTGGCCATCAGAGAAATGCAAATCAAAACCACTATGAGATATCATCTCACACCAGTTAGAATGGCAATCATTAAAAAGTCAGGAAACAACAGGTGCTGGAGAGGATGTGGAGAAATAGGAACACTTTTACACTGTTGGTGGGACTGTAAACTAGTTCAACCATTGTGGAAGTCAGTGTGGCGATTCCTCAGGGATCTAGAACTAGAAATACCATTTGACCCAGCCATCCCATTACTGGGTATATACCCAAAGGACTATAAATCATGCTGCTATAAAGACACATGCACACGTATGTTTATTGCGGCATTATTCACAATAGCAAAGACTTGGAACCAACCCAAATGTCCAACAATGATAGACTGGATTAAGAAAATGTGGCACATATACACCATGGAATACTATGCAGCCATAAAAAATGATGAGTTCATGTCCTTTGTAGGGACATGGATGAAATTGGAAACCATCATTCTCAGTAAACTATCGCAAGAACAAAAAACCAAACACCGCATATTCTCACTCATAGGTGGGAATTGAACAATGAGAACACATGGACACAGGAAGGGGAATATCACACTCTGGGGACTGTTGTGGGGTGGGGGGAGGGGGGAGGGATAGCATTGGGAGATATACCTAATGCTAGATGACGAGTTAGTGGGTGCAGCGCAACAGCATGGCACATGTATACATATGTAACTAACCTGCACAATGAGCACATGTACCCTAAAACTTAAAGTATAATAAAAAAAATAAATAAATAAATAAAAAAAAAAAATAAAGAGCTGCAATATTTCAAGTATTGGCATTTTAAAATACAACTATTTCTCTTTTACTTTTTTAGTGTTATGTAAATCTAATTATTATTTGATATCCATCCTCATGCATGAAAGCCTCTTCTTTAGGATATGGAAAGTTAGTTTTGTTTTCTCTTTCAGTCTATATTTTATCCCACTTTCTATATTTTTATCCTAATATATTTTATGCTTCTACCATTGTATTGATTATCTTTGGATGCTTGTCTACAACAACCAAAAAAAATGTATCTAATTTGAAATTTTAAATAGAAATTTGAACGTTTTATTTCCTGTGACCATAAATCTTTTTTGGACTAAGTTATGTTTGCAGTTATTAGTAGTCTGTAATTGAGCAGAACTACATGCAAGATTAACTATTTTATAGATAATTACTAAACATAAGAAGTAAAATTTTAATGGATATTTATCTCTGTGGTGGGCAGGGTAATAACCTCCCAGAAATATCCTCACCCAAATATCTGAAGCTGGTGAATGTGTTTCATTACATGTAAAAAGAAACACAGCAAATAGAATTAATCTTATGGACCTTAAAATAGAAAGAGTATCCTGCATTATTTAGGTAGGCCCAAACTAATCATATAAATCCTTACAAGTAGAAAGGGAAGGCAGAAGAATTGGTCAAACAACAGAAATTTGTTTTCTCACAGTTCTGGAGGTTAGAAGTCCAAGATCAAGGTTCTGGTTAATTTGGTTTCTGGTGAGGGCTCTCTTCCCAGTTTGCAGATGGCCTCCTTCTTGCTATCTTCACAATAACCTTTCTCATTTCCTTTCAGAGACAGAGAGAGAGAGAGAGATAGAGAGAGATCTGCTGTCTCTTCTCATAAGAACACCAAAGGGCTCACCACTGTGACCTCATTTAACCTTAATTACTTCCTTGGCGGCCCTATCTCCAAATATCGCCACACTGGGACTTAGGGTTTCAACATGTGAATTTAGCGGGGAACAGAAATGTTCAGTGTATAACATTCTGCCCCGGGCCCTCAAAATCCATGTCTTTCTCACATGCAAAATATGTTTATTCTATCCCAACAGCCGGCAAAGTTTTAATTCATTCCTGCATTAAGTCTAAAGTGTAAAGACCAAAGTCTCATCTACATATCTGGCCAGGCACGGTGGCTCATGCCTGTAATCCCAGGACTTTGGAAGCCCGAGGTGGATCACTTGAGGGCAGGAGTTCAAGATCAACCTGGCCAACATGGTGAAACCTCATCTCTACTAAAAATACAAAAATTACCCAGGCATGGTGGTGGGTGCCTGTAATCCCAGCTACTCAGGAGGCTGAGGCAGGAGAATTGCTTGAACCTAGGAGTCGGAGGTTGCTATGAGATGAGATTGTGCCATTGCACTCCAGCCTGGGTGACAGAGAAAAACACCATCTCAAAAAATAAATAAACAAAAATAAATATCATCTGAAGCAAATATGCAAGGTACGATTCATCCTGAGGCAAACAAAATTCCTCTCCAGCTGTGAACTTGTGAAACCAACAAGTTATGTGCTTCCAAAATCTAGTAGTGGACAGGAATAGAATATACATTTCCATTCCAAAAGGGAGAAATCAGAAGAAAGAAAGGGGTAATGGGACTCAAGAAAGTTCAAAACCTGACAAGGCAAATTCCATTAGATCTTGAGGCTTGAGAATAATCCTCTTTGGTTCTATGCTCTGCCCTCCAGTACCACTGGAGTGGCAGTGTCACCCCACTGGCTCAATAGAACAGCCACCCCCTTTGGCTCTGCAAGGAGGCATCAACCCCACACCAGACCCACTGAAGCCAAGGAGGAATCAGACTTACCCCTAGGCCTGTAGGAGCAGTGGAAGCCCTATGGTCTCTGAATTGCCTTAAAGGTCATTCTTCCCTTTTTTTGAAGGACAATGCATGTTTAAAGCCAGATAGCTCTACGGACTTGTCCTGTAGCATCCCAGAAGTCCAACTGCCTCCCTTTGTTCTGTTTCACTTTCTCTGTCCTTTTTAGTTCCAACTGGAGTTTCTCTGCTATTATGATTGCATCTCTTTCTGGCTTCGGCTGCAATGGCTGCTTAGACCTGTGGGTCACAGCCATGCTAATATCCTTATCAAATGGTTGTTTAGCCACACCCTTAGTGTTTTCTTCAGAACATGCTCCGTCATTTTCTGCAACATAGGCTGAAAATCTTCCAAAATTTCAAGTACTGGCTCCTTTTTGCCTAATAATCCTTTCAATATATCTCCCCCCTCTCACATTTTCCTCTAAGCAGTAAGGAGAAACAAAGCCAATCCAATACTTTGCTTAGGAATCTCCTCAGCTCAATACCCAATTCTATCACTTGCAAGTTTTACCTTCCACAAAACATGAGAATACGATTCAGCCAAGTCTGTTGACATCTATAACCACTTTATGGTACAGGTGGAATAGCTGGCTGCTCTCTTTACTAATTTTATCCAATTCACGCAGGAGTCCCCTAATTCTCCCACTGAATTCTGAATTCAATTTTAGAATGTCTGATGTAAAGGGAACACAGTTGTGTGGGTTGTTAATATTTCTCTACCTGTGAGAGAAACTTATCACAAGGAAAATTGCCTTTCCTCCAGCTTCCAAAAATGCATTCTTCATTTCCATCTGAGATCTCCCCAGAACGGCCTTTACCATCCATGTTTCTACAAGCATCCCATGCATGGTGAGAGATGTATTGTCTAAGATGACAGAGCCTTCCTCCATATCTCCTTTTTTCTTCCTGAATGTTCACCAGAATCACCTTAAATGGTTTTAGTCAAGCTATGTTGCCACCCAATGAAATGCTACATAGAAGGCATTATCTCAAGATCAAGAGCAGCTTAAATTGTAAACAGATAAATAAAGTGACCAAGGACTTCTTCATGGCTGACTTTTTCACTGGCCTGGACAAAAGTCCTTACAGAGTATTGGTTCAGGTGGAATAGCCGTCTGCTCTCTTGCTTCTCTAATTTTATTAAATTCATGCAGGAGCCTCCTAATTCTCCCTCTGAGTTCTGAATTCAATTTTAGCATGTCTGATGTAAAAAGTAACACAGCTGTGTGTGTTGCTAATGTATTTCTACCTGTGAGAGCAGAGAGGACAACTCTGATGGAAGCGTCTTCATTTTTTTAAAAAAGGTGCAGAGAAATAAGTTTTTCTTTTCTTTTCTTTTTTTTTTTTTTTTGATAATGAGAAGACAGAACCTTCTGAGGCACAGAAGAACATACTGAAGAAAAGGCCATGTGGATGAGCCATGCAGAGAGGCTAAGCTCCCAGGGCAGGGAAGGGAGGATGATGTTCAGAGTCCGTAAGACTAATTCAGAGAGAACACAGGGTTGCCAGGACACCTGGAGTCCAGCCCTGCTTCCCCACTAGTTAACTGTGTGACTTAAGCAAGTCACTTAACCTCCCGTTTTTATTCCTTCTTCTATTAAAGAAAACCAAGGATTAGATTAGACAGCTTTTAAAGATTTTATTTCTAGTTCTAAAATTCTACAGTTCTTACTATGTTCAGACATTCTTTCACATGCTCTACTAGAAGCTCCACCTTCTTTTAATAAATTCTATTTACTTGCAGGTGGTTGGACTATTAAGAAAAGCAAATTGTTTAAATAATGTCTGACTTTTTGACTGTCTTGACTCTCTTAACAGGCCAGATATATATGTGTATATATATATAATTTTTTTCTGGGTAGTGAATTTTTAGGTACATCAATCAAGCAGCCAGTATTTATTGCATGGAGCTAATTGACTTTCAAAATGACATTTTCATTTGTAACATTGGTTGAGATTTGAACTCAGATCTCATCAATGAAAAGCAGCTGTGCTAATAACCCAAGTCCCACCGAGCCCTCTAATTCTCCCAGCTTACCCTCACCATAAATGTGTGATTAATCGCAGGTTTATGGGAGTTCTCAGTTACTGTGAAAACAAATCATTACCAGAAACTGGCATTCCCAATTTATTTTATTTATTTTATTTTTATTTTTATTACTTATACCCTATTCTCCATATTTTCCATATGTTTTGGGTCCTTCTCATCCATTCAGGACCTTGTGGAAAGCTCAGCTCACCCCCATCTCCTGATAAACAAGAACATTTTGTCGTTTTCTCTTCACTCTTTCATTCTTAAGGTGTGGAAATAATGGTACTTTGCAGGAAGACGTGAGGGAACAATGCAGTTGACAGCTGGACAGAGTGAAGACAAAGATGTATGTGGTTGTTCGTCACTTCAGGTCAGTACAGCAAACACAAAACTTCATCCACCTACAAGATTCAGGCATGCAAGAGGTTAGGAACTTGGAAGTGGGCAGAGGGATCTGATAGTGGCTTCTCTTTACTAAATTCTCATTCACTTTCTATTATGGTAAAAAAAATTATATAAGGAAATCTAGAAAAACAATTTAACCTCTTTCCTCTTGTTTTCAAGCCCCCCAAATAGTTAGATTTAATCAAGTTTGCTTTGAGGGATCTGTAACATACACTAAGACATGTAGCGGGAAGTGCTCTGAAAATCTGATGGAAAGAGACACATCTTACTAAGATGCCAGGAACAGAGAACACAACCAATGCAGTCAAATATAACCCTAAATATGAAGTCCTGGGGGGCAGCCTCTACTCCCAGTCCTTAGTGTCCGGTGGCGTCATCTCTTAACTCTGCAACTCTGTACACATCAGCATTTCTGGTTGAGTAGGAGCAGGAATCAACTTATTTGGCAACAGTGACTAAGACTCCCCATTAATATCAGGTCAGTTGTTTAGTAAGAATGTGTGAGAGAGTGTGTGTGTGTGTGTGTGTGTGTGTGTGTGTGTGAGAGAGAGAGAGAGAGAGAGAGAGAGAGGCAGGCTTATGCCTTAGACTCTCAGATCTCCCAAGTCCTTCAGCTTTGTCAACTGTGACAAAGGTATAAGGCCAACTTTTCCATGAATATCTACATACATTGCCTTGATCCCCTATCTTCAGAGACAGGCAAGGGACATCGCTCTTAAAATATGTGCTTCCTAAGGGAACTTAAGCTTCTCATAGTCACTTCTTTCTCCAAGCTCCTGATCTTGCAGAACGTTCCCTCTCATTTACGTCTCTTATGGGTGTTCTCTTGTCCCCGTCCAATATAAATCTAGAACCAATACCCCTTGACTTGACTTTCTCCAAATACCACTATCCGGAGCCAGCTCTGTATGATCAGTGCATAAAGAAGTTTGAAGTTAAACAAGTTTGCAAATAAACAGTGAAACAAAGTAGTTTCATCACAGGGTATCAGAGTAACCCATGGAGCACATCACTGTATTAAAATTCCATTGGCTGGTGGGGGGTAGGGGGTGGGGGGTGGGGTGCAGTGGCTCACGCCTGCAGTCCTAGCACTTTGGGAGGCCGAGATGGGTGGGTCACTTGAGGCCAGGAGTTCAAGGCCAGCCTGGACAACATGGTGAAACCCCATCTCTACTAAAAGTACAAAAATTAGCTGGGCATGGTGGCACACTCCTGTAGTTCCAGCTACTCGGGAGGCTGAGGCAGGAGAATCACTTGAACCTGGGAAGCAGAGGTTGCACTGAGTCAGGATCACACCACTGCATCCCAGCCTGAACAACAGAGCAAGACTCCATCTCAAAAACAAAACCAAAAAAATTCCATTGGCCAATCCACATTAGGAAGTTTCTCACTGGCTGTCTCTTTGCCTTGTGCCTCTGATTTTGACTTCCTTCTTTCTCTCATGGCCAGCCTCCAGCTTCCTCCTCTTCATGGCTGGCCATTCACTCCTTCTGCAAAACACTACAGCCCTCCATCCCCTACCTCAAAGGCACCTGGTCCACTTTAGCTGCCCCAACACTCATTCAGGAGGCTCTAGAAAACAAAGGTGGTGTTACTTTCTACCATGGTCAAATTCTTAGGCTGGCCCAACTTCCCCAGCAGTCTTTGTAAGCGAAGAGGAATGATATGGAATGTTATCTCCCCAACGTGAATAATATGAGCACCCTTGGAAGGTGGAACTGCCAGTAGGACCATTTGCCTTTTGTTTTGTTTCCTTTTCTTTGAGATGGAGTCTCGCTCTGTCACCCAGGCTGGAGTGCAGTGGCGTGACCTGGGCTCACTGCAACCTCCGCCTCCCAGGTTCAAACGATTCTTCTGCCTCAGCCTCCCAAGTAGCTGGGACGCCAGGTGCCCACCACCACGCCCGGCTAATTTTTTGCATTTTTAGTAGAGACGGGGTTTCACCGTGTTAGCAAGGATGGTCTCGATCTCCTGACCTCGTGATCTGCCTGCCTCAGCCTCCCAAAGTGCTAGGATTATAGGCGTGAGCCACCATGCCCAGGTTGTTTCTAACAGTATCTTTTGTTTGCTACTTAACATCTCTCAGAAGCACTCACACTCTTGTGATCTCTTTCTTGTACACATGCATGCACACACACACACACACATGCTTTAACTCACATATTCTTTTTAAAACCCACACACTGGTAAGCAACAGAAATCGATGCACTACTCAGGTCATCCATACTCTTTCAGTGTCTACACCAAGGGGACGGGGAAGGCAGGAAAGAGGAAAGTCAAAAAAAAAAAAGCAAGCAACAGGAAATGCAAAAAAAAATGGAAGTAGGAGGAGAAAGGAAGGAAGAAATGAAGTAAGTAGTGTGTTAGTGTATTTGACAGCAAAGGATCAAGGAGTCATGGGAAAGTGAGTTTTTTGTTTGTTTGAGATGGAGTCTTGCTCTGTCGCCAGGCTGGAGTGCAGTGGCACAATCTCAGCTCACTGCAACCTCCGCCTCCTGGGTTCAAGCAATTCCTCTGCCTCGGCATCCCGAGTAGCTGGGACTACAGTCATGAGCCACCACGCCCGGCTAATTTTTTGTATTTGAGTAGAGACGGGGTTTCACCATGTTGGCCAGGATGGTCTTGAGCTCCTGACCTCGTGATCTGCCCACCTCGGCCTCCCAAAGTGCTGGGATTACAGGTGTGAGCCACTGCGCCCGGCTGAGAAAGTGAGTTCTAAGTCGGTGGGATGACTGCCCTGTTAGCTGTTTCTCCCTGTTACCCATCTGGACCCCTAGCATCATCCCTAGTATGGGGCCAATGTGTTGACATAAAGCCACATGCACAGGGAACATATCCTTGCAGAGACATCACATGGACACACATATGGGGCTCCCCCTCTTCCCCTGCAAAGGAAGACAGCCAGAGGGGAGCAAGATTCCTGGGATGCAGAAACAAAATCCACGCAGCACCAATAACTGACCTTTTTTTTCTTTTTTTATAAATTGTTTGGCCTATGTTAAAAGGTCATAAGGCATTCAGCTGATTCTCTGTGTGTTAAAATAAAGAATAGCTTTATTTTTATGTTTTCCGTGTCGTTCAGGCACAACATAGGCCAGAAGTTGGGACTGCACAAAAGAAATTCAAAACATCCAGATCAGGGTCTGTGCGTACAGGCGAGGAATGGGAAGCTACATCTACAGGAGGTCTCTTCTTGTACTATTTCCAGCCTTCTAATTCACCCTTTTGAGGTTTAGTAAAGTAACCACAGTAGCCAAAACTGAGGGTGTTAACACAAACTAAACCTCAGATCCCTTAAAAGCTTCCTCCTGGTGACTCCAGAGCTCCCGCATAAGCCCTCCACCCTGAGCCACCACCACCCGCATTGAGACGAGGGCTTTGGAGAGGTTCATGCCACAGACACATCTTTCTATGTGTGTGACACAGCCTCTGCCAACTTGCAGTGAGACCTTGGAGGCCAAATATAACCAGTTACAGGAGTCCCCATCCTGTGTCTACGGCATCTGTGTGTGGAGGAGGGGAGGTTTTTCCCTGGATGCTGTTACAGCTGGGGTTAGAGATCACTGGGCTCCCCAGGAAACCTGGAAAGCATCTTACTCAAGCTGGCATTTGCTCCTGGTGATCCTTCCCTCCCACCAAAATCTACAACTGTATCTCTCAGGCTTTTGGGCCACTCATTATTCTCACAGTAAAATTTATTTAATCTATTGGATACCACAAGCCTCCAAAAAAACTCAGACAATAGGGAAAATGAGAGAGTAGACACAAAAAACAAAATTGAGAAATCACTTGAAAACTGTCCCCAAATTACAGGGGAACATTTTTTCTTTCAAGTTCATCCTTCTGAAGTATGAATTGCATCAATTTCTTCTCCAATTTCATGACACTTTCACCTGGATTCTTAAGAAATCTTTGCCATGTTCTAGTTTCCTCTAATATCCCTGTCTTCCATATTATCAAGTTATCATTCTACAAACAAACATCTAATTATATTCATATCTTTTGTCTTTAGTGGTTCCCTATTCTCTATACCAGGGGTCCCCAATCCCCCGGGGCCGCACAGCAGGAGGTGAAGGCAGGCAAGTGAGCATTACTGCGTAAGCTCCTCCTCCTCCTGTTAGATCAGTGGCCATCGGCATTAGATTCTCATAGGAGCACGAACCCTATTGTGAACCATGCATGGGAAGGATCTAAGTTGTGCGCTCCTTATGAGATCTAATGCCTAATGGTGGAAAAATTATCATCCACGAAACCAGTTCTTGGTGCCAAAAAGGTCGGGGAGCCCTGCTCTGTAGTATGAAATATGAAATTTTAAACACACACTTTTCACAGACATTAGAATATTTACATGTTCCCACCCAGGCTATGGACATCCATGTCACTATTCCATTACACGGTCTATATGACTCTCCTTCCGGACGTTCTTCCATTTCTGGTATTGACAAAGTGTTACTTCTTCAAAGGCCAACCTGTTTGACCATTTGCTCTGTAAAGTCTTCTGTAATCCTTCAAATAGAGATACTTCTTCCTCTCCTCTTTTCCTTGATGTTTGCCTATATGTATCCTATTGTAAACTCTTGTTATCTTAGCTACTAGTTTGGCTCCTGTAACATAAAGTAAGCTCAAGGTGAGCATAAACCGCATTTTTAGGTCCCAGTGTAAGACAAGGCATATAAAAGATGTTCAATAAATATGATACATATCAGAGGAAAATGAACGAATTCATAAACAAATGCCTCATTCAGTGGCCCTAAAGAAAAACACACTTGGTATGGGTA
The DNA here is from genome assembly GCF_029281585.2 of Gorilla gorilla gorilla. Taxonomy (NCBI): domain Eukaryota; kingdom Metazoa; phylum Chordata; class Mammalia; order Primates; family Hominidae; genus Gorilla; species Gorilla gorilla. The sequence continues at coordinate 20,089,781 of NC_073228.2, read as the reverse complement.
ATGTAAAACAGTGGTTATTCCACATGTACTTCTGTGAATTTACATGCATATGTAAAATAATACAGTTCATGTAAAAACGAATGTACAGATACACATCAAATTCAGTACTTTATATATTCTGTGGGCACATACATGCAACTTGAATGTTTCAGTTTAAAAAAAAAAAGTGCCCCAAAGGTCTTTCAGAATCAGGTCTTTCTGTGTTGTTTTGGTTTTCCTTTTTGATTTTCTAATCGCCACTAGGGATTCAATGATAAGATATACCCCATTTTTTAGCTATCCTCCTTGGCTGAAAGACAGCTTAATTTTTTTTTTTTTTCCTATTAGGAGCAATTGCTGCTATGAAATCCTTGGGCTTTCTACATCCTTGTGCACATATGCATGTTTTTCTTTTCTTTTCCTTTTTCTTTCTTTTTTTTTTTTTTTTCTAGACAGAGTCTCGCTCTGTCACCAGACTGGAGTGCAGTGGTGCGACCTCGGCTCACTGCAACCTCCACCTCCTGTGTTCAGGCGATTCTTCTGCCTCAGCCTCTTGAGTAGCTGGGACTACAGGCATGTGCCACCACGCCCAGCTAATTTTTGTATTTTTTTAGTAGAGACGGGGTTTCACCATGTTGGCCAGTCTGGTCTCGATCTCTTCACCTCGTGATGCGCCCGCCTCGGCCTCCCAAAGTGCTGGGATTACAGGTGTGAGCCAAAGCGCCTGGCCATATGCATGTTTTTCTTAATGGTAACACCTGAGAAAAAGAGTTGCTAGTTCATAGGAAATGTCCATTTTAAATGTTAATAACTTCTACAAATTTACCCTACAAATTGGTTTACAAATGTAGCTACTTCAATCTTTCTACTCTTTCATACTCCCATTTTATGCTTCAATAAATTCTAATAGATATCTTCTAAAAGTGTACTTCCAGATTTTTTTCAATGAATGCTTATTAAACTTAACATCAAATTTTCCTAGTTTCATTGCTAACCTTTAGTTCTTCTATCTCATTAGTTTCTCTTGGATTCATCTTTCTTGTTGTTATATAACTTCTTATAATACCTTCAAAGTGTTTGCAGGAGTTTGTCTTATTACTCATATGTAGAAAGCTATCTTCCTTTCAAGCTCATGCTCGAATAATAGCACTAGGTAGAGAATTATGGGCTAAAATAAATTTTCCTGTAGCATTTTAAAATTTAAATTTCTTCCAGCATTTAAAGTGCTTACTGTATTCTTCTGTCTAATACTGATGAGAACTCATATGTCAATATGATTTCTCTTCTATTATAGGTAATCTTTATTTTTTTCTCATCTGATAGCTTTTGGGATTTTTCTCTTGATTCTTTCTGCTCTAAAATTTTACTGCAATATGTCTAGATGAAATAGTAAAGATTGGTAAATAATTAAGAAACTTTGAAATATTTGGATGTTTTATATTAGATGGATGTATATATTAGATGGATGTAACTAAATACATACTTCCTAGCTATTATTTACTAATAGGTACAATATAAAACGGCATAGAATAACAGCAGAATGGAGCTCTGATTTTAGCTTGGCACTAATAGGCTGTGACAACTATCTGGATTTGTAACCACTCTAGGTATCACTGTCTTTGTGGGTGAAATGAGGGGGTTATAGGAAGTACCTCCAAGATGATTTTCAGTCATAAAATGTTGTGCTAGGGACTCTGAGTTTTTAGAAACTCTAAAGGTTTTTATGTGGTTATTTCTTTTTTCTCAAGACAATATGAAACCTAAACGATATCAGTAATGTTGCTGTTTGTTAGAGCTATTTCTTTGAAATGATTTCTAGAAATCAAAGATCTCTTAACTCTCTTCTCTTGTGTCTCTTTCGCCAGCAGCTAAATGTATGATTTTTCTTAAGTACAATAGATAAAATCAGGAGAATACAGGAGTATAAAATTGTCGTTAAATGTTTCTTTTAATCTTAGAGCTGAAGTAAAAGGGAGTGTGTATAGGTGAGTGAATTAAAGGATTCCATATGAGATACTTTATATATTCAAACTTTTGCCAAAAGGATACTTAAAACATTCACAAAGGGAATTCTAAGCAGCCAAAAGATTTCTCCCTCCAAAAAGACACAGGACCCCATTGAATTAAAGCTTCCGACCTCTGAGTACCAGGCTGCCCCTGATTAAAAACAAATGGAACACGTGCTATGCAGCATAAGTTTACCTGATTTATGACTTGGAAAATTAAGTTACTATTACTTATGGGGCTTGGAAGCAAAGGCCCAATGCAATAGCTAATTGAGAGAAGAGAAGGGGTATATGCTGAAATTGGGAAAATATATTTTAGGGAATGGCTGAGTGAAGACATCAGGGTATGTAATTAAATGGCTTTTTTAAAAAAAGTTACACTCCCAACAACCTCTTATATCAAACAATTGGAATGTGTTAGTTTTATTAACTGGTCTTCTGCCATTAGCTCCATCAAGCTGGGTATTATAGAGTTCACTTTCTTCATTGCCTATAGTAAACATATTAAAACTTGCATTACCAGGTGTCTCGTAATAATGGAGTATTCGTTTAGGAGAAAAATTTGCGGTAGTTCGCCAATAATTAAAGGCAATTTGAAATGCAAGCAATTACTGAGTCTTGGTAAACTACCCAAATGACTAGGTAGTTCCTAGGTTCTTCATAGTCATAACAGTATGTTTTGATGAGTTTTCTGATTCATCAAATGAATCACCATTTAATCTTCAGAAGAAATGTTATTTTCTTAGGAGTTAGGGATCAGGAAGTTCTGGTTATGAAAGGTCAAATGCAGGAAGACAGGAGAAGGAGTAAGACTATGCACAGCGCCCTTGCTACCAACTCTCACTCCAGTGTAAGTCTACTTTCCAAGCCACTCAGAAAGTTGCGTGGTAGGGAACTAAAAATCTCATTATTTCTTACAGTTGGGCTGTGACCATTTGAGTGATAAAATTGATGACATATGGAGGGAGTTTTTGTTTTTATTAGACGATCAATTATTCTAGACAGATGGCTGTAATTTGTTCTAGTAACTACTGAATGTTTTTGAAATTGAAGAGTGATGCTGTCTAATCATAATAAAGACTGATTTTGCTATCATTGAACTTAGTTACTGAGGAAATATGAATATATAATTATTTAATTACAGTGAAAGAAAATTTTGGCAATTGAGAGTTATTTTACTAATTAAGACACTAAAAGAATATTTCTCTAACCTAAATCTCTCTTTTAAAATTCATACACTTTATTCTATAGTCATGGTTCTTATCTAGGGATGATTTTGCCCTCCAGGAGACATTCAACAATGTCGGGAGACATTTTTGGTAGAGGCCAGGAACGCTGCTAGCGATCTTACAGTACACAAGACAGCCCCTATGATAAAAACATTTGTCAACCCAAAATATTGGTAGTACCAAAGCTGAGAAACTCCAAAGGAACTTTTAACCATTCAGTATATAGTTCATTAACTCAATAACTGAAAAGTCACATAAATGCAAATTGATTACTATTACTCTAAATGGACTCCATTTTTTAAAATATGATTTACATACAATTTTTCAGGAGCACATTATCGTTGAACATGAGATACAGCTGTACAGATTTAAACCCAACAAACAACGCCAAAAGAAAACCCACTCACCATACCATCTGCTGCAGGGAGGAACTTGACCAAGGCCTGACCTGGCACTTTGCCCCCAGTAAGAACTCAATAAATGCTCGCTGAAAGAGTTTTTAAATAATCAATTATTTGTTCAAAATATAAGGATAGGCTTTCTTGAGAATGTCTATATTTTCTTTTTAATAAAGATCTAAAATGCCCAATGGGAGAAAAATTCATTCCTAAAGAAACTAGATTTGTATCTTATTCAAATTTAAAATAAAATTATTTTTTAAAAATTGTTTGGTTTTAAGATTGTTGAGTTGGTTGAAACAGAAAGTAGCTCCATGGCTATTTCAGTCACAGCTCTGGCTCTGTTTCCATAAAAAACACTGACTGTTTCCAGATATAAAAACATTTGCACGACCTCCAGAGGGACGTTCCAAAGTAGCTTTCTGCTGTCTGCAAGACAGGCTGTGCCCAGGGACTCACTTTTCTCTATCAATCTCTAGCAAGAATGAAGTCTTCACTTTAGCTCAGTAGCCTGGGGGAGAAAAGATGTTTCACACCCACTAATTAGGGGCTGTCAGGTAACCCAGGTGACCCCTGAGATGCCAAGGTAATGAATTGTTTGGTCACGCTTCCTGCCACTCTGACTCAGAGATGCTCACACACCAACCGCCCATCTATGAGTCTCTAACCTTTTGGAGGTTTTCTGATCATGAATTTTGAGGAGTAGGAGAAGCCAGAGAAACAGTGGCAAAGACAAAGAGATCCTGAAAGGCCTGGAACCAGAGAAATCAAGAGCCAGAGACAGCTGATTTGGGATGGAAGTTTCCAGCCTTTCACTGAAGTATCTCTCACACATGTATAAACACAAAAAGTGAAATGTCCTTAAGCAACAATCTATTAGTTTAGTGTATCTAGCTGTGTGTAAACATCTAGAAACCATGCATCCCATTTTCTTGATCACCAGACTTAAAAAATTGGGTCCAGACTAGTATAAGCAATTTTTCTTTATGACAAAGGATTTAAAAAGATTATAAGAAATAAAGGTAGAATTAAATATTAGGATAACAAGGTTTTGAGTGGGAGTTAAAGATGTAACAACCCCTACATCCCTCCCTATCTATCTATCTATCTATCTATCTATCTATCTATCTATCTATCTATCATCTACCTACCTACCTACCTACATATCTACCTCCCTCCCTCCCTATTCCTAGTCTATAATGTAGAAAAAAAGTACACTAACATTTCTTCCCATGGGCAATGATGCTAATAATATTTTATTTCTGGCAGTTTTATCTGTACTTGAAAATAAATTAATGGCTCCCCGATGAAAGTCAAGCGCAAGTCAAAGATGGAAAATAATTGTATTAAGAAAAATGCATCATGCAGACTTAGCGAATTTTTAAAATATATTTTCACAAGAAACTACTGAACCTAACTTCACTTGTGAGTCACGGCATAGAGCAGGGGAAAAGGTCAGTCAGTACTTATTTATCAAAAGTGAGTAAATAAGGTTGATGCCATGAGATGTTCAGTTGTTTGAAAAGTAAGAAATCCAGCCTAATGTCTGCTTGTGTAATGAGTTTAGCCATGTGAAATTGCTGAGTTTTTAGGCCAACAGTAAATATCAACAATTTTACAAAGTTTAGCTTTGTAGCGTCATTTAAAAAAAAAAATTGTTAGACAACATTTTAAATCTCCCTTCTTACTTTCCAAATCATCTGTGAAAAGGAATCTTCAAAGCTAAATCCTATCTTCCCCTACTGTTGGCATGGAAGGAAATCTTAGAAATAATTTTCTCCTCCGTAGAGGATCTAAAATGAATTTTATTTCAAGAAAGAACCAATTATTTCTAGATAAATTGGGATTATGTAGGAAATGGGCCTGTGGGTCCGCAGCCATGTTGAGCAGAGTAGGCAGAGGGCAAGGAGAACGAGGAACGGCTAACACTCACAGAGCCAGACCTGATTCTCACTTTTTGACGCATATTTACTCATCTAAATCTCACAAGAAACTAAAAAAATGGTATCATTACTGGCCCCATTTTATGGATGTAGTAACAGAGGCACAAGCAAGTTAATTCTTCTAAGGTCACACATTAGTGGATATTGAGACAAGATTCAAACCTAGGCAGTCTAGTTTCAGAACATACGTACTTAACCCCGGCACTGTACTTTTCCCCAAACAATATCCTGTCCTCCTTCTATATCCCCTTCCTCTGATTTGCCTTTCTTTTTTTCACCTAACTCCATCTGGTGAATACATTTGCATGGGCTCGTACAATTATTCTTTGTCTCTTGCTGCTGCAATGACAGGTTGCTGACAATATGAACTGTGTCTGTCTCATTTGTTAAGGCGTCTTCTTCTGGGTCTAGATGTGGGAGATGCTAAATCATTAGTTGTTGGAGTAAATTATTGTGTGAATGAATGAATGGTGTATTCCACCCTAGGCTAAGGCACAAGGGAAGATTCAAAGCATCAAGTCATTAAATTGAAGCATAAGGTGCCAATCACAGGCAAGACACAACAAAAGGGATTGGGGGCCCTTTTGGGTCAGTCTCTGGGGTGAGTCTGCGGAGGGCACATTTTATACCCTGCCTTGGAATGAGCACATGATATCAAGCCAGTTGGGTCAAAAACATGTTCCATTCTTGCCTGTGTGCCTGATCCTCACCGCCAATACCAAGAGAGCAGCTTTACTTTTCAGCTGCTTCCCAGCAGAGCCAAAGCACTGAGTCATGCACACTCTCCTTCTGATGCATTTCCAAGAAGATTATCCAATATTCAGATTTTGCCCTGTGGCCCCCAACCCAGAAAATTTCCCCATGCAATCCAAATGGCAAAAACAAGAATTGAACCTGTGCCTTGGTCCTGATTAGCACCAAAAGGTGGCCAAAGTTCTCACTGTGGAGAGTGGAAATACAAACAAGCAAGGTATTGCATAATTGAATGTGAAATGTTTTCATGAATTTAAATGAGAAGTATTTAAACAAATTTACACTTTTCTGGATTATGATTCTGACTGCTTACTGAAGTTGCAGAAAAAGGCCAGGAGCAGTGGCTTATTCCTGTAATCCCAGCCCTTTGGGAGGCTGAGGCAGAAGGACTGCCTAAGACCAGGAGTTCAAGACCAGCCTGGGCAACACAGTGAGATCCTAGCTGTACAGGAAATTTAAAAATTAGCTGGGTGTTGTGGTGTGCACCTGTTGGAGCCCGGGAGTTCAAGTTTGCAGTGAGCCATGATCACACCACTGAGTTTCAGCTTGGGTGAGAGAGTTAAACCTTGTCTCTTAAAGAAAGAAAGGTGCAAAAAAGACAACAAGATAAATGTTAAACAAAATAGGACGATGGACAGCCAGGGCCCATGCAGACTCAGATGAACACATTCCTACAGATGTTTCTGTGGGAAGAGAGGAGAAGAACGTGGGTGTTTGTGCTCATTTTCACACAGCCCTTTCTTTATCCCCAAGAAAAAGAAATATTACAGCTGGAGCATTTCTTATTCTTCTCTTGGTTCAGAGTAAGGATGCTTTCATGTGTACATGCACACACAAGCATAGGAGGAAGTTGGGGTCTATTAAGTACGGAGACCCCATATGGTTCCTTCATAGCTCCCCCTATTCCAGAGTTGAAGCAATCATGGAAATGGATGGAGTCCAGAGTTTATTCCTCAAACTACATGTTCAGTCTTGAGCTTTATTTCTTTTAACCAAAGAGTCGTTATAAGCAATAATTATGATAAAAGGGTAATTAGATACAGATTTAAGGATAAATCAGAACACAGTGAATCCTCTGCAATTTAAGTCCACAAGCACTAATTCAAATTTTACATATTTAAATTGAAAAATAATTCGTGCTGCTCTATCTCCAAAGGCCATTTTGGATGGCATACTGCCTGCCAGTGTTCGGAGAACTCTGCTACTGAGGGTGGTTAGGTGGGTGTATTAGTCAGTTCTCACACTGCTAATGAAGACATACCCAAGACTGGGTAATTTATAAAGGAAAGAGGTTTAACGGACTCACAGTTCCACATGGTTAGAGAGGCCTCACAACCATGGCAGAAGGCAAAGGAGGAGCAAAGTCACGTCTTGCATTGTGGCAAGCAAGAGAGAGCATGTGCAGGGGAACTCCCCTTAATAAAACCGTCAGATCTCGTGAGACTTACTATCCTGAGAACAGCACGGGAAAGACCCACCCCCATGATTCAATTACCTCCCATCAGGCCCCTCCCATGACACATGGGAATTATGGGAGCTACAATTCAAGATGAGATTTGGGTGGGGACACAGCCAAACCCTATCAGTGGGTGTGGACCTTCTGCAGCTGTCACAGCATTTACCCCAGGAAAACGTGTGCCTGTGCATCGCTCTGTGTGTTCAGGTGGTTTTCATTTGTCAGTACACGTTCTCATAGATTGCCTCTTTTCTCCTTAGGTACTGCTGGAGGATTGTTAGATATAAGCTAATTCCTTACTCAACCATCCATTGAGCCCCTGTTAGATCCCAAGCAAGCATGTCCTACTCTTAGGATACAAAGATGACTCAGGCAGGGTCCCTGTCCTCAATACTTCACAGTAAAATGGAGGAAACTAGGCCGGGTGCAGTGGCTCATGCCCATAATCCCAGCACCTTGGGAGGCCAAGGTGGGCGGATCACGAGGTCAGGAGATCGAGACCATCCTGGCCAACATAGTGAAACCCCGTCTCTATCAAAAATACAAAAATTAGCTGGGCATGGTGGCACGTATCTGTAATCCCAGCTACTCAGGAGGCTGAGGCATGAGAATCACTTGAACCCAGGAGGCAGAGGTTGCAGTGAGCTGAGATCCCACCACTGCACTCCAGCCTGGTGACAGAGGGAGACTCCATCTCAAAAAAAAAAAAAAAAAAAAAGGAGGAAACTAACCAGTTACAAAATATGATCAAGTCTGGCGAGTACTGCAATACAAAGAAACATGGGATTGCATGGGAACACAAAGGGATGGGGACTGCAGAAGCTGGGTGGAGATTGACAGCCTTAGAGCCACAGGGGGTCTGAAACTTGTTTGGCCTGGATGCTGCATATAATATACATATACCTGAATTTGAAGACACTTAGGGCTTTGAACTCAACAATCTGCTGCAGTCCCCACCCTGCCTAATTGCCTTCATTTACTTGGGTGGCCATTGCTGGTGACAGAACGAGAAAACTTGTTGAGTTCACAAGGGAACGAAGAAGCAATGTCCAACTGGCTAACCCTAGGCTCTACGTTAGCCACAAGGAGGAAGGGATGGGACTTCAGAAGAGCAAACCTTCTGTGAAATGGAGTGTGAGTGTGAATGGGACCCACTGCTGGAAAAGTCACATGGAGTTCCATATTTCTGAGGAGGGACAGTGGAGAACACTTTAAAGAACCACTAAAAATTCAGAGTAACTTTGGAAATTAATTATATATATAAATATAATTAACATATATATTTCTATTTATATATTATATAATTTAATATATTAATTACATATTTCTATTTAATATATTATATAATTTAATATATATTAAATAGAAATATGTAATTAATATATAATTAATATATTATGCATTAATTATATATTAAATATTAACTTTATATCATATATTAAATAAAATAAATTAATCTAATTAATATATGAATAAAATAAATTAATATAATATATAAATAATATAAATTAATCTAATTAATATATAAATAATATAAATTAATCTAATTAATATATAAATAATATAAATTAATCTAATTATAAAATATATAATTATATATAATTATAAAATATATAATTATATATAATTAAAAATATATAATTATATATAATTATAAAATATATAATTATATATATTATAAAATATATAATTATATATAATTATATATAATTATAAAATATATAATTATATATATAATTATAATATGTATATTATATGTATTTCCTGTAAATATTATTTACAAATATATATTTACTTCTTCACAGCCATTTGCTATAGATTTCAAGCAAGGCTTTTGTTTAATTTTGTTGTGTTTTCCCTTTTGAATACAGGGTCTGGATTGGGGTCACCAAATCAAATACAGAATGCCCAAATTTGAATTCCAAATCAACAATGAATTTTTAAAATCAAAGTATGTCCCAAATATTTACATAGGAACATACACTAGGAAAAAAATAGGCCCTAAATATTACATGGGACATACTTTTAATGAAAAAAATGTTGCTTCTCTGAAATTCAGAATTCACTGGATGTCCTTTATTCTTGTCTGTGGAATCTGGCAGCCCTGGCATTCATACTGGAGAGCCCCTCAGGGCGGTCCTGTTTCCATGACGTAGCTTGCTGTTGGACAGATATTCAGATGCTTTCAGAAAGCCTAGGGAGTCTGGTGAGCACACATCAACATCTTTTAGCCCACAAACAGCTCCCTGTTCAGTCTGCAACCTCTTCCCACTCTCTGATATCACTCCCTATCCTTGGGCCACACTCCCAGACATCCAGAGAGCAGATTAGAAGGAGAGTGGGTGTGAACAGGTAACCCTGAGAATTTGGAGGCTGAGTGGGAGAGAGTAGGTGAGGAGGAGGGTAAATTGTCAACAAAATGTCAGCAGCTTGCTGGTGGAAGTTCAACAATGACCATGTTGCTTTAGTACAAAGTGTCGGCCAGGCGCGGTGGCTCACACTTGTAATCCCAGCACTTTAAGAGGCTGAGGTGGGCAGATGACCTGAGGTCAAGAGCTCAAGACCAGCCTGGCCAACATGGTGAAACCCCATCTCTACTAAAAATACAAAAATTAGCCAGGCATGGTGGCTGCATGCCTGAAATTCCAGCTACTCGGGAGGCTGAGGCAGGAGAATTGCTTGAACTTGGGAGGCAGAGGTTGCAGTGAGCAGAGATTGCACCACTGCACTCCAGCCTGGGCAACAGTGAGATGCGAGACTCTGTCTCAAAACAAACAAACAAACAACAACAACAACAAAGTGTGGCCCAGATCCTGCAAAGCCATCCACGCTTTGGCCTATCATGGGTTCCATACAGAAGAAAGCTGGCCAAGGAGCCTGTTCTAGATGCAACTCAATCCCAACACAGATGAGGTGGCTCCTTTGGAGATATTTCCCCGAAGTGCAAGCACATCACTCCTCACAAGCACTGGTTACCAACCTCAGAACCCGGTTGCCGGCAGCATTCCAAGCAGTTGACACCCTTGCAACAATCATTTTCCATTTTTTCTCTAATCCAGCCACTGATCCTTGAATTAGTGTCATAGGAGCTGTCTTCAGAATAGAGCAAGAAGGGACCCTGAAATCGCCAGAGATATTTTGACTCAATCTTCCAACGTGGAATTAAAATCTTAATCTAATTTGAGACAGTTATTTGTGGAATCTGTGGACTTGTCATAAGGCAGATGATTAAAGCAGAACTAAGGGATTTGAGCCTTTCTTTGTGAGGAAAATGTAAAAATGTTGGAGTAATTTCTTTTTTTATACATCCCATACAAGAAAATTACATGATAGACACCAGGCAATGTACTTGGTCTCAGTAACCAGGCTGGGCATGGGGGAAAAGGGAAGAAAGTAAAAGATCCTTTTTCATCAAGTTGTTAGTAGTAATGCTTTTTAATTATTTATTTTGCCCTTGTCACTAGCCAACTTGACAAAACACACTACAGAATACAGTTAAATGGATTTACTTTATTTCTTTTAACCAAAGAGTTCTTACAGCTTATAAACAATAATTATGATAAAAGGTCAATAGATACAGCTTTAAGGATAAATTACAAGGAAATACATTCATTCTTTCATTCATTTTGAGACAGGGTTTCACTCTGTCACCCAGGCTGGATACAGTAGTGCAATCACAGCTCACTGCAGCCTTAACCTCCTGGGCTCAAGTGATCCTTCCGCCTCAGCCTTCCGAGTAGCTAGGACCACAGGCACATGCCACCACATCTGGCTAATTCATTATTACTATTTTTTTGAAGAGATGAGGTTTCACTATGTTGCCCATCCTGGTCATGAACTCCTGGGCTCCAGTGATCCTCCCACCTCAGCTTCCCAAAGTGTTGGGATTACAGACATGAACCACCTTCCCTAGCCAATGATTTCTTTTTAAACCCATATTCACTAATTCAACTTTTACATATTTCAGTTAAAAAAAAAACAAAAACGCATGCTACTCTATCTCCAAAAGGCCAATTCCAGATGGCATACTGCCTAACAGTTTTAGGAGAACTCTGCTACTCAGGGTGGTTAGAAGGGTGTGGACCTTCCCCCAGTGTGAGGCCTAGAGCAGCTTACCTGTCATAGCATTTACCCCAGGGGAATGTGTGTCTGTGCATTGCTCTGTGTATTCAGATGGTTTTCATTTGTCATTACACATTCCCATAGATTCCTTATCTTCTCTTTAGGTACTGCAGGAGGATCATTAAATAAAAGCAAATTCCTTACTCAGATAAGCACAGGATTCACCATTTTGGGCATCTAAATAATTTTTTGGCCCTAAGGCCAGGCAAACACCAACGTTCAAGGATCAGAGAATCATATTCTTTGCTTCCACCATTCATCAACATTAAGAAAAAAGAATGTTATGTGTGAGGAACAACTGTTCTCATTTGGGATGCCAGTAGAGGACTTGAGGTTCCTAAGGAGAGAGTCAGTAGTTTCATGTAACTCACGCAGGGGACATGGGATGGGGTGGAGGTGGCATTTCCTGAGGTCCTGACGTCATGTCACTATTTTTTATAGGAGTCCTCCCACTCTTTGTCTGAGAACTTCATTATGTCCCCTTCTGGAGAGGCCCTAAGGACCAACAGAGAGGCGTTGTTCTACCCTGGGTACAGAGACTCCAAGATCTTGTTTTGACCTTGAGCAAATCCCATAAAGTCTTGGGACTCCATTTTACCATCTACAAAATAGAAATAATTCTACCTGCTCCTCCCAACCTCACAGGGTTGTTTTAAGGGCAAAATGTTAAGAGCATCAATTTTAAAGCATTCAGAAGTCACAATTAATGCAGCTTAGCATTCATGTAAAAATGACTGTTATTATTCTGACAAAAGTATCAGCGTTCATCGATTTTTGTCAATGGACAGCTATTGTATAATCCCCTGCATGCATGCCTAGTCCCATTATACAACAGATTGCTTTTATCTTCTCACTGACTGGTCCTTCTGCCTGGAATATTCTTCTGCCATGTAGCATCACGGTAAGTTTCCTCACCTTCTTCAAGATTTGCTCAAATACCATCTTCTCAATCTCAACCTTATCTTCTGCTCTATTTTACTTAAATTACAACACATCCCTCCACTCCTGGCATCCCTGATACTCCATGCACTGCTACATATTTGTCCATAAAACTGATTTCTTCCAACATACTGTAAAATATATTGTGCTTAATATAATTATGATTGAAATAATACATTAATTTGTATCATAAACACGTCACTTATTATGTAGATGATCTATTGCCTGTCTCTGTTTCACAAGAGCAGAGATGTCTGACTGCTTTATTAAAGTACTCCAAGCTTATTAAGGCCAGGGCCTGGCACAAAGCAGACACTTAACAAATATTTGTTAACTAGCAAATTAAAAATAAACCTGAGGACATCCAGTGCACACTAACTATATGAACTCCGTGTTCCTTGGCTTAGAATCCAAGGCCATCTGCAATGTAGTCTAAATTACCTTTTCAGTACCATCTTCCTCTTCCCACTCTTTGGTTTCCTTCTTTCATAAGCACACATCCCAGCTAATCTGGATTGTTCCAAATATCCTGCGGAATTGTGTAAACGTTTAAAATCTTGTCTCTTTTGCTTAGAATGCCTACTCCCCACATGTTCTCATTTCAAACGCTATTTATCTTTCAAGTTCAAATGCCTTTTCTTCTATGCAGCCCTTCCGGATTTTCAAACAAGAACATCATCTTCTCCTCCTCTTAACTCAGTGCCTCTAGTATGGCCCTTATGTTTACATTGCACTGTAGTTATTTGGAGGCATATTAGTCTGCTGAGGCTGCCATAACAAATGCCACTGGGCTTAAACAACATAAATATATTTCCTCACAATTATGAAGGCTAGAATTCTGAGAGCGAGCTGCTGGTAGGGCTGGTTTCCTCTGAAGACTGTCTTTTTTGCTTGCAGATGGCCGTCTTCTCCCTCTGTCTTCACATCGCCTTCCCTCTGCATGCGCCTGGGTTCAAATTTCTACTTCTTATAAGGACACCAGTCATATTGGAGTAGAGCCCCTCTAAGGACCTCATTTTAACTTAATTACCTCTTTAAGGTCCTATCTCCAAATACAGTCACATTCTGAGGTACTGGAAGTTAGGACTTCAACACATGAATTTGCGGGGAACATCATTCAGCTCCTGATGGGCTCCTATCCCTTGCTCAAGGAGCTGCGAGTTCTTTTAGGATAGGCCCTTGGTCTCATCTATTTTTGTAACTTGCAAGCAATCTAGCACAGTTTCAGACCTAATTATTTCACAAAAACTGTTGAGTGAGCCATGTTTCCCAGCACAGTCTTACAGAAACCAGAGTATATGATGAAGATTCTCTTGACTCCTTCATTTCTTGCTCTTGGCAACACCTGCTGGATCAACAGGATCTTCTTGAGTTCCTCTTGACTTAGTTCTTTATCAATTTTCCTTTCCTCCAAGCTTGCTCCCCTAAAGATCCATTCCCAGTTGAAGAACTATTTGCTTCTTCAATTGCTTTTTTGCAAATGAGAATAAATTAAGCATTTATTGTAACTAAGCACTCTTGCAGCTTTCAACGAGGGCAAATCTTATGTGAATGGGCTCACGTCATAGTAGATAGAATATGGTTAAAATTTAGGCAAAACTTCTACCTGAACAATGTTATAACTAATCATTCTAAGAAAAGTTAGAACCTGTCTATTTTGTATTTAGTACTTGTTGACTTTGAAGCACATGGTGTCCTTGACAACCTGTACTTTAACTGTAGGATTTCTAAAGTTCTAATTAGAACTTTAGAATTGTGTACTAGAATTGTGCATTTCTGTCAAAACATGAAATGCCATTAGCTAATACAGGATTCCATCTTGAGAAGGCATTCATTGAAAGAACTCTAAAAACCTGTGTTTGGTGATTTACAATATGACTACTGTGAGCCTGGAAACACAGAGAATACTTAATTTTCTGGAAAATGGTTGACTTTTTATAGTACAAGTGAAAGATCTCATGTAGAAGTTCAGTTATATATTAAACATTACAGTTAGCATTTACGAACAGAACTGTGACTCCCAATTTTCTGTTACTGAAACAAACATACAGCCCCTCAGTAGTACTGAGGCCACGGAAGTAATTTCTTGTGTTTTTTAAAAAAGCATACCATTTGGAAGTTTATGCTGAAGAACAAGAGTACCCAAAGCTCTGAAATTAAACAAAATAATCCCTGCAGTAACATTGAAGACTAGGAAGCAGTGTTTACAGGAAACAGAAGACTGAGTTAGGCTAGAAAATTTTAATTATAGCTCTGTTTCTACCAGACATTTCTATTGTTTTGGTGAATTGGGTAACTGATAATTGGTAACTGATAATTGGGTAATCTTTGGGCTTCAATATCTTCATCTGCAAGAAGAAAGGGCAGATGAAATAACTGTGATCCTTAAGGCAAGGCTGAATTGTGACCTTTGGGAACTTCTCCATGAATTTGGATCATATTGCAAAACCTTTCTCCTCTTGATGGAAACCCCATTGATTATCTCAAGGAGTACTTAGATCGGGTGGAGAACAAAAGGTAGAGTTCATAGTATGATGGCAAGGAAAAAGGTCCCAGGACACGCCATTTCTATGAGGAACCATGACCGTGAACAGGGTTTTCTAATCCTGTTAGTGCCTCCCACCTGCTGAAGTGAAGACACTTAGACTGTTCATCCAGAGGTCCCATGGTGAAGACAGTAAACACCCACAAGACATTGTGATGCTGAAGGCATATTAGTAAAACAAACTTAACCCCTTAGGTCACACTATGTCACCTCCCAGCTATTTTATAAGGTGTGACATGTAAAATACAATAACCATGAAGATGCTGTTGAAACCATAGGTCAAGTTCACATGGAAATAATGAAGTCAAGAGGAAAATTGACTACTTTTCCCCAAATTCCTAGATAAATGGGATATTGGTCCTGCATTGTTTAAGCATGCTTGTCCTAATTAGCCTAATTTTTTTGTGAATTTATTCTAAAGGAAAAAATCTGAGTACCTCTATAGCAAATGCCGGGAGCTGCTGACATAGGCATTGCCTAACAGCTCCTAGAAAAACCTGCCTGTTACCATTCCTGATAGGTTGAACATCCATCCACCAGCTGTGAATAAAAGACCACACAGCCTTCAAGCAATCTGTCCATCAGGAAAAGCCCCATATCTGGTCAGATCGCAATGAAATTTATTTGGGGTATTTTATATTAGCAAGGTGTTTTCTTCTTCTTTTACTTGGCAAATCTCATCAAGCCCTAGGTGTGCAAAGTAAATTGATTATTAAGAGTTGACCCACTAAGCTTTCAGAAACGTGGAACACCCAAAAAGCTCATTAAGTTAGACATCTATTAATTGAATCCTGTTGGCTCGTAAACTCCAACAGAGGAGTACCTCAAAGTTTATAGAGATAGTAATAATAATTATGCATGGCATCAGGCAACAAATAATCTACTTTCCATTATTATACATTGACCTTTTCTTGACATTTCACATGAATAGAATGATACAATATATATAATTCTTAACATGTCTTTTGCATATGACTTCTTTCATTTAATAAAATATTTTTAAGGTTCATCCATGTTGCAGCATATATCAGTACTTTGTTCCTTTTTATTGCCAAATAATTTTCCATTGTGTGGGATACTCTACATTTTGTTTATCCATTCACCTATTGATAGACATTTGGATTGTTTACATTTTGAGGCCATTTTGAATAATGCTGTTATGAACATTTACATGTAAGTCTGTGTGGATATATGTTTTTATTTATTTTTTGGTAAATACCCAGAAGTAAAATTACTGGGTCATGGTAAACTTACGTTTACATTTAAGAAACTGCTGAATTATTTTCCAGTACAGCTACAATATTTTGCATTCCCAGCAGCCATGTAGGAGGCTTTAGGTATCTTCACATTCTTGCCAACATTTGTTATTATCTGTCTTTATCATACTGTCAAGAGTTTTGGCGCTCAGCTTATATTTTGGTCCATGCGAATCTGGATATTCTCTACGTAAATAAGTATGCACAGCAAGAAAAAAAAATTTTAAGCTATTGATAAATTGCCATAAGTGTATGCACACTTAAAGACTTCCTGATAGTCCATAATCATTTCCTCTATTACATCAAAAGTTCCCAAATTACAACCTGTCACTTGCTTTACCATGTGAAAATAAGCTATTGTTCTTCTCTCTGCATCTTAACTATTTGATTACCTCCAATGTTGCCTAGTACGAAAAAGTTTCAATTGCAGCCAAGAAAAAATAACCCAGAAGTGGTGAAAGAAGAAATGACAAACTGGAGTTTTTCAATAGACACAGAAAAGTATGGAGCCTGATGTTTCTAAAGAGGAGATGGAAGCAGCTCAAGATCATAGCTGCAAAATCTAGGCTGCGAGCCTTGGCTGCTTGGCATTTCATCAGTTACCAGTGGCTCCACTGAAATAGAAAGGTTAGTCATTACTCAGTGGAAAGTTTCGTTGAAGAAAAAAACATATATATTTATGGAATATCTTGTCCAGACCACAAATCACTTTACAAGTGACAATCAATTAGGACCCATAACACATGCACAAGGCAGTTCTACCCCACGTTGCAGCAAAACCTTGCTGAACCTAATTATTTCTTCGGACAGATATTTGGAGGAGAGTACTGGGACACTGAAATTTCATGAAAACTTTTTTAGAACAGATAAAGGCCACTTATGCATGTTGAGGGGAAAGGCATCCCTTTGTTTAAGCCACCTAGAAAAGTAGCAGAATACATCTAATAGATTTGTCATACATTATAAGCTCCTCCTCTTTGGGGAATATGGGTTAAGTGAGACTCTTCCCACTTGGTTTTAAGACATTTAATGGTATTTTTCTCATTTTTATAATATCTAACTTTGACCAACACAGACTAGTAATAGTGGTAGACTCTTTAGTTTGCAGCTTATTCAACAAACAGTTATTGAACACTAACTGTATGCAGGCATTGAACTTCCTAGAATTGTCAAATCAAGTATTTTTTTTCTAGCAGTAGTGTCACAGCACTAAGGTTGCTGGCAGTTCGTGCTGACAAGGTTGGGCATGGGAGGTGGAAGAACCACAAGACAGATTGAATCATGAAACCTTTGTGGCATAAGAGAAGGAGCTAAACAGAGAAATTCCAACTCTTATTCTCTAGGTTTATGACATCATTAGTGAGTCCATTAAGTACTTTGTTGATGTTGGGGTGTTCTATTCCCCCTGAAATCCAGAACTTTTCCAGTTTCGGTCAATGCTTGAGCCATCAGGCCAAGTGCTATTTTCAGCTCCGGCAGCTCCCTTGTTTTGTGAGTTCAGCCCAGACAGGAAACCACCCAGTCTGGGAAGGTTCAGTTAGATCCCAAAAGAGCACACACACTCAGGTGCAAGATCTTCAAGGCAGCAAAGGATGTTACAGTTAATCACACCCTGCCTAAGAAGTGAACAGGCAGTCATTGTTTTTCCAAGAGATGAATGCTACTTAGTGTGTGTGTGTGTATGCACACAAATATTCCGGGTAGATCTAAAAGTTGTTTTATAAATCCTGCTGCTCTGCTCCACGTAGACCATGTAGATTTCCCATGGATTTCCATAGAGAATTGGTGAAAAGCTTAGAAATAGTTTTATTCTAGAAAGCCCTTTTTTTCCCCCACTGGAAGTGGCTCTGATTAAAATTTTTATGTGTAGGGGAAGAATGCCCAGCAGATTTTGTAAATGGACAAACTCTCTGCCACATACAGAACCGTGGTCTAGGATTTGGAAAACTTTTTAAGGTGTTCTTGACTTATAAGGAAGAAAGCTTACCTGAGGCTCCAATTAAATTAGTCCATCTGGCATTGCTGGTCCTACCAATGCCAACAGTGGCGTCAGAGATTAAGGAAGAGAGGAAGAGGGTACTAGGAGACATCAGATCATCCAAAAGTACATGTGATATTTGGGACATAATTATACTAAAAAATTACTCATTGTTTATCTGAAATTCAAATTTAACAGAGTTTCCTGTATTTTCTCTGGCAACTCCATCATTGATACTCATCACTCACCTTTGTGACTGAGGACTACGCTCTGTTTTTTTTTTTTTTTGTTTTGTTTTTGATCTTGCCCAAATTCCTATTTAAGGGGTCCAGGGAGTCAGGCCCTATAAACCATAAATTCTCACTAGATGGGTTTTACTAAACCCTATATATTGTGTCCTACTTTCCAATCTGACTCTGGCATAACATTATGAGACAAGGAAGAAAATCAAAATATTTTCCCCCCAAACATGTTTCTTTGCCATATCCTGAAATGGCCCTGCAAAGCTGTCCTTGGTAGGGGAAAACGTGTATCGATAAATAATCTGTGTTAACTTAGTTAGATCTTTTTCTTCCGGGCCTTCCCAATCCTGAAGAGATTAAGTAAGAGCCTAGCAACTTTTTGAAGGTCTGAATAGGAAACATTTGTCATCTATTGTCTCTAAGGGCTGCCACTATAAGACTTCAAAAGAACCTTGGTCTCCACAGTCTTTTATTTTAACCTGAACATTTCCTTTCTATTGATCCCAGGTCTTTAGACAAACTCAACCAATTGTCAATCAGAAAATGTTTGAATTTACCTATAGCCTGGAAGCTCCCTGCCCCCAACCTTTGAATTGTTCCATCTTTCTGAACCAAATCAATGTGTTTCTTAAATGTATTTGACTGATGTCTCATGCCTCCCTACAATGTATAAAACCAAGCTGTACTCCAACCATCTTAGGCACATGTTCTCAGGACCTCCTGAGGGCTGTGTTATGGGCCATGGTCACTCATATTTGGCTCAGAATAAATCTCTTCAGATATTTTACAGAGTTTGACTCTTTTCATTGACAGGACAATCCTCCTGCCTCAGCTTCCTGAGGAGCTGGGACTACAGGCATACACCCCATGTCCAGCTATTTTTTGTATTTTTTGTAGAGATGGGATTTTTGTCGTGTTGACCAGGCTGGTCTCGAACTCCTGGGCTCAACCAACCCTCCCACCTCAGCCTCCCAAAGTGTTGGGATTAAAGGTGCCTGGCCTGTCTGTTTGATCTTTATTTGCCCCAAGGGCCTAGAGTTCAAAACAAAATAGATCATCTACTAATGCTCATTGGATGAGTAGATGGATGGATTATTAATATAACTCAAATCTTTAATTCTTCTAAGTTCCATATTTCACATTAAGTGTCCAATTTTAAGTTCATTGGGGAAATAAAATCAATGAGACCATTCAGTTACACGAATTAAGATCAGACTATTTGATATGGGAGTTAGTTTCTGCATTTGGCAGGTTGATACCAAATTGGGGTGGAGTGCTCTCTTGGAAGGTGAAACCAAGAAGTTATATTCAATCATGAGTAGCTAACACCCATTGAAGCCTCATTATAGGCTACTATATCTTTGTATTAACATTTAATTCTCACAAAACCCTAAAAGGTAGGAGACTAACTCTCTTTCACAGATGAGAAAAGAAAGACACAGAGAAGTTAAGTAATTTACTCAACATTACACAGCTGTTAAGTAGTATTGGAATTTGAAGCCAGGCAGTCTGGCTTCAAAGCTAGTATCATAGTATCATAACTATACACCTATGCAGCATCTCAAATAGAAAGATACTAGGTATTTAACTATGCTGGCTCCATAGCTTTTGCTTCAGGAAGTAAGTGAATTTTTCTGGAATATCTATGTCTGGCCTTCTTTCTCTACTAGCCAATACTATTCATGAATAGAGCTGTCAGAGTCATCTCCTTCTGCAACCCTCTCTCTCCCTCTCCCCCATATAACCCTCAGCCAACATTGCAAATGGCTTTCCAAAATAGTGACAACATACAAGAGAAACTCCCAATGGAACTTATGCCCCAACTTCAAGAGTTGAAGTAAATCCTCCTTCCCTCCAACCTCTGCCCCAGAAAAGAGAACAGGGTAGAAAAGTAGAAACAATTCATACAGTTTAAGAAGACATATTTTGTGAAACTTGGTTTTTGTTGAGTGGAGAGGATGGGATTGAAGATATCTCACAGACTGTAGACTCAAGTCCAATAGGTAAACAGAGACCCGGAAAGCTGGACATAATTGATGTTATTAAAAGATGACTCAGGTGATCTCAAGTGACTCATACCATTCATGTTTTGAGGAGAAAATGATTTTGGAAAATTTCTTAAAGTCATTTCACATACAGAACTATAAAAATATTAGGTGTCACGCTATTTTATCTGCATTTGGTGGAGATGTAATGTGCTTTATTATTCAATTTAAAACTAATATTTTAGGTGATGACAGGTTGAGAAGACTGGATTCACAGAACTGGAACTGGAAATTATCAACTGGGAAAATCTAATGCAGCTTGACTGATGGCTGGAAGGAACAGTAAGCTTGAATTAGCATTTTGGAAAGCCAATTCATCAGCTGTCATAAGCCAATGTTAAGGGAAAAAATAAAGTGTTAAAACATGAGATCTTTCACTTAGAAAGAAGGAAAAAATGCTACAAAAGGCCAATGGCTTCATATTAAGAGACATTTCCAAAGAAGGGTGTCCAAAGTATATCCTAAGATTTGGTTTTTTCCAGAACTACTTCTAAAGAAAACTAAATAATTATTCACTTGTAATGATTTGGGTAAAATTCTCACTGGACAAATAGGGATAACCAGAATGATGCTTTATTTCCTAAGATTATTTGAATTTCATGTCAGAGGGCTTTCAGTTCAATGTACAGTGACCTGTATTCATTTCTATTCCATCATCTACCCATATCTTGCCACAACAGCCCACTGGATTTTGGTGTTCTAGGGCTTAAAAACACAGCTGAGGGATCTGCTACTTCAGAAACATTGAAAATCACTGGCACTGTCTTGGGATATCAATGTCCTACGTTCCATGTTCCTCAACCAAACAACCAGATGCCTCAAATCCACAATACTTTCAACATTCTGAGTATAGTGAGGAAGAAGAGAAATGCCTGCTCTATTTAACCAACACCACCCAGGCCATAGGGTCTTCTCACGGTCAAGCTCAGTAGATACAAGCAAACCCAATACAGGATGCAGTAGGGTACATGATCCAGGTGTGTAATTGCCCAGGTCTGTTGATCCATTTCATCTCATCAGGATGCAAAACCTCATTTTCTCAAAGCAAAACTCTCAGCTTCACTCCTGGGTGGAGGTGAGGGGGAGCACATAGATCAAAGACAAATAATGAGAATGCAGAACTTCCTGCGCCCACCTTTCATGGAAGGGAAACTCTTGAGTAACCTTATCAAAGTGGATATGACCAAGGGGTACCATTCTTTATGCTTTGGATCTGATGCAGTCTCAAGTCAAATTGATTCCCTCATTAAGAAACATCAAGAAAATTTCACACAGAAAACACTGATGGTACAGGGAGATAAAGGATGGATAGAAAAAAGAAAAGAAAAAACAGAGCAAAGCGGGTAGAGAGGTTTCCTGAAGCCTTGCTCAGATTGAGACTCTGAATCTCTGCCAGACCATGTGAAGCTTGCTGTTGTTTTTCAAGTCTCTGTTTCATTAAGACCAGGAGTTGGGCAAAGTTCCCTCTTGATCATGGGGCCAATCTGCTTCTCTGTTATTGCTACCATTGAGAAGGAAAGAAAAAAACATATTTGGCATTATAGCTTAGACAAATTTACATTTCATTGTGGAAGATTTGTGTTTGTTCAACTTTACTCAGTTCCGATCTGTTCCAGCCAAATCACTTTTTTTATCCTTCTTCCTCATTATAGTAGGGAACAAAAGGGAAAAGACAGGAGATAGAGATGGAAATACAGATAGAGATAGAGATAGATAGAGATAGAGGGGGAAAGACAGGGGAGAAATAGAATATAGGCTCCTTAGGGCCCAGTGAATTCTGCCCAGCCCCCTTTGAAGTGGTACATTTCCTATATGTGTTCAAAGATTTGGAATTTGGGTTAAACTGTTTCTTGATCACCAGTTGTTTCAAATATGGAAAGAAAATAAGGAGTCATTATGGCTTGGTTGTTTTTTAAAGAAATAAAAAATTTTTATAAGGCTGAATACAACACAAGTAGGACTATCTTGGTTTCTACCCCCAAAATAAACCCTTGTTTCTAATATGACAAAAGAACTTCGTTTTAGAGCGATTATATCCATTACATTATAATTTAGAGCGATTATATTCCATGTCTTGAT
The DNA here is from genome assembly GCF_029281585.2 of Gorilla gorilla gorilla. Taxonomy (NCBI): domain Eukaryota; kingdom Metazoa; phylum Chordata; class Mammalia; order Primates; family Hominidae; genus Gorilla; species Gorilla gorilla. The sequence continues at coordinate 20,066,811 of NC_073228.2, read as the reverse complement.
CTTTTAAAGGAATGTTAACAGAATGTCTCAGGCTTGACCAGTTGTAGACAATAATTATGCCTAGTGGTTCCTTAAGACCCTGTGACCAAATGATTCATGGCAAGCCCCGTTTAGCATTTATCAGTGTATTTGCTAATGGCACAAAACAGTCCCTATTTCAAGAGAACTCTTCGATGTGAAGCTGTAGACCACAGAAGATGAAAGACAGAAAACCTGGAAAATAAAAACCTCATCTTCAAAACTGGCGTTAGCAGACTGTAATATTTAATAACAACAACAAAATCTAAATAAATAAAGTAGGGCTACAAGACTTCAGTTGAAACCAGAACCAGTTGTCCAAGTGCCTTATCAGGAATGATCCGAGCCCCGAGATGGAGGTGAAGTGAATGAAGTAAGCGAGCTAGAAAATCAGATCCTCAGAACAGGCAAATCTACCCTTCTCAGGTTCTTATGCATTTGGAAAAGGTCTACTGCATTTGGGATTATTTGACTTTAAAAAAAAAAGAAAAACTGGTGACTATTGACTTCATTTTCCTTAAAAGTATAGATAGATGTGTATACACATATAGCTGTACAAATACACATTCCAAATAAATTAGAAAATGATATAATTACTTTAGCATGGTGGTTGCAGTCACTTGCACGAAGAAAAAAAAAAGGAAGAAAGATCTAACTGCCTGTTTCTGGCTATTTAAGAAATTTAAAGGACTCCACACAGGTTTATCCTAGTAATGCATTCTGAGTTTGGAAACTTAATATCTGCCATCCTGATCAAAAAGGACCAAAATTGATTTGACCAAGTCTCTGAATTGTAGAATATTTCAGAGCATGTTTTGAATGTTACCTGGTACTTGTCCTACACAGCCAGAAAAGGCCAACTCAGGAGGTAGGGGGTGAGAAAGGGAATAAAAAAGAAGAAGAAAGAGTAAGGAGTGCAGGAGGAGAAGTGGGGAAGACAAGTGGGGAGAGGTAGAAAAGAGGAAAAGAAATAAATAAAAATTACTGGCCAGGCACAGTGGCTCACGCCTGTAATCCCAGCATTTTGGGAGGCTGAGGCAGGCAGATCAGAAGATCAAGAGATCGAGACCATCCTGGCCAACATGGTGAAACCCCGTCTCTACTAAAAATACAAAAATTAGCCAGGTGTGGTGGTGCGTGCCTGTAATCCCAGCTACTCGGGAGGCTGAGGTAAGAGAATCACTTAAACCCGGGAGGCGGAGGTTGCAGTAAGCCGAGATCGTGCCATTGCACTCCAGCCTGGGTGACAAGAGCGAAACTCCGTCTAAGAAGAAAAAATAAAGTTACATTATGATACAAGAAAGAAGTGATTTATTTCCACCAATCATCGCCAAGAACCTGATATTTTCACCAACCACAGTGCAACGTGCATGATTTAGATCCAGCGCCTTTAAGCCGCTTACCTAATGAATGATTCATACCTCAGATCAAACCCAAGCTACAAGTAGCACATTGAATTAACTTAAGAGGGATAAAAGAACCCACTGTAAGCTCTCTTCCACTCATTTCAAAATGAACTCCAAATCTCTTTGGTTTTCTTAGGAGACTTTCAAAAACTGACCTGTCAGTAGCACACTGAGACTTACTGCATGACCAGAGGATATAAAGGTTAGGCATGGTACATTTTTTTTTCCTCAGTGCATTTGACTGTATAATTGTTATAACAGTTTTTTCTTCATCCATATTTACCTTAGCAGACAAATTACAAGACAGGAATTCCAAAAGAATTGGCACTTACTTGATATCAATAAGTCAGTGGGAGAAGTGTGAAGTCTTATCTTGATCAGAACATTCTCATTGACTGCTTAAGTAAACCACATCACCAGATGACTACACCAACCCCACCTAACCCAACACTGCTGTATGCTGAAATAAAACACAAGCCAGAATAAGTGTCTGAACCACATACTTCCTGGGTGCCTACTGTTCTAAGCACTATGCTGGCTGCTGGGCGAATAAAAGCTGGTAAACAAGAGAGGCATGATCATTGGTTTTACAGATTTTTCATCTAGAGAGTGAGAAAGTCATTCAGGAAATAGTCATCCAAACGTGTCAAGTACTGTGAAGGGCAAGTGCTGGGTATCGTGACATCATAAAGTGGAAGGACCTAATTTAGGTAAGGTAGAGAGGGGAAAGATATCAGCAAAGGTCTGAACTTGTTACAAAAACCTTATTTTCCATTGCACACTCAGTCTCACAAAAGTGACATAAAAGACAATCTGAGTGAGCAAAGGAGTGAGGGTTGATTGATTCATTGGAGTTTTAATTTTTATCTTGTTTGAAAGTACCTTTTTTTTTTTTTCTCCAGGTAAATGGGATACAGGATTCCACTGAGAAAACAGAATCAACAAGAGAGAGTAGACAGAGGCTTTCTGAACTGGAAGTCAACATGAGGCAGCTACCATAAAGCCATGGAGTAACTATCAGTGAGTTTCTGCCATCAGGTGGGAAGAATTCTCTTTGCTTATGTCATTGTGAAGGGATATCAGGTGACTGAAGCAGAACTTCACCCAGAAGCCCTGAAGCTGGAGGCACATGCTTTCAGTCTTTATTGCAATTCTCAGGAGCCCACATCCTGTTTTCTCCCAGGCTCTGAACTCATCTGCATAGTCAGAATGTTCCTTCCAGCTCTGGGTCTCTGTGCTGGGTTGGGAACTATTTTAATAGCCCCTTGATGCCTCATAGGTTTACTATGAATGGCATTGTGCAAGAGGGGCCCAGCTCCTGGTGTCTGTTAAATTATACTACTATTTTGCACCTTGAATTTCCATACACAGAGCAAAATGTAAAGCCCCCAGTCCTTCTTACCTATAGAAGAACCAAGACTAGGACTCAGGCTTCCTGATTCCTTGCCGGAATCCTTGCTAAAGCGTTTATTTTTGTATCTGTGGGTAGCAAGGGGAAAAAGGCACTTTATCTTTTCCAGATTTGAGGTTTGTAAAATATTATGTGTCCTTGTCTAAATTGCAGTGTCACTTTCTACAGTATATTTGTATTATTAAAAATTGATCAAGTTAAATGACTGGTAAAATACGTGGTATAGCACCAAACAATTGCCGAGTGAGCTTAAATGCATTTCCAGTACCTGATGTCACAAAATCTCCTGTGAGCATCAGGAAAATGGTAAGGTTTTATTTACCATAATAAGAGTCATCTTAAACATATGCAAAATGCATTTAGCCTAATATAGGCTATAAGTGGATAACTGTTTAAACTAAATGTTTCATTTAACTGCCCTTATTAAGTGCTCTAAGAACACAGGATATAGAATCACAAATTGCAGACTTGGAAACGGTCATCCAGTCCAACCCCTTATCAGGTGTTTAAATGTCTCTAGTGATAGAGGTCTCACTACCTCCTAAACAGCCCATTAGGCAGCTTTGAATTTTAAAAGCTGCAATCCAGAAGAGCAATAAGAAAGAAAAAAAAAAAGTGTCCAACTCAACTTCAATGTAGAGAATAGACAAGTTACCAAGAATACAAAATGGCATTTTACCAGGATTGTTAAATGAAGAAATCATCTGTTAAATAAATAAAACATTGCCTTAAATGGGAGCAGAGATGATGTAGAGCTAATACACCAAGACGTTAGTTTAACAAATGTTTATTGAATATTTATTATATACCTAGCATGGCTGTAGGCATTAGGGATAAAATAATGAATAAAATGGACTATGTTCTGGTAGCTTGTAACAGAATAGGTTGTGTAAGGATGGTTTGTACAAGTAATGATAGTAAGCAGTTTTTGTGCTACATGCCAAGTTTCAAGTTTTGTTCTAAGCATTTTATGTATGTTTATGTATTTGAACTTCACGACAATCCTACTGAAAGGTACTCTTATTACCCTGTTGTACTCCTCTATATGAGAAGACTGGAGTTTTCCCCAAAGTCCTGAAACTAGCACATGAAGAGACCGTGTTGCTCATCCAGGCGTCTTAGCCTCAAGCTTCATCTCTTAGTCACAGTGCTTGGCTGTCTTTCAGAAAACAAAGGGAGGGCCAGGCTGGGTGGCTCACGCTTGTAATCACAGCACTTTGGGAGGCTGAGGCAGGCAAATCACCTGAGGTCAGCAGTTCAAGACCAGCCTGGCCAAAATGGTGAAACGCTGTCTCTACTAAAAGTACAAAAGTTAGCTGGGCGTGGTGGCACACGCCTGTAATCCCAGCTACTCAGGAGGCTGGGGCAGGAGAATTGCTTGAACCTGGGAGGCGGAGGTTGCAATGAGCCCAGATTGGGCCGCTGCACTCCAGTTCCAGCCTGGTGGATAGAGTGAGACACTGTCTCAAAAAAATAAAAAAGGAAAGGAGAGAGAGAGAGAGAGAAAGAAAAACAAAGAAAGAAGGAAAGAAAGAGAGAGAGAGGAAGGAAGGAGAAGGGGAAGGGGAAGAGGGAAAGGAGGGAGGGAGGGAGGAAGGAAGGAAGGAAAGAAAAGAAAAGAGAAAAGAATAGAATAGAAAAGAGAAAAGAAAAGAAAAGGAAAAGAAAAGAAAAGAGAGAGAGGTTGGGTGCGGTGGCTCACGCCTGTAATCCCAGCACTTTGGGAGGCAGAGGCGGGTGGATCACCAGGTCAGGAGATCGAGACCATCCTGGCTAACACAGTGAAACCCTGTTTCTACTAAAAATACAAAACATTAGGCGGGCATGGTGGCGGGCGCCTATAGTCCCAGCTACTCGGGAGGCTGAGGCAGGAGAATGGTGAGAACCCAGGAGGCAGAGCTTGCAGTGAGCCGAGATCGCACCACTGCACTCCAGCCTGGGCGACAGGGTGAGACTTGGGGAAAAAAAAAAAAAGAATGAAAGAAAGGGAGGGAGGAAGGAAAGGAAAGGAAAGGAAAGGAAGAAAGAAAGAGAGAAAGAAAGAAAAGTAGGGGCGGGGTTGTTTGTTTGATCAAAGGGAAACTACTGATGCTATGGGGTGGATGCCAAATTCTGTTTTAGGCATAAGATCTGTAAAGGCTTCCTGGAGGAAATAACCATGATGTATGACCTGATAGTCAAATAAGAGAAATAAATGAAGTTTGCTGCAGGTGGAGGCAGTAGAGGGGAGTTCTTCTGCCAAAGCAATAACAGGTACCCAGGCTCAGGGGAGTAGAAGAGCCCGACATGTATAAGAACAGAAGGGCACAGGGTGCCCAGATCGCTGAAGGGCAGGAGGGCCAGGATTAAGCACAAGCTAGACGGTGACTCAGTGGGGATGAGTTCACTTTTTGTTGCTTGGATCATTCCTTCATTCATGAATTTTATTTATTTATTTATTGAGACAGAGTCTCACTCTGTCACCCAGGCTGGAGTGCAGTGGCACGATCTTGGCTCACTACAATGTTCACCTCCCGGGTTCAAGCGATTCTCCTGCCTCAGCCTCCTGAGTAGCTGAGATTACAGGTGCATGCCACCACACCCAGCTAATTTTTGTGTTTTTAGTAAAGACGGGGTTTCACCATGTTGGTCAGGCTGGTCTCGAACTCCTGACCTCGTGATCCACCCGCCTTGGCCTCCCAAAGTGCTGGAATTACAGTGTGAGCCACCGCGCCCAGCCAAATTTATTTACTTAACAATGATTTATTTACTAAGATGTGCTAGTCACCCCCACAAGAGCTCCATCTCCAGTGCCCCTGCCCATAAGGTGTTCCTTGTTCTGGATGATATGAGGAGATGAAGGACCAATAAATACACAAGCAAGCAGTATAGCTTTGAAGATGGAAGACAGTATTGTAAATGTGTCTTTTCTTTCTAAGTTAATCTATAGTTAATCAATGTGGTTAATGTTTGCCCAATCAAAACACCAAAAGTATGCTTTGAAACTTGAAAGAATGATTCTAAAGTTTATCTGGTGGGCAGGGGAGATGTGCAAGAAGAACCAACAATTTTCTCGAAAACAGATATGAACAATTTGGGGACAGAACTACCAGGTAATACAATGTATCATTGGGCCATAGTAACTTTAAAAAGAGGTACCAATGCAAGAACAGACAACTGGCCATCACATTGCAGCCAGCCTGCACTTAAAATTGACATTAAAAAATCGTTTAAAAATCATCAATGATTGGTGAAAACAGAATATCACGTTAATTTTCATTTCTTTCATTTCCATTAACATTGGATGTTTTCCATATGTTTGTTGGCCATTTGTTTTTTTGTGTGTGAATTGTCTGTTCAATTCCCTTTGCCTATATTTCTGTTACTTGGGGTTTATTTATAGATTTGAGATTTTTATGTGACAAGAACATTAAGTTTTGGTAGCATTTATCTGTTGGAAATGAACCCATGCATTCATTTTAATTTGTTGACACGCCAGTACTTACAACTATCTCTAGCCTTGATGTGCACACATATGTACTTGTGCACACACAATTGCTTGCCTAATCACTGTTCTTTCTCCACAATGATAACAAAGATGAGGCAACTGAGTAAGACAAACATTATCATGGCACAGTTTTTGGGATCCAACTTGAGCCAAGGAGTGAAATATCAACAACATAGCTTCCTTTTATAAGAAACCTCAGAATACCTGAAAAAGACATAAAAACTTGGACACTTGAAAAATGTGTGTCAATTTTAAGAATTTTTTCTAAGCACTTATCATTCACCCTCTTTCTACTATCTATCCTTGACTATTAAAAAGTGCATATATGCTTTATTTCTTTCTAAAGATTATTTCTGTACAGATTCCATGATATTTTAGAGGAGACAAGTAATTAAATGGGTAGCCTCACTCTCCACTTGTCTAATATCTGAGTAAATAAACAAAGAAGTCTCCCAGCAATGCACTCACTCACAACACTAAATCCACTGTCTATGATTCTCCCTCCCTCAGAGTTGATTGACTTCTATCCTCAAAGTTTCTTCTAGGGTTAGGTGCCCACTGGAATCCTGGATTACAGCATGTGGTATATTTATCTACTGAAATATGAGCTGTGGGTACAATGAGCAATGCCTTGCCACAGACACCCCATCCATCTGCTGAAAATAATCAATCTCAGAAAATAAAAGTCCAGAGAAAAGTTAGATTTGGGTACATGCCGAGGATTAACAAGGGCGGAACTGCAGTTATTTTATTAACTTGGAATCAGTGCTTGCAAATGGATTTGGTTATTTACCATTGGTCTAAAAAATGCATCTGTCGTATAAAGGCTGGAGTTTCAGTCTGCACAGCAGCCAGGCAGATTATACAGAGTCGCCTCTTGGATGGGAAATGATGTTTGTCAGTGATGGTTGTTTATTCCTACTCCTGAAGTAACTCATGCTCCAGATTGATCAGCTTGTTTAAAGGACCATCACACCATCTCCACATGTTTCCCTTAAGCTTAACTGCATATAGTATTAATGACAAATAATAATAATAGCTCATAACATTCATTGAGTGCCCGTGATATACCAGAAAATTCAGTAGCAACAAAATTAAAGTCTCATTTAGTTCTCCTAAGACCGCTTTGAAGTAGTTATTATTACATTTCATTTGTGGACTCACTTATAAGCCAAGGCTCAAAGAATATGTCACTAGTAAATTATGGAAATGAAGATTTGAACCCAAGCCTCCATGACTCTAAACCCAGCCACTCTTAAGGGAGCACCACACCATTAGAAAGTTAGGCAAGACTGGGTATTTGTCCCAGTACAATCTCCCTTACTGGAAAAATAAGAAATACCCTCCAGTTTTAATTATGCCAATCTCAGATTGACAGGATATTAGCTAACCAGGGTGAAGAGAAATATTTCTAATAACATCATCTCTCCTGGAGAGTTGGGGAGGTAGAGGATTAAAATCCTAAGTGACTCTCCATACATTGTGAAGCTTAGGAAGATAATGCACATGACCAAGCCCACCGTTCCTTTGGGCAAGGCTGTCTGCAGGCATTTTGCCTTTTTACCCTTGTTCATGGGAAAAGCTGCCTGAGCCACAACATACTCTCATCACTTCCCAAATTAGGTTTCCATACATTTATTCCTGAGGGAAAGAATCTGGTTCAGATGTGATGGTTAATACTGAGTGTCAACTCGATTGCATTGAAGGATGCAAAGTATTGATCCTGGATGTGTCTGTGAGGGTGTTGCCAAAGGAGATTAACATTTGAGTCAGTGGGCTGGGAGAGGCAGACCCACCCTTATTCTGGGTGGGTACTATCTGATGAGCTGCCAGCATGGCTAGAATATAAAAAGCAGGCAGAAAAATGTGAAAAAGAAGAGACTGGCCTGGCTCCCAGCCCACCTCTTTCTCCCGTGCTGGATGCTTCCTGCCCTCGAACATCGACCTCCAAGTTCCTCAGTTTTGGAACTCAGACTGGCTCTCCTTACTCCTCAGTTTGCAAACAGCCTATTGTGGGACCCTGTGACCATGTGAATTAATACTTAATAAACTCCCCTTTACATACATACATATATATATATATATATATATATATATATATATATCAAAACTCCAATCACTTTTTATACATGTGACTCCAATCACTGATCACTATAATTTATATCTGTATTGCTATATATATACACACACATGTGTGTATATATGTATAATATATATATACACACATATGTATGTATATATATGTATTATATATATATATACATATCATATTACTTCTCTCCCTCTAGAGAACCATAATACAAGGTGGAAAAGTATACGTAAAAGAAAAATAAGAACTGGAAGCAAAAAATAAGGAGAAGCAGTGTTGCAGTGGGCTCTCTAAGTTTCATCTTGGATAATAACATAAACTCTGAGTCAGCTTGACTTGGCTGTGAATCCAGACTCTAACTTGGAAAACTGACTTTTCTCTTCATCTATAGAAATTAGGGAAGAACAGAACCTATTGAATGGGGTTGTCATCTGGATTTAATGAGATAAAGCAAGTGAAAGCTTGGAACATCAAAAGGATTCAAGGTAGGACAGTTATTGTTATTTTTATTAGTATTATTATGTTCTGTCCATCCCCCTTTTAGCATCTATGATACATGTTGCAGACTTTCCTTTTCACCTGCTTCATATATCAAAGTGTCACAGCATCTTATTTTTGCAGAGTTGGCAGGACAGGCTTATGGTGAGTAAGAGAGAATTGGCTTTCCTGCTTGCTTTTAAAATATTTTACCAACCTTGCTTAGTTTCAGATACGGCCAATGACGAATGAACTTATTTTCATCATTTTTCATCTGAAGTAGAAGCAGGAAGAATGGAATTCTGATGGTCCAGCTATTCTCAACACCTTTTTTTTCTTAATATAAACAATGAATAGCTCCTAACTTGGCATGTCAGCCACCCACACTCTGCTATCTGATATTGAGGCAGAGGTACCATCTCCTTTAAAGATCTATTTTCCCCCTATAATGTGTCAGGTTGCCATCTTCAACATACTATTTTCATAATGCTTTTCTTTAAAACCAATTGACCAAATTGTTGAAGAAAATTTGGGGGAAAAGATGTAGGCTGGCAAAACACAGTTCTTAAAAATCAGAGCTGGAAGGAAAGATGTTTAACTTGGAATAACAATAGGAGACTCACACAGAAGCACAAGGGGTTGTAGCTGGAGAAGAAGGCAACTGGAAGAGGACAAAGAAAAGAAACTCAGAGAGCCTGCCTGAGTTTCTGGAGGTTAACCCAACCTGCTCAAGGAAGGCACCTTATTTTGGTGCAGAACTGGATCACCACTATTATATATTCATAAGCATAGCCTTCTGATTATATTCGTACAAACTGGAGAATCACTTCCAAAGAGTTCGTATGCCAAAACAGTGTCTTTCAAAAGAGGGTTCACAGAGATAGGCAACATAATTCACTGCCAATAAAAAACTCAGATCAGCAATATTATGGAAGAAAAATCCAATTAAAATCAACCCGGGGGTTTCCTCTGCTGACGTGGAATCACAAATTATTTTTCTTATCCCACACAGAGAGACTTTTCCCTGTACAGTCCCAGAAATGAAGCCGAAGTGTCAGCTTCAATATGAGAATTTAATTCTACATTTCCTTCAGCGGATCACTAATTCCAAGGTTCAGCATGCCTAAATGTTCTGTGGTTGAGTAGATTTTAGTGGTCTTTAAGAGATTACCTCAAATGCAACAGACTCTCAATACAAGACCAGAAATATTTTGAAAGAAAAGAAAAACACTCTCTACTTCTTTATAATTTAGCTTTCAAGAGCTTAAAATTATTTTAAAACATATTTTTAGTATCAAAATTGTGCCAGCTTTCAGACATGGGAGATGTCCTCTTCTTGTTTTGCAGACAACGTGTCATCAGTCAAGTATTTATTGGATCTTGAGTTATGCATAGCAATGTGCAAAGGCAGTTGGAGAACACGATAAAGAGGGAAGAGCTGCCTGCCCTCAGTGGACTTCCAGTTTAATTGGAAGCCCTTTGTTTCATGTAGTCTTCTAATTATTATTATTTTACTTCTTCTGGACATACAATTGTTTGACATACAATCAAACAACAGAAGAATCTTATCACTTGACCCATCTCAATTGTATAGGATGACTCCAATCACTGATCACTGGAACTTACTATCTGTATTGCAACTTTTTTTTTTTTTTGAAACAGGGTCTTGCTCTGTTGCCCAAACTGGAGGGCCGTGATGCCATCATATTTCACTGCAGCCTTGAACTCCTGGGCTTAAGCGATCCTCCCACTTCAGCCTCCAGAGTAGCTGGGATTACAGGCGTGTGCCACCACACCCAGCTAATTATTTCTTATTTTTATTTTTTTGTAGAGATAGGCAGTCTCACTATGTTGCCCAGGCTGGTCTCAAACTCCTGACCTCAAGTGATCCTCTTGCCTTGGCCTCTCAAAGTGATGATAGGTGTGAACCAATGCACCCGGCCTGTATTGCAACTTTTTACATGAAGTTGCCCAAGGATGTTTATTTTGTAAGGTGAGGGACACAAATGCCTATGTGTCCACGAGTGAAGCCAAAATCAGTGAGCAGAAGCAAAGGAGAGGGAGAGTGCCGAGCAGTGGCAAGTTAGGTCAGACAGGAGGTAACGGGCAGGAGTAGGGCTGAGAAGAGAGGAAAAGCATTCATTCCAAGGGAAGAAGGTAATAGATGCAAAGACACGAAGTGAGAATGAGCCAGGTGTGCGCGACGGCTGGGAAGCCGAGAGGGCTAGCTGTTCTCTTTGCTTTGGCGAAGATAAAGTTGTGCGGAGACACATTCGCACTGAACTTTAAAGTGTAGGAAACAGAAAGTGTTTTGTCCCCTTCGGAGAGTGTCCCATTTTCCACTCAGGCCACAGCCCTGACTCGGCGATCCTCCTTCAATGGGCGCTTATGTTCTCGCCAGGAAGGGCAGCCCTTGCTAAATGTTATGGTTTGGAAGGATCCTTCACAAGGATGGAAAACGGAGTTAATTCAATTAAGGCCTGGGGTCCTGGGCTTTGAACCAGCCACAGTCTCAATTTTATGAAAGGATGAAAAGTTAATTATTTGCCGAGTTTGAGTGAAGTCTACTTTGAAAATCCCTTTCCAAAAGAGTAATTTCCACATCGGCTTCCCTGTGGAAAATCAAGGCAGGTTGAACCAGGGTCATAAAGAGAACCTCAGGAACTGGTCTTCAGAGAGGTCCAGCACCCAGTGGCTCGCCTGTCTCCACACCACATTCGAAGGGCTGGGTGGTGTCTGAAGCCTCTATTTGTCCCCACAGGCTACTTCGAAAAATAGAAAAGGAAATATAAGTTGAATTCAGAAAGTCAAGGTTTTTAGGGTGCTTTTTTTTTTCTTTTTTCTTTTTTTTTGAGACAGAGTTTGGCTCTGTCACCCAAGCTAGAGTGCAGTGGTGTGATCTCGGTTCGCTGCAACCTTCGCCTCCCAAGTTCAAGCAATTCTCCTGCCTCAGCCTCCCGAATAGTTGGAATTACAGACGTGTACCACCACGCCCGGCTAATTTTTGTATTTTTAATAGAGATGGGGTTTTGCCATGTTGGCCAGGTTGGTCTTGAACTCTTGACCTCAGGTGATCCACTTGGGGAAGGTCTTAATAATTCATTTGATGGAGGGTTTCACTTCCCAACTGGCAGCTTCCTGGCTGCTTTTAATGTTTTTGTTTTATTTAACTTTAACATTTTAACTTTAAAAATCTTGTACACATATGTACATATGTTGATAATATAACAATAAAACAATTATTCTGGCTGGGTGTGGTGGCTCACACCTATAATCCCAGCACTTTGGGAGGCTGAGGTGGGTGGATCGTGTGAGCCCAGGAGTTTCAGAATAGCCTGGGCAACATGGTAAAACCCCATCTCTACAAAAAAATACAAAACATAGCCAGGCATGGTGGCGCATGCCTGTAGTTCGAGCTACTCAGAAGACTGAGGCAGGAGGATCACTTGAACCTGGAAGGCAGAGGTTGCAGTGAGCCAAGATCACAACACTGCACTCCAGACTGGGCGACACAGCCAGACCCTGTCTCAAAAAAAAATATATGTAAATAAAACAATTTTTCTGATGTAGAAAATATAAAGATAAATCATTCATAAGCCCACTGGCCAGATAATAGGCTAATGGTTTTGGTGTGCATACTTCCAAAACTTTAAAGTATTTATACCCTGATATATACACACACACACAAACACCACACAGGAATAAGCATGGGATCATATTTAAATACTTATCCTTCTGGCTTTGTTTTGCTTTTTGCAGCAATATATTATATCAGAGATTTATTTCCATGTAAATTGGGATAGCATAAGAATAAAGTGCATGGGTTCTCGGGAAAAAAAAAAAAACTTTGAGTTAATTGAGAAAACTTCTCAATGTTTTTAGCCCCAGTAAAAGTACAACCAGTCTCTGGTGTGGTTCTGTGGCTTCAATACAATATTCTCTGTAAGGCTCTTAGTACCCAAACATAATAATGCTCAGTGTTTTTGTCTTTGCATCAATGAATATAGATTTATGTCTTTTTTTTTAATGACAGCAAACTATTCTGTTGCAATTATGGCTGTACCAGGATTTGTTTTAGTTCATCCTTGATAGACATTTCAATTGTTTCTAATTTCTCACTCCCACGAATGGATCTGCAATGCATATTCCTTATATGCAACTTTCACAGCTTTGGTGTTGACATAGGCAATTGGAAAGAAATGCTTTCTGAGAGTAAGAAACATCATTCATGCCCCTTCCTCCTCAAAAGAGAGATTTTAACCTTACTAATAAATGTGCGTGGATAATTCCTAGGAATATGCTAGAAATGCTACTACAGAACCTAAATCCAAAGAAAAGAACATTTTCAAGTCAACACCTCCTGGCAAGAAGAGTGGACTTAAAATAAGGAGAATCCAGTTCTAGCTCTGCTGTAAGTTTTTGATCAACCCCAAAGAAATGACAAACTCTCTAGGCCTGCTTTCTCTTTCATAAAAAGAAGTTGAGTGAAGTGAACTAGAAGTTTCTTTACAAATGACTGTGGAATTCATACTCTGCGTGCATTGCTTGACAAGAACTCTTGCCATCAATACTATGACAAAACCTAAGTCCTAAACAAACTCTGGGCTAGGCCTAAAGGATTCCATGGTCATTTGTGTCTTTGCATTCAATTCTAGCGAAATGAGACAAAATGACATGCAAAATGCAAGTTTTTTTTTTTATCCACATGCTGAACACTGGGCAATCGATGCTGCATTCTATAACAGAACATATCTATGACAGAAGTTTATAAAAAAAGAGAAGTGCTTACAAACATCTAGCAAACAAATTGCTGAATCTTACCACGTGCAAGAAGGATTTCAAAGAGCTGTGGGGGACATTATGAAGTTAAAATATGATTTCTTGCCTTAAAATTGCCACCATGTGGTAGAAGAGAAAAAGTATGCCCATAAAATGATCTCTGAAAATAAAAAGGTTGATTATTTATGATTTTATACCTCACCTGGTTTTAAAAAAGGACTTAAAGACACTTCAGAAAGTGGCATATACTATCCAAAAGGCATTCAAATAAGTTAGAAAAACAATACTTACAAAATGGCAAGTACGGGTGCAAGATTAAGAATGGAATAATGTTCATGCACCCAATTCATTCCATCAAATGCTGTACGTCACATCTTTAACTATGAATTCTGCCATTCAATCCAGAGAAAGAGACAGATATTACACGTATTTATTAATAACAACAACCAAAATCGTTGTAATAACAGTTAATGCTCATATACGGTTTACTATGTGGTATGGCCGTCAATGCTTTAAGAATTTTCCATATAGATTAATTCATTTAACCTCATGATAAACTACAAAGTAAGCACTGTCATTATCCCCAACCTACCAGGAGAGTATCAGGCAGAGATTGGTCAGGTAAATTACCAAGGGTCACCCAGCTGGGAAGTCACAGAGTTAGGATTCAACTCCAAGCAGTTTTCAAAGTCTCTAAACTTGAAGCATCACAAAACTCTTCTCATATTACCTCCAGGTTATGAAACCAAGGAAAGGGGGTTTTCACTTTTGTTTTATTTCTTACACCTTTACAAATGCTCCAGTTTCTCTAGAAGCAAATATGTCAATATATTTTTTATAATCAAAAAAATAATTTTTTATATAAACAAGCAAGGCAGGATAAACTTTGGGCCTGTTCAGCAAACTCACCACAAAGAAACAGGATAATGAGTCACCTGTCATGGCGGGGTAGTCAGAAAGCCTTCCTGGAAAAGGTAAATCTTAAACGACAGGTAAGGCTGGGGAAGAAAGAATGGGGGAAACAGGAATTATAGGTAGAGTAGTATGTTTTTCAAGAGCAAAATTGAGCTTCTGAGCAAAAGTCACATGAAAATTCGGCTCAATCCCCACACAACCAAAAGACGTTGACCTTCCTGTATTGATAGATCAAAGAGAGAAAAATTAACTCAAAGAACTACACATTTTCCTTGCACATATTTTCGTATATCCGCAAAGACTCCAATGTCCTTTCAGGAAAATGGTAACCATTGGGGTCTGTGTGCTGTCTTTGTTTTTCCTTTTTCTTCCCACTTATCCATTCCTAAAGTCACAAATCTATGACTCAGATGAAAATAGCATAGCAGCAAAGGGAGGTGTTGAGGAGTGGGAGAGAGAAAAAGAGGTAAAGGCAATTAGTCTTTGGATCCTGTTCCTTGGTGATTTCTGCCATGACACCAAATTGCAAAGATGCAAAAACCCACTCTCATTAACAGGCTGGTGACGGATATGAGAAAGGTCACCCAACTGAAGCTACTGGAGGCTCCTTGTCTCTATGAATCCCAGGCAAACCAGAAAGGCCCTGCTAACAGATATTTTCAGAACATTCATTCATTTCAAAATCAGATCAGTGAAAGGTTGAGAATATTCTCTGGGAAATCTGGTCTGCCTTTAAGCAGAGGGTTCTAAATGCAGTCATTGACGCAGTGATTAAGGAGAATAATTATCTCTTCCCTTTATTCTGCCACAGAGAATTGCTAGAGGCCAAGAACCGATTAGTGCTGGCTAACAAATCCTACTCTACCCCTCCTACATCTCCCTGTACCCAATGGCTCCCAAATGAAAATGGACAAAATATTTTTCAGCTGAACTAATTCATGAAGCTATAAAACTAGCAGCCTTGCTTGCCATTCACCATTTGGGATTTAAAAACTCAAGAATAGGAGATTAGACAGTGTCTTGGCTTTATATGCTGTTACTACAATTAAATAAACAGCCCCCTGTGTGAATTAATCGTCTTGGTGCAGGCTAAAATAGTGCAAGAATCTAGGCGAGATTTTGAAAAATGTTTAGACTGATTTAGATCGACTAGGAATTGCTAATGGTTTTTATAGCTAATACTTTCAACTCCCTCCATCCAAAGCAAACATGCACACACACACACCCCTCAGGAAAGCAATGGTTGAGTCTCAGTTGTGTAAACTTGGTCTTGCAAAATGAAATTTTTTGTCTCTTGCTCCTAAACATCCCAACATGGCTCTGGAGACACAAAGACTGAAATGAGGATGATAGTCTTTTTTCAAAATTGAAGGCATATGTTTTATAACCCACCTGGTGTTCATTTTATCATGAGATCTTCTACCCCAGCCTTCAAGTGATTGTCAAGTAGTTATTGAAATAAAACATCAATGTGATAAAATGACTACAATTTACATGAAGACAGTCAGAGAATCTTATTCCTGAGAAAATCTCCAGCCTAAAACCGAGAGTTTCAAAATATAAACTCCAAGTGCTTTTAAAGACTCCCTTAAGAAAGTGGAGAGACGGAATTAAAGAATAGCAGTGTGTGTGTGTGTGTGTGTGTGTGTGTGTGTGTGTGTGTGTGTGTGAAGCCCATCATACTAATTTTTTAAAAATCTTTTTTCCCAGCTTCATTAAGATATAGTTGACAAGTAAAAATTGTCAATATTTATGGTGTCCTATATGATTGTTTTGATAGATGCACACATTGTGAAATGATTAAGTCACACTAATTAACATGTCCATCACCTCAATATCATTTTTTGTGTGTGTGTGGTGGTGACACTTAAGATCTACTCTCCTAGCAATTTTCAAGTATACAATATAACAACAGCATAGTTGCTGGAAAGGGGTCCCAATTCAGACTCCAAGAGAGGGTCCTTGGATCTCAGGGAGAGTCCACGGAGTAAAGCAAAAGCAAGTTTATTAGGAAAGTTAAGGAATAAAAGAATGGCTAAGCCATAGGCAGAGCAGCACCGTGGGCTGCTGGTTGGCTATATTTATAGTTATTTCTTGATTATACGCTAAACAAGGGGTGGATTATTCATGAGTTTTCTGGGAAAGAAGCAGGCAATTCTCAGAACTGAGGGGAACCCCCCCACCACCTGTGGCCTTTTTAGACCATATAGGGTAACTTCCAGATATTGCCATGGCATTGGTAAACTGTCATGGCACTAGTGGGAGTGTCTGTTAGCAAACTAATGCATTATAATTACTGTATAATGAGCAACAAGGACAACCAGAGGTTGCTTTCCTTGACATCTTGGATTTGGTGGGTTTTGGCTGGCTTCTTTACTGCATCCTGTTTTATCAGCAGGGTTTTTGTGACCTGGATCTTGTGTTGACCTCCTATTTCATCCTCTGACTAAGAATGCCTAATCTGCTGGGAATGCAGCCCAGCAGGTCTCAGCCTCATTCTACCCAGTCCCTGTTCAAGATGGAACCTCGAACAGGAACCCCTGTTCACTCTGGTTCCAACGCCTCTAACATAGTCACCATGTCATACAGTAGACTCCTAGAATTTATTCATCCTGTCTAACTTGACCTTTGTACCCTTTGACCAACATATCTGCATTCCCACCATATCATGTTAATTTGTTTTCATTGAAAAATAAAATGAGAGAAAAATTATACCCAATCCTTATGGGAAAAAAGATACAGACGTGCTGCCTCTGCAGAGGTGGCCTGATGATCCCAGCAAAGAGAATAGTGATGCTGAATTCAATTAGCTTAACTCTTGCAAGAAAAGAATGGAAAGCCCTATATACCACAAGCAGTGCATGTGATAGTCCTGGGGATTATCGAGGGAAAAGAACGAAAAATTAACAAGTTCAGCAGGAACTGTGATAGCCTGGGGTAATGAAGGAGAGTGGGACGCACTCAATGAAAGCCCCAAACACAGCAGCAGGTGGAGAAGTTGTTGACTTTATTTAGCATTAATTGCAGGAAAGCGTCTATAAAATGTGGTCAAAAATTATTAAACCCCTGATGTTATGCCAACATTATGCCATCCCCTGTTCCAAGGCAGGTGTATTATTCCTGGTCCCAAGGATTAAAGTAAATCATGGCTTTTCCATGTATTCTGAATATTGCATTTCATTATTTTTTACTGCCCTGTTTCTCTAGGTTTTTGTGGCTTAATAGGCTCTGCTATTTATAAACTCATCACGGGTTCCATGTTGCGGGTGGGAATGTCAGAAAAAGAATGTCCGTTCAACATTCCCTCTCCACCCTTAAATCTCTATGTGAACATACTTTACATACATTTCTGGAAACCAGTCAAGTCAAACATATTTACAGTGATGGCCACAGATACATCTCTCTCCTCCCGCTGGATTTGAGATACTTGCTTAGATTTAAGAGACTGATTTCAAGATACTCACTTGTGGTTATCTGAAGAAACCCAGATTTGCATACTTGATGTCCAAAACTTTGTTCTAGAAGCCACAAAACTATGCTAATCATTTCAAACAAAAGGGGAGCTTGAGTTTACCCACAAATCCAAAATGAATCCAAGCATACCTTTTGTCTGTGACAGGGTCTTGCTCTGCCACCCAGACATACTTTTAAAATCTCAATTAAAAATTAAAACATTCAAGTAGCATTTTGCAGAAGACTCTCAGTACTACCCAAATATTCCTGAAGGCCCCAAAATGATGAGATTCTACAGATAGGCTGAGAAAATAAAACAATGAAAAGCATGCCCGAGTCATCTTGCGAAGCCACTGTGCACACTGACCAGCCCAACCATTGGCCAACACCACCCAGGACCCAAGAGTCATACCAGGCAGAAAACAGCGGCCTCACTTCCTTATGTGTCCTGATTGGGGAGGTGGCCAAAATACTGTAACTGCAAGCCCCTTCTCACTCCCACTCCCTATTCTCCCTCTTTTCTGTATCTTTTTGTCTTTAGTTCTCAGAAAACAAAAGTACAGGCAGTCAAAGAATAACCTGAAAATGTTTCTTTGCCTCCTAGGATGCAGAGCAGCAGGCGGAGAAATAGAGAACCAGCAGCACTCTAGTGACAGCACAGCCCGGAAGTGGAGCTGGACGTGCATGCCAGTGACACTTGTTCAAATGCCAGTCGTAGTGCAGAGGGTGGAGGAAGAGAACTCAAGCTTGCAATCATGCTTTCTCAGTATTTCCCAGATTTTTTTTTCCTTTGTTACCTCCCTCCCAAGAAAACCTTGTAGATTTTTTTTCCCCTCATTGCCTTCCTCCCCATGAAATTTCATGCCACAGAAAAATGGGTATATATGTTTTCACACTCATTCACAAAGAACCAAATTTTGTCCGCTTGGTAGTATTTATCCCCCCTCTTGAGAATGCATGTGCCAGCCCCTTAGTCCCTGGGAGTCAGCTTATGTGTCTACAATGAATTTGTTCATCCTCTGTAAAGCAGGGTTTCTCAACCTTTGTACCATTGACATTCGGGACAGACAATTCTTTGTTGTAGGTGCCATCCTGTGCGATGGAGGGTTTTCGGCAGCATCCCTGGCCTCTAGGTGCCGGTAGCACTTCTATCCCCCATTCTCCTTTGTAACAACCAAAAATGTCTCCAGACCCTGCCAAATGTCCCCCAACAGGGCAGAATTGCCCCAGCTGACAACTGCTTCTCTACAGGTTAGGAATATAGCAGTGAATAAGACAGGCAAAGTTTCTGCCTAAAGTTTTGCTACTCAACAGTTGCTTGATCTTAATACCTCTTAACAGCTCTTGGTTGCTTTACCTCTCCAAGAAAAAAAAAAAATTAAATAATACCCAAGGTCCTCTCCAACTTTGTCATCCTTTGTGATCTCTTTGTGTGTTTTTAATTAAATATAATTGTTTAGAATGGCTTTTTTCCCCTAAAGGTTTGAACCCAAATCACATATACAATGGATTTTAAAAATAAACATAAAAAGCATGTGATAAATAAATCTTTTTTTAAAACAAATATATTCTTCCAAAAATCAGTGTGTAAATGATCTTATCCAGAGAAAGTTACACAAATACCGACTCCTTGTAGCTTTCAGTTCTGAGCAGCCCGAGACCTTGTAGCAAGCAGAGCAGAGAAACATACAGAACTGGACATACAATCGATTTCATGCTTGATGGTACAAAGCCATTGAAGAGTGTAATAAAATCACATTGAGCATGGAGATTTCATTGACTCTTTTTTTTAAAAAAAGGCTTCTCTTTTTTTTTTTTTTTTCGAATATAAACTCATGTTTTGCAATTCAAAACCCAGGGCCAAATCAAGTGATTGGAGTGGTAATAAAATGATAACTTATGTTAGCATCCACCTAACATAAAAATCATTTGATCTGCACCAAAAAAAAAAATCTTGTGGTGTTTATAGTGAAAAAGGTGTTGGTCCAAGTTAGGAAGTGATGTAGAGAAGTGAGGCTAGAAGAGTTAAATGTTGGGCAGGAGGCTGAGGCAGGAGAATCACTTGAGACCAGAAGTTAGATACCAGCTTGGGCAACATATTGAGACCCTATCTCTAAACTAAAAAAGAAAAGTTAAATGATGAGAGTAGAATCTTTCCATAGGCCCTTTTGGCAAGTGATAACAGAGCCCTTTGAATGTCATTAAAAATGTCCTAGACATTTTAGCTACTGCCAAGTCCTGTTTGCCCAGGGTCATGGAAATATTACATTCCTGAAGCTAGGAATAAACTCAGAATATCTCTGGGTGAAAAAGGGATTGAGATCAGTTTTTGATCTAGGAAATTGTGTGATATCTTGATGAACAGAGGTGAGAGTTATATGGATTCCTTTATCTGTGACCATGAACAGAGAATTCTATCTAGGTGGGGAAACTGAATTAATGTGAGGGCCCAAAACTAGGTCTAGGATTCATTTACCCTTTGAAGTGCTAATGTGCCGCACTTGCTTGATGTTTTTAATGGCAAAACCATTATCTAAGAGTATCAGTCCCAGCACTTTGGATGGCCAAGGCGGGCGGATCACGAGGTCAGGAGTTTGAGACCAGCGTGACCAACATGGTGAAACTCTGTCTCTACTAAAAGTACAAAAATTAGCCAGACATGGTAACATGCGCCTGTAATCCCAGCTACTCAGGAGGCTGAGGCAGGAGAATCACTCAAACCTGGAGGCAAAGGTTGCAGTGAGCCGAGAGCACGCCACTGCACTCCAGCCAGGGCGACAGAGTGAGACTCTGTCTCAAAAAAAAAAGAAAAAAAAGAGTATTGGTGACCCATGTGCTTTGGAAATTGTTTGTTTGTTTGTTTGTTTTGAGACAGAGTCTTGCTCTGTCGCCCAGGCTGGAGTGCAATGGCGTAATCTTGGCTCACTGCCCCCTCTGCCTCCTAGGTTCAAGCAATTCTCTTGCCTCAGCCTCCTGAGTAGCTGGGATTACAGGCACGCAACACCATGCCCGGCTAATTTTTGTATTTTTAGTAGAGACTGGGTTTCACCATGTTGGTCAGGCTGGTCTCGAACTCCTGACCTCATGATCCGCCTACCTCGGCCTCCCAAAGTGCTGGGATTACAGGTGTGAGCCACCACGCCTGGCCGGAAATTGTTAAACAACTGAGGAAGTACAATGAAGATCAAAATGACCCTCAAATTTTTTAAACTAGAGACCTTTATGCCTTGGATCACTTTAGAACAAACTAAAGAATTTCTCATGAAAACACCATTGCTTTCTTTCTTTGTGTAGATAGAGAAAGGAAGTGGGTTTCTCTTTTCCTCCTTGCCTGGCCAAATAGAATAAGCCAATTTTGATGGCCAAATCATTTTGAGAGAGGAGGATTTTAAGTTCTTAGAGCTTACAACTTCACTTCCCATCTTGAGGCTGGTTAAGCATCTAGGAAGCTTGTAAATATAGTCTGCTGACTTGTCTGTAAGCAAAGCTCTTTAGTGCTGGATCTCATTGAAAGAATGGAGGGAGCCCCTCAAAGTCATATTCCCATAGCCACTGGACTTTATCTTCCTATCCAAGGGGACCTAGGAATAGAAGTCTCATGTTGGCAAATTCAAATATTCCACGTGGGCTAATTAAGTGCCTGCTGTGGTCAACAACTGAAGAATGTTACCAGAAAGCCTAAATGGTTATTATCCTATTTTGAAGCCTTCTCACTCCCTGGCCAAAGTTAAAATAACTGGCTAAAGAACCAGGAACTTCTCCTAAAGAGGCATCCAAAGGGAAAGTCAAATAGCTCATAAAATCCTATTCCAGTCTGTAAAACAGCGAAAGAGACACTTAGCATTGGGTGTTGTTTCCTTGGTTCTCTTTATTTTATGAGGTCTCAATAAGTTTCCTGGGGCTGCTGTAAAAAAGATTTCTTTATAGTGGTTTGTAGGCTACATTCCTCCACCCACCCTCACACACACCCCCTCATTCCCGCCTCCTCTCCACACCTCCTCTCCCTTTGTTTGATTTATAAAACTTTTTCCATGTCCTGTGTCCTTTTTCCATGCTCTGTCAACTGACCCTTTTGCTCAAAATGCTTCTTTCCTCTCCAGGGCAGTGTTCACTGCTGATTGGGCCTGTCATAGTCCAAATTATAGGCTCACTGAGGCTCTCTGTTTAGACTTTTATTAACAAATGAAATATGCCAGTAATTCCTCAGAATTATCTGAAGTGGACGCTGTGGCTCTCTGTTTAAACTTTTATTAACAAATGAAATATGCCAGTAATTCCTCATAATTATCTGAAGTGGACGCTGTGATGTGCCGTTCAGACCTCCCTTCAGGAATGGAAACTTGATTTCTTCAGTTGCAGTTTGTGCTGGGATGGACCTCAGCTGTCAGCCTTCTTCCAGAAGTGCCCCCACTGGAGAAAGCTGCCTCACTGAAGGTTGTGCCTTCTCCCAAAGCAGCTCATACCGGCGACTCATCAACATGAAGTTCAAAGGCCCAACCTCCTCCCCCCTAGCCCTGGACAATTCGGATGGCAATTCTAGCTCCAGAGCTTCCTGCGGTTACTTCTGCATTGCAGCCCAGCATTTCCTTCTGCCCAGTCCTCCTCACTTCCCCTTTTGGTCACAAGATGGTGATCCCAGGAGCTCTCTGTCATGCCTGTCCTGCACTCTAATCTCTGTCTTGGAGTCTGCTTCCCAAGGAACTCAGCCTGTGACAACTGGTGCCAAGAATGGGCTGAGATAGCAGACACTAAGATGAGACTTTGGAACTTGATCCCCTTTCACCCAACTGGCAGTGAGGACCCCATCACTGGTGACAGATGAAGCACAGGTAGCCCTGGCACATGGAGCAGTGCGATTTTTGAACTTTCACCACTGGTGGACCGGGGTGGTGTAGCGGTGAAGGGACTATGCCAGCCAATGCAATGTATGAGGTCTTTAAAAAGGGACAACCATAGGACAGTAGAAGTGGGTGGCCATTGCTCTACTTGACTGACACTCCAGAAAACAACAACAACAACAACAAAAAGCTGAGTGTGATGAATCAGCAATTCAAAGCTAAGTGGGAAAACCAGAGGACTTCCTTGGTCACATCAAAAGATGCTCTCATTTCCTCTAGAAGAAGGTAAAGAAAGGAGAATACCAGGCCAAAGACGGTTAATTCCCAACCAAGTCAGAGTGGCTATGCCAAGGCCATGGCCCCAGCCCCTGTTGGAAAGAATGGGGTCTCAACTCATAAGATGAGGACATCTGGGTTGATGATACTCACAAATCTTGGATGCCCAGGTCCCCCTGAACCCTTTGAACTTGAAGAAGTTGTTCACTCTTCTTCCCAATGGGCTAATGCCTTCCCTTGCTTAAATGCAATTCCCAGGACTTTTTCCTTCAAGACAGCATGTGTAATCCTCAGGATCTGTTCCCCGCTCCTGTCCTGGTTAGTGGGTTAATAACTAGGGTAGAGTCACAGCACAACCCAGCCAGAGATGTACTGAACCTGCTGAGGGAGGAAAAGGACTACACCCTAAAGGCATTCTAGGACCTCATCAATATCTCCAGGCAAGAGTTAAAAGAGGACTCCTGGGACAGGAAGATGAGTGCTAGAATAAGGGAGCAGAACATAAATTTAGATAAAAGAGAGTTGTGGCGTTTTGTTTTTATATAGAGATGGTGATATGGTTTCGCTGTGTGCCCACCCAAATCTCATCTGGAATTCCCACATGTTGTGGGAGGTACCCAGTGGGAGGTAATTGAATCATGGGGGCTGGTCTTTCCCATGCTGATCTCATAATAGTAAATAAGTCTCACAAGATCTGATGGTTATACAAGGAGCAGTTTCCCTGCACAAGCTCTCTCTCTTTGCCTTTTGCCATCTGTGTAAGGTATGACTTGTTCTTTCCCTTCTGCCATGATTGTGGGGCTTCCCAAGCCACACAGAACTGTAAGTCCAATTAAACTTCTTTATTTTGTAAATTTCACAGTCTCAGGTATGTCTTTATCAGCAGCATGAAAATGGACTAATACAGTAAATTGGTACCAGTAGAGTGGGGTGTTGTTGAAAAGATACCCAAAAATGTGGAAGCGACTTTGGAACTGGGTAACAGGCAGAGGTTGGAACAGTTTGAAGGGCTCAAAGACAGGAAAATTTAGGAAAGTTTGAAATCTCCTAGAGATTTGCTCAATGACTTTGACAAAAATGCTGATAGTGATACGAACAGTAAGTTCCAGGCTGAGGTGGTCTCAGATGGAGATGAGGAACTTGTTGGGAACTGGAGCAAAGATGACTCTTATTATGTTTTAGCAAGGAGACTGGTGGCATTTTGTCCCTGCCTTAGAGATTTGTGGAACTTTGAACTTGAGAGAGATGATTTAGGGTATCTGGCAGAAAAAAATTTCTAAGCAGCAAAGCATTCAAGAGGTGACTTGGGTGCTGGTAAAAGAATTAAGTTTTATAAGGGAAGCAAATATAAAAGTTTGGAAAATTTGCACCCTGACAATGCTATAGAAAATAAAATCCCATTTTCTGAGGAGAAATTCAAACCAGCTGCAGGAATTTGCATAAGTAACGAGGAGCCAAATGTTCATCCCCAAGACAATGGGGAAAATGTCTCCAGGGATATCAGAGGTCTTCACAGCAGCCCCTCCCATCACAGGCCTGGAGGCCTAGGAGGAAAAAGTCGTTTTGTTGGTCAGGCCCAGGGTCCCCAGGCTGTGTGCAGTCTAAGGACTTGGTGTTCTGCATCCCAGCCACTCCAGCCATGGCTGAAAGGGGCCAACATAGAACTTGGGCCATGGCTTCAGAGGGTACAAGCCTCAAGCCTTGGCAGCTTCCATGTGGTGCTTAGCCTGTGAGTGTGCAGAAGTCAAGAATTGAGGTTTGGGGACTTCCACCTAGATTTCAGAAGATGTACAGAAACGCCTGGATGTCCAGGCAGAAGTTTGCTGCAGGGGCAGTGCTCTCATGAAGAACCTCTGCTAGGGCAGTGTGAAAGGGAAATGTGGGGTAGAAGTCCCCAGAGTCCCTACTGGGGCACCGCCTAGTGGAGCTGTGAGAAGACAGCCACCATCCTCCAGACCCCAGAATGGTACATCTATGGACAGCTTGCACCATGCACCTGGAAAAGCTGTAGACACTCAACGTCAGCCCGTGAAAGCAGCCGGGAGGGGGACTGTACCTTGCAAAGCCACAGGGGCAAAGCTGCCCAAGACCGTGGGAACCCACTTCTTGCATCAGTGTGACCTGGAAGTGAGACATGGAGTCAAAGGAGATCATTTTGGAGCTTTAAGATTTGACTGCCACGTTGGATTTCAGACTTGCATGGGGCCTGCAGCCCCTTTGTTTTGGCCAATATCTCCTATTTGGAATGGCTGTATTTTTACCCAATGCCTGTAACTCTATGGTATCTATGAAATAACTAATTTGCTTTTGATTTTACCAGCTCATAGGCAGAAGGGACTTCCTTTGTCTTGGATGAGACTTTGGACTATGGACTTTTGAGTTAATGCTGAAACAAGTTATGACTTTGGGGGACTGTTGGGAAGACATGATTGGTTTTGAAATGTGAGGACATGAGATTTGGGAGGGACCGGGGTGGAATGATATGGTTTGGCTATGTCCCCACCCAAATCTCATATTGAATTCTCATGTGTTGTGGGAAGGACCTGGCAGGAGGTAATTGAATCATGGGGGCAAGTCTTTCCCATATTGATCTTGTGACAGTGAATAAGTCTCATGAGATCTGATGCTTTTATAGTGTGTGGGGGGGTGGTTCCTGCACAAGCTCTCTCTCTTTACCTGCTGCCATCGATATAAGATGTGACTTGCTCTTCCTTGCCTTCTGCCATGATTGTGGGGCTTCCCCAGCCATGTGGAACTGTAAGTCAAATTAAACCATTTTCTTTTGTAAATTGCCTAGTCTTGGGTACCTCTTTATTAGCAGTCTGAAAACAAACAAATAAAGATGGGGTCTTGCTATGTTGCCCAGGCTGGTCTTGACTTCCTGGGCTCAAGCAATCCTCCTGCCTTACTGGTATGGGTGTACTCTTTCAGAAAATAGGATTTAACTCCCTGCAAGGACCCCTGGGAGATGGCATGAATGCATTGTTAGTATGGCTCCCCGGTGCATGGGAAAGTGATGGCCCCCCACTGAGTGAGGTAGAAGTGCCAGAATTGCCATGGCTGGCATTGGAAGAAGAGATAAACAGCCAGAGAAGGGGGCACCTTAAAGTGGCTGAAAGTCCAACCAGGGAACAATGTTCATGAAACAACTCAGAAGAATGACCATTTTCAAAGCAATGAGGAATGCTTTGCTGAGATGGACACCAGCCTCTCTAAGAAGTTCAGTGGTGACTCTTCCCTGTGGGACAGGGACGATGGGAGAAGATGCTGATTCAAAACTGGGCATACTAATAGCAATAGGAAGGTAAGACTACAAAACAATAGAGGCCGGGTGATAATGCTTAGCTGCCAGAAGTCAGGTGGATACAATTAACATCATAAGCAGCAAAGTGAGAGGGCAGCCAAGGTGCCCTAGCTTATAGAGACTGCAAGAAACTGATGGACGTGGAAAAAGAACGGAGAGGCCAACAAGAGCATGCTCAACATTTATAATAAAAACAAATCAAACATGGCTGATGAGATGAGGCCAGTTGCCCCATAAAAAGTCAAAATCCCTTGCCTACTTCTCTAATCTGAGCCAGTTTGGGGCTGTGGAACCTATAGATTGAGGAAGAAGTGGGATCCCCAGGAGGAAAGATGCTGCAACACCACTACAAGTGTATGCAGTAATGATTCCCCCAGTTCTTCCTCAGAGGAGCCTATTGCCATTTACTCAGGCACTGTACACAGGATAAAAGGGAATCCCCACACATTTTGAGGATTGTTGGACATAGAGTCTGAGCTGACATAAATAATCCACACATCTGAAACAGACTCATGGCCTCCACTGTCAGAATAAGAGCAAAAGGGGACCAGGAAATCAGTATGGTCCTGGCTCAAGTTCAGGTAACAAAGGGTTCACTGATGTCTTCAGCATCTCTGGTTGGTTAATATGATTTGGATATGTGTCCCCACCCAGATCTCCTGTTGAAATGTAATCTCCAATGTTGGAGGTAGGGCCTGGTGGGAGATGTTTTGGTCATGGGGTGGATCCCTCATGGCTTGGTGCTGTCCTCTTGATAGTGAATTCTCACAAAATCTGATTGTTTAAAAGTGTGTGCCACCTCCTCCCTCTCTTGGTCTTGCTCCTGCTCTTGCCATGTAACACACCTGCTTCCCCTTTGCCTTCCTCTATAAGGTTTCTGAGGCCCTCACAAGAAACCAAGCAGATGTTGGTGCCATGCTTGTATAGCCTGCAGAACCGTAAACCAGTTAAATCGCTTTTCTTTAAAAATTCACAGTCTCAAGCATTCCTTTACAGCAATGCAAGAATGGCCTAACTCTGCGGTCATTTCTCCAGTCCCTGAATGTATGAATGGAATAGATACACTGGGTATTTGGCCCAAATTCTCATAGTGGGTTCTTTACTTATGAGACAAGAGCCATCGAAGTAGCGAAGGTAGAAGCCTCTGAAACCGCCCTCCTGGACAAGATAATAAATCAAAATGAATATATTATTTTAACGAATTCAGCAGAAATTAGTGCAACTTTAAAGACTTAAAGAATTAAATCAGGGGTCAGCAAACTATAGACCACCCTGGCATGCTATGTGTGAGCTTTGCACTTTTGAATGGTTGCATTTTAAATGATGATGTAAGTACCTACATAATAACTTCTGTTTTGATGCTTGGCTCACAAAAGCTAAAATATTTACTAGCTGGCACATTACAAGAAATGTTTGCCAAGCTCTACATTAAAGAGAGGTCCCTATCTTTTCTCTATTTACTTACCAGTCTGCATTTTGCACAAAACAGACAGATCCTGGAGGTTAACAGTGAACTACAACAAACTCAACCAGTAGTAGCCCAATTTGCAGCTACTTTGCCAAATGTGGTAGCTTTGCTAGAGCAGATTAACATGGGTCCTGGAGATGGTATGTGGTCATTTTCCTGAGGAACGTGTTCTGCTCCTCTTTTATTAGAAAAGAAAGTTAGAAACAGTTTGCTTGGCTGGGCATGATGGCTCATGCCTGTAATCCCAGCACTTTGGGAGGTCGAGGCGGGCAGATCACAAGGTCAGGAGATCGAGACCATCCTGGCTAACACAGTGAAACCCCATCTCTATTAAAAATACAAAAACTTAGCCGGGCATGGTCGTGGGCACCTGTAATCCCAGCTACTCTGAAGGCTGAGGTAGGAGAATGGCATGAACCCGGGAGACGGAGCTTGCAGTGAGCGGAGATCACGCCACCGCACTCCAGCCTGGGTGACAGAGCGAGACTCCATCTCAAAACAAAAAGAAAAAAAGAAAAAGAAAAAGAAAAAGAAACAGCTTGCTTGTCTTCAAGGGATAACAAAATAAATTCACAGTTTTGCTCAAAGGCTATGTTAACTCCCTCACCCTCTGTCATAATAGTCTGAGGAGATCTGGGCCGTTTAGACAGTTCATAGAATTACACACTGGTCCATGGTATTGATGACATTGTGCTAATCAGACCAGATGATCAAGAAATAACCCGCACACTGGAGGCCGTGGTAAGATCCACATGCTCTCAGGATAAGCGGGAAATCCTACAGAGATACAGGGACCTGCCACGTCAGTAAAGCTTTTAGGGTTCCAGCAGGGAGGCATTTTAGCACAGAGGTCAAGACAAAAGTCTTGGCTGTTCTCTGCGAAACAAAGAGTAGATGCTCAGAAATTGAGAGTTAATGTGATTATGGTACTGATGATAATTATAACTTTTGATGTTTGGAAGGCCTAGCCCTGCATCTGCTGTTAACATTCCCATATCTTTATGTTATTAACTTTGTTACGCCATGTGGCAATGTGATGCCTTGGATCTAGAATCCTGGAGCTTGATCAAATGTTGGCTCTGCCCTCTTAGGGATTGTGAAACTTTGAGCATGTTACTTCACATCTCTCTGAAATATGTACATTCTCCCCTGTTAATGATCACTTCGGATTAGATAATATCTAACATATCTTCCATCTTGAATGCTCCATTGTGGTAGCTGCTACTACATGCTTCTATTTAAACTTACACTTAAATGAATTTAAATTAAATTAAAATTCAGTTCCTAGGCCACACCAGCCACATTTCAAGTGTTCAATAGTCACTCAAAATAAAAATATTTAAACAATAGTTTAAATATTTTTGAGATGAAATGGTACTGTGCATTTTGAGGGACAATAATGTCATGGCTAGTGTCTACCATGTTGGACAGCAGAGATAAAGAATATTCCCATCACCAAAAAAGTTTCTTTGTACATTGTTGCTTTAAAATGCTATCATAATATATTCCAATCTGTTTAAGTTCAATGAACATGCACACACATATGTAAATAAAATATACCCTAGAGCTAACAGAGTACTAAATCAGTCATACCATAAGGGCTCAGTACAAGGACATTAATACATATTACATCAAAGTTATAATTACAATAACCTTATGAAATTGTTGCAATCATTCCATTTATAGATAAGAAATCTTAGTTTTCAAAGTTACCCCTCTGCTCACTGAGCTAAATGCACATCTGATTGCCTCCTTTGGAGAGCCTAATCAGAAACTCAAAAGAATGCCACCATTTGTCTCTTATCTACCTATGGCCTGGAAGCCCCCTCCCCGCTTCGAGTCTTCCCACCTTTGCTTTGAGTTGTCCTCCCTTTCCAAACGGAACCAATGTTCATCTTGCATATATTGATTGATGTCTCATATCTCCCTAGAATGTATAAAAGCAAACTGTGCTCTGACCACATTGGGCACTTGTCAGCAGGACCTCTGAAAGCTGTGTCACAGGCGCACATCCTCAACCTTGGCAAAATAAGCTTTCTAAATTAACTGAAACAACAAAAAAAGAAATCTTCATTGTTTCAAGTGACACTTGCAGCCTCTTACAGCTCACTTGCAGCCTTAACCTCCTGGGCTCGAGTGATTCTCCCACCTCAGCCTCCCAAGTAGCTGGGACTACAGCTGTGTGCCACCACACACCACAACTGGCTAATTTCCTTTCTTTCTTTCTTTCTTTTCTTTTCTTTTTCTTTTTTTTTTTTTATGTACAGACAAGGTCTTGCTATGTTGCCCATGCTGGTCTTGACTTCCTGTGTTCAAGCAACCCAACCCACCCTTGCCCCAGTCATACATCTAAGAAGTGGTGAAGTAAAGATCCAAACCCTTTTTTAAGTCCTCATCCTTGGGTACTGTTTCCTACTGTCCCCTAACGTGCTTAGATGCTGATTGCAAGTACAATGCAATGATCTTCTAAATTCCAACATGAGAGATTCTCAGGGGCTGGAACTTAAGCAGCCAGGAACTGGCTTTCAGGCCCTTGGAGGCAAAGGCTTGCCTTGTTTTCCTCTTGGCTCTCAGGGCAGCTTTTCAGAAACAAAGGGAACACTGCTTGGAAAGGCTTCGTTCTTTCTGGCTTTCCAGTCAGTTACTTCTTGCCTCAAGCTGACATTGTGACCACTTTGTGCATGTCTCCCCCCGTCTTCATGCATATCCCCCTTTGTTAACACACACATTCACATACATGCACACACACATATATTTTTTCTTATACTGTAGCCTGAAAATGGCATAGATGTCTGGATGCTGTGTTGTTCCATTAATTTAATAATAATTCCAAAAATATTTTGCTTTCATCCTATATGCCTCTTTTAAAGTTTGCATAAGTGCACGTGTTTGTGTGTAAAAAAAAAGGCTGCCTCATTTTTAGGGTTAGAGGTTCAGAAGAATTCCTCGACACAGGCAAGTTGAGAACTGAATTTTGTTTTGGAAGGAAAAGGGGGAATCCCGTGTGTGAGTTGTGAAATCTAACTGACTGAAGTTCAACTGGATTTAAATATTTTTGAGATGAAATGGTACTGTGCATTTTGAGAGACAATAATGTTGCTTAAAAATAATCTGGCTTGGAATTAGAAGACCTCAGTTTTGGTACTAACTCTGCCATTCATAGATGTAGGACTTCAGGCAGACAGTTAACTACTGAGTTTCATTCTCCTCACCTAAAATGGTAATTGTGATAATACTGGTTTTAGCAGATGATGTAGTGTATGGCTACATCCATACTGGATGTAGTGAATGCTGTAATATATGGCTCAGACTCCCATTCAAGACCAAGATAATTATTTTCTAGGTGGAGGAAATGATTATTTTTAATTTTTTTAATTAAAAAAGTTTTACAGACAGGGCCTTATTCTACCACCCAGGCTGAAGTACAGTGGTGCTATCATAGCTCAGTGTAGCCTTGAACTCTTGGGATCAAGTGATCCTCCTGCCTTAGCCTCCCAACTAGTTTGTCTTACAGGCATAAGCCATCACACTTAGCAAGGAAATATTGCCTGCTGACAGCTCACAGGCAAGTCTGTCCCCAGGAATTGCCCTCAGCCTAAAGCAATCACCTTGCCCAAGCTTATACACCCTTACCAAGAATAGCCCACATACAAAGACTGATGTGTGTAACACAGAGATCCAGTCTTTTTACCTGAATTTGGGATCTCTGAAGTGCTATCCCAGCTCTAGATCCCCATGGGATCAGCTGATAACTACATTTCAATCCAGTTCCTCCCTTTGCCCAATTCTGCTTTTCTCACTCCTTCACAGATGGTAGCCTCATGAGCCTTCTCCAAGAAATCACATGTAAGCAAATCTCCGTCTCAGAGTCACCTGGAAATCACCTAGATCCATGCTACAAGTCAAAGTTTTGTTTTCTCATGCTCATAACACAAACATCAGGAGAAATGTACTATTAAAAATATGTTTTCTTTTTATACTGAAGTGTTTTTTTTCTGAAATATTCAAATCAGGAGAAAACTTTGAAAGATTTAACTCTTTATGTACCAATAAAATAACTGTATTCTGGATGCAACAATTGAAATATTTAGTGTCTTGGCCATTTTAATAGCATCTAAGGTGAGAGTTAGGATAACATAACCTGTTTTAGAGTTTTAAAATAAAATCATCAGAAAAACTTTTTTGTATGTTACCCAAGATACCTCATGCTATAACACTTATTACTCACAGTCTCCATTTCAAGATGTCTTTCCCAGCATTCACAGTCAAAATGAATCATTCTTTCCTTACTGCCCCTGTAAAAGACAAGCATAGTTATTTTCATATATGTTTTTCTCCCCCATGGGATTGTGATATTTCCATAAGGCAGAAACTATGTATTATTCACATTTTATCCCCCAGAATTAAGTACATTACTTTCATTTAGGAGGCTGCCTACAAATGTTAGCTGATTGTCAGTCTGGGTAATTATAATTGTTATAGTTTACATATATTTAGAGGGCCAATTTTCCCCAATTTTCTCTGAAGACTACAAGAAGAGAAAATGTCTTAAACTGAGGGCTGAGAGATTCAAGAATGAGGTAAACAAATATTTTTATAAGTACGATATAAAGAAATATTTTTATAATTGTAAGGCTTATTATATGTTAGAAATGGCTACTAAAACCCAAACATTTCTGGCCAATTGATCCTTGGCAAGGGTGCCAAGACCATTCAAAGCGGGAAAGAATAGTTTCTTCTACAAGAAGTGCTGGGACAACTGGATACCCACAGGTGAAAAAATCAACTTGGACTCCTACCTCAAACCATATACAAAACTTAACTCAAAATGAATTAATGACTTAAATATAAAAGCTAAAACCATAAAACTCTGAGAAGAAAACATAGAGTTAAATCTTCATTACCTTGGATTTCTCCATCGATTCTTATATATGATACCAAGAACATAAGCAACAAAAGATAGGACAGATAAACTAGACTTCATCAAAGTTCACACTTCTTTTTTTTTTTTTTGAGACAGGGTCTTCCTCTGTCACCCAGGCTAGAGTGCAGTGGTTCTATTGCAGCTCACTTGCAGCCTCAACCTCCTGGGCTCGAGTGATTCTCCCATCTCAGCCTCCCAAGTAGCTGTGACTACAGGTGTGTGCCACCACACACCACACCTGGCTAATTTTTTTTCTTTCTTTCTTTCTTTTTTGTAGAGACAAGATCTTGCTATGTTGCCCATGTTGGTCTTGACATCCTGTGTTCAAGCCACCCTCCCACAGGGATGACAGGTGTGAGCCACCACATCTAGCCAAAATTCAAAACTTTTGTGCATCAAGAGACATTATCATGAAAGTGGAGAGCAAATCCACAGAATGGGAAAAATATTTACAAATCACATATCTTATAAGAATCAAGTATCCAGAATATATTAAAAATACTTATAACTCAACAATGAAAAGATAAATCAACAGAAAATGGGCAAAGGACTTGAATAGACATTTTCCCAAAGAAGATATATAAATGGCCAACAAGTACATGAAAATATGCTTAACATACTTGCCATTAGGGCAATGTAAATCAATGCCACAATGAGATACTACTTCAAACCCACTAAGATGGCTGTAATAAAAAAAGAATCTCCACCAGTGTTGGTGGGGATGTGGAGAAAGGAGTACTCTTGTACATTGCTGGTAGGAATGTAAAATGGTTCATTTTACAAATATACCTGTGATGGTTTGTTGGTTCCTAAAATGTTAAACATGAAATTAGCATATGACCCTGAGATTTCGCTCCTGTAAACATACTCCAAAGAACTGAAAACAGAAGCTCAAACACATATGTGTACACACATGTTCATAGCAGCAATATTCACAGTAGTCAAAATGTGGAACAGCCCAAATGTCCATCAGTGAATAAATGAAAAAACTAATTGTAATAAACGCATATACTACTCAGCCATAAAAAGGAATGAAGTACTGTACTAGACCGTTCTCACACTGCTATAAAGAAATACCTGAAACTGGGTAACTTATAAAGAAAAGAGGTTTAATTGGCTTATGGTTCTGCAGGCTGTACAGGAAGCACAGCTGTGGAGGCCTCAGGAAACTTTCAATCAGGCATGTTTTACATGGTCAGAGCCGGAGGAAGAGAAAGAAGGGGGAGTTGCTAAACACACACACACACACACACACACACACACACACACACCCCCCAGATCTCCTGAGAACTCACTCATTATCAGGAGAACAGAAAAGGGGAAATCCACCCCCATGAGCCAATCACCTCCCACCAGGTCCCTCCTCCAACACTGGGGATTGCAATTTGACATGAGATTTGGGCAGGGACACAAATCCAAGCCAAATCAAGTACTGACACATGCTACAACATGGATGAACCTCTAAAACACACTAAATGAAAGAAGCTAGACACAAAAGATCATCTACTGTATGATTCTATGCTATATATATATATATATATATATTCAAAACTTTTGTGCATATATATATATACGATGTTGGTGCAAAAGTAATTGTGGTTTCTTTTGCACCTACCTAATACATAAAACATCCAGAATAGATAAATGTATAGAGATAGAACACAGATTGATGATAGTCAGGGGATAAAAGGAGTGCAAAATAAAGAATAATTGCTTAATGTGTTTTCCTTTGGGGTGATGAAAATATTACAGAACTAGAAAAAAGTGCACAACAATTGTGAATGTAATAAATGCTACTTAATGGTCACTTTAAAATGTTTATGTTCTATGAATTTAACCTCAATAAATTACAGTATTTTAAAATGTTGTAATGATTACTAAGAGAGGTTTTGCAATTTCTTACGTGTTAGCCGTCTAGACTTTGTAGGATTGTTTGGACGCTTTGTTGCTCTAAAGTCAAAGGAATGGTAATCCTTTGCCCTTCCAGGTCCTTTCGAAGTTGGCAGATAGCAAACATCAGTATTATTCACCAATATCTTCTTCTCCTCTCTTTTCAGACATGTGAAGAATGACACTTCCTGTGTCCCCTTGCATTAAGAAGGGCCATGTAACTAGTTATGGCCAAGGAGAAGTAAGCACAAGTTATATGTATGATTTGAGGGGTGAGAGATTGTCCATGTTCTTCTCTTCTGCCATGAAAAAAGGGAAAACAATAACATGGGTGGAGGTAGAGGTTTCACAACATTGAAATCATCTAGAATGCTGAGTTCCCAATGGAAGAGAGCTGTCCTGCAGAATAGCTTGGACCTGAAGTGAACTTTAAAAATGCAAGAAACAGACTTTTACTGTGTCACACTACCAAAACGTTGGCAATGCTTGCTATTCCACATAATAGCCTATCCCTAACACAAGTGGTCCATGGAAAGAGAAGGTTTAAGGTTTGTGTTTTCTAAGATTGTTCATGTTAAGACTGTGCCTTCCCTTTAGTAGGCTGGCTAAAAAGAAATAAAACACACTGGTACAGGGTTAACAATAAATGTTAGATTTTAGACATGCCATTTGTAATGCTTAAGAACAATTAACAAACAAGAAAACATCATAAAGAAGAAGCCTTGCAGAGAGACTTTCAGAACAATGCATAAATATCCATGCCATTCAGGAGAAACCACATCTCCTCTGTCTCCTTCTCTGCTAGTTCACCAGTGGGGTTGGAGTACAGGGTTCATAGGCTGTTCCTCCTCAGGGCATCTCTCTCAGAAATCGTCTGGTAGCACAAAACCAGGAAGAAATATCTAGGCCAGGTGAGTGTCACCTCTTTTTAAATATAGCCCTTGGTTTATTTATCTCTTTGAGAGTACTTCAAAGTCACATCGGTGAGATTATGAGATATTCATCTTGAAAGGATACAGAAATTTCCTTGGCCTCAGGTAGACTCTGATTTCTGGTTGTCATTCTACAAAGAGGTAGGGAGAAGACAAGAACAAAATCAGGCTGCACGTCTGTCTCATTTTCAGAAAGGAAGAAAGTGAACTGAATGCTAAAAATGCAAACAGTGCCAGGCGCGGTGGCTCACGCCTGTAATCCCAGCACTTTGGGAGGCTGAGGCGGGTGGATCACGAGGTCAGGAGATCAAGACCATCATGGTTAACATGGTGAATCCCCGTCTTTACTAAAAAAAATACAAAAAAAAAAATCAGCCGGGCGTGGTGGCGGGTGCCTATATAGTCCCAGCTACACGGGAGCCTGAGGCAGGAGAATGGCGTGAACCCAGGAGGCGGAGCTTGCAGTGAGCCGAAATCCCGCCACTGCACTCCAGCCTGGGTGACAGAGCGAGACTGTCTCAAAAAAAAAAAAGCAAACGGTATCTGATATACTAGATGTCAGTTAAGGGAATCTGGAACAGAAATTTGAGGGCGACTCGTTTCATCCAGCAGATAATCTCAAGGCTTAAGTGAAGCCCTTTATGTCGAAAGAAATTGCTATTGAACCATGTTAATTCATCTGGAAAATCCAAGAAAGAAAGTTTACTGAATTATCTTAGAATTTAAGCTGCGGAGTCAGATGATCTGGGTTCAAAGACTAGCTCATATATGGACTACATGTGTAATCTCAGGAAACTTAATTCGTCCGTTGATACTTCTGTTTTATCATTTATGAAATGGAGTAATTATGCTTAAGAGTATTTTGTTTGTTTGTTTGTTTTTGAGACGGAGTCTTGCTCTGTCGCCCAGGATGGAGTGCAGTGGTGCGATCTCGGCTCACTGCAAGCTCCGCCTCCCGGGTTCACACCATTCTCCTGCCTCAGCCTCCCGAGTAGCTGGGACTACAGGCACCCGCCACCACGCCCGGCTAATCTTTTGTATTTTTAGTAGAGACGGGGTTTCACCGTGTTAGCCAGGATGGTCTCGATCGCCTGACCTCGTGATCTGCCCGCCTCAGCCTCCCAAAGTGCTGCGGTTACAGGCGTGAGCCACCATGCCCTGCCGCTTATGAGGGTTTTTGTGAGGATAAAATGAGTTTATGTGTCAAGTGTTTACAACAGTTCCTGGCACACAGAATGTCCTACATGAGAGTTTGCTGACTATTATAAGGAGTTAATCAAACACCTGAAGGCTTTGGTGGTGAGGACTGGCTTCGAAGTCATATCTGAGTTTTAGTCCTGCAGCTGTGTGACTTTAGCTGGCCAAACTCTCTGAGTTTTCATTCTTCCCCTATCACCTGCACAATATTTTTGGGAGGGATTGAGCAAAGAAAGGATTCAAATAGTTTAGCACAACAGGTGATAATGAGTGAGCTCTCATGAGATCTGATGGTTTAAAAGGGTGTGGCAGGCTGGGTGCGGTGGCTCACGCCTGTAATCCCAGCACTTTGGGAGGCCGAGGCGGGCAGATCGCGAGGTCAGGAATTCAAGACCAGCCTGGCCAACATGGTGAAACCCCGTCTCTACTAAAAATAAAAACTAAAAAAATTAGCTGGGCCTGGTGGCACGTGCCTGTAATCCCAGCTACTCAGAAGGCTAAGGCAGGAGAACTGCTTGAATCAGGACCCGGGAGGCAGAGGTTGCAGGGAGCCAAGATCGTGCCACTGTACTCCAGCCTGGGCTACAGAGTGAGACTCTGTATAAAAAAAAAAAAAAAAAAGAAGTGTGTGGCAGTTCCCCCCACCCCCAGCTTCTCTCCTGCCACCATGTAAGTTGTGCCTTGCTTCTCTTTCACCTTCCGCCATGACTGTAAATTTCCTGAGGCCTCCCCAGCCATGCAGAACTGTGACTCAATTAAAACTCCTTTCTTTATAAATTACCCAGTCTCGGATAGTTCTTTATAGCAGTGCAAAAATGGACTAATACAGTATACTAGTTCAAAAATAGACAGAGTAAAAATTTCTTCCCATGAGCTCTACCAAAAATCTCAGAATTCACTCTCATTAGACTAACATGATGACATGCTCACCTTTGAACTAATCAGTGTGACCTACAGAAATGTACATGTTAATTATTCTGAGCTAGACAGAGTGGTGTTTTTCTGCTCCAATCCCAACACTGAGTCTGGGAATTCAAAAGTAGTTTTCCAAGAGAAAATGGAAGTACTATGTTGCTATTTGAAGCAGAGAGAATGGAAACTGAGCAGGCAAATAGACCATCTTTCTACTAAAAAAAAGGTATGAATGGAGGAAAGAGAAAAATAAAAGGAGATACCTGGCAAAAGACTCAGAAAAGCTGGGGCATTAGAAGTTGCAACCAGATTTTCACATCCTAAAATCCATGGTAGGATTTTAACTTGGAGTTGTGTGTTCAGTGGTAGGTAATGGATTTTCTACTGTTGTATTCAGACAGGTTCCCTTGCCTGGTTCCTACCGATGAGCAGCCAACAGGAGTTAGCTGGGGAGTTTTTTGGTCACAGGGAACAGCAGTGTCTACTGTATTTTATGGGAATTAAACCTGTAATCTAACTGTGAATAATCAGAGACTGAAACTTAGGATAGCTGTTTGCTACAGAACCAAAATAAAAGCAAATTTATCAGGATGTGTTAGCCTACAAGTAAAAGAAAATCCATATTCAAATGGCTGAAATAAAAAGGAAATTTATTTAGCTAGGAATGCAAAGACAGGGCAGGTTCCAAAAAATATGTAAAAACTGATTTGTTAAAACTTTATTTTCTGGCCAGCTGTGGTGGCTCATGCCTGTAATCTCAGCACTTTGGGAGGCTGAGGCAAGAGGATTGCTTGAGGCCAGGAGTTGAAAACCAGCCTGGCCAACATAGTGAGACGTCATGTATACAAAAATAGAACAACTTAGCAAGGCCTGGTGGTATCCACCTATAGTCCCAACTACTTGGGAGGCTGAGGGGAAAAGACTGCTTGAGCCCAAGAGTTTAAGACTGCAGTGAGTTATGATCGTGCCACTACACTCCAGCCTGGGCAACAGAGCAAGACCCCCATTCAAAAAACCCCACAAATCTTTATTTGTGTTTCCACCCTCAATATCTCCTATAGCTTAAGACTGATGGTCACCAGATGGCTGCAAGTAGCTTCATGCTCCCTTGCTCAGGCCTAGCATAAGAAAGAAAAATCTCTTTCCAAAGCACGAAACATAAGTTTTCCTTTTTTGGTCTGCAAGAATTAAGGAAGGTCATGCAATATTAGGGACATACTTTCACTACAAATAACATTGGTTATCGGAAATTCAAATATAACTGGGCATCCTGTATTTTATCTGCCAACTCCAGATCTGATTGATTTAGATTTACCCAAAATGTCCTCTAGAGGGAGGTAGGGAAGACACAGGAACAAAATCAGGCTTTCAGTGTCTGTCTCATTTTTAGAAAGGAAGACAGTAAACCGAATGCTAAAAATGCATACAGTGTCTGCCACACTGTATGTCAGTTAAGGGAATTTGGAACAGAAACTTGAGGATGAGTTGTTTTATCCAACGGATAATCTCAAGGCTTATACCCTGGATTTGTAAAGTATTATAACTCAGTATAATTGTACAAGTATGTATTTAATACTTTTTAATCAGTGAGACACTCTTGAAGATTCCAGGGGACCATTGAGTCTCTGCCTCCAACGTGCTTCCAGTATAATAGAGGGAATTAAATAAGCACAGGACGTGAGGAGCACCCTGAAAAAGATACAGAGAGCCATGAGGCTCCAGAACAAGGCTTCCCTAGCAGAGCCAACCTCGAAAACATGCCTCAAAGGATATTGAATAAGAAGGGACATAATAGAGAACTGGGACATAAAGACCAGAAAAATATTTTAGGGCTAATTTTTACAGAGAAATTTCAATTCAAATTGGAAATGTCTACAAATTATCCAATAGTGAATGTGGCAAGGAAGATTTTCGAGTGGTGGTGTGGTACGATTGAAGCTGCATTTTGAGAAAAATCAATCTGATAGCAATGTGTAGGATGAATTGGGGTGAGGACAAGACCATCAGTGAAATGGTCTAGAACAATACTATCAGATCTGAAACCCTCTTTTGGTACCTAGATTTTGTAAAAGCTAGTTTACTCTCTTGAAATGAAATTCAGAGAATATAACCATCCTGTAAACATAATTCTAGGAAATTTAGTAAAAAACTCTAACTGTAATAGAAATAAAAAATAATTCCTTTAATAATAAAACTTACATTCTACTATGAGTGTCAAACTACAGACCCAATACATCTTTCCACCTATTTTTATATTGACTATGATAAAAATGCACAATATAAAAATTGGCAATATATAATGAGAAAATGACTGTGTCCAAAATGGAATGCAACAGCCACCAAACCATGTCTTCAATCTACCATGTCCAGAAGGTCTTGAGAACACTTACACCCTAGCAGAGTGAGACAATCTCCCATTCTAAACAAATCTAAACAGACCCAATACAACTTTCCACCTATTTTTATATTGTTCATTGTTTCATTTTTAAACACTTTATTAGCCTGCTCTCATGCTGCTAATAAAGACATACCCAAGACTGAGTAATTTATAAAGGAAACAGGTTTAATGGACTCACAGTTCCACATGGCTGGGGAGGCATCACGATCATGGTGGAAGATGAAGAGTGAACCAAAGGCACGTCTTACATGGTGGCAGGCAAGAAAGCATGTGTAAGCAAACTGCCCTTTATAAAACCATCAGATCTCGTGAGACTTATTCAGTATCACAAGAACAGCATGGGAAAGACCCGCCCCCATGATTCAATTACCTCCCACCAGGTCCCTCTCACAACACATGGGGATCATGGGAGCTGCAATTCAAGATGAGATTTGGGTGGGGACACAGCCAAACCATATCAAATGCTTATATTTTAAATAATCACATAAGTTACTGGCTTGCAAAGCATAAAGTATTTACTATCTGGCCCTTTACAGAAAACTATTGCTAAGCTGTCAGGAATAACTACAGAATGTGCGTGACCGCAAAGTAAAATCGAGGGCTCCTTGTTCAAAAATTATTAAGAACAATACAGCAGTCAACCAAGAGCAGAATTCACATCCATGAAGCCAGCCCTCTCTGTTCTAGTACAGAAATACTCAGACACAACTCCACTACCAACAAAATGAACTAGTCAGATATGTGTACCTGTGAATGCACCAGTTACAACTACAGACAAAAACAAATAGGACCATGCATAATGCACAACCCTGGGTAGTAGCCCCAATACAAATGTGATTTATTGGCAGCTCAAGTACGAGGGTGGTGTTTCCACTCCTGATGATTTTTTTTCATTGCTAACAACTCTTGGGGAATTTTCAAATAATATAATCTTGGGACAGGCGAGGTGGCTCACGCCTGTAATCCCAACACTTTGGGAGGCCGAGATAGGCAGATCACGAGGTCAGGAGATCGAGACCATCCTGGCTAACATGGTGAAACCTCGTCTCTACTAAAACTACAAAAAATTAGCCGGGCGTGGTGGTGGGTGCTTGTAGTCCCAGCTACTCGGGAGGCTGAGGCAGGAGAGTGGCGTGAACCTGGGAGGCAGGGCTTGCAGTGAGCCAACATCACGCCACTGCACTCCAGGCTGGGCGACAGTGCAAGACTTTATCTCAAAAAAAAAAAATATATATATATATGTGTGTGTGTGTAATATTCATTATATATATGTATATATATACTATATAAAATATATATATAATATAATCTTTCTTCAATTTACATGAAAGTTGCATTTCTGGAATACTCATGGAATATTAAAACATAAAGAACTGCACTACGTGTGAAGCAGAATAAGCTTGTAAGCTCAGATAATTATTAGCAACTTTTATATGACTATTCAATGACATCTTTGAAGGGTTGTGTGGGGGCTCAGAACAATCGTTTGCTGTGAAGCTCTGGCCAATACACTGCAAAACAGATAGCGCCACTGACCCCAATGTGCCAGACATCAGTAGTATCTCCAGTGCCTCTCCTATTGTAACACCCACAAAGCCCACAGTCATTTTCAAACCACGCTGTCAGGGGTGGTACTACCCAAGTTGACAATTATCAGTCTAGACAATCTAATAACAATTCGATGTTGGGTGGTAATGGTGAGATATTGTATAAATGAAGTTTGGGGTTCTTGGCTATTGGGTTGCAATGATACAAGCATGAAAAAAAGTTAAAGATGAAAAACATAACATCTTGCCCTGGGACAGCCATTTTAAAAATATATCTAGTCAAAATTGCACACGTTATCTCACTTTCTCTTTGCAACATTCTTTTGAGATAGGTAGGACAAATGCTAAAAATATCAGTACTTTAGATCAGGAGTCCCCATCTCCCAATGTACCAGTCAGTGGCAAGCATTACTGCCTAAGCTCTGCCTCCTGTCAGATCAGTGGCACTATTAGATTCTCAGAGGAGCACAAATCCTACTGTGAACTGCATATGCAAGAGATATAGGTTGCATGCTCCTATGAGAATCTGATGCCTGATGATTTGAGGTGGAACAGTTTCATCCTGAAACCACCCCCAACTTCCCACTGTCCATGGAAAAATTGTCTTCCACAAAACTGGTCCCTGGTGCCAAAAAGTTTGGGAACTGCTGCCTTAGATCAATATAGAGTTAACTTTTTTCAAATTTTTTTTGTTTTATATTTCATAATGCAAATAGGTGTTATTCAATCTATTAACATATTTTAATTAAAAATGTATATTCATTTCAAAGTTAATTGTTGGCATTCATTCTGTGTAAGACATGTAGTTTGGGAATATAGAAAAGAAGAGTCTGAAACCTACAAAGCAAGAGGCAATTTGACCAAATTCCCACGACACGTAGATAGGACTAGAATTCAGTTCTCATGATTTAGTTCTGTGTTCATTCAATTTTCTTCGCTTCGTGGGGTAAACTGATTGGCCCAGCACCTGTTTTGAATAGACAAGCATTTCATCTTGCAACTTATAGATAAGCAAAGAGAATACAACACCATCAAGAATGATGGTCCCCAGTTCTCTTCCAAGTCTTAAAAAAACCTGCACAATGTGCACATGTACCCTAAAACTTAAAGTATAATAAAAAAAAAATTAAAAAATAAAATAAAATAAAAAAAAAAAATTACAAGTTGAAAAAAAAAAAAGAAATATTAAAATATTTCTATCAAAAAAAAAAAAAAAAAGAAGTCACTTGGCACCCTTCTCTAATCGAAAGAGAGAGAGAGAGTAGTTCACAGACAGTTGGTAAGAACTGCCAAGTGACTCCCCATGAAGAGAGTATTCGTATCTGTACTTAAGTAGAGCCCATGGAAAACACAGAGAAATGAGATGTTGGAGAGTTTTTAAAAATTATTATTGTTGAACTGGGCCCAGAACTCCACTACAGATCATGTATGTCTGGAATTGGCAAGACCCAAAACTGATGGTGCCGTCATTATATATATATATATATATATTTTATATATTTTATATATTTATATATATATGAAATTTCTTAAGTCTTGTACCAGGAAGGAGGCTCATATAGGGTAACCAGTTTAGCCCATCCATAAATAATCCACGTTAATATCCTAAGAGAGGTTCAGGGACTGGAGTAATGTGCTGACATCTGCCTGCTTCTGGCAGAATGGCTTGTATGGTCTAAACAGATGGCCTTTAATTGGTAGTGTGTTGTCCCAGCAGAGGGCAGCTTGAGCAGAAATGGTTATTTGGATTACCCGCCTCATGCCTGGCTCCTAGAACTCCTGGCATATTGTCAGAAGTGCCATGTAGTTACTGCCAATAGGTCTGATGTCACCAGATGGCAGCCTCTTGGTCTACCATCATCACTGGAGGGAGGGTTCTTTGTAGATCTTAGCAAAGATGCCATGGTGTAAATGGGCTTGGGAAATATGGGAGGTGGATGAGTGACAAGAGAATCCATGAAATAAACTTGCCTTCAAGGTAGTTTCCTAATGAAATCTTTGGGTTTTGGAATCCCGATTGCTACTTATTCTTTTCAAATGTGACACATTCTAAACGCTTCCAGCAGTAGGAAGAGATATGAACTAGGGGGTGAAGATTTAGACTTCTTTTCTATAACATATGAGTTAAATGGAAGAGGAAAATGCCCACAGGTCATTGTAAAAAGCCAAGCTGCTGAAGGATCACAAGTTCTATTGTGCAGATGTAAAACAATCAGGTTTCTGTTTCAGATATAATGAGAAAATGACTTACTGTGTCCAAAATGGAATGAAACAGCCAGCAAAACCATGTCTTCAATCCACCAGGTCCCAAAAGTCTTGAGAACACTTATGCCCTGAGTGAAGTGAAGCAAGCTCCTTTTCTAAACGAATCTAAACTAAACTATAAAATATTCCTACAGTACCTGACCCTTAGCTGAGTCCTTTGGAAAGTAGAAACATTATGTACCTTCAAAATTAAGTTAGTTGTGGGTGAGGACCAGAGCTGAACTCTGCTATCCACAGTAAAAGCATGGGATGATTTGTGGACATGTGAGCATTTAGCCAATTTCCTGTTGGGTTTTTCCAATGATGGCCTTGGAGTTTACTTTTTAGCATTTGATGGTAGTGAGAATCATACTCCGCCAAGTCAGCCATCCTCAAGCAGAATAGAAACAAATGAGCAACATGATAATAATCTTATGTGTCTTCAGAGCTTCAAGTAGATACCTTCATTCACTCATCTAGTCCTGCAGTATCTTACTTAACAACTTTCACAGGCCAAGGTTTACTCTTGTTGCATTTTCCCAGACTTAAGAACTGGCATAATATACTCCTTTATACGGAAATCCTAGAAAGTCAGGAGGGATATTTATACATGCAATTTACAGGACACTATATTGCCTTGGTGAGAAAAATCTCTTCTCTTCAGCATGAAGCGTTCTGTACAAAGACCTAATTATAGATGAGAGGCTGCCTTCTGTTTCAGATAAGGTGACCTTGAGGGAGGCTGAGGGTGCAAGG
This sequence comes from Gorilla gorilla gorilla, assembly GCF_029281585.2. Classification (NCBI taxonomy): domain Eukaryota; kingdom Metazoa; phylum Chordata; class Mammalia; order Primates; family Hominidae; genus Gorilla; species Gorilla gorilla. The sequence continues at coordinate 20,022,090 of NC_073228.2, read as the reverse complement.
TCAGAGCTCCTAATGACTGGGAGCTTTATAAAAGCCATGAGGCCCTTGGGAAGTATATAGATAAGAAGAATCTGGTCCATAGAAAAAGAAAAACCTTAAAGTTTTCCATACACATTGGTGGAATATCTTCAAATAAATATACTATGACATGGGCTGAAAATACCCAGGATGAGAAAGATTGCAACGATTCAGATGTGAATTTCATGGATTTAAGTTGAAAGTTATCTCGGGTCAAAAGTTATAGGCCGGTCGTGGTGGCTCAAGCCTGTAATCCCACCACTTTGGGAGGCCGAGGTGGGCAGATCACTTGAGGTCAGGAGTTCAAGACCAGCCTGGCCAACACGGTGAAACCCCATCTCTACCAAAAATACAAAAATTAGCTGGCTGTGGTGGCATGAACCTGTAATCCCAAGCTGAGGCAGAAGAATCACTTGAACCCGGGAGGCAGAGAATTACGTAGATGTATTATCTGTTCATTCATTTAATTGATATTTAGAGCATGCTAACTGTATTTTGGGCACCGTTTTAGATGCTAGAAATCCTGCAATGAACAACAAAAGACAAAACCTCTACTTTCATAATCTTACATTCTAGTAGCGGAGCTAGATAATAAACATATTAATAAGTAAGTACCAGGAGAGTGGGTAGAAGGTGACTGTGATGGTGGGGATGCCATTTTAAATTGTTTGGAAAGCAAAGTCTCTCTCCAATAAATTAAATTTGAGCAAATATCAGAATATTGCGATAGAGCAAGCCATGAGGATACATAAGAGTAGAATATTCCATGCAGAGGAAGCAACAGATGTAAAGGTCCAGATGCTTGATGTGGATGAAGAAATTTCAGGAGGTCACTGGAGCCCCCTCCAGATTGAAGGTGGGGACCAGAACACACAGGGTCCCACATACATGTTTCCCTTAGTGAGATTCAAGTAAAAGATTTTATGTTCTCATGTGTATATCTTGTAAAGCTCTGAAGCTACAAAAACAGCTAACATTTCTTGTGGGCTTGTGACGTGCCAGGTTCTGTGCTGAGAGCTTGCCTGCAGTCACATCATCTGGTCCTCACTACAACCTTAAGAAGTAGGTACAATGATTATCCCCTTTTACAAGTCAGGAAACTTAGGCTTAAAGGTTAATCAACTTGCCAAAGTTGCCCTGCTAGTAAGTACTGGAGATTCCAAAGTAAATAAGAATAAACCACAAAGGGGTTAAATGGTTCTCCCTGTTACTTGAAACCCCCTCCTCTGTGACAAAATTCTAGTAGACTTGAGCTTGGCTGTGCTCTTAAACAAAGAAGCAAGGTAGGGGGAAATCAAGAGATAAACCGTTTGCAAGAGCCACTCTCTCTCTCTCCAGACATTCACTAGGCTTCTAGACCCCTCATTCTGCAGAAGTTTCAGCTCTTTGTGGGTCGCTGGGTTTATGTTTCCACTGACTCTGGGAACCATGTTGAGTGCTGAGAAGCCCACAGTATTCTTCTCCCCATGTGGTTAGAGGTGGCAGAGAGGCTGGGCAGCAATGCCAGGGACCACACCTCTTTGTCAGGAACATGTAATTAAAAAGGAAAGAAAAAGGGGAGGGGGGAGAGCAAAGAAATCGCCACCCAGCCCCATTTTTCTTAAACGCATGCTCCTGCGTGTGCGTGCACACACACACACCAAGCCAACAAACGTCCGTCACTGGGGTCCTTGGGATTCTGATGAAAACATTTTCCACCTGGCACAGCTAGGCATTAAACGCTCCTCTAGCCCAACCTGAGACTTGGACCGTCAGTGGAGATATTTTTAAAACCATGACACAGAGGCGTGTGACACACTCGGTTTTCTCAGTGGGTGGGTAGAGTGTTGTTTCATGTTGTTCTTGTCACTCGGCCCAACATTACAAGTGTGCACTTTATTACTACACAGAGAGTGCTGTGCAGCCGGACCCGCCACAGGGTGTTCCCAGCCAGGGGAAGGCAACCTGGACAGGCACAAAAAAAAAGACGGAGGGGAAAGCTGCAGGGGACAGAGGCTACACTTTTGGGTTCTCTCTCAGGCATTCTGCTCATGGCAGCAGGATATAAAGTGTCCCAGTTGCTGTCATTTAATACTGTGTATCCATTGGTTGCTGTCCTTGGGCAAATGCTAGATATGGAGGTATTTCGTGGCATCCAACCAGTTCCTTGACTGTTGAGTATCCTTTTATCACTCTCTTGTCCTTCTCCTTTTTCTCTTCCCTAATAGGAGTTTGTTCTTAACCTCACACACACACACACACACAATTATGGTGGAATGAGGACCAAGTATCAGTGTCACCCTACTTACATGCAAAGGTGTGAGTCAGAGGCCCTACTGCTTCCTTGGGACAGAGAGGACAATGATGTACGGAGGGAGCAGAGGAGAGTGGGCGCATCTGCCCTGAGCACAGGAATAAAAAGGTGAATTGCAAGTAGAGAATTTAAAAGTAATTGAGGAAACAGGTGGGCACCATGGCTCACTCCTGTAATCCTAGCACTTTGGGAGCCAAGGCAGGTGGATCACTTGAGGTCAGGAGTTCAAGACCAGACTGGCCAACACAGTGAAACCCTGTCTCTACTAAAAGTACAAAAATTAGCCGGGCACGGTAGTGCATGCTTGTAATCTCAGCTACTTGGGAGGCTGAGGCAGGAAGATTGCTTGAACCCGGGAGGCAGAGCTTTCAGTGAGCCAAGATTGCACCACTGCACTCCAGCCTGGGTGACCAAGTAAGACTCCATCTAAAAAAAAAAAAGTAATTGTGAAAACTATTAAGAGTCAAGTATTTTATATTGGCACCTTGCACTGGTGAGTCTAAGCAATTTCAGTGCTGAAAGATTCCTCTCCATCTAAGAGAACCAGTCCCACCATCACTCTACACACCCCCCAGTGTGAGCCATTGAGTAGGATGGGAATAGAAGATTGGCTTTAAAGAGAATATTTTATTTCCACAGAAAATCAAGGCCCTCTGGATGGAATTTGCCTTATTTCCCACTAAGTGAACTGGACACTTATTTTTCCATCAATAGCAATCTTACTTTATCAAGTCACAATTGAATCATGGGGGCAGTTTCCTGGTCTCACGGTAGTGAATAAGCCACATGAGATCTGATGGTTTTATAAGGGAAAACCCCTCTCCATTGGCTCTCATTCCCTCCTGTCTGCCACCACGTGAGACACACCTTTCATCTTCTGCCATGATTGTGAGGCCTCCCCAGCCATGTGGAACCATGAGTCCATTAGACCTCTTTTTCTTTATAAATTACCTACTCTTGGGTGTATCAGGAGTGTGAAAACAAACTAATACAGCCTGCAAAGGCTGAAATATTTACAATCTAAACCATGATTTTAAAAACTGTGCTCACCCCTACTCTAAAATATATCGCAATAAGCTCCTAGCTGGACACATTGGTTCCTTTTCTTGGTCTCTTAAAATCCATTCTCCACCAGGCAGCTAGCATTACCTGTAAAACATAACCCATGTCATGAGACTCTCCTGCTCAAAACTGTCCACTAGTTTCCATAACAATTAGAATAAAAGGGCTGGGCGTGGTGACTCACGCCTGTAATCCCAGCACTTAGGGAGGCCGAGGTGGGTGGATCATGAGGTCAAGAGATCGAGACCATCCAGGTCAACACAGTGAAACCCCATCTCTACTAAAAATACAAACAATTAGATAGGCATGGTGGTGTTCACCTGTGGTCCCAGCTACTCGGGAGGCTGGGGCAGGAGAATTGCTTGAACTGGGAGGTGGAGGTTGCAGTTAGCCGAGATCACACCACTGCACTCCAGCCTGGTGACAGAGCAAGACTCCACCTAAAAAAAAAAAAAAAAAAAAATTAGAATAAAACACAAACATCAGGCTTTTGCAGGCCAAGATCTTTCATAAGATCTGGCCTCTGTCTACCTTTGCAACTCCTTGTTATGAACCTAAGTGTGTGTCCCCCCAAAATTCATACATAGAAGCCCTAACACCCAGTGTGACTACATGTGGAGACAGGGTCTTTAGGAGATAATAAAAGTTAAAAGAACCCATAAGAATGGACCCTAATCCAATAGGACTGGGGGCCTTAAAAGAGAGGAAGAGAGAGATCTCTGTCTTTTCTTGCACACACCAGAAAAGGCCATGTGAGACACAGCAAGAAGATGGCCATAGGCAAGCCTGGAAAAGAGCCCTCACTAGCAACCAAATTGGCCCGATTCGATTGATCTTAGACTTCCCAGACTCCAGAACTATGAGGAAACAAATGTCTGTTGTTTAAGCCACCTACTCTATGGTATTTTGTTATGGCAGCCGGAGCTAATGCACACCTCAATCAGCTTCGGGCACTCTAGCTTTGCTTTCTTCAGACATGATGTATTTTTGACTGCCTCATGAACTGCACAGTGTGGTTCTCTCTGCTGGAATGCCCTTCTCCTAGGTCCTGCTAAAGCATGTGCTTTCCTACAGTTCAGGAAGTTCTTTGCTTTAATGTCACTTTCTCAAAGAGTCTATCCTTGACCATGATTAACAAATAATACTTCCATTTTTCACTCCCTTCTGATATTCTATCCCCACACCCTGCTTCATAGCTTTGATCAGTTCCTTCCCTTAACATGCATTGTAGACATACTTAATAGACTTGTCTGTACAATAGGAAGAAAAGAGAGAAGCCAAGGATGTCTCTTCTACTTGATATCTGAACAGCTCCCAGGAGAATGGTGACACCCTTTACTGAGACAAGGAAACCTGTGAGAGGAGAGTATTTTAGGAGAAGAGTGAAGGGAAAAATCAAGATTTCCATTTTGGACATGTTATATTTAACATATCTGTTAGATGTCAGGGTGGAGATGCCTGGTAGGCATTTGGATATATGAGTCTGGAATTCAGGGGAGAGATTGGTTCTGAAGATTAAAATGTGTGAGTCATCAATATATAGATGGGTATGTAAAGTCATGATCCTGCTGATGAATTCTGCTAGGGAGTATAAATATTGGGGAGAAGAGGGCCAAGAGCTAAGCCCTGGTGTGAGCAACTACTAGAGGATGGGGAAAAAAGAGGGGAAACAAAACATAAGAAATTGAGAAAGAGATTCTATCAAGGTAATGGGAAAACCAGAAGAGGGTAGCATCCAAGAAGCCAAGTGAACAAAGATTGCCATTCCCAGCGCTGCTGCAAGCTCCAGATAAGGACTCAGACTTGGTCCTTAAATCTGGCCAAGGGCAGAGACAAGATAAAAACAATGGTAACAAAAGCCTTTTCGGACAGGGTCAAGAAGAGCTCATAAGGTGAAGGTGAAGAGGGGGAGGCAGAAGTTATAGATGATTTCAAGGAGTTTTGTTATAGGGCAAAAAGAGGATGAAGTGGTAGTGGGAAGAAGCTATGAGGAAAGGGGGAGATTATCTAGAATGGGAGAGATCCCAGTGTGTTTGCAGGCTGATGAGAATGAGACATGAGAGGGAAAAGATGGTACAGAGGAGGGAAGAGATCATAGCCGGAGCAAAGTCCTCTAGCAGGCAATTCAGGGTGGATCTGGCCCACCAGCAAGGGAGTAGGCCTCTAATGGGAGCAGGTGCAGTCTGCAGGAAAAGCAGAATATGTGGGTACCCAAGGAGTTAGAGGGTGACTCATTTGTAGGTGGATGAGCATGTTCTCTTCTGCCTGCTTCTGTTTTCTCAGTGAATTGAAGGTGAGGTCATCAACTGAGAGTGAGGAAGTGAATGTCAGGAGGGCCTGTGACACAGTAGCCCTGGAGAACAGGATTGTGAATCAACCAGGCAAATGCAGTAGGACTGCCAGGCAGTGTGGGGGCCCTAGTGAGGTTTGTGGTAAAAAATCAACATGTGACCAGACAGCCCCCACTTTCTGTTTTTCTCCAGCCGGATCCAAGTACTTTGCAGGAGCAGAGGAGGTGAAAAGTCAGGCTGACGTATGGTAGATTTTCAACTCTGTAGGCAGGGGGAAGAGATGGAAGCTGAGAGTTTATGCAAGGCAGGGATTATAACAAAAGAAAGACGGCAATGAGGACATGAAGGAGTTGAGGGAACAGTGCCAAAGGGAAGGGACAATGACTTAAAGGTCTTGGCAGGGTCAATGAATCACTGAGGTCAGCATCATAGAGAGAATCCTCCGGAAGATAGTTGGTTGTTGTTGGAGATGGAGATCCTTAAGAATGAGATTTGGGAGAAAGAACAGTCACTGAATGGTTGGGTAGGACCTTAGAAGGAGTGGCTATGGGAGCACAGAGGACAAGGTCCTTGGAAGAGAACAGATAAGGGACTGAGAGGCCTGAAAAGTGAAAGACCTATGTGATTATTGAAACAACTGTGGATGATGACAGGTGGGGTGCTTATGGTGAAAGTGAGCCAGGTACAAAGTCTTTTGTAGGTAAGAAGAAGGTCCCGGTTAACTCACCAAAGCAGGGGGTATTACGGCATGGAGTCTAATACTGTGAGCTTCAAAGGAGCTGAGGTTGGGCATGGGGTAGAAGATGGAGAAATGGTCTGGAGGATGGGATGTGAAGCAAGCATGACACATCATCACCTCCTAGGCCCTGTGTCCATAAAGGAAAAAGAAAAGTCATAGTTTCAGAAGGCTGGAAGGGAAGCCAAGACCTCCAGGGATGACTGGTTTTAGTTGCAGCAGGCATTTGAAGAGAACATTCTTAGCAACAGGTGAGGATATGGGTCACTTTGATGATGAGCAACTCTGAGCTATAGGGCACAGTGAAAGGATTCTGAGGGAGCAGAGGATGGGGAGGCGGGTGATATGGTTTGGCTCTGTGTCCTCACCCAAATCTCATCTTGAATTGTACTCCCATAATTCCCATGTGTTGTGGGAGGGGCCCGATGGGATATAATTGAATCATGGAGGCAGTTTCCCCCATACTGTTCTCATGGTAGTGAATAAGTCTCACAAGATCTGATGGTTTTATCAGGGGTTTCCGCATTTGCATCTTCCTCATTCTCCCTCTGCCTGCTACCATCCATGTAAGATGGGACTTGCTCCTCCTTGCCTTCCACCATGATTGTGAGGCTTCCCCAGACACATGGGACTGTAAATCCAATTAAGCCTCTTTCTTTTGTAAATTGCCCAGTCTTGGGTATGTCTTTATCAGCAGTGTGAAAACCGACTAATACAGGGGGATTGCTAGATTAGGGGATAGACAGAGCTAGAAGATGATAAAGGTCTCTGTTTCCTAGGGCTGTTCTAACAGAGTACCAAAATCTCTGTGGCTTAGGACAACAGATATTTAATGTCTTGCAGCTCTGGAGGCCAAAATTCTGCAATCCAGGTGTCAGCAGCACTTTTGAGGGAGGGCCCACTCCCTCAAAAACCTACAGGGGTCCGGGGGCAGTGGCTCATGCCTGTAATCCCAGCACTTCGGGAGGCTGAGGAGGGCAGATCACCTGAGGTCAGGAGTTTGAGACCAGACTGGCCAACATGGTGAAAACCCATCTCTACTACAAATACAAAAATTACTTGGGTGTAGTGGTACACATCTGTAATCCCAGCTACTTGGGAGGCTGAGGCATAAGAATCACTTGAACCTGGGAGACAGAGGTTGCAGTGAGCCAAGATCGTGCCACTGCACTCCAGCCTGGGTGCAGTGGCTGTTTCAAAAAAAAATAAATACACAAAACCTATAGGGGAAACTTCCTTGCCTCTTCCAGCTTCTGATGACCCTGGATGTTGCTTGGGTTGTGGCAGCATTGCTCCAGTTTTCATAGGGTGTTTTACCTGTGTCTTTTCACACAGTTCTCCTTGGACATGTCTGTCTAAACTTTTTATAAGGACACTGGTCATATTAGATTAGGCCCACCCTCATGACCTCATCTTAACTTGGTTAAATTTGTGTCTTAGTCCATGCAAACTGCTAGAATAAAAATACTATAAACAGAATGGCATATAAACCACAGAAGCTTATTTCTTACAGTTCTAGAGGACGTGAAGTTTAAGATCAAGGCTCAGGCAGGTTTGGTGCCTGGTGAGGGCCCTCTTCCTCATAGAGGACACCTTCTAATTGTATTCCCACATGGTGGAAAGGGAAAATGAGTTCCACTGGGTTCCTTTTATAAGAGCTCAAATTTCATTCATAAGGGCTCCACCTTCCTAACCTAGTCACCTCCTAAAAGACTATCTCCTAATATGATCACATTGGCTATCGGGTCTCAACGTATGAATTTTCGAGGAACACAGACATTCAGACCACACCCATCTATAGAGACTCTATTTCCAAATAAGCTTACATTCTGAGGTGTTAGGGGTCAGGACTTTAACATATATCTTGTGGGGGACACAATTAAGTCCATAACAAGGTCTGAGTGACCAGAGACATTTCTGTAGGCTTAGACTTTAGAGGGTCAACTGCAATGTAATACATAACGGGATGCGTCTCAATGGTTTCTTGGGTAGGCAACACCCTTTTTCTCGGGATGCTTTCTTCAAGAGCTTGTAGGGTAAGATGAATGGTATTATAAAAGGGGATCAGTGGGCTCAGAAAGGATACGTTAATTCCAGGATGAACAGACATCTGCAGGCCTTATTTGCAGAAAGTGTGTGATGGTAGGGCAGAGGAACTTACACTGTTCTTCTCCCCGTTCCCTCTACTCACTATACTGCAGCTCCACTTGTCTATCTCTGCCTCAGAAAACTACAGATTGGGCAGCCCTAGTCTTTCCAAAATCCAAAATGCGTCAACATCCAAAACTTTTTGAGCACTGACATGAGGCCACGAGTGGAAACTTCCACACCTAAGTACTTAATGCAAAATTTGTTTTATGCACAACATTTTAAAATATTTTACAAAATTACCTTCAGGCTAGGTGTATATAAAACATAAATATATTTTGTGTATAGGTTTGGGTCTCATTTCCAAGAGCTCATTATATGTATGCAAATATCCCAAAAATCTGAAAACAATCTGAGATCCAAAACACTTCTGGTCCCAAGCAATTCAGATAAGGGATGCTCGACCTGTACCTAGGCTGTCCCAGCCTCAAGGCCTGTGCACTTGTCATCCCTTTGCCTGGAATATTCTGTCTCGGAGCTTCTCATGGCTGGCTCTCTCTCATGATAGAGAGCTCATCTTGGGGGCCACCTGCTTAGAAAAGCCTTCCCTGGCCATCACACCTAATGTACTGCCACCTCCTTCACTGTTTTCATCATTTTCCAAAAAGGTATTATTTTCACACTTGTTCATCTGCTTAATGTTAGTTTCTCCAATTATAAGGTTCACAAAAACTATTGTCTCCTACCCCCTTTGTTCAGCACTGACTCCCAATGCACAGACTAATGCCTGGTGTGCACAGGTGCTAAATAGCAACAAAAGGAGCAATAGGAATAATCATCTTTGATTGGATGAATAAATGTAAGCACATACAATGCATAAGTCATTTAACCTCCCTCGACCTCATTCATAAATAAGACTTTGACCCAGGTCTTATCTTTAAGATCCTTTCCAATCTTATAATGCCAGTTATATAACAGCCTGATAGAATCTGAGAGACCCACAGGAATGTTGCTGCTCAACATGCACATTCATATCTCAAGCCAAGAGAAGAAAGGTCCCATGTATTAGACCTTTTAAAAAAAGTCTATCAGGTCAAGATAACTGATCTAATTTGAGCAAAGAATGGTTTAACTTACACACATTTCCTTGCACTTCACATTAATCCCTTAAGCTGCAGCTAGACCACACGCTTCAAAAGTAAGGCCAGGGAACACGATGATCCCACAGGTGCAGCATTGCTGACCCAGCCACCATTTTGGACTGCTGGGTGAGTTCCATTTGGCTTTGACTTTTCTTATGTGTTTAGAGTGTACATGGAGCTTCCTAAACCGTAGAGGTCATCTCATTGATCCAAGAATCACTAAGACCTTTATCAATAATCTTAGTCCAATCTTTTGTGAAGGCATTGAAACTGATTGAGGTCAGCCATTCACTTCTTTTTGCAGCCATGATTAATCTAGTGCCCACTACGGCCCAGGTCTTGAGCTGAGGAGGTGAGAATTCCACTCTTCTTCTCAAGCTCCAACATGTTTAATACTCCCTCCCTTTTAAACTCTGCTGAGCATAGGATCATCTGGTGTTCCACCACCCTACTCACTTATGCTTTGGCCAAAAGATTCAAATGCCTAGAGAGGCAGTCTGAAATTTCAAAGGTCACAGTTATTTGGCGGAAGTCTCACTCTGCCTCATCGACTGTGGTCCTGTGTTGTCCCTTTTCCCGTTTCCAACTCTATGCCATTTCACTTTATTACAGAGGTATCTTTCCTTTCCCCCACATAGTTGCAGCGTAAGATCCCCCCTTCTCTTCCCTTTCCCCTAATTCCAAAGCCCAGATCCAGAACCCCCTCCTAGGCAGGTTAATGCCCCATTTGGTGTTGTAGGATCTTTACGAGGCTGAGAAATGGAAGCCAGCAGCCTAGCAGCTCTGCCGGAGAGCAGGAAGCCACAATGCAGGGAAAGAGGCAGAAAGAGTCTGGGAGGCGAAGTCTGCCTTTTTTGATGACTGATGTAAGGGCTTCGTACTTGAACTTTTAGTTTTATAGTTCTATAAAAGGCAGCTGACAAAAGAGAACCCGTTTTGGGAGGGTCCAGCTGGCCGGACTGAGCTGGGTGGGGCGGTCCCAACACATGAAAGCCAGGGCTGATTTTCATCCATGATGTCAGAGAGGCGATGGGATTCCCACTGAGCCAGAGGACAGGAGAGCAGACAGTTCCAGCCCGGGCCCTGCCAATGCCGGCAACAGTTTCAATCCTGGCTTCCTGGCTCTTCTGCAAGATCCTTTTCCTCCTCGGAGACTCTTTGCAGTGTTTGGAAGGGAAGCTCTCTCGCTCAGCCTGCGGGTGTCTGCTGAGGCAGGAGAGCCGCTGGCCTCCCTCCTTGGCTTCCTGGCTCCCCTATACCTCTGCTTGGCTCAGCTCTCTATTTCCTTTCGTTTCAGTGGAGGATGCAGGGAGACTGACAGGGCTGGCTGTGCAGGGGCCCACAGCGTTTTACAGACTTATAGTCCTGAGCTCTTGCACTGCAGTCCCCCACTTCTGGATTTGGTGGGGGGCAACCTCTGCTCCCTTCTCTGACTCAGACTCAGACCCTGGACTCCACAACTGGAGAAGCTGCTCAACATACAAAAAGTGGTTGGGGTGGATGGTTGTTTTCAATTAAATCTAATCTGAAGAAACATGGGGGGCTTTTTGGTTGGTGTGTGTGTGTGTGTGTTTTTGTTTTTTGTTTTTTTTTTTTTTTTTTTGGTTTTCTTTTTGCTTATTCACATCAAACTATTGCGCTGGCCCAAGCCTGCAGTTTCATGCGGACAAAGCAGGTCTCTCTCCAAGCCCTGGGGGCTGGGGGTGAAGCAACTGCTACTCACTCAGCCCTGACTCAGAGGAGGTTCCTTTTTCCTGGCCAGGAGCAGCGCTGCCCAGTTCCAGGGAGAGGCTGGGAGGAGCAATGGAAGGGAGCCCAGAAGGGCAGTTGCAGAGGGTGCCGAGCGCTGGTTTCCTGATTCACGAAGATTTCAGAAGCCGAGGGGCTCTGGCCAGCAGGCAGGTCCCACGACGCGCCTAATCTGCATGATCAGCTCCTTCTTTTGGAGACTGACCAGATTTACCCCCATGAGCCCTGGTAGCAAGGCCAGGAGAACAGGGTTAGAGCAAAATCCCAGGGTAACACTGCTGAATGGCCTAAAGTACTGAGGCCATCCATCATCAAAAAATGATCGTGCTATACTATTTAAATTTGCTTTGGTGTTTTCTTGGTGTTTCTTTGGGCTGTCTAGCAACACATCATTCCTGCACTCATTCCTTCATCAAAACGCCAAATGTTATTTTCTGGACCTACTATGCACATGCTAGTTACTACTGAACAATGGAGAGGCATTTGGTAAGTGAGCCTGAAATAACTTAGTGCCTTATTGATGAACTAATTCCCAGAAACCAGGGCTTTTTTTTTTTTTTTTTTAAACAAAGGCCATAAGGCATGTGCTTTCCTCTGTACCAAGTGGGGCTGGGCATTGGGGGTGGCCCTCTGACCCCCATGACCTACCTTTGGTGGTACACATGGTTCCCTCAAGACTGTCCCCTTCTTTCTAATAGGAAGGGTCCAGATTGGAGATAAAGTTCAAGATCTCCCAAGGAGAATGGAAATGGAGCTTCCTCTGCCAGAGCAATGAGGAGAGAGTGTACAACTTTCCACATTCTACTTCCTCCCTTCTCTTCTTTTTGCTTTCCTTTGTTCATTTTTTATTCATTAAATATTCATTGAGTGGCAATTGATAGCCTCCTTACTATGCAGCATTGCTATAAATTAAATATGTAAATCAAATATGTATAGTAAAAAAAGAAATCTAACAAAGCAACCTATAAGCTTGGTAAGAAATAAGTGGGGTGTGGCCAGGCGCGGTGGCTCACGCCTGTAATACCAGCACTTTGGGAGGTGGAGGCAGGCAGATCACGAGGTCAGGAGATTGAGACCATCCTGGCTAACATGGTGAAACCCTATCTCCACTAAAAATACAAAAAATTAGCTGGGCGTGGCAGCGGGTGCCTGTAGTCCCAGCTACTCGGAAGGCTGAGGCAGGAGAATGGCGTGAATCCGGAAGGTGGAGCTTGCAGTGAACCGAGATCGCACCACTGCACTCCAGCCTGGGCGACAGAGTGAGACTCCATCTCAAAAAATATAAAATAAAATAAAATAAAATAAAATAAAATAAGTGGGGTGTATTAGGAGTGTTGCATAGCATGTGAGAGCAGACACAGACCTCGCTTCTGACTATCTTAGTGAGGTCACAGAAAATGCTTGATTAAACAACATGCTTTTTAAGGCCCTTTTTCATTATGTCATTTACCATTCCAATGGTCAGAGAGAACAGGACCAGAGGGGTTATGCCCATTATAAAGATGAATAAACTGTGTGGTTTGCAGTTAAGTAACTTGCCTTTTGGAGCCAAATATGTAGTTCCTGGCAGAAAAAGAACTTTAGGACTTAGAGTTACTAACAGAGGACTGCAGCAGCTGTACCAGACTGGGTAAATATTGGTGCATCAAAGGATGTATATTTTTCTTCCTTTTTTCTTAATACTTTGGGTAGAGATAAAACTTAAAAGAGCATGCTAGTTGATCCATGTTCTAATATTGCCTGCTTTAGAGGCCAGGGAGATGGTAGCATGAGAAGGACTTGGCCCACCATTGTTGGCTTTGAAGACGGAGAAGGGGCCAGCAGCTAAGGAACGCAGGCAGCCTCTAGAAGTTGAAAAGGCAAGGAAATGAATTCTTCCCAGGGAATCCAGAAAGAAACACAGCCCTGCCAATATCTTGATTTCAGCTCACTGAGACCCATTTCAGTTCTGACTTCCAGAACTGTAAGATAATACATTCAGGTTGTTTTAGGCCATTAACTTTGGGTTCATCTGTTACAGCATCTATTTGAAACTAATATAGAAGGATAAATTTCAGTCTGGATAACCCTGGCTGAATTCCCACTGGTCACCCACAAGCATATGTATGGATAATTGCCTGTACACATGAGTTACAAAACAAGATGGCTATGAGGGCTTTGAGAATTTCCCAGTCTAGCTAACTCTCTGAAGCCACTTACAGGATATTCGTATACCAGGGACAATCAGCATTAGTGAATCTGTCTCCTCGCTGCCTCCTCACTGCCTGCCTCCATTGTTTTTAACAGTGGTTTGCCACTGAGGTCAACACCAGGTTAAGGCGCCCGGCTGTAGAGCACATAGGGTAACAGCTGTGCTGCACAAGAGACCTCATGGCTCGCATTTGTTGGCAAAATGCAGCTTCAACAAGTCACAACCTGTAAAAGAAACCACAAAGCCCAGAGCTCTTCGAGAAAGTCAGGACCATGGACATCAAACAGGCAAGTTTGACTGCACCTCCATGAACTCCTGATGTCAAGACATCTTCTCCCCCTACCTGTGGACAGAGGACAGGCAGTCATCCTGATATGATGCTAACTTTGGCAGTCAATAGAGGCTGAAGGTGATCATGACCCCATCTGTGAAACTCATAGGAAACCCTCAGCGGAGGTGGGCATAAGGTTATACAAACTCCAGGCTCTTTGCCTGGAAAGCCATACAAGCACCTGTAAGTCAGAATTATGGAAAGGTACTTGGTGCTTGGCAGGTAAACTATAAGCAGGAAGATGCTTTCTTGCTTAATTTTTCCCCTTAAGAAAATATTCAATTTTATAACATAATCATACTGATGAGCATATAACGGAGTGGTCCTTGTTCTCAGCATAACTTAAGAGTTCAAAGCCCTGTGGTCCATTTCCCTTCTCTACCTCTCCCTGGTTGTGGGACTCCTTAGCCTTCTTGAGCCCCATCTGGCTCCTTTGCAAAGAGGAGATAATACTAGTACATTCATTGTGTGGCTTGGAAGATGTAATGAGAAAATGATTGAAAAGTGACTAGCACATTACAGACAATCAATAAATATTAACTTCCTTGTTTCATTCCTTCTCGTCTATATAAAATTAAGGTATATTACCCATATTGGTCCTGATCCTTCACTGGGATGAAGGATCTAGCCCTCTGCCTTTAAAAGTGACCCTAAATAGTTCCCAAAATGGCAGGAACTATTATGTTTTAAAAATAGGTTTATTTTTTACAGGCTCACGCCTGTAATCCCAGCACTTAGGGAGGCTGAGGCAGGAGGATCACCAGATGTCAGGAGTTCAAGACCAGCCTGGCCAACATGGCGAAACCCTATCTCTACTAAAAATACAAAAGTTACCTGGTGTAGTGGTGGGCACCTGTGATCCTAGCTACTCGGAAGGCTGAGGCAGGAAAATTGCTTGAACCCAGGAGGCAGAGGTTTTAGTGAGCCAAGATGGCGCTACTGCACTCTAGCCTGGGTGACAGAGCCAGACTGTCTCAAAAAAAAAAAAAAAAAAAATCGACAGTGGATCATACAGGTTCTACAGCTCCTATTGGCCCACCTTGCCTTCTGACCCCTCAAGTCCATTTGCATTTTTCTTTTTTTTTTTTTCCAGACGGAGTTTCACTCTTGTCACCCAGGCTGGGGTGCAGTGGCGTGATCTCAGCTCACTGCAACCTCCGCCTCCCGGGTTCAAGCAATTCTCCTGCCTCAGCCTCCTGAGTAGCTGGGATTACAGGCGTGTGCCACCACGGCCGGCTAATTTTTTGTATTTTTAGTAGAGCCAAGGTTGGGTTTCTTCATGTTGGCCAGGCTGGTCTCAAACTCCTGACCTCAGGTGATCCACCCACCTTGGTCTCCCAAAGTGCAGGGATTACAGGCGTGAGCCACTACACCTGGCCACCCACTTGCTTTTATTCTGTCCTCAGCAGTGATACAAACTGTTCCTACCCTCTGCCTACACACAGTGCAGCTCTTTGCAGTTCCTTGAGACTGTTTCCTCCATGTCACATGGGTGGCATTTAGGAGGCTCTTGATTGAAGATATGTGTTTACTAAAACGTTGTTAGTCTTCAGGAATTCAAATTCTCACATCCAATGTCATGCTATAAAAGGATTCATTCACCAAGTCCCCATGACACATTCCTTCTCTCCACACTTACAGGAACAGAAGGATGCCGTGATGGTTTAATCAGGGAAGCATGTCCCAAAGACAGTTGCCTGTAGGCTCCTGGGTCTCAAATTTGACCCAAGGCTGGGATGATGGAATGCCATTCCCATCTGGTAACTGGCTTCTTGGCTTGGGAGACAGAAACCCAGATCTCTGGGCCAGGTTCTCAGCAGGCCTTCCCTTCTGTTGTTTTCCCTTGTCCCCTAAACCTTGTCACTGGAAGTAGAGATGACTCTTTGGTGCCTATGTCCCTAGAACAGGAACTTAATTCTTTCTAATGAGGTATTCTCTGAATTCTCCCACAACCACCAGAGGTAGGAAAAAGAGAGGGGAGACAGAGGACTTACTGTTGTAAGCTCTTTAGGGTCACTGCCATGAGCTTGGTTCAGGGTCTGGTTCTGTTCAACCATCTGCAGCACTTTCTCTAGGCCTTGGTTTCTCCTCTGTAAAATGGCATGGGCACTAACCTGAAATTAGGCGAGAGGAATTTATTTCACTATTTCCCTATTATTTCACTGTTGTAAAACAGTTGATAGTTCTTGATACCTTACTACTATTTGCCAAAGATCTTCTTCCTAAAAATTTGCACACGTCAACATGTTGAACCTACATAACACTCCTATGACTGGGTGAATTTTTAATTCCCATTTTACAAAATGAGGTAAGTGAGGCTTAGCAAGGTTTGGTAACTTATACAGTCACCTTAGCTAACAAGAGGTGAATCTAGAGGTATCATTTCAGAGAATATTCTCACCTTTATGTATTCGTATCTCTAAATAGTTGTTCAAGATAGCTTCTTAGAAGTGCTATTTCTAGATCAAAAGGTATAACCTTTTGTTCTTTTTAAGGTTCTAATGTGTATTGACAAATTGTTTTACATGAACACTCCCCACCAACAGTATATGACGGTGTTCAAATCAAGACACCCTGACTCCAAACACTGTTACATTATTCTGGTTTATTTTGCTGTTCTTTGCTAACTAGTGAAGCTAAACTTTTATATGTTCATATGTTGATACCTTTGTGCTTTCTCCAGTGAAATGTCTATTCATACCCTCTGCCTATTTCCAACTCAGAGTTTTTTCAATAAATTTGGAAGGACCTTTTTGATACTTAAGGATATCATTCTTCCCCTTGCCATATTTGTCTCAAGTGTTTTGTTTTGTTTCTGAGTTTGCTGTTTGCCTTTTAATTATTTTATAATGCTTTTCATGGAAAGATGAATTAGCAGAATTTCTCCGTAAAGGGCCAGATAGTAAATATTTTAGACTTTGCGGGCCATATGTTCTCTATCAAAACTACTCAGTGCTGCCTGCCATTGTAGCTGGGAAGCAAGGCTAGATGATACAAAAACTAATGGGTGTGGCTGGATTTGGGCTGTGGGTCATAGTTTGCAGAGCCTTGATGTAAACAATTTTTAATTCTTATGTTAGAAAACCCACCAATTGCTCCTCTTTGAGATTTTTTCCACTGCTTTTACATGCATGTAACCCAGATACTTGAGAGGCAGCTTCTGCTCTGTGGAGACTGGTGAAATCCAGCCCAAACTCCAATGTGGTACTTGGTAATAGTTCAATACCTTGCTTTTCCCTGTCACTTCTTCCACCTACCCTCCACACACATGTCTTCATACTCCTTTGCTTTCCTTCCTTTTGCTTCTCTTTTGGGCTTCTTCCTCCCTTCCTTATTGGAGTATCAAGCAAACTCTTCTCCTTGTCTCCAGCAGGGAGAGTTTATCACACTCAGGCCCCTTAGTTGCCTCCCGTTCTAGTTACTGGAACTTTTTCTAACAAATGAGTTCCATTCATAAGTAGAAGTGGAATTGTGGTGAATACAATTTTCCCCATCTCATCATACACAGGCAAACTAATCCAAACTCAAGATCAGAGATCTATCCATCTATGCTTTATTTTGGTTTCTTTTTGTGCATTGGACTATTTAGTCCTTTTGGTCTTTATATTGTGGTGTATGCTTTGAGAAAAGATGCCAACTTTACTTCAAATACTTAACCACTTATCCCAAAAATAGACTTTAGTATACAAAGAAGAATGAGTTTATGATTACATTTGGCATTCAAAATTAGAGCAGAAAGAATCGTTAAATGATGCAGGGACATCTCTGCGCATTTCTCTGCCTATCACTTTTTCTACCACCACCATGCTGTTTTGATTATAATCTACCATAATAGCTCTAAAAATTTTCCTTGGCTACTTTACCATTTCTCCTTCCAGATAAATGTTAGAATCACCTTGATCCACACTATTAGGATTTTCATTAACATTATTTAAATCATAACATAATGGAAGAATAATATATACACTTAATCATTTAATCTCTGACCCAGGAATATCTATGCAAATCTTTTTGTGTGATTTTTACATCCACCATGGTTAATGAAAGAACCGTTTATTTCCTTCTATTTAAAAATGGCCATAGTTCTTTTATTGGGTCTTTGTTTTCTCCCCTCCATATTGATCATTTTCCTTTTTGTCTTGTCTATTTTTAACCTTTCTCTCTGCAGTCTGGGAGTTTCTTAAATTTCCTTCATATCATTGATTACATTTTTTACAGTATGAATTCTACTCTTTACCATCTCCAAGACAAACATCATTCCTTTTTTTTTTTTTTGAGACGGAGTCTCGCTCTGCCACCCAGGCTGGAGTGCAGTGGCACAATCTGGGCTAACTGCAAGCTCCATCTCCCAGGTTCACACCATTCTCCTGCCTCAGCCTCCCGAGTAGCTGGGACTACAGGTACCCACCACGCCTGGTTAATTTTTTTGGATTTTTAGTAGAGACGGGGTTTCACCCTGTTAGCCAGGATAGTCTTGATCTCCTGACCTCATGATCCACCCGCCTCAGCCTCCCAAAGTGCTGGGATTACAGGCGTGAGCCACCGTGCCCGGCCCATCATTTCTAATATTGCAACTTCTGCTTCTTTGCAGTTATTCTATTTCTCTTCAAACTCCTTTTTATTCTTTATTGACTTTGTTCTACTCAGAGGAATTAAGAATGATTGGACTCTATGAAACCAAAAGTAAAATCCAAGAAGAGGAAAGAACAGGTTAAAATGAAAAGACTGACAAAGTTTTTTTTTCTTTTTTGAATTATATTGCTTTCTATGGAAAGTAATTTCCAGAAGTATACTTTTTCTTTCAGTTTTCAAGGTAAAGTAGTTTGCTTAGTGTAGACTTTTTTCTCCCACAAGTATGCTGACTTTTTTTCTCTTTGTCTTGGAAGGAAGAGACTTTTATGTCTCTCAGGAGTGTTTGCAAGTGGCTTCTGCCTTTGGATTTCCCTTAGTTGCTCTCACCATTCACCTACAGACTGACTGAAACTGCATCTTAACTGGAGGGTAAGTTGAAAAGCTAAATGAACCCATAAATCAATGAATTATGGAGGGACAGGTTAATGAACACATTCCCCAACTCCTTCTCCAGAAACACGATGAAGATTCCTGCCAAGATGTTCATGGACTTCCAGGTCTAAGACTACCGTATGCTGTGATCTACGGATGGTGACATTTGTTAAGTGCTCCTCTGAGATGTCAGAGACATACCCCATACGACTCTGCAGCAGGACTGCACAGAGCCATGGGAACCTGCCAGGGGTGTAGGAGGCAGAGCTACTCTTCCCCACAGATCTCATTTCCAGGCACAGAAGATGCAAGCAGCGACTCAGCCTGTGACTCAGTGATTCCTATCTGTGTGGGTGCTGATTACATGAATCCCAAAGGTTAAACACGGGCCACAGGGCACTGAGTATTGGTCTTGTGCAGCACAACAGCTAGGTGGGGGCCAGAAGGACCCTTGAAAGGAGGTACTATCTATGCCCCCTTGGGATCCAGCAGCAGGTGTGGTAACATTAAAATGGGATGGGAGAAAGTGAATTATGAAACCCCACACAGCTATTTTGTATCTCTAGTCAGGTATGAAAGCATTTTTCTGAAGGGCAGTATCACGTAGTGGTTAAAAGCTCAAAGTCTGTCTCAGACGCAGGAATTTCCATTAGTCTGCCATTTTGGTTTGCCTCCTCATGAAGGGGAGGGAGGAGTACCAGCTTACCAGCTTGCCACTGGGGCCATGCGGCTAGTTTCAGCCAATAAGCTGTGAGTGGAAGTGATCCGTGTCATTCCCAGAATATAACCCCTAGTGAGACTTCCCAGCACTCTCTTCCCTGCTATGGCATCCATGGGGCTATGTGCCCAGGTTGTGATGTTTCAAGATAGTAAGGCCTCCCTTATTCTGGGCCTTGGAGTAATTGTCTAGGTGTGTAACGTAAGTAACAATAAACTTGTTGCGTCGTGCCATATAATTTGAGGGTTGTAGGTGAGCTTTGAGGGTTATTGGTGGGTTTTGATTACTACAGTATAAACTAGTTTATTCTTACAAATACAATCTCTTCTTAACTGAGTGATCATGAGCAACTCTGAACTTCTGAGTATCGATTTCCTCATTTGTCAAAGGGAGAAAATTGCAGCACTCGCCTCATAAAATGGATAAAAAACATTTGCTTGTAAAGTGCCTAGGGACGTGTCCAGTACATAATGAGTGTCTTACAAATGTTACCTCTTAGCCAAATTTGATTGTCCAGGAGATAGAAAGCAAAAAGAGAACTTGTCTGTCAAATTATCTCAACTCATGTCTGAAAAGAGAATCAAAAGTCTGAAAAAAGAATCAAAAGAAAGAGAGAGAAAGAAGACAGAAGAGAGAGAGGAGATGCCCTTTGAAAACATATCTCATTTACAGAGCAGTTAATGCGATCCTCATCAAAACAACCAACACTTTATTGCCCAAATCACATATGCCAATGTGTTCAAAGCCCCATGAAATCTGAACTACTTCAACTATTTTCAGATAAATATCTGCCGAGAAAAAAAAAAAAAGGCTTTAACTCCTCAGAACAACACTCTTCTGCGTCATTCCTCTCCCTCCTAAATATATCCCAAGATAGGCAGTGGCAGACCTCTGGGAAAACAGGAATGATTTCTAGAAGCCTTCCTTAGGTTCTCACAGCAAGGAGTAAAGCAGGCTCAGGGTGTGGCATCCCTGCCTGCCTTCTCCACACACACATTCTCCTTGAGGTGTCTCAGCATAGCAGAGGTGTGGTTAAGGTGAGTATCACTCCACCCATCAGACGTCTTCTTGGCCAAGCCTCATATGACCCAAAGTCTCATAAATAAAACTGTGCAGTAGCAGGAATGATGGGGATGTATTGACTGTCCTCTGTTGCCTTCCCCAATAGACTACTGGGTGTGTCAAGAACAATCTGCCCTCAACAAAATCATCTTTTTCTAAAAAATTCATTGAAAGTCTCCTATTCAAGTATCCCCTAGCCTAGGCAAGCTTGTTGAGTGAGGCATGACACCATCACAGCCCAGATGTGGTGGCAAAGGGCTGTGATGGTGTCAGGCCTCAAAAAGCTCAGGAAGGCCTCACACTGGGGCTGCAGGGTGCTTCCCAAGCATCACACTTGGGAGAGCCAGCTTCCCAATGGGTGCTGTTCTGGCTTGTCCTGATGGTAACCACACAGTGGAGTCACCAATATCCTAGGACAGTTTTGCAGTTCTTTGAAGCTAGTGTGGCATAGTTTAGCTCAGAATCTAAGCCCCTTCTCTGGTGAGGATAATATCACAAAGACCAGGTTTTCCCAAACACCCATCCAGCTCCCTACTAAAAAAACCGCATGAACCTTCCATTTACATCCATGTTGGGTTGCCAACATCCTCCTCTGAACCAACATCCAAGAAAGACGACTCACCTTAAGAATTAAAGACACAGCCTGCCTGGGAACCTGGACACAAAATTATTTACATCCATAGAGACAGAGTCCAAAGCCTATGCTTAGGTCTTTCAAAGTGGCAGAGTCAAAGATGAAATGGTTGGATCCCAGGCAGAATTTTTTTCAACCTCACTTCAAAGGGAGCAACATTTTTGTAGCCCCTCCACAAAAATAGGATAAATGGTCCTATTGTCTTGACTCTGTCAATATTGGTAGTGGAGGATAACATGAAGACCCTATTTCCTCCACTCTCCATCTGTACTTTGATTCTTGTAGATATGCATCCATCCACTTTCACCTGTTCTGTCAAGTGCAGAGAGAAGATGGTAACTTTTTCAAGAAGTCTAAACCAAGTTAGAAAAATCTCATCACAGAAGACCTAGAAGCCTCCAGTTGTGGAACTCTCCAGTCCACAAGCCCAATTCCAATAGCAGATTGAAGGGTCTGGAAACAAAAAGAGGTGGGAAACTCATGCATTCTTGTGTACTTTTTATGCTCTCTCTGCCTCTTAATTGTTTTTCATACAACATTCACGATTCATAAAATTCTAGGATTCATGAGTTCATACTAGATTCATACTACATTCATGTTGAGACCTCTAAAAGGACATCACTAAGCCTGGTTTCTATTTTATGGACTCAATACTTCATCAGTCTCACAAGGAAGTCCAGAAACATCCTGGGAAAGTGGGAAGTGGAATGTGGAGTATCTCCTTTTGTTTCTCCTCACAATCCTAAATTTCTTCTCTTACCTGTAACGAATCCAAGAAGCTATAAGATATAAAATAATAATTGATGGACTATAATTTCTTTTCTTAAAGTTCTATAGTTCTGGATTTTAATGATATTAAGATCATCTGAATCTAGTCCACAACATAGCAGTTAGTCATTTGACATTTCTCACTGACCCACCTCCCCAACCCCCAGCTGAGTAATATGGCTCAAAGATGAAAAGAACTGGTTCTTCCTTGTTAAGACTGTTTATCTAGGGTTAAATTTCTGAAATGGATTCCTATAATTCATGGAACTCATTTGCAAACCCCAAGTAACCAACATCCACTGATCCAATGTTTCCTTTCCACAGGCTGCTTCTATCATTCAAGACAGTAAAAAAATCAATGATATTTCTTTCCTGAACTTTCTTCCAATTGATTTTACAGATGGGGCCCTCACTATGTACAATGCCATGTAATTCACAACTAAAAGAAGGCATTTCTATGTGGACAAACTTTTAGCTACATTGAACTCTATCAGATAATGTACAAATCTCAGAGGATAAAAACAGTCTCTTTCTCATAAAGGCCATTCCCACCCATTTTCAAGTGCTCGTATTACAAATAAACATTGAGCACATACTATGCACAAAACAATTTTGGTCTGTGTATTTTTCCCATAATACTTTCATATTTCATTTATTTCTCTATGTCTTCTATTCCCCTAAAAAGCCATTATTCTGAAATGAAACATTTGTTTTTTAGAAGCAAGCCCAAGGCACGCTTTCTCACCTTCAAGCCCAGTCCATGTTCTTAAAGTCGCAGAGAGTTGTCTTTCAGGGTCCCCTTCAATGCCAACGCCCCCGCTCAACCACCACCAATTTTCAAGGGACAATAAATCATCTATTTCCACACTGAAACTGAAACTGACAACTGCTGAGAGTGTCTGCCAAAGGGTGTGTCATAGCCAAAGGCAGTTAGAGTCCCTACCAGCATCCTGTTCTCAGACTTGGGGACCTGAGATACCACTGGAATTTGCCTAAATGCCAGAATCAATAACAGAGCTCCCACTGGAAAGTTCAGGATGTCCCCCAGACCACTCCCTCAACCTGCTGAATACAACATGCTTCTTGCAGGAGGATGCTGTGTTTATCAACCAGGGGACCCTAGAGATGCTGTACTTGTAACCAGTCAGAATCCGCCACCCCTCATGGCAGAGTGCTTATGTATTATTTATCCCACTTTTTAAGATGGGAGAATCTGTCTAGTCTATAATACTATTTGAAATCATCACCTTTGATATGCATCCTCCTTTATTAAATGTGCTTATATGTTGACATCCTGCTTTCTCTGTTTACATTTCCTTGACTTTCAGTCTTCAAGAGAATACATGAAAACCTAAAAGATCACCATCACAGACTTCAAGGCAAATTTTAAGACAGAAAAGCTTGATTTAATTTGGTGTGTTACATCTATTTAATGGATGAGAAACATGTTCCTTAGATGGAATGAGTTGAAGAAAGAAATCAATCAGGATTGATGAATAAACCAGATTGCCTTCCAGGTCTTTCCAAGTTACTGGAGCCACAGTGTGGCTTTGTTGTTTGGCTTAGAGGAAATTCCCACTACATCAGCAGAAACACATTGAAAGATAACACTAAACAGAACTTTAAAAAAAAATCTGCAATTGTGTTTATTATCTCAAAATTCAAAGTATCTAATTAGGAAATTTTTTATAATTGTGTGTACACGTACACACAAGAAAGGAAAGGGATATAGTGATACAAACAGATCATTAGTACTCCATAGAGGTGGGACATTGAACATAAATTAAAGAAGCCTTTACCAAAGTAAAGCAACTTGGCTGAAATTTTACCATAAGAGAGCTACACGGAATCAATGCTAAAGTCTCAGCAACAGCCTGCAAAAATTAAGGAAAATAACCTGCTGAGATACACACCATGTGTTAAGACTACTGTCTGAAGCTATATAGTACACACAAGCTAGCTTCTTTTTTTACCCATCTGATGCTACATTTGACAGGCAATTTACAGTCTGAGTAAGGCATTAATTGTTTTATTAAAGTGGTAAAATAGAATTTAGAATATATGCACTACTTAACTTTCACACCAGATTATCATGTACAGTCTGGCCAGTCTGCAATGTGTACAGTAACACTCCATTTTTAACCTGCTTCTCTTCCTTACTTTTCATCAAACACAAATGCCTGCAGAGAATGTGTACTTCTTTTAAATGCATAGAGCGAACCAGGTATAAAAGAGAGATGCCCAGCTACTTATGTTGCAAGTAAAGATAGGCCATCTTGCATTGTCTTTTAACACTAAACAATGCCTGTCTTCACACTGTACATATGAGAGGGCTAATTTGAGATTCTCTGCTTCTACACACTCATGCTATGAAAATGTATGCACACCCTCAGCTTTAACTGTCACTTGTATGCTGTTGGTTGACAACTCTCCAATCTATTTTTTCCAGTTCTTTTATTTCTGTAAAATTCTACAAGTTCATCTGACTGTCTGGTAAACATCTCCACTTAGGTGTCTGACAAGCACCTCAAACTTAATATGTTTCATGCCAAACCGAAGACTGCTTCACAAGGGGAATTAGAACCCCATGGCATACATATTAAGGGAGAGTCTGCAATTCAAGTAACATCCAAGCCCTAACCCTTTCCTGTCATATCCTACAAGATCCCTCCTTATATTCTCTCACCCTCCCTCACACCCACTCTGCCCCAAGCACATGGGACCTTCATTACATTCACAAGTCTGGATCACTCCAACCAGGAAGACTTTGCATTTGCAGTTCACTTTCTAGATGCTTCTCTAATATTTGCATATCTGTGCTCTGATAACCACACAAGTCTCAGCTCAAAGGAAGCTCTTCCAAGAGGATTTTCCTGTCCTGCAGGCTCCTTTTTCTCTGTCTCTCTCTATTGCTGTACTCTGATTTATCTTATTTATGTTATCTTCAACATCAAAAGCTCTTATTCCTTTTAAAAATGCTTTATTCCCCCCAACGACAGCAGCAACTTTGCCCGCCTTAGTTAATATTATGCTGGAGCAGTGCTGGCACGTAGTGGGCCTTTACTAAATGTGTGTTGAGCAGATGAATGAGTGAATGAATCCATGAATCATCATTCCCCTGTAGATGTGTTCTTCCCCCTTTTTCCGCCACCTTGGCAAATGTTGCTGCCATTCACCCAATTACTCCAACCAAAAAGTTAGGTTTCATCCTAGGTACTTCTCTTACTTAAACCCATCATAAAATTATCCCCCAAAATTCTCTTCTAAAGTATTTCTGAAATCTAACCCCTCCCCACTGCCTCTGGGTCACTGCCTTAGTTGAAAGATCCCTCTTTGTGCACCACAATGATTACCCCTCTTGATTTCAATCCCTTCCACTCAATTGAACCTTGCTAATTTAAAGTGTTGATCTAAATCTGATCATATCACTTCTCAACAGTCCTTCAATGGCTTCTCATTGTTTAAGGGTAAAATATGAATTCCCTATTATATTCTGCTAGGTTTTTCATGAGCTGTACCCTGTGTGCCAATCTAGTCTCTTCCCCCACTACCTCTTGCTTATCAACTTCAAGCATACAGCACGTGCTCTCTTTCCACTCCTTGGTTGGCTCTGCTCAGGTGCTCTGCTCTGCCTGAAATGCCCATCACACATACATGGACCTACTGTGTGATAAATTGCTACTAACCAGTAAAGGCTTACCTCAGGCATTTTCCAACTTGTCCAATCTCACGTGTCAGATTTTTCACATCACAATATTCTTTTGACATGTCTGTTTTCTCTTCTTGGACTATGAAGTCTTTGAGGGGCTGTGCCTTCTTCTCTCTTTTTTTAGAATCTAGTATATGACCTAGCCCTTAGAAGGTACTTTAAAATGTTTGTTCTCATGGAGTAGGTAGAGACATGTCATTAAATATCTAACAGATGGCCAGACACAGTGGCTCACACTTGTAATCCCAGCACTTTGGGAGGCTGAGGCAGGCGGATCACCTGAAGTCAGGAGTTAAAGACCAGCCTGGCCAACATGGCAAAATCTCATGTCTACTAAAAACACAAAAATTAGCAGGACATGGTGATGCATACCTGTAGCTCCAGCTACTTGCGAGGCTGAGGCAGGAGAATCACATGAACCTGGGATGCGGAAGTTGCAGTGAGCCAAGACTGCACCACTGCACTCCACTCTGGGTGACAAAGCAAGACTCCATCCCAAAAAATAAATAAATAAATAATTATCTAACAGATATATGTTATGGTGAGTTTTAATCAATTATAATCCTCTGGAATTTCTTGATGATATATTGACTTCTAACTAGGAGCCATCATTCAAATCCTGAAAAGATCACAACTCCCATCAAAGCATCCGTTTCAGGCTGGGCGAGTGTAGAGGGCTTCAGTAATCACTACAGAATGTGATAAAAAGAACCAAACCCAGGCTCTGCCGGCTCTGAGCTCTCCTCACTTTAATTATTCAGAATGTGTACATGCTTAGTCTTCTTATTACAGCATAGTCATCTGCTTTTAACTTTTTAATAATGAGAGAAGGCTTCTGCTTCAAGCTGTGATAGATAATTGGTATTGGAATTGCTCTCCTCTGTAAACAATGATAAAATTGAACAGCACAAATAAGGCACCTGTTTCTAGGCACAGCAAACTAGACAGCCCTCTACTGAGACTTTTTTTTTTTTTTTTTTTTTTTTTTTGGTGACGGAGTCCCGCTCTGTCGCCCAGGCTGGAGCGCAGTGGCGCGATCTCGGCTCACTGCAAGCTCCACCTCCCGGGTTCACGCCGTTCTCCTGCCTCAGCCTCCCAGGTAGCTGAGACTACAGGCGCCCACCACCGTGCCCAGCTAATCTTTTGTATTTTCAGTAGAGATGGGGTTTCACCATGTTAGCCAAGATGGTCTCGATCTCCTGACCGCGTGATCTGCCCGCCTCGGCTTCCCAAAGTGCTGGGATTACAGGTGAGATTCTTGAAACAAGGAAAACGGATAAAGTAAGCCCCATGTTCACCTGGGCTCTCTGCCAGGGACGATTTCCCAACTGTGGCACATGGAAGTAGAACCCAAAGAGCATAGCAGTCCTGCTGAGCTGAGGAGGCCATGATCTGAGTTTAGGAATATTAATGAAAATGGAAATTTCAGGGCATTATTCTAGAAAAAGTGGAAGTGCATGGGTTGGGGAAAGTAAGGAGTGGTATGAGAGGTCTGTGTGGGGTTCTCTACAAGACTAAGGGCTGTGCTGCAAATGTGCATGGTGAGATTCCATGAGGCTTTGGAGACAGACTACTTTGAGGTTGACAATAAAAATCAAGACTTTAGAGATCACTGCTATAGGTTTGAATATTTGATTCTCCAAATCTCATGTTGAAATTTGATCCCCAATGTTGTAAGTGGGGCCTAATGGGACGTCATGGGGCAGATCCCTCATGAATTTCTTGGTGCTGGCCTTCAGGTAATGAGTAGGTTCTCATTCAATTAGTTCTCATGAAAGCTGGTTGTTAAAGAGAATCAGGCACCTCCCCTCTCTCTTGCTTCCTTCTCTCTCCACATTATCTCTGCATACCCTGGCTCCCCTTTGCTTTCCACCACGAGTGGAAGCAGCTTCAAGTCCTCCAGGTGCAGATGCTGGCAGCATGTTTCTTGTATAGCCTGCAGAACTATGAGGCAAATAAACCTCTTTTACTTATGAATTAACACGCTTCGTGTATTATTTTATAGCGATATAAAAATGGAGGGAAGGAACCCAAGATGGCTGAATAGATGCAGCTAGGAAGAGCATCTTTCACCAGGATACCAAACCATCAAGAAGACAGGCACTCTCAGCAGATCTTCAGGAGGAAGGCACTGAGAGTGAACAGAAGGAGGATGTAGACTGAGGGCTGAAGTGGGAGGAAAGTAGGAGCCCTGCACAGGGCTGCTGATCATAAAGACTCATTCCTGGCCCCCAGCGACTCCTGGGGAAGGGGTGACTTTAGTAGGTGAGGAGTGGCCCATTCTCACCATAGACCTCCAGAATCCTAGCTACAGGAGACCCCATGACCCTCATGGATATTTGATCTGACAGAGAGCAGCTTGGAGGAGTGGCAGGGACAGGACTCCAGCCTGTGCAGAGCACAGAGGGTTTGGCATAGGAAAGACTGCAGTAGAGCATGGTCAAGGATGCCCATCCTCCAAAGCTTATAACGTACCTCTAGGTGATTTTGACCCTTTTTGACTGTCAGACCTGGATAGAGCAGGGTTATTTTGCCCATTGGATGGAACCAGTGTGATCTGAGTGTCCCCATCTGCCAGCCTTTCCTAGAGTTCCTGCTTGGCCATGCCCATTTGCAGCACAGCCTCGGATGCCTAACTGAGGTTCTCCCCAGTGGCCACCACCACAGCTCCTGTCCCAGCACACACCACTTAACAATCATAGAGCTTCAGCAGGGCAGTCTTCGCTGACAAGCACCCCCCTGCAGCCTCTTCCCACTGCTTGGCAAGTGCACAATCACCAGCAGTCTCTCCCAACTGCTTGGCTGGCATGCACTAACCTGCAGCCTCCTCTCACTGCTTGGCCAGCATGCATTCATGTGCAGCCTCCCCCCATTGCTTTGCCAGCACATACGTAGACATCACAGCCCTCGCACCACCGGCATGAGTGCACATGTGTGGGCCCCAGTGCCCCACTGACACTGGTGGGAGTGTGCATGTGCAGACCCCGCCACCCCACCACCACTGGTGCAAGTGTGCATAGCCCGCTGCCCCACCACCATCTGCACGTGCACAATCCTGGCTGTACCACCTCCACTATGCACATGCATGGGAACCACCACATAGCTGCCAGCGGCATGAGAGCAGGCATGCTGACACTGCTGCCAGCAGACTGGGAACACCTTGGCCCCTTCAGCACAGCAGGTGCTTTACCTCGGGAGGAACAGAGAACAAAGCTGTGGGCCTGGTAATAGTGTTAGAGCACACAGCCTGGAAGGCAGAGTTGAGCACTGGGCCCCAATAACATCCAGAAATGAAGCCAGTCAACTGAACTCAACTTTTACCACAGTCAAACCCTCGAAGCTACCAAAGAATATAAAAGCAAAATATCCTATCCAGAGGACAGCAACTTCAAAGATTACAAGAATATCACCCCACAGAGATGAGAATGAACCAATGTAAAACCTCTGGCAACTCAAAAAGCCAGAGCATCTTACCTTCAGATGACTGTACTAGCACCCTAGCAATGGTTCTTAACCAGGATGAAATGGCTGAAATGACACAGAATTCAGAATCTGAATAGCAACAAAAATGATTGAGATTCAGAAGAAAGTTGAAACCAATCCAAGAAATCTAAGGAACCAAATAAAATGATACAAGAGCTGAAAGACAGTAATTTTAAGGAAGAAATAAAGTAATCTGATACAGCTGAAAAACTCACTACACAATTTTCATAATACAATCAGAAGTATTAACAGCAAAGACCAAGCTGAAGAAAAAACACTAACAATAAATATCAATATTTAGATTCTGTGAACTTTTAACAAGTGATTTGGTTTGTTTATGAATAGAGGACTATAGTGTGCTATCTAAGCAACTAGATGGAATTGTTTCAAAATATGAATGAGTATATTATATGTGATTTCTGTCTTCAAAATTTCAATAAATCTCTGTCCATCTCTTATGACAGCATATTACCCAGCATATTATTTTGCTTACATGTCTTATCTTCTTCCTAGATTAAAAGCTCACTGAGAGTTCAAACACTGGAGAACTATTTACCAAGCCCCTATCACTCAATAAGTATGTCAGACATGGAAGACACACTAAGAACAAGTTTCACCAGAAGCTTACAGACTACTGGAGGAAAATTACAAGTGAGCAGACAATTGTAAGAAAGAAGTCAATGATTATAGATATGATAAATATTTGACAGAATTAATGGACAAATATTCTCAATTTAAGAGTTTGCATTTCTAAATTAAGTCCAACCACAGCCTAAAGAATCCTGAGGCATCTCCATGCGCTGGCAGCTAGCAGAGAAGAAAGCCAAATATCAAATGGGAACTAAAACCCCTTAATAGGATTTGCCCTGATAATTTGGCATTACATAAAGCAACAAAGTAAAGGCATTCTACACTCTATTCTGGTAAAGCACAAGTAATATCTTTTAAATACATCATATGAACGATAATGTCTTTGTCATTCTTTAGCCTTAATTTAATTGTAAAGAAATGCAGCATCATGTTTTGTCCCATAAAGAGGAAAATAATCCATGCATAATTTCATCCAAGGAAAACAACTCAATATGAGGTCTATACTCCTAAATATCTATTTCCCAATTATATTTTCCTCTTTTATTTTTGTGGATTTGGCATTAAATCCAACTTGAGTCCTGATGCAGGTCTTACACAGTGTTGCTACTGTTGTTTCTATTGGAGACGGGTCTCCACCAAAACATTCAAAGGACACTGATTCACCATGTTATGGCTTTGTCAATGACAAAATTACAAGAATTCAATGTCACTTCTGGTAACATTACCCAGAAAACCAATGCCATGGTCTAATAAGGACAGACAAGGGCAATCAAATAATATGGAATTCAGAATCCACTTATCTAAGCACACAGTCCTGAGTATTTCAGGAAAGATACTTGGCTAAGTTAATTAACCTTTGTCATCTTTCAGAAGAACCGTTTTTACCCATATCAGTGAAAACATCCCATAAGCCCCCTTTATTGTACATTGTGCTGTAGAGCAGCCAACTCTCCTTTATTGACCACATCACTGACCCTTCCCCACCCTTCCGTGCTGGCCTGCCCCTATTTTGTTCAGCTCTTCATTCCTCCTACATGTGACTCAAAAGTGATGAATATTGACTAATCAAACTCAATCATGGTATTCCTTTTCTCCTTGAGAGGGATTGATTTAAAAAAAAGATGCATGACTCAATTCTTACTAATGAAACATAAGAAAAGTCTGAGGGGAAACGTTTCAGGGAATGTTTTTCTTGTTACTATAAAGAACTAGAAAGCAAAGGCCCCTTTTTGCATAGGATAATGTCTGTGACCCTTGAAGCTGCAGGACCCATCTTGCACATGCCAGGAAAGCTGGATGAAGACAAGGATAATATGCTAAGAATGGGCCGGGCACGGTGGCTCACGCCTGTAATCCCAGCACTTTGGGAGGCCAAGGCAGGCGGATCACGAGGCCAGGAGGTCAAGACCAGCCAGTTTGAGACCAGCCTGGCCAACACAGTGAAACTCCGTCTCTATTAAAAATACAAAAATTAGCCAGGTGTGGTGGTGTGCACCTGTAATCCCAGCTACTCGGGAGGCTGAGGCAGGAGAATTGCTTGAACCCAGGAGGCGGAGGTTGCAGTGAGCCAAGATTGCACCACTGCACTCCAGCCTATGTGACAGAGAAAGATTCAGTCTTGGAAAAAAAAATTATATATAAATATATAATTTTTTTATATATTTATTTATATATATAGATTTTAAATATATATTTTATATGAATTTCTCTATACAATTCTCTATATATGTATATATGTATGTACATATATGTATGTGTGTATATATATAGAGAGAGAGAGAATGACAAAGCAGTTGCAAAGAACCCAAGTCCCTGAAGAATGTCTCTGACCTGAAGAATTAATCAAACCTACATTTTCCTATCAATAGGATATTTTATTGTGTCACTTAATCTTTCTTATTGAGACAGTCGTGTCACAATTTTTTTTTCCTGAACCTAAGGGGATCCTGATACAAGTCTCTCTTTTTGTCCATTTCTAGGACGATCACTGATTCAAGACTGCAGAAGATTAAAGATGAAGACGTGCAATGGGGAATATGTAGGAGGAAAGGGGACTTGAGTTACCATGGCAACTGAAATTCAATGTAGCATCACTCCAAAAATGTTCTGTTAGTTTGGGGAGAATTTACCAAGTTAGTATCCCACAATTTGTATCATAACCCACAAGCTACCAGGCAGGAATGGGGCATAGGAGTGTCATCCTGAAGCTAGTAATTTCATTCTAGTGGAAATCAGCAGGCCAGGAGCTGGAGTGAACCTCTGGGAAAAGTAACCAGATTCCAGTTTCATCTTTTTTCAACTTCAAGAAGCCAAACTCTGCTTCCAGAATAAATCTGACAACACAGATTTATGAGATTTATGAGAACAAGCTTTGCATGTTCTCATTTATTTGTTGGTGCTAAAACTTAAAACAATTGAACTCATGAAGACAGAAGGATGGCTACTAGAGGCTACAGTCAATAGTAATTATGTACACTTTAAAATAATGCAAAGAGTATCAATGGATTGTTTGTAACACAAAGAAATGACAAATGCTTGAAGTGATGGATACCCCATTTACCCTGATGTGATTATTATGCGTTGTATGCCTATATCAAAATATCTCATATACCTCATAAATTTACACACCTACTGCATACCCACAAAAATGTACAAAAAAAAATAAGCTGGATATTTGAGAACTAACTGCTTTGCCGACCTTGATACATGATAATGGTAACTTTTAATCAATACCCTCCATTCTCAGCCAGTATCAAGTAAGCAACAAGGATATAAACCAAGCAATAAAAGGACAAGACCAATAAGTAATTTTGTAGTCATTTTTTATATGAAATCAAGTAAATTCACACTAACAAGCCTTCTGTAGTTGCCTATTGTATGATCGGCATGGTCTTAGATACTATCATTCCTTTGATTGACATAGCATTAGGCCACAATCTCTGCCTTTTAAATTATTGTCTGAAAGAGACGAGAAAATAGGCATGTGTCAAATAATTACAGCTGGAAAGAAAGCAAAAGTATTATAGTTCAAAATATGCACAGAAGTATGAATGCAACAATGAATAAATGATGGGTCATAAAATGCAGTTGGTCAATGAAAGATTTTTGGAGGATTTAGGCATTGAACTAGGTTGTGAATGAATTGATGACTATGAATCTAAAGACTGAAGTTACTGACTTGGGTAAGAAGATCATTTTGAGTAGGTGATTCAACAGGAGGAAAGCCACCCAACAGAAGCAAAAGGCAAATAAGGCAGCAAATACAAGCCTACAATATATCCAGGAAAGCTTAAGGGAAGACTTAAGTGCCTAAAACAAAACTGGCCACATTTTGAACACTGAAATATGAACCCTGACATAGAACTAAGCAGCTAGTATATGCTGAGTGTACACATACATTAACCCATTAATTCTCAATACAAACACAGGAAAAAACATAGCTATGAGGGAATTAAAGGTCAACAAATTTGAGACCCTTGCCTAATCGGGAACAGCTGATAAACAGAATTGAAAATCCAATTTATTTCTCCTTGATACTAAAATTCACGTTTTCCAGAGTATCTCTGCTTGTCAAAAACATAATTATCAGAGGTCTCAAACGCCAGGAGGAAAAAATAATCTATATCAAAGATGCAAAAGAAATGTCCAGAAGTAGTACTTACTGGAGGGTGTTCACCCAGTTCACCTCCCCACTTCTTATGTAAATTATACGCAAAACACTGCACTTTAGACGTGTTCACATTTTCCTAGACATGACAAATGGCCAGTGTAATATCATTTTGCAAAATAGTACAAGACCATTTCTTATATCTCTTCCTTATATATTATCTCTCACAGCTTCCTAACATCTCAAAATTTCCACATTATTTGCTTATTTTTGTAAATCCAGAGGAAAAGTAGGCTCTCTAAACACCATCTTGGATTAGCCATCACGTTAACTTTCTTTAACAATTTAAGAGAAACATTTGGTAAGGCATGTGACTGATGAAAATAAGTATATGGGAGAACTCAGCCCAGTTTATCTGCAGTCTGCCTTCAGCCCATCTAACAAGGGTTTACCTGCCCAGACATAGTTGTAATAACCCAACTCTTCAAGCCATCATACAAAAGTAAATTGGAGCAGAGGTGATTCCCAGGAATTGAATGCATAACTTAGGGTAAAGTCACCTAGAAGTCTCCCATTAAAACTTTGTTTTCCTGGAATGAAGACATGGGATGGAGGGAGTTGGGGTACAGACGAGTGGAAACATATTTGTGTGCCAAAATCTGTACTTAAATAAGTTTTTATTTCATTCTCATTTGAACCCTCTAGTTTAGGGTATTACTACTCCCATCTTATAGATGAGAAAAATAAGTATCAGAGAAATTAATTTGTCCAAAGTCATCAGTGAAAACCTAATTGGGGCTGGGTGTGGTGGCTCATGCCTGTAAGCCCAGGACTTCGGAAGGTCAAGGCAGGTGGATCGCTTGAGCCCAGAGGTTCAAGACCAGCGTGGGCAATATAGCAAGACCCTGTCTCT
Source organism: Gorilla gorilla gorilla (assembly GCF_029281585.2). Lineage (NCBI taxonomy): Eukaryota > Metazoa > Chordata > Mammalia > Primates > Hominidae > Gorilla > Gorilla gorilla. The sequence continues at coordinate 19,987,700 of NC_073228.2, read as the reverse complement.
ATAAACAAACATTTTTTTAAAAGTAACCTAATCAATCTAACATCTGAGCTAACAAATCATCCAGGGAAGAACTTTGAGAACTTTTACCCAAAGTAATAGAATATATGGAATATACTTTTCATTTTGTTACATTTCCGGGAAGAGTAATATATGAGTTAATCGAAGTAGTTTTTAAAACCTGAAACTTTATAACAATAACAGAGTGTTATCTTAAAATAGTCTCGTCTTATTTAAGATCTACTGTGTACTTGACTTGGTGCTGAAAACGAGATTCAAAACGCCCTGATGAGATCTAACCTCTCATTTTTCTCTAGGCTGGTCAAACCCACAGCATGCATATGAAGGTTGAAATGAAAAAAGCACTAACCATAGAGTTCAGGTTTACAATGTTAAAAAAAAAAAATCCTGGTATTTACATATGATTCACATCGAATGAATAAATGACATGAATTCGCATCATTTTTCTGAGTTAACAGCTTAACCACTTGATTCTAGGGTTGCACCAGTTTACCGGGGATAGACTTAAGAAAACCTATGCCAGAAAGCTACTGGTTTCACATCAAACTCCAGGAGTAATTAGAAAGAGAGCAAACAGAAGCATTTGGTTTTCAGGAAACAATTTCTGGTCTGCCCCATTTGCACACGCAAGAGGCAGCAAAACTGCATCTTACGGAGATCTGACTGGGGGGAAAAGGTGGCGAAAGGTCGGTGGAGAATCAGGAAAAAGGCAGTCTGGATATGAGACCCCCTGTAGTCAGCCAGATTCAATTGCTAAGTCTCAGGAAACCCTGAACTATTTCTTCTGGAAATTAAACTGAGATTTGAAACTAATGAGGGGCCAAAGTATAGAAGAGTGTTGGATAGCATGTGCAGCTAATTATTTCATTCAGGGAGCCGAAGGGACCTTGGGACATTTCCATACAGCCTATAAACTAGAGAAATTAATCCTAAAAGCTTAGAGGAAAAAATTAGGTTCCCATCATAAAAGTGCAGATTTTGAATTTGTTGATAATTTCACCTCACCTTCCTAGGAGGTTACACTAAGACCAGGTAGAAAATTTCATTCTCAATTAAGATCAATCTGGCTCTCTAGTAAAAATTTGGCTGGGAACAGAAGGAGTGCTGGAGTGCTCTAATGAGGTAAGTCCTAGGCTGCTGTAATATCTTCATCTAAGAATTCAGTGTTCTATGGGTGCAATGTTGTTTGCATAGGGGAATTCTTTCACAAGAAGGGAAAGGGAGTCAATACATGTCATCAGGAATCATGCTATCTAGTCATTCAAGTTACTAGGTTTAGGCACTCTGTATACAGGGTCCTATCTTGCTACTTCAATAAGGGATAGAAGGCTGGGCGCGGTGGCTCACGCCTGTAATCCCAGCGCTTTGAGAGGTCGAGGCGGGCGGATCACGAGGTCAGGAGATCGAGACCATCCTGGCTAACAAGGTGAAACCCCATCTCTACTAAAAATACAAAAAAATCAGCCGGGCATGGTTGTGGATGCCTGTAATCCCAGCTACTCGAGAGGCTGAAGCAGGAGAATGGCGTGAACCTGGGAGACAGAGCTTGCAGTGAGCCAAGAACACTCCACTTAACCCCAGCCTGGGCGACAGAGCGAGACTCCATCTCAAAATAATAATAATAATAATAGATAGATAGATAGACTGAAAGGCTAGAGATTTTTTTTTTTTAATAGGGAAGTCAGCTTCTCTGAAGGAGTTTCAAATCAGGTGCTATCTACAATACATGACATATCTCTCTGAAACATAAAATTATAGTTCTGTGTCATTTAATGACGGAGATCCTTTCCGAGAATTATTTCTCCTAAGCTACAATCCTATACAATATATTACTGTGCTGAATGAAGTAGGCAATTGTAACACAATGACCAGTATTTGTATATGCAAACATATCAAAACATAGAAAAGGTTCAGTAAAATATGGTATAAAAGAGAAAAAGATGGTACACCTGTATAAGGCACTTACCATGAACAGAGCTTGCAGGACTGGAAGTTGCTGTGGGTCAGTGGTGAGTGAATGTGAAGGACTAGGACATTACTGTACATGACTATAGACTTTATAAACACTACACTTAGGCTACACTAAATCTATTTTAAAAAGTGTTTTTCGGGCCGGGTACGGTGGCTCACGCCTGTAATCCCAGCACTTTGGGAGGCTGAGGCGGGTGGATCACCTGAGGCCAGGAGTTTAAGACCAGCCTGGCCAACATGATGAAACCCCGTCTCTACTAAAAACACAAAAATTAGCTGGGTATGGTGCCACATGCCTATAATCCCAGCTACTCGGGATGCTGAGGTAGGAGAATTACTTGAACCCGAGAGGCGGAGGTTGCAATGAGCCGAGATTGCACCATTGCACCCCAGCCTGGGCGACAGAGCGAGACTGTCTCAAAAAAATATATAAAATAAGTTTTTCTTTCTTCAATAACAAGTTAAACTTAGCTTACTATAACTTCTTACTTTATAAACATTCCAATTTTTTAAAACTTTGACTATTTTGTAATAGCACTTAGATTAAAACACAAACACATTGTATAGCTGTACAAAAATATTTTCTTTATGTCCTTATTTTATAAGCCTTTTTTCTATTTTGAAATTATTTATTTTTTGCTTTTTAAACACTTTTGTTAAAAACGAAGACACAAACACACACGTTAGCTTAGGCCTAACACAGGATCAGGGTTATAAATATCACTCTCTTCCACCTCCACATCTTGTCCCACTGGAAGCTCTTCAGGGGCAATAATATGCATGGAGCTGTCATCTCCTGTGATAGCAATGCTGCCTTATGGAGCACCTCCTGAAGGACCTGAGGCTGTTTTACAGTTCACTTTTTAAAAAAATGTAAGTAGAAGGAGTACTCTCTAAAATAGTGTTAGAAGGATAGTATAGTAAATACATAAACCAGTAACAGTCGTTTATTGTCACTATTAAGTATTAGGTACCATATGTACTTGTACATGCTAGAGCTTTATGTTATTGGCAGTGTACCTTTCTTTACATCAGCATCACCACAAACACGTGAGAAATATCTTATCACATGGTGACTACAATGTCACCAGGTGATAGGAATTTTCAGCTCCGTTATAATCTAATGGGACCATTGTATATGCAGCTTGCCATTGACCAAAAAGCTGTTATATGGTGCATGACTGTAGCTTGTCCAGTTGTTCCCAAATCAGGTTGATTCTTAGCATCACTGGTGGGACTTATAAAAATCAAACAAAAGTCTTCGCTTCCATCCCCAGATCCTGCTTCATTATGCACAGGCTTTGTTTTGTTTTGTTTTGTTTTTTTGAGATGGAGTCTCACTTTGTTGCCCAGGCTGGAGTACAGTGGTGCAATCTCGGTTCACTGCAGCCTCTGCCTCCCTGCTTTGAGCGATTCTCATGCCTCGGCCTTCTGAGTAGCTGGGATTACAGGCACGTGCTACCACATCAGCTAATTTTTTGTATTTTTAGTAGAGACGGGGTTTCACCATGTTGGCCAGGCTGGTGTCGAACTCCTAACCTCAGGTGATCCACCCGCCTCGGCCTCCCAAAGTACTGGGATTACAGGCATGAGCCACTGCACCAAGCCAGCACAGGCATCCTTTAAGATCCCCTGGTAGTACTGATGATCAGCCAGTTTTGTGAAATACTTACCTGATTTATAAAGCATCAAACATCTGGGAATATGGTAAACTTTGAAGGATTGTTACAAATCTCCTTCCCAATAAGCATTAACATGTAGAAGAGCCTAAATCTAAAGGAGCACAAAAAGGTAGATGACAATGCTATAAACACTTAATTTTTTAAAAGTGATTTTGTATACTACATGTGCCAATGGGGCAGTCAATGTACACACCTAGTACAAAAAAACAATCAGCAGTTGCTAGCTACTGTTATCAATAGCATCATAGAGTATGGGCTATCCAGAGCAAGGCTGTGCCAACATTTTATGTGAAGAGACAAATAGCAAATATTTTAATTTTTGTGGGCTTATAGTCACTGTGACCACTGTTCAACTCTGCAATCATGGTGCAAAAGCAGCCATAGACAGTACATAAATGAATGAGTATGGCTGTGTGCCAATGGAACTTTATTTATGGAGACTGCCATTTGAATTTCATATAATTTTTACATGCCATAAAATATTTTGCTTTTTTCCTCCAACCATTTAAAAATGTAAAAACTATTCTTAGCTTGTGGCCATACAGAAACAGGCTGCGGGCCTAATTTGGCCCACGGACTTTAGTTTGTCAGCTGGTGGTCTAGAGTCTAGGTTGTTATTCATGGAACAGTCTGCAAAGAAATTATTGGATTTGGGTGTGGGGTGATCCAATAATCATCCAATGTCCACACACAGCCAAGAGTGGACATTTTCTGTGTCAGAGGAAGACATAGAAAATTTTAGACATAGAAATTCATATTTTTACTGAGCCATTGTACTCTTTTGACATTAGCTAAATTCTAACTGCTAGTCACAGGGTCAGCATTGGTGAGTGGCTGGTCCCCCATGATGCCATGGGCATGGTACACCTGCCACTGAAAAAGAAATCCTTGCCTTCTCTAAGGGCTTTCCAACCCCTGCTGTAAAGAACATCTGATTTTCAGCATAATGTAAATCCCAGCTTTGCCTGCCAGTAAATTCATGTACATCATGTTAACATCAGGTTTATATTAAACATTTACATTAAGAATTGGAGTGGAAGATTAAATTGTTTGCATGCGTTGCCGTCACAGAAGGAATGGCCTCATCATCCTCCCTGCCCATGGTGCTGAGTGCCAGCAGACTAATGATCAGACAGTTACCCATCAGAAAGGCAGGTGAGACACTGATGCACAATCCTTGTCAAAGCTGGGCAGCCTCTGTGCACTCTGCCTGTGCCCTTGGCAATTATCAGCAAGCTATGAGCTATACTACCATCCCCTGCCAAGTGAGGTTTAATTTGTGACACCAAGGATAATGATTCGCTCCAACGCAATACTCAGAATTACTGTCTTTTCCTCTGAATTAGAATTCTTCTACCTACAAAATGACGTGCTTTTTGGTATTTTGATTCAAATCAGTCATGATGATGCTGGATGTTGTAGGGTTGAAAACATTTGGTTGTGCAACTTGAATATTCTGCAAGAGATTAAGCTGGGGATAGACTAAAGGTGGTTCTAAGTCCAGTCTCTAAGGAGCACTGCTGTCTTTTCCCTCTGAAATTCAGATCCAGAGAAAAAGAGAGGACTCTAAGAGGAACTCAGGTCTACAGGTTTTCCTGGGCCAGTTCTCCCTGCCATGAATATGAAGAGTTGCCCAGGACACTCTAACAAGCAAATGGTCTGCAGAACAAATGTTTTTGTGGGGGAGAAAAAACCAACAACCATGGACGCCAAGTCAAGTGGCTAGAGAAGAGTGATGTTGTTAAAGTGTATGATTCATTAAGTCTTGTCTGCATGTCAGATGTTCAGCATTTGGTGCTATTGCCTCCAATTTAAATCATTTTTTAAAGAAGTGCCGAAAAAGGTGCTGAAAGGCACCTCACTCTGTTCCCGCACTTGAAAAACACTGTCTGCTTGTGCACTGTGGTAAAACTTTGCATTTTGGCTAGACACCCTGTGTGGAGCTGTGCTGAAGCTGGAGGATTTCTTTTTTTTTTCCTTTTTTTTTTTTTTTAAGTTTGTACAGTCACCCAAAGGCAGGAAGAGAAAACAGTGTTTCCCCAAGCCAAAGATCCCTCCTGATGGCATCTGTGAAATAGACAGAGAAAGTGCTGCTATAGTGAGCCTTCCCCTGCAGTGAGAAACCCTATCACAAGTTTCCATGTAGTGACTGCCTGCACGTAAGAGCTGCCTCCCAGTGCTTTTCTGGTGCGAGTCCTTGTCTCCTAGAATTCTTTTCAGAACCCCTGGAATGTCAAGAGCTGCTGATCGTGGTTTATCATCACCAGTTACAAGTAAGGCTAGCATTGATATCTCACCTTGGATTGTTGTCAGTACCCAATGACCTCACGGAGACTCAAGGTGTTGGTTCCTCGACACCCCCTAAATGCTTCTAGGGGTGTAGCTACCGCTTCCTCCTCACACAAAAAGGGGTGATGCATGTCTCAAGGATGAACCTTGCGAACATGATGCTAAATGAAATAAGTCACAAAAGGAGAAATAGTGTATGCTTCCACTTATATGAGATACTGAGAGTAGACAAATCTATAGAGATAGAAACTAGAGTGGTGGCTGCCAGGGGCTGAGGGAAGAGGAATAGGTAATTAGTGTTTAGTGAGTACAGAATTTCAGTTTTATAAGATGAAAAGCATTCTGGAGATGAATAGTCGTGATGGTTGCACAACAATGTAAATGTACTTAATTCCATTAAATTCTACACTTGAAAATTGTTAAGATGATAAATTTATGGTGTGTATATTTTACCACAGTTAAAAAAAAAGATGGTGCAGGTCAGAAAGCGGTCTGGAAAGTCCCAGTTAAGACTCCAAGGACTTCCCCAGGTTAGTGTGACTTGGCATTCATGAATAAAATGTGGCTTTCTGGGTATTAATCTGAGATCTGGGCCTCCATATTCTCAAGCACTGTATGACAGGCATGTTATGAATTTCATCAGAACTGCAATTCCTGCTGATAGAAACTTCCCCAGCTCCTCAGGCGCTTGCTGACCCAGGCCTTTAGCAGTAGTTGTAAGATGCTTAAGATTTACCTAAAAATGAAGGTGATGGTGTTTCCTCCAATTCAAAGAGAACACAGCAGGTGGTAGGCTAGGGCTGAAGCTTGGTTGGGGAAAGTAGTGTATTAGTCCATTCTCACACTGCTATGAAGAAATACCCGAGACTGGGTAATTTATAAAGGAAAGAAGTTTAATTGACTCGCAGTTCTGCACGGCTGGGGAGGCCTCAGGAAGCTTACAATCTGGCAGAAGGGGAAGCAAACACATCCTTCACATGGCAGCAGCACAGAGAAGTGCAGAGTGAAGGGGGGAAATGCCTCTTATAAAACCATCGGTTCTCATGAGAACTCACTATCATGAGAACAGCCCCCATGATCTAGTCACCTCCCATGGAGTCCCTCCCACAACATTTGGGGATTATGGGAACTATAATTCAAAATGAGATTTGGGTGGGGACATAGTCAAACCATATCAAGTAGGTAGACACAGACAGGTAAAAACTCACCTATTTGAAATATAATTGCACCAAGGACATAAACAGACTCTTTTCAAAAGAAGATATACATGTGGCAAACAATTATATGAAAAAAGCTCAATATCACTGAACATTAGAGAAATGCAAATCAAAACCGCAATGAGATACCATCTAATACTGGTCTGAATGACTATTATTAAAAAGTCAAAAAATAACTGATGCTGGCAAGGTTATGGAGAAACAGGAATGCTTATCCACTGTTGGTAGGAGTGTAAATTAGTTCAACCATTATGGAAGACAGTGTGGTGATTCCTCAAAGACCTAAAGACAAAAATTGACCCAGCATTTGACCCAGCAATCCCATTACTGGGTATATACCCAAAGGAATATAAATCATTCTGTTATAAAGACACCACTATTCACAATAGCAAAGACATGGAATCAACATAAATGCCCACCAAAGACAGACTGGATAAAGAAACGGTGGTATGTATACACAATGGAATACAGCACAGCCATAAAAACGAATGAGATCATGCCCTTTGCAGGGACATGGATAGAACTGGAGGTCGTTATCCTTAGCAAACTAACACAGGAACAGAAAACCAAATGCTGCATGTTCTCATTTATAAGTGGGAGCTAAATGATGAGAACACATGGACACAGAAGAATAAAACTCACTGGAGCCTTTTGGAGGGTGGAGAGTGGGAGGAGGGAGAGGATCAGGAAAAATGACCGAAGGGTACAAGGCTTAATACCTTGGTCATAAAATAATTTGTACCACAAACCCCCATGAGTCAAATTCATCCATGAAACAAACCTGCACTTGCACCCCTGAACTTAAAGGTTAAAAAATGTATATATAATTACACCAAGAAATAGTAACGATGCATAATTTAACAATGCATAGATTTCCAAATATTTTCACAAATATGAATTCATAGTCCTCACATCAAACCTGTAATTAATGGCCACCATTGAGGTCCTGTGATGTTCTAAGCATCACGTTTGCATTGTTTCATCTTCCATCTAGAGTAAGAGGCTCAGAGAAGTCAAGGCCATTTAACCAGCAAGTGAAAGAGATATGATTCTAAGACAGGGTTGTTCAGTGATGATGGTGGTGGTGATTTTTGTGGGTTTTTTGCTTTTGTATTTGTTTTGTAAGCTCTAAATCTGGCACTTTGCCTTTTTCTGTAATATAGGAGTCAAAAAGGAAAGGAAAGGAGGATGAAACCCTAGAGGTCTCTGGGTGATGAATCGATTTTAGGCTTTCAATTAAGCTGTATTAGCATCACGTTCATTCCCATCTCTCCAAGGCTTTGGAAAACATCCTTTTCAGTAAGGAATCAAAATCAAGTCCCCTAAATAAAGCACTGGTAGTATGAAACACTGAGACATATTTTTAGTCTCACTGTGTCCGTTTTGTAGCAGCATAACATATGTGTTGAGCAAAAATATACACAATATTTAAAAACAACAAAACAATCACCATTATTCTCGCCATCTGATGGCCAGTCGCTGTGATGATTCGTTCTTTAGGTCAACTTCTGTGTGCCATCATCTAAAGAGCAAACCGCTTCACATACCTACCCTACCTTCCCTCCTACCCTGAGTGCAGATGCCCACCTACCCTCATCTTTCCTGCAGAATGACTAGGGACAGATATCCCTAAATCACAGACTCGCTAAACAAGGAGCCTCAGAACAGACCTCTGCAGGGCTGATCTTAATCCTTTCCAGACAAATGAGATATGATTTCAAAAAATATTCAGGAAATGTGAATTCTCTTCCTACCTTGGTGACTTGTGTTGAAGTTTTACGTATATAATCAGAAAAACTTCGCTTATCATTACTGTCAGGTTCATCCTGCTGCAATTTCACCTCCTTAAAAAAAGTGGTGTCCAATTGTGTGGAAACCCTTTGAACATAAAAATGAATTTGTAAACAAACATACTGAGCTGTGGTAGTTAACTCACAGAATAAAGCCATAGTCTGTGAAAGAACAAAGTGTAGGGAGTCTTTTAATAATGACTCATCCTAATATGTTTAAAATATGATTCAGTACAGAAATATTTGTGATATAGAAGACATAATAGGGACACAATTATTGAATCAGTTTCGAGACTTGGGCACATCTGAATATATGTAGACAGTGCCTTCTTCATGTCAGTTTCATGTATCTGTCCCTATCACATGCTGTGCCAGCAAATGAAATTTCCTAGCTATATCCACATTGATGAAGCTTTGCTGTCTGTATGAATCTGCATCTGCCCATGAATGAGTCCATTTCAAGCACATGTACGTGTCTGTGCATGGGTAGAAAGATAAGCTTAGCAATTGTGTGATTTGTTTCTGCTTAGGCAGTAAGTTACTAATCTCCTGATTGGAACCAGATTTGTATGAATTAGGGGTTGAAATTGGAACAGTCACTGCTGTGTGCAGGATGTAAAGTGAATAAAATGAATGGGGTATTAACCTTCAACCACTGAATATTAATCAGCTTTTCATAAGAAAGAAAACACAGAGCTTGCCACACTAAATATTTCCAGCGCTTATTGACAGGATATGATTTCTTTTCTCTCTCAGCCCTGTTACTTCCAGTCAAGGGCCTGAACATACCAGACAATAGTCAATTTGACACAGATTAATGTATGATTTGAAAAACCCCAGGTACTGAGGGTGGGTCGGATTCTGAATGTGTCAAATCTGATGAAATGATATGCCTTTATCAAAAGTGAACCTGTCTTCCAGTCACTCCTGCAAACACTCCTTTGGGCCAAACTAAGCCCAAAGGGAATTCACAGAAAGACCGTGGATGGGAAACCTTGATGACCACAAAACAAACATGTAAGAAGAATATATTTTCCATTGCCATAGAAAGGACTTGCAATTAGGAAGTGATTCTGTTTGGGTATTTGGATGAGACCTACATCCATTCCAAGGGGAATTAAGAAAAGAGTCATGTAATAATGGAATCTGAGTGAAAATAAAACTTGTAATATTGCAGTTACTTGTGCAATACTTATGTAATATTGCAATTGCTTTTGTTCAAGAATGCAAAGTCTTGTATTTATGTCCATATAAAAACATGGCATATATTATATAGACTTTGACATATATATATATAGAGAGAGAGAGAGAGAGAGAAACAGAAATATGTCTCTGTAGGTAGAAATATGGACAAATAGAAATATACATAAAGTATATCTTTATGCATATTTTATGTATGTTATATCATCAAAGAAGGCAGTAAATTTTTGCCCCTGCAGGTATTTTGAAGCAGCAGATATTATATGCTAACATTATCTGTATCTATCAAGCTATTTGCACAATACTACAAAGAGTACATTTCATGTGTCTAGGATTAAATTGTAATTGAATTCAACTTTTAAAACTAAGAAAGGGAAAAGGGAGAAGAAAAGGATTTCTTCTATACCCAGCTCATGCAAATTGTTTTCAAATATTTTCTCAAATGTTTAAGAAATTCAGTTTTTTCTTAAACTGAATTTTTATTTAAAAAGCTATACTTTTTAAAAGCTTTTTTAAAACCTATTTTAGAAGCTATACTTCAAATGAAGACAATGTATGTTTCAATAGCATTTTATTATTTATAAATCAGGAGGTACTTCTCAACCTCAAACATATCAGACCAATGTTAAGTAATGACTGTTTTTCCCTTTGGAAAGTCTCGCATTTTGTTTTTCTCTAGGGAAAACTTCTCCATCTATGCTACCTAGCTTAGAACCCCACTGCCCTCATGTGCTCTTGCCAAAAATTTCTAACCCCTGACCATCTCAAACACTGAAGTAATTAATCTCCCATGTAATTTCTCATGTAGCAATTTAAAAAAAATCATCATACTCCTTTTAGCTGGTAGTAATACTGGAAATCCACCCATTAGGCTAATTCCACAAAGGTGTTAGTGACTGATAATGGCTTAATACACCCTGTAGGATGGTGCAGCACAGAGGATTGTAAAGATCCTTTTCTTCATCCCAAGATTCCTGTCCCTTGGTTATTCAAACACTTACCTTGGTACTTCTGTGAAGGGACTTTGAAGATGCAATTAAGGTTGCTAATCAGCTGACCTTAAAGTAGGGAGAGTAGCCTGGATCATCCAGGTAGGCTCAATGTAATCACATGAGCCCTTAAAAGGAGAGGAAGGCAGAGGTATGTGCAAGAGAGGAAGCCAAAGGGGAGGTCGAAATGAGAATTTTGACTTGACTTGCTAGCTCTGAAGAAGGAGCAAGAGAGACAGGAGCCAAGGGGTGCAGGTGACCCGGCTGACAGCCAGCAGGGAAACAGGGGCCTCCATCCTGTAACCACAAGGAAATGAATTTGACAACAATCTGAATGAACTTGATTCTTCCCCAGAGCCTCTAGTAAGAAACAGCCCTGCCAATACCTTGATTTTAGCCCAGTGAGACCCATGTTGGACTTTTTACCTACAGAAATTAGGAGATAATAAATGTGTGTTGTTTTAAACCACTAGGTTTATGGTAATTTGTTACGGCAGCTATAGAAAACTAACACAGGCAACCACAAAAGGCTCCAGAGAAAGAAATTTGTTCATCCAAATGAATAAATGTCAAGGAAGCCCAAGAATAGCCTAGGAAGGAGATGAGTGTTAGGGAAGAAATAGATTGCTGTGATAGGGCAATCTTAAATCCCATCTCTAGGTTACCTGTATTTACCATTGCCCCTAGGAGATTATACCTTCTCACCTCCATGTCATGGCTAGAGTGTGATTAACTCTTTTATTAAAAAATATCTGCAAAAAGAAGAACTAAGCAAGGGTGACATAGAAATCAGTGGCACCTTCCACTGGCTTTCCAACACAGTGTCTTAGCCCATCCAATTCCCATTGAACATCTCAGACCTTCAGAAAAGTTAGATGGCTTTTCTAAGGTCATATAGTTGGTTATTAGTAAATCAGAAACTTGATTTCAAGTCCTCTACTGTCTTATCCTAATTTTTTCATGTCATTAACCTTAATTCTTACTTATTATGAAAACTGGCTGGAATTCAAAGAGAATGCATTTAGTAAATAGGCTACAAGAAAGTATGTTGTATTAGCACATGGAAAAGGAATATAGAGACTTATCTGGATTATTTATAGCTGAAGTCACATCATCAATAGGTAATCCTGGGTGTCTGACTCACCGATAACTCAGAAAAAAAATACCAAAGATAGCTAGATACTTGGGAGAAGGAGAATTTTGGTTTAGATGACAAATCAATGCTTCAATAATTCTCTATTGCACTTTTCTGAAGATCTCATGGCCACTTGGCAACATTGAATAACCTTGGTACCAACAAGCCTGAGTCTGCCTTAGCAGATTAAATCAATTTGTAATCCTGGAAGGCAAATTGAAAAGCCTTAGGAAGAAAATGAAATGATTCAGCATGCATATTGAGAATGGAATCCAGGAACTCAAGACAGGCAACTGCCCACTTATTTTAAGGGAGCCTTATTTGGAGCACACTGGAGTCCTCCCCACTCCCCACCCATCTGAATTCCACCAGCATTGCCAGCATTATCCTTTTGGTGTCCTGGGTTTGCCCCTTTCTGTCTCTCAACTAAGAGACCTCAACCAAGCACCTCTCAACCAAGCATCTCAACCCTCTGTCATTCTTGACCAAGCACCTCAAACCCCAGAATCCTGAGGCCAATAACTCTTGTACTCTGCTGGGTTGCGAGACCCGACCACAGATCCATCCCCATTCCAAGTCACCTCATTCAAAACATCCAGAGCTGGAGAAAGATTCAGGTGGTTTCTGCTGGAGCTGATAGATAGCTACCCAACACATGGAGGGAACCCTTAAAAAGGTGAAATCGTGTATGTAACATTTCAGCTGAGATCATAAAGAAGTGGAATGCACATCCTCCACTTTCTAGAATGAGATCCGTAAAGAAGCAAAATGATTAGGGAAATATCCTCAAAATACAATTGATGAGAAATGTTCACTTTAGAAATTCCTGTCGATATTTCAGTTTCGGCCTAATAATTGCATTTTAGCTTGCCAGAGCCTTTACATTTCTAGCTGAGCTTAAGATAAATTCTGCAAGGACTACCCAGACTTCTACACATGTGCACACAAATACAAATCCATTCCCCAAATGTTAGTGGCAACAAATAAATGGAAATAATCCAACTCATTTATTATAATTGGTCTCACCAAGAATGCAATGCTAAAGAAAATTTGGTAAATTATTCACCTTTGTTGAAAAGAATATTTGTAAAAAAGAGACACCGTCATGTCTTTTGGTTTTACTGTTTAAATTTCAAGAGAATGTTTAATATAAAAATAATATGCAGCTGGAGACTTTCCATCTAAGTTAGCATAATTTCTCGAGTGCTTATTTTAAACTCATCTCAAGCCTAAGTTCCAAGGAGTGTGTGGAGGAAGCTGCATCAATGGGGAAGAGAAAGAGAGAGAGAGAGAAAGAGAAGAGAGAAAAAGAGAGAGGAAAAGAGAGAGAGAAACAGAGAAAAAGAGAAAGAAAGAGAAAGAAACAAAGAGAAAGAGAAAGAAACAGAGAAAGAAAGAGTGTGCGAACGCACACACAAGCTTCAATGTATGGAGAGGAGTGTATTTATAAGCTATCCAGCCTAGTTTCATCATTTCTTGAGGACAGCTATACTCTGGTCTTGTGTTCTGAGAGATGCTACTCAGAACAAAAATTATCTTATTTTGCTTATATCATTCTTGATTTCTGGTGAGTCCTTTCAAAAGTCCTAGATATTGCACAAAGCGATTCCTGGCAGGTCAACCTTCCACTGATAAGTTATACTCTACGTACATGCAAAGAGCATACAGTAAAACACAATTAACTCATATAGAAACATATTAGGAATTAAGGAAGACCCAAAACCTGGCCTTGATTCGGGTGATACTTATTTTTTCTTTTTTTTTTTTTTCTGTTTTGAGACAGTCTCACTCTGTTGCCCAGGCTGGAGTACAAGGGCACGAACTCGGCTCACTGCAACCTCCACCTCCTGGGTTCAAGCAATTCTCCGACTTCAGCCTCCTGAGTAGATGGGACTACAGGTGCGTGCCACCACACCTGGCTAATTTTTGGTATTTTTAGTAGAGACGGGATATCACCATGTTAGCCAGGCTGGTCTCGATCTCCTGACCTCGTGATCTACCCCCCTTGGCCTCCCAAAGTGCTGGGATTACAGGCGTGAGTCACCATGCCCAGCCTCCGATAATACTTTTTATTTGCCCTGGAAGAAAGTCACTTAACTTGCTGCAACCTGAATTTGTTTATCATGAAAATGATGCTCTCATATGTCGCCACTGGTAAATGAAGAAGATGCTTTCCATTCTTGGGAGATGGTAACTCCATGAATACCAGACTGTCCTGAAGCAGGGAACCTGGAAAGTAGGTGAAGAGAGACTTGAGATGTTCATCTGATTCTTTTAAAAAAGCATAGCCTCATTCTCCAATGAGGAAAATAAAGGGAAGAGAGAAAGTGCACTTGGACAAAGAAATGGAGTGGTATCAGACACATCTCCAACTTTCCCTCCACCCTCCAGTTCCTCTAGCATCACCCACTAGCTAACATCATTAGAAAGAGCTGCTAATAATTAATTAGAAAAGGAGAAGAAAAAAGAGAAGTGTCTTGATGTTTATTTAGTTCTTTTTGGCCAGAAGAAGCTACACAAGTCTCCTGGGATGTCACTTTTTCACCTCTGGTCATCTCTACATTATGATTTGATATTCTTTGGAAGCCAATACTAAGAGCAAACCCTCAAGTATGACATTGGCAGTCCTAGACCACCAGCTGTCACTCCTGCCATACACCACACAACAGTGATCTCCACAGCACTGCCCTGATTCTTCCTGCCTCAAAGACACAGTTATATGAGTTAACAGGACCAGATATAAAATTGTGGCCTCTATAAAGACATGTGCACACGTATGTTTATTATGGCACTATTCACAATAGCAAAGACTTGGAACCAACCCAAATGTCCATCAGTGATAGACTGGATTAAGAAAATGTGGCACATATACACCATGGAATACTATGCAGCCATAAAAAAGGATGACTTCATGTCCTTTGTAGGGACATGGATGCAGCTGGAAACCATCACTCTGAGCAAACTGTCACAAGGACAGAAAACCAAACACTGCATGTTCTCACTCATAGGTGGGAATTGAACAATGAGAACACTTGGACACAGGGCAGGGAACATCACACCCCAGGGCCTGTCATGGGGTGGGGGGCAGGGGGAGGGATAGTGTCAGGAGAAATACCTAATGTAAATGACGAGTTAATGGGTGCAGCACACCAACATGGCACATGTAGACCTATGTAACAAACCTGCATATTATGTACATATACCCTAGAACTTAAAAGTATAATAAAAAATAGAGTGTGGCCTCTTATCCCCATCCCCCCATACTCCCTTTTTTCTATGTCACTTTCAAAGCAACATCATTCAATAGTGGTACAGAGTATAGAATGTTGTCAGCTTTGAAAAACACATATTTCCTCAAACTGGGAAGTCTTTCTCCAAGTCCAGAAAGATTATGGAGTAAGTGTGTTCTGTCGTTGGGAACATAAGCCTTAGAAAACAGAGAAGAGTGAAGGTCAGGGACCTCTTCTGTGGCTGTACAAGCCTGTTCCAGAAGGAGAGACCAAGGATGATTAAAATACTGTTTTTGCAGCTGTCACACAAACACTATTTAAAATTCCCATTCCCTATCCCAGGATTTAATGCAAATTGTCCACATGACAGAGGGTCAAAATGACAATTTCCTTGCAATTAGCCAGATGTGTTGGAATGAAATTTCTCCCACCCACCCGCCAAAATTATCTGAATAATTTACACATACATAATCACCTTACTCCAGGGGGAAAATAGTATGCCTTTATTTATTTCCTTCAAGTACCTAGATTTTCCAACCAGAAAGTGTCATGTCCAGAAAAGCAAATAAGATAACTCTGTGAGGCCAGGCTGTCCCTCTTTCAAATACAGACAGAATTAATTTGTGTTCATTAACTCCTTATCAAGTTACCTGACTTTGATTCCCAGCACAAAATGTATTTTAAAAAGGAGATGGGGGCAGTGGTAGATTTTCAGGAAATAGCGAGTTCTTTTTCTACTGAGATAAAAATCATTTGGCAAGCCAGGGTGAAATACTTCTAGTTTTAAGAGAGAGAAAAAGAAAGAGAAATGTAGAAGATGATAATGAACCACAAAAGGAAAAGGTGTTTTTTTTTTTTTAAGTTTTAAATTAGACCTTACTTTTGAAAACAGCTCAGTTTGCAGCAAATTTTTAAATAAATGTCAGTTATTCCTTTGGGAGTATGTCCTAGCTAAACCAGGCCATAGGATGACTGCAATAAAGGAGTGAGCAATTCAGGTGACTTTAGTTAAAAAGCTTAGGCTCATCAGAACTGACCTTTCAGACCCAGCCTTTCATCCCAAAAAGGATGAAGCTGGTAAAAGCTAGTGATATGGGCCCGAGGGAGGCGGTCTTGGAGCCTTGGAGACCAGGCTGCATTGTGAGCTAACTGTGGCTGACTGGACAGCAGATTGCTCCTTGGGAGGGCAGTTGGCTTTTATAATGAGGCATTTGAAGCAAAGAGGGATGTCCTATAAGTTAGTGAGAGAAGATGAAACCCTCAGATGACTCCTAAATTTCACTTGGCATCTTTTAATTGGGAGGCTTTAGAACCCCTTGGCTCCAAAGTGGCCACCCTCAGTCCGCTCCCCAGGATTCAGATGCTGCGTGGGAAGAGATGGTCAACAAGGCCTGGGGAAGAGGGGACAGGAAGGGAAGCTAACAGCCAGGGTGATCGCCCTGCAGAGGATCAGCTCCATGCTTGGAACTGTTTTCATGCCAAGAGTAGCAAGGATTCACCGTGAAGACAATCCAGATGTCAAGGCTGCGTACAAAACTCCCTAAGAAGGCAGCCCTGAGTGTATGGTGGGAAAGGCCATAAACCCAGCCTCTATTGCAGTGAGAAGACCAGTCCTTGTTAGTTGGGATCAAGGTAGGACATTTGAAGGAGAAATGTAGGAATCATGGGGTCTGGAGAAGGAGAAAGGATGTGTAGTCTTACTGCTTGCATTTATTCAAATGCAAGGGGGAGCTACCAGCCTTCCCTCCTCCCTGTCTGGAAAGGATTAACACATTTGAGGGCTCTGAGCACTGGAAAAAATTACTATCTTCTTCACCCCGCTGTCTATCTGCAAAATGGTGATTGTGAGGCTGTTCCTCAATATGCTGGTTTTTCTCCTTCCATGCACATGGGAACAATGCCACTCCCCATCTCCTCAAAGTCAGGTATGCCATGAGATTTGCTTTGGCCAAGGGAACACTAACAAGAAAGGAGACACTTTCAGGCAGAAGACTAAGAGTCAATGCAAACCTTCCCATGCTGCCTCCTCTATGCCACTGAGGCCAGGGATATTCCAGTTGGTGGAAGGTCTTCCATATTGCTTCCCCTGATGAGGACAAAGTGGCACAGAGCCACCTTACCTTACCCTGTCATCCCATACTCTTGCTGGCTGACCCATGGTGTATTAGTCTGTTTTTATAGTGCTGTAAAGAATTGCCTGAGACTGGGTAATTTATAAAGGAAAGAGGTTTAATTGACTCACAGTTCAGCATGGCTGGGGAGACCTCAGGAAACTTACAATCATGGTGGAAGGCAAAAAAGCAGCAAGGCACCTTCTTTACAAGGTGGTAGGAAGGAGAAGTGCTCAGCAGCAGGGAGGGGGAAGAGCCCCTTATAAAACTATTGATCTCTTGAGAACTCACTATTACAAGAACAGCATGGGGGAAACCACCCCCATGATTCAATTACCTCCACCTGGTCTCTCCCTTGACACATGGGGATTATGGGGCTTACAATTCAAGATGAGATTTGGGTGGGGACACAAAGCCTAACCATATCACATGGTGAATATGTAGTATAAGCAAACAATCCATCTTGGTTATTTTCAGCCACTGAGATTTTGATGTTGTTTTTTACTGAAGATACAAAAATATAAAATACCTAACCAAGAAGTCCAAAAGATTTCGGTTTCCTTAATGACTACTTTGATAATTTGGCATTTCCATGAAAAACCAAATTCTTTTAAAAACTTCTCTTTTTATGCTTCTGGTATGATGTGGTACATTAAGTATGCACCTCACCTGGTCTGACTATTGGGAAATCTAACCCTTCTTCCCTTAGAAACTCTGCCCTGTGGCAACGCACAGCAGAATACACTGACTTTTGTAGACTATGTGACTATCTCCTCTCTGCTGTCATTTACCAGCCAGTCACATGTTTTTGGAAAATTTATTCAAACTCTCTAAATTTCAGCTTAGTTATAAAAATTAGCACCATAATTCCTATCTTTCCAAGTTATTATGCCCCAGGGAGGAAAAGAAGTACACCACGTATAGTGGTTCTCCCAACCTACTCCTGACCACCAGCAGACACATTACTCAACCCTCCTGAGGAAGGGTTTCCTTTCCATAAAATGAGATGACAATACCTACCTCCCAACTTGGGGTCAGGATTAAATAAATCAGTCAACATAGAGCTCTTAGCAGGTCTATACACCGAATACACAGCAGGTGATGTAATCATTGTGCTCATGATTAAATTATTAAATTGCATAGCACCTAATATATATTTAAAAAATCTTAGCTGCTTCCATTGCCCTTGGAGAATGAGAGCTTCACGTTTAGGAGCGGAATCATTTGAAATAGCATTATCAACAGTTAATCAGCAGGGTGGCCAACAACCTACTATGAAGAGGAAAGGACTCAAGGAGTCTCTGCTTTAGACCCGTTTATGGCAAGACATGTCTGGGGCTTTAGGATGCCAGGTTTTTTCCATTCTGTGAACACATGGCTTCCATTAGTTTACTGATACTGACATATCCGAGGCTTCCAAAGAACTCTGGGCCTCTGATGAGTGAAAGGTTTGCATGCCCAACAAGGAAAAGACAGGCTCCACAGGCATAAAAATGCTGCCAGGGGAGGGGCAGAGGAGGTGTTGAGTTTAGGTAGGAGACCAAATCTGGCTGTTTTTAATGACCATCCTGTCCACACCTGAAAATAAACTAGCTACACCTGGGGAAATTTCTAATGCTTCTGGAGCTCCAAAGCCGATGTCAGTGTGCATATATAGCCTTCATTAATCAGAGTGAGTGTCATGTGGGTGTGTGCAAACAGGGACTGGAGAATAGTGAACAGTTTGCACAGTGCGCACACACCGTCTCTGCTGAACTTTCTCATCCAAAGCAAACCTAAGCTCGAATGATCAGCTCCTTTTATTATGCGTTCTAAGGACATCGTTATTTGGCTGGCTTCTTAGAAACCGCCTGAATTCTAATTAGTTTGCAGTTTGAGGCTGCAGCATGGTAACTCAATACCTGCCTAAACTTTATCATCTGTTTCCCATCTTCAAAGCGGCACGGTCCACTTTTGTGCTGAGCAAAGGTGATGCCGGGGACCTCATTTTGTGTTTTGTGTCTCGTAGCAACAAGAGCTATTTGAAAGAGGGGGAAAGGTAGGGCCATCGCTGACCTAAGTTTGGGACAATTCTTTGCTCTAAGTTTCATCCCCAAGGGGAGGGTTCCAAAGAAATAAGGCTTTCTGTCCCTGATTACAGAAAGGATCTACCTCATCGGGGCAGTCTATTATCTCTCAAGATGTTTGTCATTTCAGACTATACAGCAAGAGTGAGCAAGTGTGATGAAAAAATAATGAGGGCATATTTTCCTAATACGTGAAAACTAAGAACGTGTTTTCCCGTACACTAAATCATCTGATTGCTTCAACAGCCCTATGAACAAGGTGAGCAGTTCGTATTGGGCCATTTTTACAGGTGAGGAAAGTAAGACTGAAGGAGGTCAGCCCACCTTGATTTGCGTCTTGTCTCCTGACAACTAAACTCTTAAACCCTGGGGAAGTTTCTCCATCTCTGTGTCTGTGTGGCCTCATCTGCAAAATGGGGAAAACAACAGTTGCTACTTCCTGGGTTGCTGTTAGGCTTAACGAGTTAATAAATGTAAAAATTTAAAAAGTGATTAAAGATCACCTGTGACAAAGAAAAGGCCAAGCATGTGTTGGCTATTTTGATGATGAAGAAAAGTATTGGGTTGGTACAAAAGTAACTGTGGTTTTGCCATTACCTTTTTTTTTTGAGACGGAGTCTCGCTCTGTCACCCAGGCTGAAATGCAGTGGCGTGATCTCGGCTCACTGCAACCTCCGCCTCCCAGGTTCAAGTGATTCTCCTGCCTCAGCCTCCCAAGTAGCTGGGACTATAGGCGCCCGCCACCACACTCGGCTAATTTTTTGTATTTTTAGTAGAGACGGCGTTTCACCATGTTAGCCAGGATGGTCTTGATCTCCTGACCTTGTGATCTGCCCACCTCGGTCTCTCAAAGTGCTGGGATTACAGGCATGAGCCACTGCACCTGGCCACTGTTACTTTTAATGGCAACTGTGATTACTTTTGCACTAACCTTATAAAGTTGAAAATGTGGGACCTCAGAAGCTTAGGACTGAAAATATCCATAGGAAGAATTGGGCTGAGATGAAATCCACATCAGCATAGCACAGAGAAAATGAGAAAAACAAAATGCCCTTGTTCATGTGGCTGTTCAATTCCCATCCTGCCTACACTCCACACTCTACCCTGGATGGATGACACACTGCTCCAAGTCCCTCAGGGTCATAAGGAAGATTGTGACCCAATCTGACATCTGGTCATGGAAAGTTGTGTTTCCTTCTTATTTTATAAAATGCATATGTTGGGGCAGGGGGAAGAAGACCAAGTTTGACCCCCTCCAATCCATGTAATAATAGCTAACATAAACTGAGCTTTTCTTATGTGCCAGGCACTGTGTTATATATATTGCACACATTTTCTAATTTCTTTCTCATAGAGGGTGACAAAACATATCAGTTTGCTCACCACTGATGGGTTCCCTGGAACTTTGCTGTATTCGTTTGTTCTCATACTGCTAATAAAGAAATACCCAAGACTGGGTAATTTACAAAGAAAGAGAGGTGTAATGGACTCACAGTTCCACGTGGCTGGGGAGGTCTCACAATCATGGTGGAAGGCAAAACAGGAGCAAAGTCACTTCTCACATGGTGGCAGGCAAGAGAGATTGTGCCGGGGAAATCCCATTTATAAAGCCATCAGATCTCGTGAGATTTTCACTACCACAAGAACAGTATGGGGAAAACCACCCCCATGATTCAATCATCTCCACCTGGCCCCACCCTTGACACGTGGGGATGATTACAATTTAAGGTGAGATTTGGGTGGAGACACAGCCAAACCATATCACTGGCTATAACTGAGTGTCCTGGGCAAGCTGGGACTGCTGGTCACCCTCCATGAGGAAGGGGCTCAATTCCATTTTGCAAATGAAAGAACTGAAGTGGGAGGAGTCCCAAGTCTGGACAGGCCAGTAGGGATTTTTCAACTTGTGCTTTTAAATCACTATAAGATACTAGCTAGGGAGAGTATCTTCCTATTGGAGAAAGTTGTAGCACATCAGTGAATGGGTTAAGTTAGATGTTGCTTTCTCTTTTTTTAAACTTTTAGGTTCAAGGGTACATATGCAGGATAGGTAAACCTGTGTCACAGAAGTCTGATATACAGATCATTTCATCACCCAGGTACTAAGCCTAGTACTCAGTAGTTATTTTTTCTGCTCTTCTCCCTCCTCCCACCTTCCATCCTCGAGTAGACGCCAGTGTCTGTTTGTGTTCATGAGTTCTCCTCATTTTTCTCCCGCTTATAAGTGATAACACGCAGTATTTGGTTTTCTGTTCCTGTGTTAGTTTACCAAGGATAATAGCCTCCAGTTCCATCCATGTTCCCGCAAAAAACACGATCTTGTTCTTTTTTATGGTTGTGCAGCATTCCGTGGTGTATATGTACCACATTTTCCTTATCCAATCTGTCATTGACGGATATTTAGGTTGATTCCCTATCTTTGCTATTGTGAATACTGCTTCAGTGGGCAAAGGCAATGAAATGAAACTTTTCATATGAAATGAACATTTTTCAAAAAAAGGTATACATGCAGCCAACAAGCATAACAAAAAAATGCTCAGCATCACTGATCATGAGATAAATGCAAATCTAAACCATGAGATACCATCTCACACAAGTCAAAATGGCTATTATAAAAAAACTTTAAAAAAAACAGATGCTTGCAGGTTGCAGAGAAAAAGGAACACTTACACATTGTTGGCAGGAGTGTAAATTAGTTCAACCATTGTGGAAAGCAGTGTAATGATTCCCCAAAGAGCTAAAAACAGAACCATTCGACCCAACAATCCCATTGCTGGGTATATACTCAAAGGAATAGAAATCATTCTACCATAAAGACACATGTACACAAATGTTCATGGCTGTTGCTTTCTTTATTACAAAGGGTTTCATATCCTCCTGGACTGAGTTTCTCTGTTGTTGATGCTGTTGGTGTTTGTCTGTTCTATGGTTGTTATACTTCTGTAGGATTTGGAGGCATAATCTGAAATGTTAAATAACAGACTTTTATTTTTCTAACTAGTGTCATTCTATCTTTGGAAGGAAAAAAAAAAGAACAGTGACATTAGCATTAGCAACTCTGAAAGGATCAAGACCTGATCTTCATAGTCCTATTATTTTCTTTTTCTGTTTCCCTCTAAAAAGAAGTCTTAGCTCCAGTGACTTCCTAGGAATTGCAATTTCAGAAGTGACCAGGGATTCTCAAAGGGCACTTTCTTAGCTTCCACATACCTTCCAAATGTATATCAAGGCTTCACATCACCTGTTATACTGCCTCTATAAAACAGGCTCACAGAGTGGGAAGCACGGCATTGAGTCGACCAAAGAAGTCATCATCTCAAGTTATAAGGAAGCTCAGAAAGAAAGGTTTCACGTGAACAAAGAATTTTCCAACTCTTAAATAATTGTCCATGAATGGATTTACTTAAGCAAGAGCTTAAGTACACTTCAAAAGAAACCAGTGATTATAGCTGCAAGATGAACATTGCGTCAATATAAGGGCCACTTGGGGACACTCTGAAATCCCAGGGCAAAACTGACTGTCTTGATTTGACAGAGGAATAGGGCCAATTGGGGGTTTAGGCTGATTCTGTTTCTTGTGAGTCATTTTGTCTGTGGACATGCCTTACAAACTAAAACAAATCCAAAAAATCCCTAGGTGTGAGATGATTAAAGTTTTAAATCTGGTCATTTGTAAATCACAAAAGCGCTGGATGAAAGCCATGCTGTTTGGAGGCTTTTGTTTTTCTTGTTAAAATCTTAGGGTTTGCTGAGCTTATAAAGACTCCTTGAATCAAATAAAAAGTGAGGGCTTTTGGAGAGAGTCATTCTCTTCAGTATCAGATGCATTTTAGTCTATAATTTTCCACTCTGGCTTATGTGGCTGTCTAGGCTTGATTCCATCAACTCATTTAATCTCCGATTTCATAAAAAAGCATGCTTTCTGTTTATCTTTGTCCAGCTGAGTGCAATCTGTGCTTTCTAGCTCTTCTAACAATCCCAACTTTTTGAATTTCGTATCAGAATGCCTGTGTGGCATGGTAAATCTAGGCTGTCCTTGACAGGTTGGAAACTGCATACTCCTGGTGAGGAAATCAAGTGACGGCTCCCAAAGACACTCACTTAACAAATTATAACCTAAAAACAGATCATCACTTTAATTTACTGTGATGAAGTGGGGGAGAGAAGTTAATACAAATCAATGCATAGCTATAAGTTTTCAAAAAAATAAATGGTGCAGTTTCCCCCACAAACACTTAATTTTCATATACAAGCTAGTTGCTGAATTAGGGAAAATTTAGCATTCGACACAAGCTCATCTGAAACCAACAAAAAACAGACACTTGAACTGAATTTGCTTATTGCTACATCCCTCTATTTTGTAAAGCTGAGAAGACTGCTTATGCTTCAAGGAAAGTTTGATAAACAACCATCTGACCAACAGAGGCTTGACATTTTAGTATCATTTTAATATCATACCTAATCTGTATGTATAGGTCAGAGCTGGCCTACTGACCCATACATACAGATGAGATGCCTGAGTAAGACGACTGTCTTTTATTACTATTCAAGGTCCTTGCTATGTGTATTAGGTTGGTGAAAAAGTCATTATGGTTTTAAATATAATTTTGGGATGAATTTATAAAGATGTATTCTACTTCAATATATGCATTATTACACCAAACAGATTCCCAACATTCTATCAATCAATCATTCTTATGGTCACAAACATTTGCTTCCCAAAAATATTTATAAAATTCTGTTTGTCAGCCCCATCATATATATTTTGGATCTGTCCTATCTTACTACCTAGGAAACCAAAGCCCAAAAGAAGTATTAATTCTCTGTCTACCTACAAACACACACGTATACAGCAATAACTTGCAAATAAGAGTATGCTGGGAAAGAAAAGAGAGAAAGGATAGTCCACCACATGTCATGAAACAGACTTGTTTAATTTCACTCTTTATGGGGAATAAAGTGTTAAAAATAACCCAAACAGCTGAGATGAAAGGCAATACTTTTGGTTATTTATTTGTTTCTATTTCCAACTCCTCATCTGTTATACAACTTTGGCCTTTTAAAAATGAACTTATTTGTAAATAAGAATAATGAGTTGGCAACTGGATTCAGGTCTGGCCATTTTACCTGAGTGATGAAAAAATAAATGATGTAGCGGTCTGCAAAACCATCTGACTCCCCTTTGAAATCCTCTTGTTTCCTCCTGAGATTGTCTAATTATAGAGTAATGCTGGAAGTATTCTTCACTTGCAGATTAATTAGTTGATGCTTAAGTAGTTCTTTGAACATAAAAGGCAACATGTAAATCTAAGTGTAATCAATCATCCTCAAGCTAATGATCATTTAATTAGTGCTTTCTGCTAGTTTAACAGTCCATAAAGAAGAGGGCAATTTAGGGAAGGGTCTCCCACCATTGCAAAGAGGTAAGATGTAGCTATAACTAGAATGAAAAACAATGTTCAAAATGCAGGTTTTAACATTGGAAATAAATTGGAAATTGACTCTCCCTTCTTCTGGTGACTAACAGCCATGAGGGAACTGAAAATGAAGCTTATCTTTTAGTAGCATTTGCATATTTCCAGAATTAGGAATCACAGTTTAAATTGGGCTTATCTAATGTTTTGTGGCAAAACCAAATACTTGAGGTGATATTTACAGGGCAGAAAAAAAAGTTAACTCTGGAGTGTTTGTAAATATTATGAAGGCTTAACTTCCTGCATTCTTGGTAAAATGGTTTCCTAACTAGGAAGTCATGTTCAAGTTGAAAGTTATATGATAAAGCTAGTTGTTTTGTAAAATACTTGTATTAGACTTTCTTACATGATTTTCTAATTATTTCTGTATTACTTCCCCTGTTTGATTATATACGCAAAGCCAGGTGCCTTGCCTATTTCCAGCCTTATTCAGCTAAGAGTCAGCGTTCATTAAGTGAGTATATCAATGAACAAATAATAACTAGAAATATACCTACACAATTAACATGAGAAAATGTGGCTTTGGGTTTAAAAATTATTCTTCTAACTTAAAACATATTACATCAAAGAAAATGTAAACAGTTCTGTTTGTCAATTAAGTCCCCATTCTAATGCTGGGCTGTTAACACAAACATCATCACAAAGAGATCATCCAGCCAACATGCTCAAGTTACCCAGCACTGCAAGGAGCCGTACTGGTTTATCTAATCAATACCTGCATCACATGACTTTTTAAAGTCACAGTTTTCTCAACTATGAATTGGGGCAATTGCAACAGTTAAATGGAATGATCACAAAACCAAAGTAATTATTTAATAGGATCACAAAACCAAAGTAATTATTTAATAGGTGTCAGCGTTATTAACACCAGTTGATTTTTCTTTTTACATAATTTTAACTCAACAGAGAAAAAAATTTAAAACCTTGCTGAAAATACGTGTAGCCCTATCCTGCATGGACAAGAATTTGCTTCGCCAGCTGATAATTCAAGTAGCACAAAAGCAACGTTAGAGATCAGCACTGACACCTCATGTTAGTAAGAGGCACACACCTCAAACCTAAGCTTTCAGGGATGTTGTAAAATTCATCATTTAAAAAGAGATTTTTAAAAAGGCAATAGCAGTTATGAAGATATATGTCACATTAGCTTTTTCTCAAAAGAAAAAAAAAGATGCAAAGAATTTAACTGTGAAATAAATAGTATAATTAGGGTAATAGTAATACTATTTAAAATTTTATTCAAAAAAAGAAACACTTCAACAATAGTAGTAGATGAGTGTCTCAAAGTACTCAGACGTCTACCCTGTTTTTCAGAAGCATGTTTTTCATTGTTCCTATCAGAACTCATGGAAGAATTTCTACATGCAATTTCTTCAGAAAAATCTCCACATCTAAATCTGACAAGACAGAAGTTTTGGGCAATCCTTACCAGATAGGCTGGTCATACAGCAGCACGCATTTGACTGTATTCCAAAACATGTGTCTTAAAAGGCTCTACTGAAATGGTCCCTGCAGAAGATGAATGCACAGAATCTATATTAGACCCACAGGTAAAGCATTGGATGCAAAAACCACATTCACCCTACAGTCTTTTGACAAAGGTTTTTCATGACTTAGCCTCTGACTTCTCTTACTTCTTGAGCAGATTTAATAACATCGACTTCTACAGTGTATAAATAATCTTGGTCTATGCACCCAAAGTTATGTAAGACAGTAGAAAAGAACCTACCTCAATTTGAGTAAAACATTAGTTTTTAGAAAATCATGAATCTGTGTAAAGCAAGGCAGGAGAAAAGCAGATATTGCTAATACCAATAGATTAAAACTTACACTAAGAAAAAAAGCCACCACTTTGTAAATATTATATTGGATAAATCTGAAGTGGTGTCTAACACTTTTCCTTGGCTCCTTTTCTGAATATGCTTTCTGCATTTTCTTAAAATTATGAGAATTTTTTAAAACTCCAAAAACAGAACAAAATTTTTATCATTGCTGATTTATTCTCAAGCTGTCCCTCTTCTAAGAAAACAAAAGAGGAAAAATAAAAACAATATATAACAAATAAACAAACCTAAGCCATAGATGCTGAATTCTGCTACATTTATCATTTTGTAGAAGGATGAGTAAAACAAGATAAAACACGTGAGTGTTCATTTACAGAAGTTACAAGCTTTATGAAATGCAAAGGAGCTGTATTTTACCACAGGAAGCCAAGTGAAATAGGGTGAAACAGAAGTCGATCATATTCAGATAATTAAAATACAAATACATTTCATGAAGACTCTGATTCCAGACCTCTGCTCTCACTGTCTTCCACCCCCTTTTATTGGAATCTCTGAAACCATTTTGCTTGGGGCAGAAAGTAGATTTTAGTATAGTAGGAAAAATGCCAAACATCCATGGCAACTTAGAATTTTTCCACTTTCTTTACATGTTCAATTGAGACCTTCATAAAATTATAAATGAAAGGATACATTATGAGCACTTTCTTTGAAGGGGAAAAAGAGGGTGGGGGGAGGCCTTGCCTGGAAGTAAAATTTTGGTGTCTATATCCTTCTTCTCTGCAGAACTCTTGGGAGCTTTCTCTGCCAACGGCAGGACCCCTAAAAAAAAGCTTGCCTTTGCCTTCAGAATTCAAAAAAGTAGAACCACCAGTTGCTCCCCTGACCGTGGGTGAGACGTTGATCACTAGGTGGGGACTGGAAAGTCCTGGGCTCCACTTTCTTGTCCCTCAAGGACTGAGGTCAGTGTGTCTTGGCGCCTTATATCCACTCTCTCCACCCTCCCGCATTCCCTCCCCCTCAACCAGGGATTCACTCCTGTTTACATTGGGGAGACTGTAACTTCTGTTTCTTAGCGTTTAAAAGAAGTTTAAAAGCTTATAAAAAGGCTCTTAAGATTTCTTGGACACCAATCACTTCTTATAGAACAATATTTTGATGAGTTAAGTGTAAATGAATCAGAAACCTACGTATTAAATTTCCCTTGACATGAACATCAATTTAAAATATTAATGGAAAAAATGCCCGGGGCTCGAAGTGTTGGGGGTTTTCTCAAACCCAAAATGCTTGAACATGGAGTGGAAATCCATTCAGATCAACCAGGTTTGCTGATCCTCCCTCTCAACGTCCCCTAGATTATAATCACCGTGGAGGGAGTAGTATTTTCAGCTATTGACCATCTGGCTGGGGATAGATCACATTCCTGGTCATTATGCTTGCATCTCAGCAGAAGCCCAAGGCTGGGCTGAGGCTGTTGAGATGTCCAGCCGCTGTTCACAGAAGGCTGACCCTAAAAGCTGCCTTTTTTTTGACCAAGGAAACTAAATAAACAATCACAGAAGATCATAAATCACTGACAAAGATATTTAGATTTGGAACAGCCCTCAAAAACAGAATGTGCCACAATTTATCCCTCAAACATTAACTCAATCCTGGGTCCTATAATTGTGCATCCCATGACTTCTGATGATAAATGACACAAGGGTCAAAACTTGAGAATCGGTAGGTGTTTTTGTTTTGTTTTGTTTTAAATGTTGACTCTGGGTCCAAGAAAACACCCAGAGGAACAGAAGCAACCCAAAATCCCGAAATCAGACTTGTTCCCTAAAATCATCACTCTGTCTATATATATTTATATATTTTTTAATATATAATATATGTATTTTATATATTATATATAAAATACATTAAATATTTTTATATATTATATATATTTTATATATATTATATATTTTTATATATTATATATTTATATATATTATATATATTTATATATAAATATATATAAATATTTATATATTTATATATATATAAATATATATAAATATATATAAATATTTATATATATATATTTATATATAATATATATATATATTTTTTTTTTTTGGAGACAGAGTCTCACTCTGTTGCCCAGGCTGGAGTGCAGTGGTGCAATCTTGGCTCACTGCAACCTCCGCCTCCTGTGTTCAAGCGATTCTCCTGCCTCAGCCTCCCCAGTAGCTGGGACTACAGGCACCCACCACCACGCCCAGCTGATTTTTTGTATTTTTAGTCGAGACAGGGTTTCACCGTGTTAGCCAGGATGGTCTCCATCTCCTGACCTCATGATCTGCCTGCCTCGGCCTCCCAAAGTGCTAGGTTTACAGGCGTGAGTCACCGTGCCCAGCCCTGGTTTTTTAAGTTGGTTTTTCATCTCTGTTTTGTTTTGTGAACGGATGACCACACACACTAGGTTGAGTGACAAAATAAGGAGATGGAACCAAGTGAAAGAGATGTCAAGCCTCTCCTCTTTGGTCACGTTACCTAATCTGATCATTTGGGACCTGTGTCACAGATACTACAACTGTGAACAATTGCTAACTTCTTGGTGAAACACAGCATGTATCCAGCGCTTCAAAAGTATTATTGGGAGCATGTCTGCCTAATCGTCAACCCAACACTCATTCTAGTAACACACGTGAAAGGGTTCTGTGAACTCTCATAAACTATCCCCACATAAACTGTTTTTACTATTATTTTCAAAAGTCATATCCCTCACCCGCTTAAGGACAGCTTAACAGTTCTCAGTGCTTTAGAAGATGCCCTTATTCACCTCTATCTCAGGAAGGGTGAGGACCCAAGAGTTCCCTTCTAATGGGATATTTTCCCTTGCTCATTCTTTCTCAGAGACACTCTCTCAAAGGTTTGGCAGGGTCTGGTGGTCAGGGAAGAGTGCATCTTTACAGAAACATACCTTTTAAAAACAGTGTTCAGCCTTGTCCTACTCAAGGCACGTGCTGGATATATGTTTGTTGAATGGCTAAGTCAATGAGTGAATGAATGAAAAAGCCATACCTCTTTTACAATAAATTTGCATACACGAATGAAAAATTAAGAGACTATCAGAGACAGGTATAGCACAAATTGCCCCCACCTCAACTAGCCATCCCTTCAACTCCAACCCCTCCCACCACAGAAGATGATTAGGGTTTTTTAGGAAAAAAAGAGAAGCTGTACAGCAATGACACACCCCAAAGACAGCACACTAAGATTCCTTTGCTTTATATTGTTTATAATGTTTAACCTCTCTGGTGGCCACCAGTTCTTAAAAGCTCCTAAGCATTTTCACAGAAAATATAAGAGGAAAACCAGCAATAGTAACAACGTCAATGGTGCCGGCAGACACAGAAAGACTCAGAAAAATATGGAGGCTCTAGGATGCCTGATAACAAGTCTCATTTCCTAAAATGAGATCTGGGGACTGCAGAAAGTGTTATCAACCAAGACAAGGAATAGGATAGACATCAGAAGTGCCCAATTCCAACACATTTTCTCAGACTCCTTTCCTAGGCAAACCTGATGAATGTGCAGACATAAATAGATAGTCCTACCATAAATTGATCTCTTTTTATCCTAAGTAATCAAGGTCCAGTCATTTCCCTCAAGCTGGGCTTCTCTTGCTCTCTCTGGAGATTCAGCATAAATACATGTCCTTGAAGTTTTGCTCAGGTAGATGAAGGTGGCAGAAAGCATGCAGCTACTGGGGTTAGTGGCTGTCCCCTGATTAAGTGCAAACGTGGAGACCCATAGTTTATCCCCAGAAAGTTTCCATGCTTTCCCCTGGCATTTTCTCTCAAGCTTTTACAAGCCTTGTTCAGGGAGTGAAAAATCATTTTAAAGATAGTTTAGACCCACCCTTCCCTTAAGGGAAATTTCTATGCAGGGGGAAAGCAAGCAAAACAAAACAAAAGTTACACTTCAAAGCCTTACAAGATAACCACAGGGAGAAGGCTAAGTCCTCCCAGTTACTCAGCCCTCCCCTGTGCTAATTGCAGGAGGTAGAGCCTGACTGTATTATTATTTGCATACTTGATCAGAAGAAGGGCCACAGAAGGAGGTCTAGAAGCTCAGCTGGTGTTTGACTGACATCTTTTAGGACTTGGACCCCACCGCCCACCCCCGCAGCCACCACCACCACCAGTCCAGGACCTGATGTAATATTGCCACAGACTGATTCCCGTTGCCTTTGATATGCAACCTGTGCCTACAGTCAGCTCTCAGGGCTAAAAAAAACAGTCAGCTCCTGCGGCATCTGATTTGCCTCCTGCCCTCGCTGCTGTTAATCTGCAACACGCCGCAGCCTCTAGATCGCTGCCGTTCAGAGTCGGATGTCATGGGGGCGACTGGCAGGGGTTCTTTCTTCTTTCGGTTTGATACATCCTTCCTTCCGCTGCTCCTCGCAATCAACCGCTAGGGGAAGGAGGGAAGCAGGCAGGAGGGAGAGCGGGAGATTACCGGAAATCCCTTTCCTCCCTTCCCTTCACAGGTTGCCCCATAGTGACCCTGGAGACTCCCGCCTGCCCCCAGTGAAGGAATTGGTTACTCTCCCAGAGCCCTCCCGGCCATCGCCCCCTTCCTCACTTCCTCCTCTTCCTGCCCCCAGCCTCTACCCCTCCAGCCTCCTGTGGCTTCACAGGCAAGTGCCCCATCCCAGGAAGAAGGAGTTGGAGCTCCGTGATGGTGAGCTTTCAGACTTCCCCCTACAACCCCCGCCTCCCCAAAGGCACAGAGGCAAGCAGTGGCTTCCCTGGTATCATTTGTGAATCTAGGAGCATGAGGGAGCTATCGAAGATGGCATGTAGCCTGTTCTTCTTTCTCTTAGTAAATAATAATATCTAAATGTGCTAGAGGGAAAATACTTTTTAATTTATACTTTAAAACTGGTTTAGATTTTTAATGTATAGTCTGTTTTCCTGGAGTCCAATTGTCACATGAACCCCAAACCTAGGAGTTCTGTTTTTATACATCAGGAAGGGGACCAACCCACTCACCCATCCACCCATCTTTCAACTCACCCACCCACTCTTGTTTATAACTGCATAGTGGTTTATTTTGCCAGCACTAAACTATGCAGCTTGTTTCCCCTTTGCCAGCCTCTGCAGACAGAAAGCAAAGGCTGATCATTCTCAATTGACATGTACACCCCTACTCTGAAGCTACGGCGGGATGACACCTCAGACAAATGCATTCATACATAAAAGTTTTTCTGCATGTTTTCGTTTTTGATTCTTTTATTGGAAGCATTTTTATGGCTGGGAGGTAGGTGCACATCCATTACAGTGAGGGGTCAGATATTAGAATACTTACGGTGCTTATAATTTTCATAGGATCACCCCCCTCATCCCTCATTGCCAATCAATTTCACTCTGTTTCAGGGTCACAGATCATACCCCTAATCCTGGCCAGTTGTCTCACCAATGTGTGTCACAAGCGGCCTGGGGCAAGAAAGTATAGATGACCCAGCATAGCCGTTGCTTCTATTGCAAAGGGTACATCCTACAAAGAGCAGAACACGATTAGAGGCAGGCATAATTGCAGGCACTAAATTAGCATGGGACTCTCAGCCAGGGGCTAATCTAAGCCAGAACTCACGTCATGGCAGGCCATGAGTACATCGCAATTACAATTCAAAAGAAAAGAGAAAAATCACCCTTGATTCTCAAATGTTTATTTTTAACACGGCAGATACTTACCAATTATATCAGAGGCTGAGGCATCTGGAGTAAGCAAGAAAGGTGATTTGGGTTAATAATCTTTGAAAGGCTAAAGGATTTTCAATGTATGTATAAGACTGAGCCCTGTGCATGCTCCCCATTCTCTCCCTGACTTCAGCCACAGCCATCCCACCTCTGCCACTACACGTTGGTGCTACCCAAGGTCTCCATTCACGCACTGTCCCTCTGCGTCTCATGCTTCATCCGGGCCCTCCTCTGACCTGACCTTACCTGGCTTAGTGCCCCAATTCTCTAAAACATGGAGAGATGGAACTGGTAGCTTGAACCCTCCCAGTTCCATCTCTTCCCTTTGTAAGTTTTCCTGGTGCCCATGGGGCCCCATGTTTCTAGACTATGCCCTAACACAGAGCCTTTAAAGCTTACTTCCACGTGAAGGCAGAAATCAATCTTGGGCGGCCAAAACACATATGCTTTCTCAGTGGTAGGCTTAGGAGTGATTTTTTTTCTCTGCAATCAACATGTATTAATTTTACATTCAAAAATTGTGTGTGCATCTGTGTTTATTCGGTTTCAAAATCCAGTATACAACAAACTTTGCTTCTCCTGGCTTTTTAAACTCTTTTCACATGCCATAGTCCTGGTTCACCAGTGCAATTAATTTGCCTTTGAATTTGCCCCTGGGATTCTTTTTGGTCGGCGGGGGGCGGTAGGGAGGGGTCAGAGTCTTGCTCTGTCACGCAGGCTGGAGTGCAGTGGCATGATCATAGCTCACTGTAGCCTCAAACTCTCAAGTTCAAGCAATCCTCCCACCTCAGCCTCCTGAGTGGCTGAAATTACAGGCACAAGCCGCCATGCCTAGCTAAGTTTTTAATTTTTTTGTATTGACAGGGTCTTGCTATGTTGCCCAGGCTGGTCTCAAACTTGTGGCCTCAAGTGTTCCTCCTGCCTCAGCCTCCCAAAGCACTGAGATTACCCTGCGTTTTTGTTTTTGTTTGTTTTTTTATTAATCAAAGTAGAAATCACAGACCCATTGTATTTCTACAGGTGAAATCATTACAATGTTGCCAGGGATTAATTTCTATGAGTGGATGAGAGGTCTCTTTTTCACAGTTTTCTTTTTGTCAGGGGACTACTGCCCTGATAAAACTTAGGCCTTCCCTGGCTAGGACATAGTAACCCTTCCAGCCATATTATAATGAATTTTGTAAAACTTGGCCAAACATTAGGCTGTACTGGAATGTTACCTTTTTAAATTTCAGAATAAATAGGCTATCAGCAGGATCATGGACAAGTTTTGATCATACAGAGACCGTCATTGTAATAGGACTTTTTCTGTGTTAATATAATGATTTAATAAAGCCATTTGGCACATAAATAAGACTCTCTTAGACCAAGCATTCTTAACAATGAAAGAATTGAGATCAGCCTATAGGGTGTATTAGCAAAAGTGTCTTTTCTAGCTTTAGTAAAACTCTTCCATCTGTTTAGCAATAATTTTATTATTCTGTATTAAAAACCCTCCTGAAATAGATGCGGTAAAAAACGCTCTGCCCCTGTTATGATACTTTCCAAACAAGCTTAAAATTGCTCAGAAACAAAAGGCAGGAGAAAAAAGAAAGGGCAGTGTCTCCAGATAATGAAGTTCTGCCTTTGTGTTTTATCTGTAAAATAGTACGGTTTGAAAAGTCTGGATCCCATTTCATCTGAACTCAACATAAATGTAGTGCCTGGAATCCTCCCAAATGAATAAATTCTTTTCTGATAATTTTTAAGTGAGGAAAGATCAACAGGATAGGGGCATGAGGTGGGGGGGGGGCGGATTATAGGCTGGTGTGTGTGTGTGTTTGTGTGTGTGTGTGTGTGTGTGTGTGTGTGTGTGTGTATTTAGCAGCACAATTCGGAGAGTTCTGGACATAATTTTTTTCTTTTTCTTTTTGGTGAACCATGCTGAATTTTGTCTCTCTTTCTTGAAAAATCTTAATAGATTTGTGTATTTGTTGACCAAGTGCTCTTTTTCATTCCTATTCAGCTTGCCTGTCCCATCCCAAGTATACTTGCCTCAGATGGCAACATGACAAAGCTCCCTTCCTTCTCTCGAATGGTTTGCGAGCTTCTGGTCTTCTTTTTCTTCTCCCTGGATTGTGCACAAAATGATGTCAATTTATGGTGGGGTAAGGGGATACTGCATGGACCACTTATCTCTTTAATTTTCCTCCATGTTGTGAGGTCTTGCTGAGCGCAGTCTGCAACTTCTGGAGTGATGAAGAGAACAAAAAGCTGTAGGCCTGTCACACTAACTCTCAGGATTGAGGTTACCAAAGAGGAACTGTGTAACTTCTTTATATAAATGGCTTAACCAGACCTCAAAAAGTCCTGCAATGAACACAGTTCTCTTTCGGGCTTAATGTTCTCACTTTGCTTCTTTGTTTAAAAAAAAAAAAAAAGGTTGGGGGTAGGAAAAAAGGCCATTGATCCTCCTCTTCCTTTGACCACTGGAAGAAAGGTAGAGAAAAAGAAAAAGAAAATTAGCAAAGAAAGGACCCATGTCCCTCCTGCTTCCCCCTCCTTTCCCCATCCACAGGCAAAATCTAATAACGATGATTAAATTACATGTCTTTTCCTCCCATTGAAATCCACTGCATACTATTCAAATATTAGAACTCAGGAAATAAGGCAGGACAAGGTCCCTCATGAAACCTTAGAAGGCAGCACCGGGGTTTGAGCTGGAGGTCTGCTTGGCTGGGCAGCTCTAATTAAGAAATCACCCTGCTGAGCAGAACTTAATCTAAATAAAATATAAAAAGGAATCCAGTGAAAACCATTACCTCCCCACCCCACCCTCCTCACACACCTCACATCCATAGGCTCTGTTTCCCTAGTCCTAGGAACTCTCCCCTCCCATCACCTGGGAGTTCGATGTTGTTCTATGTGCCCCACAGTACAATCAAAAGTGAATTCTCAGCTCTAGAAGAGGAAGCTATGTCTTGCGCTGGCCTCTTGCTGTTTGGCTGGCCTTTCACAGGGCCAGAGGCAGATTTAGTCAATGTTGTTTTGGTTTGGAGGGGTATATGAAATGGAGATTTGACCAAGGAATGATTAAAGAGCTGGTTATTTGCTATAGTTAACAAGGTATTGTGTATTTCAAAATACCTAGAAGAGAGGACCCGAGATGTTCCACACATAGAAATGATAAAGACTAATGGTTATGGACACTTCAAATACTCCGAGGTGACCATTACACAGTCTATGCATGTAACGAAATATAGTAGGTACCCCATAAATAAGTACAAATATTTGGATCAGTTTTTAAAAAGCAAAGAGAAAAAAAAGAGTTGACCATCTGGTCAGCCCTTCTATTCTTAACACAATGAACTGCCAACCCACAGCCTCTCTGCAGGCTAGCTGGGTTCTTCTTGCCTGTCCACCAACTGCATTTGATGGAGTAGCCACCTGAGAGCAAAGTCCACATCTGTTTAACTTGATGTTGTTCACTATACTTGTACTAATTAGTCCTTTATGCTGTATTGAATCAGCCTCAGACCTCTGCCCCACCCCCGTCCTGGGTGCTCCCTCTGATGTTGGGTGACATTTATTTAGCTTCATTTCTCACTGTCCTCCATAGAAATCTGTTCTGTGTTCTCACTGATCTCACTGTTGACCCCATGAGTGTGCTGTTCTCCACATTACACCTTTGTGACTTTGCATGGGCTGCCATGTCCGCCCATGGTAGTGGTTTTTAAGCTGTTGAAAACCTGTTGAAAGAGATAAACTCTATCCCTAAGGTGGGAAAAGCACACACATGTACATAAACACAGGGTTTTGCCAGCAATTTCAGGGAGTACCTCACTCTCTAAGGAGTATGTGATTACCACCTTGACCCATTTATGCCTGAGGTTGCAATTTTTGCAATCAGATCTTGGTGATGATCTTGAGCAGTAGGATATAAATAACTCCCACATGCTTAGCATTCCAATAATGGAACACTAGGCATAAGTGGGTCAAACTCTTGAGATCAATTTTTCTGTCTTTTCTCCTCCCATTTTGGGAAAACTCCTACTTACCCTCAAGGAGAGCTCCACAAAGTTTGCAGACTCCTGCTCTGTGCTCCTTGATGTCTTTTGTCTGTAAGGCCAGTACACCACTTACCACAGTGCAATAATCATTTGTTTGAGTGTCCATCTTCCTCTAGACCAAAGGGGGCAAATGTTCTCTTAAAAGTGCCAGATAGTAAAGATTTTTAGGCTTTGTAGGTCATATGGTCTCTGTGGCAACTACTCAAGTCTGCTGTTTTTGCAAAAGCAACCATAGACGATGTCTTAGTCTGTTTGGGCTGCTATTAAACAATACTGTAGCCTGAGTGGCTTATATACAACAGACATTTATTTCTCACAGTTCTGGAAGCTGAGAAGTCTAAGGTCAAGACTCCAGTGGATTACGCATCTGGCGAGAGCCTACTTCCTGGTTTGTAGGTGGTGTCTTCTCTCTGTGTCCTCACATGGCAGAAGGGAAAAGGGACCCCTCTGGGATCTATTTTTATAAGGGTACTAATCCCCTGCATGAGGGCTCCAGCCTCAAGACCTAATGTATTAGTCCATTTTCATGCTGCTGATAAAGACATACCTGAGACTGGGCAATTTACAAAAGAAAGAGGTTTAATGGACTTACAGTTTCACGTAGCTGGGGAAGCCTCACAATCATGGCAGAAGGCAAGGAGAAGCAAGTTACATCTTACATGGGCAGCAGCAGGTAAAGAGGGAGAGCTTGTGCAGGGAAACTCCCATTTTTAAAACCATCGTATCGCATGAGACTTACTCACTATCACGAGAACAGCACAGGAAAAACCTGCCCCCATGATTCAGTTACCTCCCACCAGGTCCCTCCCACAACACATGGGAATTCAAGATAAGATTTGGATGGAGACACAGCAAAACAATATCACCTAATCACCTCCCAAAGGCCCTACCTCCAAATACCATCACATTGGGGATTAGATTTGAAGATAAGAATTCTGGGAGGACACAGACATTCAGTCTACAGGGGACAATATGGAAACAAATGGGCATGGCTCCATTCCAGTAACACTTTATATGCACTGCAATTTAAATTTCATATCGTTTTCATGTCATAAAATATTTTTTATTTGTTTTCCAAACAAAATACATAAAAACTATCTTTTTTTTTTATCTCATTAGCCATTCAAAAACAGATGAGATGGGGACAGATTTAACCCAAAGGACATAGTTCAACTCCTGGTCTTGACAGAGGAGAAGCCCTCAAAGGTAAATCTTACTAATTTTTGAGCTTTATTATCTAATCCCTCAAAGGTAATTCATCCTTGAGTTTAACTATCTAGCATTAACTGATACAAAAAATGCATATAAATGTACAATTTACCCTTGAACAAGATCAGTTGACCTGTGCAGGTCCACTTACACTTGGATTTTCTTCTGCTTCTGCCACTCCTGAGACAGCAAGACCAACCCCTCCTCTTCCTCTTCCTCCTCAGCCTACTCAATGTGAAGACAATAAGGATGAAGACCATTAATGATGTTCTGCTTCCACTTAATGAATAATAAATATATTTTCTCTTCTTTATGATTTTCTTAATAACATTTCTTTCTCAAGTCTATTGTAAGAATACAGTGTATAATACATATAATGTACAAAACTTGTATAATCAACTGTTTCTGTTACCAATAAGACTTCTAGTCAACAGTAGCCTGTTAGTAGTTAAGTTTTTGGGGGGGTCAAAAGTTACATGCCAACTTTTGACTGCATGGAGTGTTGGGGCCCCTAGTCCCTGCATTGTTTAAGGGTCAACTGTAATAACAACTATAAACAACTGAATGACCTTTTGATTACAAAAAATTCCTCGAGACAGAGCCTGAATAGAACAACCATAAATGTGGCTTTGGGGACACTGTTGCGGCTTCATCTTTCATCATGACTAGAGATATAATACCTTAAGTAGTTAGCCACCAACACTCCAATCGCAAATTCTGGAGGTCTGGGATTATTCCACAAATCACTGGGTAGATGCAAACCTTCTAGAGAAGTCTAGTATCAGTAGAGTAAAACAATCTCCTTTTAAAAATAAGATTTCTTTATCACTCCCTGCTTTCACACAATCACAGCTTCTTTTTATTTGCTTATTTATTTTTTAGATGGAGTCTCACTCTGTTGCCAGGCTAGAATACAATGGCACGATCTTGGCTCACTGCAACCTCCGCCTCCTGGGTTCAAGAGATTCTCCTGCCTCAGCGTCCTGAGTTGCTGGGACTGCAGGCACACACCATCATGCCCAGCTAATTTTTGTATTTTTAGTAGAGACAGGGTTTCACCATGTTGACCAGGATGGTCTCGATCTCTTGACCTCGTGATCTGCCCACGTCAGCCTCCCAAAGTGCTGGGATTACAGGCATGAGCCAGTGCGCCTAGCAAATGACAGCTTTTTGAGCCTCTGTTTAACAATCTCTTAAACCTTATAGGTAGGCAGTTCTGAGACAGCTCCTAATCATCTCCCCTCCTGGTATTCAAGCCCTGATGGAATACTCTCTTCTTGAATGTGAGCTGGACTTAGTGGTTTTCTTCTAATCAATTGAATACACACAAGTGATGAGCTGTCATTTCCAAAATTAGTTCACACAAAGCTGTAACTTTTGTTTTGTTCACAGCCTCTCTCAATTGCCTTCTCAGCTTGTATGCTTTGAAGAAGCAAGCTGCAGTGTTGGAGAGGCCCATGTGGCAAGGAAATGAGGGTGGCCTCCAGTCAATGGCTGGTGAGAAACTGAGACCTTCCTTCCAACAATTGTCAAGTCACTGAATACTCCCAACAGTCATATGGGTTAGGTTAGAAGTGAACCTTTCTCTAGTTGAGGTTTCAGATAAGACCACAGATATTATACTAACACCTTGATTGCAGGCTTATGAGAAACCTTGAAATGAGAAGACTAAGTAAAACCATATCTGGATTCCTGACTTACAGAAACTGTGAGATGATAAATGTGTGTTATCTGAAGCCACAAAGTTTTTGGGGTGATTTGTTCTACAGCAATTGATAATGAATACTTCAACCTATAGTGACAACTGGATATCTATTTACTCATTTTCCCCACCAAAGTGTAAAGTTCCTACAAGGCAGAGGTTACAACATATTCATCCTGCTACCTCTCACAGCCCATAATATACAACCTGGCCCATAAAACATGATTAATCAATGTTTGTTAAATTAACATGTATTTTGAGTTTCATTGAAATCAGTTAGTTGAAGTGATAATAACATTTAAATGTGCATGAGCAGTAGGACAAGGCAGATAGCTGGTTAGGATAGAAAGTTTTTGAAAATTGTGAGGGGAAAAATTATTTCTATTTGTACCCTGTTGTACCCAACTTAGGTTTCAAAAACTTTCAGGGGGTTTTTATTCATTTACCAAAGACTTCAAAGTTGGTGCCTCCCCACCACTCTAAAGAGGTCTTTGCCCTTATTGACCCAACCATACTGATTTGCCTGGTGCACAGTGGGAGCTATTATAAGGAGAGGGGAGAAGAAGGAAATAGAAACAACTGTGAAAAAGGTTGAAAAAAATAGCGAAAAGGATAGAAAAAGAGCAGAGGAAAGAGAAGAAGTAGTCAACATCCAACCCAGATGCAGAGAAATGATTCAAAAGAAAAAGTCTGATTTTACTGTCGGAAATATTTTTAAAAGGAGGTAGGCATTCATCAAAAAGGAAAAAAAAAAAAGAATAACAGAGTTTGTCTTCCAAAGGACCCAATACTCTTGGAATTCAATGACCTAATTCTGTATATGGTTGCAGTGTGGAGATTGCCTCTTGTCTGATTCTCATGGCATTGAGACCTCTGATTTCTCAACAGCACATGCCACAGCACTATCAGAGGTCAGGAATAAAGAACAGAGGGTGTGGGGGGCAGTCTAGATATTATGCTCAACAAACATTTTTAAATCAGTGTAAATTCTATCTTGCTGGTTGCTTATCTTAGCAGTTAAATCAACTTTTCATTACATTTGTAGACATTATATAATATCTTCTCCCCGCAGCTCCAGCCACCAGCTGTTAGTCAGCAGAATGGGAGAGGGACTGGGTCAGCTTAAGCTGAATAACTTCCATGCTGACATTTGAGGGAACCAATTCCCAGCCACTGAACAAACCTAAATGTTCTGCTATGGCCATAGAACCAAATAGATCTTCACAAAGAAACCTGAGAGCATTCAAAGGTCAAAACAATTGGAGCTAGTTCCTTCAAGCTTAAATATTCTCATCTGTAAAGTGGGGACAATAACTGTGTGTCTTATAGGGTTATTTTGAAGGCTAAATATGTGTAAAAGCCTCAGTCTACTGAAAGGTTGCTCAACTGTAACACTCTTTTCATTTTGTGAGCGATCATTCTTTGTTGGAGGTTAGGGACACTGTCTTGTGCATTACAGGATGTTTAGCAACATCCTTAGCTTCTATCCATCAGATGGTAGCACCCCACCCACGGACCACCATCTTCTCCATCATCACCATCAAATATGTCTCCAGACATTTCCAAGTGTCCCCTGGGAGGGTAAAATTGCCCCTGGTTGAGAACCACTGTTCTAGTACTTGGCATTGTTCCATAAGCATCAGATGATATTTTTATCATTATAATTATTACTAAAGGCAACATCACCCTGCTATGGAGACAGGTCCTTGGTCTCACGGAATCCCTGCAATAGTTGCTGCATTTCTGCATCTTTCTGAGAGTAAGGGTTGAAAAGAGATAAGGTCAATTCATCTGACAACAATCCAGTGGGAAACCTACTGTCTCCGTAGAAATTCTTTTCATGGAAAGAAAAGGGGCTACCATTTTGATCTGCTGCAGGAACTAGGTCTATTCCTCAGCCTCACAGTTTGCAAAACGCTACAGACTTTTCCATGGGCATAAATTCTCCAGCTTTAGGGATTGCTGGTATAGTTGACTCTTGAAGCTGCTCTTGGATTTCCAAGGGTAGCACCATTTTTACCTGAGAAAAGAAGGAAAAAAATATTCAAGAAGGAGAACTTTTCAACAGAAGTTACTCCATTTGCTGTTTTTGTGGTTTTGTGCTTGTTTAGGTTTGCAAGTGTGTTTTCTGCCCAAATTGTTCTTGCATATTCTAACAGTGTTTGCTTTACATGTTTTGATACCACGCTGTTTTGAAGGTACAAATGTTTTTCATGGCATGTCTTGTGGTAAGTGTACAAACTGAGAGGTGAATGTCAGTGACTGAATAGAGTACAGTATTCCTCAAAGTTTTTAACTAAATAAACCCTAAGAGAAAAGTGAAGCGAGATATCTGGAGGTCTGGAAGTGGCCAGCTGACAATATGGCATCTCTGTATCTCCTATTTTTATCTTTATGCTAAATGCAAATTTTACTTTCTGTGCTAAAATAATGTTTCATTAGTTTCAAGGTAAAAATGTGTAAATAGACCTTCCATATTGGCTTGTTTATTCTGTGGTTTTTCCTACTCCCTTTTTAAAAGTATGTACAGTGAATTTGCAAAGATCATAGTCTTGGAATCTAACCCACCTGAATTTCAGTCCTTGGCTATACTACTGATAGAATGGATTAACTTGGGCATATCACTTAATCCTGGGGACCCTCAGTTTCCATATCCGAAATGAAGAAGTAACAAGTGGCCTACTATATCACACCATTATAAGAAGAATAAGCAATATATGTGAACAGTAGAGCTGAGGGCCAGGCACAGAAAGTTCTCTATAGTCATTAGCTGGCATAATTATTATAAAAGGGAGCACTTTTGATGTAAAACATAGGTAGAAAGTCATAAATTTGTTAATCTGCCCCTACCTCCCAACCATCTACCTACCCTCCATACCTGGCCACCTGCCTCATACAGATATTGCCTAACTTTTAAAAAGGAACACTTTTGATATAAAGCATAGGTAGAGGGTCACGCAGTACATGAATGAGAAATGAAACAGAGGCCTGTTAATCTATTGTCACCTCCCAACCCTCTACCCACCCCCTATACCTGGCCACCTGCCTCTGTGCAGATCTTGCCTAACCTTTCCCAACAGGAAGAAGCTGGGATTTTGTGAAATACTTCCGAGGATGAAACTAACACAGCTCATTAACCCTCCCAAGTATCTGTGCTATAAGGATTTCCTTTCACTTTCCCATGACTCTGAATTACATCTACCCTGAGCCCCACATCAACATCTGGGACATTGCCTTGTCATGCTGATAGTTGCCCACATTTCCTGGCTTTGTTCACATTGCTTCCCAGACCCCTCTTCTGAAGATTCTGATTTTCTTGGTGTACGGAGAGGGGCAGATAACTTATATTTTTAACAAGCTCCCTAAGTATTTCCTAAGATTGTGTAAGTTGAGAAAGCACTGCATTGTGCTATCTGCTTCTGTTGCCCACAGTACCAGAACATATCTCCAGACATCTAAAACAAAGAACAGCAGGTGTAATTTCTAAAAAAAAAAAAAAAAAAACAACAACAAAAAACAAAAAACCTGATCATGGCAAATTTAATATTACTCTAAATATCTATCAGAATTCAAACATACACCATCCTTGACCCTGCAATTCTACTTCAAGGAATTAATCTTAACAAAATATACTTCCAGATCTATAGAAAGGTGAATGTAAAAGCATTGTCTCTAATGCTGTGCGGAATAATGCAGAAGACTGTGAGAAAAAACCTAATGTCCAACAATGGGGGAAGAAATGTATGGCATAGCCATATAATAGAATATTACGGAGCTTTACAAAGACAGCTGTCTGTGTTTCGGTATTTTACATCCATACAAGCCATTCTGTGTGTGTTGAATTAAATAAAAAGGTCTTCAAGTTATATTTTAAATTAAAAATGTCAAAGTGCCTAATAGTATGGGCAGTTGACAATCTATCTCCTTCCTCTCTATAACCTTTCTAACTAGATTGTATGTGTCTTGTGCATTATAAGATGTTTAGCAACATCCTTAGCTTCTGTCCACCAGATGTTAGCACCCCACCCACAGACCACCACCCTCTCCATCATCACCATCAAAAAGTCTCCAGACATTTCCAAGTGTTCCCTGGAGGGTAAAATCCCCCCTGGTTGGGAACCACTGTTCTAGTGCTTGAATAAACGCACATACTATCCCTGGAAGGATACCCAGAAGCACCACTGGTGCCTGTGGGGTAGGGGACTGGATGGCTAGGAGCTAAGGCCAGGAGGGGACTGAATTTTTGCACAATATGTTTTTTTGGACCCTTTGATTTTTGTATCATGCACAGATTTAACCTATACAAAAGTTTGTTTTGATTTAAAACAAAAGCCCTCAGTCTAGCTAGCACTCATACCCTACATTTATTCCTTCCCTTTATCCTTCTCTTTCCTTACCCCACAGCTTTGCTCCTCCATTCACATTAGGAGAATCTTTTCCTGTCCTCCATTCCCACCACAGTGTGGACTTCCTCTCTCCCTATTTCCACTCTGCTTAAGCCCTACCATTTCCTGGAGGTATGTCTGTCACCTTCAAGTTC
Source organism: Gorilla gorilla gorilla (assembly GCF_029281585.2). Lineage (NCBI taxonomy): Eukaryota > Metazoa > Chordata > Mammalia > Primates > Hominidae > Gorilla > Gorilla gorilla. Next base: position 19,943,509 of record NC_073228.2, on the reverse strand, counting down.
TACTAAAGCTGCCTTGAATCTAAGCCACACAGGAGGGTTTGTTGCCCTGATTAAATACACTCCATGACCATACCCTTCCTGTGCATCTACACATTCCTCATCAATTGGAGATCTTATCACAGAGAAATGCTTAAAAAATCATTCACTTTAGTGTCAAACTTTCTTCTCTCTTATTTTAAATTTTCATAATTTTTAATGTATGGGTGCCTAAAAAAGAGTGATGTCTGTTTGAATTTGACCTGTGTGTTTGCATTTCAAACATAAATTTCCTCGTAAACAACAGACTCCCTATTTATCCTACACAATAACAATATAAGAAAGACCTACTTATAATCTCTCCTATCGGCCTAATTATAAGCTCTTAGAAGTACGGAGCTTATCTTTCACCATTCTACTTTCTTCTTAGGGCTTAATGCAGAAGTTTGACATTAAAGACCCTCAAGAAGCACTTGTTGAGTGAATATCAGAATGAAGTAGTGAATGTACTTTTTTTAATTTTAAGTTCGGGGGTACATGTGCAGGATGTGCAGGTTTGTTACATAGGTAAACGTGTGCCATGGTGGTTTGCTGCACCTATCAACCCATCACCTAGGTATTAAGCCCAGCATGCATTAGCTATTTTTCCTAATGCTCTCCCTCCCCATTTGACCCAGCAATCCCATTACTGGGAATACACCCAAAAGAAGATAAATCATTCTATTACAAAGATACATGCATGCGTATGTTCATTGCAGCACTATTCACAATAGCAAAGACATGGAATCAACCCAACTGTCCATCAGTGATAGACTGGATAAAGAAAATGTGGTACATATACACCATTGAATGCTATGAAGCCATAAACAGGAACGGGATCATGTCCTTTGCAGGCACATGGATGCAGCTGGAAGCCATTATCCTCAGCAAACTAGGGCATCTGCAGGAAAACAGTGTACTATTCTAATTCATTTCTAGGAGTGTTAATTGATTGTTTTGGCAGAAGAATGTATGGTTTGCGATACAGTGTCAGTACCATGGTTGTACAGTCTGTTGCCTTACAGTTGTTGGCTTGTTTTTAGTATGGTCATTTAGTCTCCCTTGTTTACCCTTGACCCCATCTATGTCCTTCAGAGCACCAAGCATAGGGATTTGTCCACAGCATGTTCTTGAGAAATGGTATGGAATGAATGGCCTTTGATGAGCAATATAAAGAACATGTAGAAAGCTTGGCAAAAGCTTAAGCAGTAAAAGTAAACAACCAACTTGCCCCCAAATCTGCATAATGTTATATTAAATGTTCATCATGGGAGGAAGAATGACAGGAAGGTTTGGGGGGTTGGCCATCTCTCCATACTTTCCAGGAAGCTGGGTTTATGTCTTCTGAGGTAAGAACTAGAATAGAATTTTTTTTCTAGATATTTGTGCTTTGCTCACTCCTGTCTTCCAGGCAGGGAGAGGGTCTGCCTATTACAAGAAGGCTGTGATCCTTTGGGCTGTCAAGAACTTAATTAAAAATCATAACTGATATTAATAACAGGTATTTCACTTATACATGCTCTTGGGACTCTTCAAATGAAGGCTAGCCCACAGTCACCACAGTCAGGGAGGGTAACATTCATGGAGGGCAAGGGATTAGGATCACCCTGAGGACCAATCAATAACACCGTGATTATGATTTTGCCTGGATTGAGTCAAACATCAGGGACTCTAAGCACTTTCCCAATGCTCACTTTCCACCAGTAAGTTAGCAACACTTAACGTGCGCACACTGGGCATTACCTCTGCAGGAACAAAAGCTCATATGGAGCATTTCACACTCTTAATAGAAGAGTTTGCCTTTGACATCTCAGTGACCAGTGTGAGTCAATTTGGAGACCACATTGAACCATCTCTATCTTCTGGTCAGTTGAGGATGTAAGTGGTCCTCCAGTCAACAGAACCCACTCAGACATGACAGAAAGACAACAGCTTTGGGTTGAGGCATTTTTCACTTGATGTCACTGTATTAGTCTGTTCTCACGCTGCTATAAAGAACTACCTGAAACTGGATAATTTATAAAGAGCAGAGGTTTACCTGGCTCATGGTTCCACAGGCTGTACAGGAATCCTGGCTGGGGAGGCCTCAGGAAACTTACAATCATGATGGAAGGTGAAAGGGAAGCAGGCACAATCTTCACATGGCACAGCAGGAGAGAGGGAGTGAAAAGGGAAGTGATATACACTTTTAAAACAACCAGATCTTGTGAGAACACACTCACTATCACAAGAACAGCAAGGGAAAAGTCTGCCCCCGTAATCCAATCACCTGTCACTGGATCCCTCTCCCAACGTTACAATTCAACATGAGATTTGGGTGGGGACCCAGAGCCAAACCATATCAGTCACTAAAAAGTAATGAAATTATGTTACCTGTATCTGAATAGAACTCAGTTGCTAATATGTGATAAATGACCAAAATAAAAATCTTCAAGTGGACCCATCACCTCTGGGTATGACCTATTTTTCCAGAGTAAAGCTGCAACTAGATGGAAAAACGCATGCTCAAGATTAAAGTTCTGCTATTTTGGAGTCTTTGTGTAAAGGAAGACACTGCACAGGAGGTCTTCCAGGCTGACCTTGTCTGGTGACCATAGTCAAGCTACTGAGGATGGCATCTGTAGAGCAGATCCAATGACACCTACCACACAGAGTTGTTGTGAATGCAGGCTGATAGACATAAGGTACACAGCATTACATGACTGTCGAGTGCCTAGTACACAGTAGGCACTTAACAAATGTTTGACCCACGGGAAAGACCAATACCCAACTACATACCCAACTTCAGACCCACAGGAGGACTTGATTTCCACTATAGGCTGTAATGACACAATGCTAACCAAGAGGTTAGGACTGCAGGAGGCCAAGAGGGGACATTCCTGCAAAGCCAATCTACAGCTCAGGGAAGGTTCTGAATTAAATCCTCACCATGCAGGTCTAAGTGACACGGGGAATATTCCCTGTAGGACTTTAGATAACTATCATTTGCCTGCTGCATAATTCTCTGTACTGAAGTTGCTTCCTTCCGTTATAATAACTGTCCGCTAGTTAGCTCATGGCCAGGAGGCTGAAACACAGAAGGTGGTTGGTGTCAGCCTCCTGAGCTGCCAAGTGGAGATATTTTTCTCAGGTTTCTGGGTGAGTTTTTAAGCCAACACCCTTGAAAGGGAAGCAGAGCCTCCGTACCACAGGCATCCGGGACACAAGGCCTACACAGTATTTTTGAAAAGTCATTATCGCTCAGTAATGATAAAGGGGCATTCACAGTGGGCAAAGCCACTCCACGGGAATGGGTGGAGCTGGGGCTACCAGGCAGGCTGCGGACCAAGTTTGCAGCCAGTTTTCTTTTTCCAGCATCTCTGGAGTTGAGCAGGTGCCAACACAGCTAACAGCTTTAGGAGGCCCCCTTGGACACAGATAGCAAGCCCCCCATCTTTTCCATGGAATCTAGCAGCAGCTACCAGGGGCGTCATCACACTGCATTAATTTTTTCCCTTGCCTGGTTTCCCACATTCTGTGACCACCTTAGCATGTGCCAGGGAAAATATTGAAAGCCTAGGTAAACGAAGGGGAACCTAACATTCACCAGTCTGGCCTTAAAATAGCCAGTGGAATGCCCCCATCCCAGAGAGTACACAGGCAGTGACTACAGCTAGTGTGCTCGGAGCAGCTGCCCACCCCACCCCAACGGTTCATCCGATTCCCATGAAAGCCTATCTCAGAGACAGAACAAAGAAGCAGCCAGGCTCCTTTGCTGCCTCATTCCCTTTGGGTTCAGGGATGTAGGTGAATATTAATGAATACCAAGTGACCCGATGCAAATCAGTGCAAGCCACTGGACTGGACGGGGTGGGAACCCTGGTAAAATATGTCTGGCGTGGCGTACAGGTTGAGCAGAGCAAATGGAGAGAGCCAAGAGGAAGAGTGTTCCCGCAGAAGAGTCAAGGCCTCGGGCGTTACAGGGCACACCCCAGGGCTGAGCTCCCAGGGAGAAGGGAAAATGTTTTCACACTGACTGCTGGGCAGCCTGGTACATAGCTCTAGAACCTACTGCTGTGTCCCAAGGTTGCATATCTTGGAAGGAGTGCACACAGCAGGGAGAGGGGCCCAATAGCAAGAGGTGCAGAAGAAGGAAAGGAGAACAAAGAGAAGATCATCTGGGGTCGAGGAAAAGGAAAAGTGTATAGCTTATAAGCTTTATTTTCCCCATAAAATCTTGCCTGATTGAGCACATAAACATGCAGGATACCCAGTGAAATCTGAATTTCAGATTAACAACACATATGGTTTTCAGGATAAATATGCCCCAGGCAATATCTGAGACATACTTAGACTCAAGAACAAAAAAATCAGTGTCTATCCAGAATTCAAGTGTAACTGGGTGTTCTGTATTTTATAGGCAATCCTATCCCCACATCTTGCCCCCTGGGCTATAATGGAAACCCTCAAAGGCTGAGACTGTTTCTGCCATGTCCTTCCTGCATTCCATGTGCCACTTTGCTCTGTAATGTAGCACAGAAAGGCATCATAGCAAGGATAAGTGTGAAAGCTCAGCAATCTGACTGTCCTGACTTCACCTGTTATTAGCCCTGTGATCTTGGACAAGTAACTTAGTCACTGTTTCCTAAATTTCCTCATCTGCTAAATGGGGATAATGATAGTTGCCTGACTTAGAGAGTGGTTATAAGAACACAATACATGGGGGCTGGGCGCGGTGGCTCACGCCTGTAATCCCAGCACTTTGGGAGGCCGAGGCGGGTGGATCATGAGGTCAGGAGTTCAAGACCAGCCTGGCCAAGAAACCCTGTTTCTACTAAAAATACAAAATCAGCTGGGCGCAGTGGCAGGTGCTTGTAATCCCAGCTACTCGGGAGGCTGAGGCAGAAGAATTGCTTGAACCCGGGAGGTGGAGTTTGCAGTGATCTGAGATTGCGCCGCTGCACTCCAGCCTGGGTGACAAAGTGAGACTCTGTCAAAAAAAAAAAAAAAGGGAAGAAAACAATACATGGAAAGCATTTATCGTATCATAGGTTCATGGAAAGTACTCAGTAAGTGCCAGCCATTAATCACTACTGTTGTTATTATTATTTGATACTCGGTAAATAAAGGAGTCTGATAGAGAGAAACTAACTTGTGAGTGTTAGAGACCTGTCTGAGATGACCCTGGACTTCTGCAACCAGCTTTGTGACCTTGAGAGAGACTTTCCCTTTGGGGTTCCAAGACACCTTACTAACTCTAAAATCTCATCATTTAAACAGATTGAATGAGTAAGAACCAAATGAATAAACTATCTCCATAGATGTGTGTATGGGCTAAAAGGGTTACAAAGCAGAAGTGCAATGGAGGATGTTTCACTAGACAAAATAATAATAATAATAATAAGCCCGTTCCCAAAGGCCAGATGTCTGACTTTCTCAATGTTCTGATCTCAGGAAGGCTAGGTTTCAGAGACTTAGACAAAAGACAACTACATTAGAGCAGAGTATGTCTGTCTCAACTTGGATTTTCAGAAAAAAATAAAAAGTAAAAAAACCCTAGTGCTATGGTCTAAATATCTGTGTTTCCCCCACATTAATATATTGAAATTCTAACCATCATATTAATTTCAGGTGGGGCCTTTGAGGCATCATTAGGTCATAGGGGTGAAACCCTCATGAACGGAATTAGTGTCGTTACAAAACAGGCTCCAGAGAGAGTCCTCATCCGTTCCACCATATAAGAACACAGAGAGAAGGCTTCATCTGTGAACCAGAAAGTGGACTCTCACCAGATACCATATCTGCTAATGCCTTGATCTTGGACTTTCCAGCCTCCAAAACTGTGAGAAATAAATGTATGTTATTTTTAAGCCACCCAACGTGTGGTATTCTCTTACAGCAGCCAGAACAGATTAAAACAGCTAGTGTAATACCAGAATGGCCAAGAGGGAGAACCTTCTCGGTTGCCAGCCCACCCAGCTGCAGTAAATAAATTCAAGGCAGCCAGCACCAACACAGCAGAGAAGACATGGTCCCTAGCATCCACCATGCCTTTGTGGCCCAAAGTTACTCCACTCTGGGCTGGGCACAGTGGTTCATGCCTGTAATCCCAGCACTTTGGGAGGCCAAGGCGGGCGGATCATGAGGTCAGGAGACCAGCCTGGCCAATATGGTGAAACCCCATCTCTACTAAAAATAGAAAAATTAGCCAGGCATGGTGGCACGTGCCTTTAGTCCCAGCTACTTGGGAGGCTGAGGCAGAAGAATTGCTTGAACCCAGGAGGCGGAGGTTGCAGTGAGCTGAGATCGTGCCACTGCACTCCAGCCTGGGCGACAGGGCAAGACTCCATCTCAAAAAAAAAAAAAAAAAAAAGTTACTCCACTGTGATTTCCAGTGGTTTCGGATAATTTCAGTTCTCTCTGGTGATCTTTATAGCTATTCCTCACTACCCCTGTGAAATTGTCACTTAGCCACCAATAAAATATTTGTCCCTCTCAAGTTATTTTCAGGAAAGAGTCTCAGCACCAAGAAGCCAGGGATAGGCAGACATCTTCACAGCAATGGTTTCCTCCCAGGTGACTCTTGTAGCAGGTGATGGAGGCGAACTGAGGAGAAGAGGAGCAGCCAGCAGTCTACTAGCAATGTGGACTTTCTTCACATTGGGTTCAAGAGCCCTTGGGGAATGATGCAATAAAGAGAAGATACAACCTCTTACCCTGGCATTTTCATAATGTACATGTGAGGCAAAAGTGTCTTCAATATAACAATGACTTAAGAGGCTGAATGTAGCAATATACAGGTGCAAATAAATATAAGGTAGATGGAGTGAATTTGTGCTACAACAGCAAAGAATGAGTCACATAGGCCTAGCCAAGATACAAACTTTCAACAGGTACATGATTGGTTGGGGAAGAAGGTGGGAGTGGAAAGAATAATGTTCTATGCAAAGATAGGAAGGTTTCAAGAGTATGATAAAATGGGCATAAGTGAAAACCTAGTTAAGGAACTAGGTAGGAGGCATGTGAGCTCTTCAGCATGTAGGCTGGGCTCCACTCATTAAATTAGCTCACAGATCAGGTTGCTCCTAAATAATTGTATTTTCTATAGTTGTTCCTGCTGTAATGTGATTTAAGGAGATTTGCAAAAGCACTCAGTGGTCTACCAATTAAAAAATATGTCCTCCACCAACCCAAAATTCCATTCACTGAATCTTCCTGATTATATAATACTGAGGGATTATAAATTGACTGTCTGTGGAAGGCAATACAGCAACAGCTCATGAAATTACAAATCACTAGGCCAGGTGCGGTGGCTCAAGCCTGTAATCCCAGCACTTTGGGAGGCCGAGGCGGGCAGATCACGAGGTCAGGAGATCGAGACCATCCTGGCTAACACAGTGAAACCCCGTCTCTACTAAAAATACCAAAAAAATTAGCTGGGCGTGGTGGCGGGTATCTGCAGTCCCAGCTACTTTAGAGGCTGAGGCAGGAGAATGGTGTGAACCAGGGAGGCGGAGCTTGCAGTGAGCTGAGACCCCACCACTGCACTCCAGCCTGGGTGACAGAGCGAGACTCTGTCTCAGAAAAAAAAAGAAGAAGAAAAAAAAAAAGAAATGACAAATCACACCTTTTTAAGTAGCCATTTAACATTCAGAAATTTATTCTGCAGGTATACTTGAGCGTGTACCAGGTTATTTATTTCAGCATTGTTTACAAGACCAAAATATTGAAGCAACCTAAATGCCCGTCACAAATGGCATCACTGGTTGACTCAATTATGGTATTCATACATCCATAGAATAAATGCAAATTAATAGAAAATATGGAAGTTGTTGAGTTATTGACATGAGACAATCTCTAAAATATGTTGTTTCAAACAAAAAGGCAAAGCCCGTAGGGTATGTTGTCATGTTGTTGAAAATTAAAGGGGCCACAAGGAGAGGGACTGTAACTCTCCACTCATTGAGTTTGGACTGCATTTGGTGACTTTCTCCCAAAGATTACAGTATGGAAGCGAGGAGAAGTAACCTCACACTGGAGAAACCTGACACACACTACTTTTGCCAGGTGATCAAGGTTAACATCATCAGCAATAAGTCATACTAAAGTACGTACCCTTGATATCACATGATGAGAAAGGCGCTTCATCTCTGAGGTCATTGTCTCAAAAACCCTTGTCTAACCATGAGAAAAACATCAGTCGAACTCAAATTCAGGAATCTTCTGCAAAATACTTGACCAGCCCTCCTCAAAAATGTCCAGATCATCAAAAACAAGGAAAGTCTGAGAAACCGTCCCAGATCAGAGGCATCTAAGAAGACATGACGGCTCAATTTAAGATGGGATCCTGGAACCGAGAAGGGGCACTGGGGTAAAACTAGTGAAACCTGATAAACCGTGGAATTTAATTAGTTCTAATATACAAATGTTGATTCCCCAGCTGTGAGAAATGTACCACAAAACTATGAGATGTTAACAAAAGGGAAAACTGGATGATGCAGTAAATGGAGACTCTGTAATTATCTTTACAACTTTTCCTTAAATTTAAAACTGGTCTAAAGTATAGCATTTATTAATAATTAATATTAATTATTAAGATTAAGAAAATGGATTAAGAAAATGTGGCACATATACACCATGGAATACTATGCAGCCATAAAAAAGGATGAGTTCTTGTCCTTTGCAGGGCCATGGATGACGCTGGAAACCATCATTCTGAGCAAACTATCACAAGGACAGAAAGCCAGATACTGCATGTTCTCACTCATAGGTGGGAATTGAACAGTGAGAACACTTGGATACAGGGTGGGGAACATCACACCCTGGGGCCTGTCATGGGGTGGGGAGCCGGGGGAGGGATAGCATTAGGAGAAATACCTAATATAAATGACGAATTAATGGGTGCAGCAAACAAACATGGCACATGTATACCTATGTAACAAACCTGCATGTTGTACACATGTACCCTAGAACTTAAAGTATAATAATAAAAAAAAAGTGGTAGAGATTTTATAATTGCCCACATGTGCATAAACATCTGTGGGAAGATAAGCAATAAACTAATCATTGCAGTTGCCTCTAGAAAAGGACTTGAGTTGCTAGGGGAGGTGGTTTTATTTTTATATTTTGAATTATAGTTCATGCAACCATACTACCTCTTTAAATATAAGAAAATTTACATCTTATAAGAATAAAAAAGAAATTTTAATTTACATTTTACATTTTTTCTAAAAGACACCTTAGTACTCTGAGTAACACATTAAACCAGTAGCTCCCCCAGAGAATTCATTAACTTGGATTCATTGCTTGTATTCATAAGTTGGATGTCCTAAAGTACAAGGCTTCAAGGATGAATGGTATGAGGGGTATGTAAGTCTTCAGAAAAAAGGGAACATTGGATAGTGGTGTTCTTGGGATATTGTCCAAAAAAGTCCCAAGCCTGCATGAGACATGAAAGTATGAGGTACCAGAGGGATAATGGAAAGAGAGATAGAATACCATGCATACTAACTTTGCTGACATAAAAAATGTATCAGGATTAGCTCTCCTCTGCTTCCCAATAGACTACATTCTATATCATCCCAGTTCTAAAGTGAGCCTCCCTCTGCCTCTTGGCCCTTAACCAAGAGAAACAGACTGAACTGTTGAACTTCTAAAGGACACCAGGGACCCCGCGAGAGCTGCCTCTGGAGCCATTCTTTCCTGCATTTTCCCATCACCCTTCTGTTTCAGCCACCACTTGGCAAAAACCAGCTGAGTGGTGACTGTGAAATGAATTCAAATTTGACTCCAAGAGGGAAACAGGGCTCTCCAGGCAGAGCCATAAGCCCGAGAGAAAGGGCACAAGATTAACAGGTCACTGAGCCAGCCAGGGCGAGGAGCCAGGAGGACACCCACCGAGAGAGGCAGGGAAACGGTTAATAACTCAAGGTGACAAATTAAGCTGGCTACTCAGGGGCTCCAGTTTGGCTGATTGTGAAGTCAAAACAGAACAGTCGGAAACCGGGAAGGCGCTGTCACTTTTACTGTATTTTTCCACACGTATTTTTATTTTATTTTTTAATTTGGAAATGTTCGTGGGGAGCTGGAAAATGCAGGCTGGAGAACTCCTGGGGTCTGGGAGGGGAGACACTGTGCCTTTGCTGGATCCCCATCCAATTTGGACCAGCCACTCCCTAAGAGCTCCAGCCCAGGGGCAGTGGGTCTCCTAGTGGTCGTCCCCCTTCTCTGTCCTCCGCCCCCCACCCCGTGGAGACATTCTCACCCCCTCTCGTTTTCACCGCCCCTCTGTGCCAGCGTGCAACCTCCTGCCAAGTTACACTAACAGTGTTCTCCGTCCACCAGCCACACCAGCCTACTTGTTGCTGAACCCAGCAGCTGCTTAACAGGCGGCAGATGGAGAAAGGGCTGGAACTCTCAAGCACGAGGGAAACCTTGGGTGGAGAGGCAGAGGAGAAATAAAATGCTCTGCACCCATCCCAGTCGGTATGTGGCAAGGACCTGGCTTTCTCAGTGCCCCATATTTGAACAACTAGCCCGTGGAAATTCCCTAAAAGGAACGGGTAGGCTTAAGATCTTTAAAATGATCATGGGCCCCGTTTTGGGAAAAGTGAAGGAGATTAGGACGAACTGTGACAAATATATTCTGAGGTTTACCTGCCCCTTGGATCTAAGAACACTTGAACTTCTTAGTGGAACCTTCTAGGCATGAGTTTCTACTGTGCACGTACTTTCTAAATTAGAGGATGCCTGCTTATCACAACTTTACATTTAAATGATACTTTCCACATCAGAGGATACACCCTCTGCATAGATTAATCTTGTAGATTATTTTAACTCCTGGTAGTAGAATTGATAACTTGACTTTAATATTAAAGACAAATATGGCCCCCACCACCAACAACCCCCCCCCCACACACACACACACATTCACAATTCATTCTACAGAGGTATCTCCACGTGGCATTGCAATTCCAAATTTCAGTTTAACATCATCCATGCTAAAGAAGACAAAATGGTTTTACTAAGTGAAACATGTGCAGGTCAAACACACACACCCTTTCATTCCCCTTTCTCTTCCAGCGAGCACTGCATTTGCTTCTGAGCACCCAAAGGATACTTTTGAGAACCCCAAAACAGCTGCTGTTGAAATGGCTCAGCTAGGGAAATGCTTCCCTATCATTAGGCCAAAGCTGTAATGCTCAGGTCCTGGGTTTCTTAACAATGGTTTGGGGCTAACACCTGGTGGGTCATCCCCTGAAGACCTTATATCCACCCAGTTGCAGTCCCGACCCTATCTCATGGAATAGTGCAGAAATACAATTCTCCCATTGTTCTCTGTCTTGGAGATTGAGGGAGGGGGGAATACTAACCCCCACCTCGAAAAGATTAGTGCAATTATTAGCCAACAGTAATGGCTATAAGCCAATATGTTCTCAAATCCTCCTGAGCACCAAGTCACCTTAGAGTCTCTTAAAGCCCCAAACACAAGACTGTGTGTTTTCTTGAATTTGGCCATGGTGTTCTCAAAGGCTGCTGGGCCGGTGGTTAATGCTGCCCTTACCCACAAGGCTAATAAGCAGAGAAAGAAACAGTGAATAATGCATGTGTCTGAGCCCTAGGTCCCCATGCCCCCATAAGTCTGTAAAAAGCAGGTGTCCGGTCCAGACAACACTGGCAACTGCTTCACCTAGCATTGTTTGGGCAAAATGCTTCTTAGAACACAACCATAGATTGTGACTTGTAATTAGCATTAATTACAGAATTCTGAAGCAACGATGTGCTTTTTCCTTCTGTCACCTTATAGGAATAAATTTTTTGACCCCTGTGCTACCATTAGCTCTGCTGGTCATTCAAGGTCTCCCATCAGGAAGTATGAGAAAAGAAGTTAAATTCTGTTCCAGGATTTGGTATACCTGACTTATACTGCACGCGTATTTCAAACTGTAGTCTCAGAGAAATGAGGTCTTATCTTAAACTACTCAATGTATATTGATTAAATATAGATGATGATGGGAAATACAAAGAAGAAAAATTCAAGGATACAAAAGTTTTTAAATATATTTACATAATACCAAAGCAACCGATTAACTGACTGAATTTAAGTCACTGATCAATTAAATGAGACATTAAGATAAGAACTTGTCAACTGAGTCAAAACATTGACTACTCCACTTAAGAAAGCACATGCCTGTGTAAATAAATATAGAGGTGTACATTAACATAAATCAATACCTACAGTTCAGGGAACTATTCAATCATTCCTTCAATCTTCAAACCATTACTGATTCTCTACTATGTTCCTGGCACAGTTAAAACCAGAGGCTTGATTTATCTTAGAGTAGCCATATTAAAAATCTCTTTTATTTCTAGAGAAATTCATACCGCTTAGGAAACACAAGCAAAGGAAACAAAAGCCTTGAAGCTGAGCAAATAAAGAGGTAATTTTCTATGTAATGGCAAATTGGGGGAGCTTTCAAGCATCTATTTTCATTATTGGGAAGACCTATGTTAAACTTTGTACGTGTCTATGAAATACATTTATGAGGTATTAAATATAACCCCGTTCCTACGAATTAATACCATGTCTTTGCAGCGTTCAGCCCCATTTCTCACACAGCAGGCTATCAGAAAAGTCTCTGTGGAAGTCTAGAGCCTGAGTCGAAGTCACCAAGTTACAATGACTCAATATTCTCCATTATTTATTCTCATACACATACCTTAACAGAACAAGCGATATACCCACTGCGTTTGTATAAAGCTCCCATGATGTACATTCTAATACATACACTTAAACACACACGCACACACAAATCTGTTTGTCATCTGGGAAGGGTAAGATTTTAGTTAAACCTCAGAAAGACTTCTGTGTAATAATTGGAAGATAACTGAAACCCCTGATGATTCATTTTCTCTACTCACAAAATGAGGGTTAATAAAAATAATAATAATAAATGGGTCATTTGCAAAGTACCTAAAATCCTAAGGCTAAATGTAATGTGTAGATATAGGAGAATCTAGTGTTATAGAAGGTATACATCAGACCACTCTCTGGCATTATTCACTGGTCATAACATAGATGGGAATATATAGCTACTAGAAGAATTTTCTCCTCGGAATGCCTAGAACTAAACAGCTGATACAATTACTGTCCACAAGCAATGTGGCATTTTCAAGGCTCTGTCAAGCAAATATTTGAAGTATATATATCACATTCGGGTGGGCATTCCTGTGCAAATACAAGCATGGGCACAAGCCCATTTAAACCCCCTTCTCTGCAAAACGGATATAACTCCATTAAGGTCTATTACTTGATTATACCCAGTAATGATTATTGTAATCCAGGAGAAGGAGAACAAATAGAGTAAAGAATATTGAGGCTCTGATGAAACATACAGCCCCAAAACCCTTGGGTCCCCCTTTCATCTTTAGTTACTTGTCAGCCCAGAGGCCCGGCCTGTGGGAACCCAGCTCAGCAGCACCTTCATGTGGATGAACTTTCTAGATAAGCGCCTTGGGTACCAACATGCTGTAGGAAATCCGATCCACAGCCCGTGCCTGCTGCTCACTCACTTAACTTTCTTGTGTTGGAAACCAGGCAGGGGCCCTTCACACTTTCCAACAGCTCCCTTGTTTGCTTATGTGGAATCATGCAGACTGAGAGCAAAGGAGAAGTATACAGCAGGCAAGGGCAGGGAATAGAGGCCTGGTCAGGAGCAAGAAGACTTGGGGCAAGAAAGCCTGCCCTTTGGGAGAAGAGTCATTCATACCTCTCCATCAATCCATTGCTGATTATCCTCCCTAACTCCCTTCCCCTAATTCCTACACATCAATACAATTCCTTTGTAGAGGTTGGCCAGCTTCTCCCCCAGCAGGTGGCCAGAACAGACTCTGCTGGGAGATTGCAAGTCACCCCTAGTGCCTACATCAAGGCAAAAAGAGAAGAAATAAGGATCACAGTGAATCATCTGTCAAGGTTGGCAATAACGAGATTCGACTGACAGCTTTTTAGCCCAGGCAGCTACTCACCTGGATCTGGCATGAGGCTTGACCAAGTCAGGTAAAACTCCAAAATCCAAATGAGTAAGTCCAAGAGTGTCTACTCTGCCATCTTTTCCTCTGCCCCTTGGCCATCGGGTGTGGTTTAGCTGACCAAGATCATGGTCCTTTTAAATTCAGCAGGGTTGTAGAACTCCCGGGCCTTATTCTAATCCTGCCTACTATTCCTCAGTCTCGAAGCTGCTTTTGAAGCCAGAAAGCACCGGCAGTGGAGTGCAGAAAGCTTGCTCCAGACATTGAATGAGCCCACAGAATACCTCAATCTGATCTTTTATAGTGCTTTGTTTATTACCTGTGTGCCCTTATTTCATAAGGGAACTGAGAAAGAGAGAGAGAGCAGGAATGATGAAGATGACTATTAGTAGCAATCCAAAGACACCTTTTCTTAAGCCTCATTCATAGAAGCAAATGTGGCCAAACAACCTAGCAATTGTTCTCTCAAATGTCACCTTTCTGTATGGGCCACTGTGCCGATAAAACTCGGCTCTCTCGTTTTCTGCTCCCCCTGCAGCCCCTCCTGAAAAATTACGATGTTATCCTCCAAATATCTCCGGAGAAATTGAACCGACAAGGAAAGCTTTTCTTCTTCTCCCTCCCCGTGCACCCTCCTCCCGTTTTTTCTTTCTTCTTCACACAGCTTGAACAATTTGGCTCTGTTCTGGGTGCATTCCTGTGGCCCATTCTCTTTCGGTCCCCTGTACAGGCCTGAGGATGGTGGGCCAGAACACAGGCCCACATTCAGACCCAGGATAGCGCTTGGGGGTAGGGCCGGGGCGGAGGAAAGTGAACCAAATGTACCTAGGATTGTTGCGCCACCAACCTAATACCTGGGCAGAAAAACAAAGGCTCTTTAGAAAGAGCCTGAGCTTCGGGGTAACCCATCCCCCCACCCTCCCAGAGTTCAAAAGATAACAGGAGCTGAAAATAAGGCACTCACATAATTAAACTTTTCCAAGTCATTTCAGGGGACATTACACCTGATGACAGAGAACTCGCTGCTAACCCTTTTTGATGAACAATCTCTGTTAAGACAAGAAGGGAGCCTTTTTCTCCTTGTGTGTGTGTCCTTGTGGGTGCAGACCCGTGTACCTGCACAGGTGCATCCGTGTCTGGATGAAGTGATCAAGCCCCACACCTTTTTACATAAGCAGAGGTGTAACCATCGCTTGGAAATCCTCTGATTTCAGGGGAACCTACAAAATGAGGAGGCCCTCTCAACATCAACTCTCTTTTATTCTCAACAAAGGGCATGTGGGCATTTTAAATTTTTTATTCGTGTATTTATTTTTGCTTGGGATCCAGAATTTGCACTTGCCCAGGTTAGATGGTAGAAGGCATGGGAATCAGTTCTGACAGTGAAGGAAAAGGAATTCCTGGGTCCATACAAATCGTAAGGTGTTTAGAGGGCCTTTCTCCCAAATGAGGCAGGTGCCACACCTGTTAATACGGTCAGCCTTCAAGAGGCAACTTCAAGACAGTACCTCATCATCCTTAGCGTCATGCTCCTTAGCCAAACTTTTTATTAAGAGGAAGAATTTTTAGTCAGAAAACTGGAAAACCCCGACACAAAGAGCTACCTGTACAAGACAACTGGGAAACAAGAAGGGAACAAGGGGCCGGGCGCAGTGGCTCCCGCGGCACTTTGGGAGGCTGAGGCAAGCAGATCACCTGAGGTCAGCGGTTCAAGACCAGCCTGGCCAACATGGTGAAACCCCATCCCTATAAAATACAAAAATTAGCCGGGCGTGGTGGCAGACGCCTGTAATCCCAGCTACTTAGGAGGCTGAGGCACGAGAATCTCTTGAACCCGAGAGACGGAGGTTGCAGCGAGCTGAGATGGCGCCATTGCACTCCAGCCTGGGCGACAAAAGCGAAACTCGGTCTCAAAAAAAAAAAAAAAAAAAAAAAAAAGAATGGAACAAGTGTGCACCTTAACACCAAACAGGACTTCTGCTCTCTTGTAAATAAAACACAAAGACACACTTACACCACTGCTCTAAATCACTGCTTGTTTTTTAATAAGACTATTTGCTCCATGAGACAGGGACTATGTCACTGAATCCCCAACATCTAACACATAGAAGTACTCAATAACTCTCTCCGAATGTTGAAAAATTCCAGATACACGAGGAAGAGGAAAACAAATATACAGTGGTATGCTGGAGCTGTTCCACACCCACTCACAGGAGCCAATTATTAAATTTATGAGAGTTTTCTGAGCCAATTGTTAAACACGGCCACTATTAAAAGTTAAATTCTATAAACTTAAAACAAAATAAATTGTATTAAAAACAAAGGTAATGAGCTCATCACTTCCTTATTATTTTGCTATTACCTATACTCTGGAGGTTGTTTACATCTGCTCTGTTTATATGGTGGAAATACTGTGTCCTAGTGACTACCATGCAACTCTACCCTGCTCTTATTTCAATTATGTCACATTTTTAGCTTAAAATAGGCCGTGGTGGGAACACTGACACCATGGAAATCTAAAAATGCCATAAATCATGGTTTTATAGTTTTGTAATTGTCTAGACTTGAGACAGGCATGAAGAAAATATTAATAATACAGATTAAACATAAAAGTAAATCATGTCAAGGGTTTTTATATTGTGAGTAGCAAAATAACAACCAAAAAGAAGTTAAGGAAATGTTCTTCCAGTATTCAAAAACTACTCCTTGATTGAGAGAAGAAATCACTTACATGATTGACTAATAATTGACCTTCCAATATACATCTTAATTCTTTCATTTCTTTTCTTTCTTTCCTTCCTTTGTTCCTTTTTCTTTCTTTTTCTTTATTTCTTGTTCTTTCTCCCTTTCCTTCTCTTTCTCCTTTTCTTTCTTTCTCTCTTTCTCTCTCCCTTTCTTTTTCTTTCTCTCTCTCTCTCTCTTTTTCTCTCTCTTTCTCTCTCTCTCTCTCTCTCTCTTTCTCTCTCTCTTTTGAGACAGGGTCTCACTCTGTCACACAGGCTGGAGTGCAGTGATGTGATCTCAGCTCACTGCAACCTCTGGCTCCCAGGTTCAAGCAATTCTTCTGCCTCAGCCTCCCAAGTAGCTGGGGTTACAGGCAAGTGCCACCTCCTCTGGCTAATGTTTGTATTTTTTAGTAGAGATGGAGTTTCACCAGTTTGGCCAGGCTGGTCTCAAACTCTTGGCCTCAAGTGTTCTGCCTGCCTCCCAAAGTGCTGGGATTATAGGCTTGAGCCACCGTGCCCTGCCATTCTTTCATTTCTCAACAGACATGAAAATATCAACCAGCACTTATGCTGGAACTGTACTTTTTCACCAACTGCAAAAGAAAAAATCAGTAAAATGTTTTTGTGAGAATCAAGCAGGTATATGGAATTTATAATAAGGGATATTTAATATTTTATAATTATTTGCAAATTGTGTGCTACACATCCTTCATATCAATAAAATTTATAGTAAACTTATGTCCACATAAACATGAATTTTTTTGAGAGCTGGTTGTTAAATATTTACCATCTGCAGTGGCTCACGCCTGTAATCCCAGCACTTTGGGAGGCAGAGGTGGGCAGATCACTAGGTCAGGAGTTCAAAACTAGCCTGGCCAACATAGTGAAACCCTGTCTCTAGTAAAAATACAAAAATTAGCCAGGAGAGGTGGCACGCACCTGTAGTCCCAGCTACTCAGGAGGCTGAGGTGGGAGAATTGCTTGAACCTGGGAAGCGGAGGTTGCAGTGATCTGAGACCATGCCATTGCACTCCAGCCTGGGTAACAGAGTGAGGCCCCATTTCAAAAAAATTACCATCACGCTACTGTCCAATAGCATACCTATATGTAAGGAAAAGGGGTAATTTGAATAATTTATAGGATAATTAAATAGAGGTATAGGAGTATGTGCATATATGCATGCACGCATATGTCTAATCCATCATTTAACTTGGGGTTAGAGGCAGATCACAAAACACAGAAACAAGGCTATTGGTAGAAAAATGAAGCAACATGAGCTATTTCTACCTGCCCTACAAGTTTCATCAGGGTCACCAAGAACAAGACTCATCAAAGGACAGGCAAGAAACAACACACAAAAAAAACAGAAAGACAAATACTGTGTGTTCTCGCTTATAAATGGAAGGTAATAATGTGTACACATGGACATGAAATACAGAATGATAGACATTGGACATTTGGCAGGGTAGGGGAGTGGAAGAGGGGGTGAAGGATGAGAAATTGTGTAATAGGTTCAATGTATATTATTAGGTGATGGCTATACTGAAAGCTCAAACTTCACCACTACTCAATATATCCATGTAACAAAATTGCACTTGCTTCCCTTAAATTTATACAAATAATTTAATTAAAAAGAAAACAGACAAAGGAGGCAAGAGTACACTCTTAAATTTTTCACACATCTGCATAGTGTTTTATAGTTTCCAAAAGGACTTTTCTACAAACCATATTGTGTGAGCCTCGTAACGTTCTTGTGGGAAAAACGAACCAGAGCATAGTACCACTTTACGGATGAGCATATTAAGGCTCAAAAGGCTTATATAGTTTGCCCAAAGTCATACAATGCAGAATGGCTGAGATAAGAACAGAACCCAGGTCTTCTGATTCTCATGAGAAAGTCAAAATACTCTTTTTGGAACAGCTGTTCTGGCAAGTTCTATCCCTCTTAGACCTCAGTTTAAGCAAGGAGGCAGTTCAGTGGGGAGAGAGAGCCTATCTGAAAGCCATGTTGTCAATCCCAACCAAGCTTACTAGCTGTACCTCCTTGGGTAAAGGGCATTTAATATCAGAGCCCAGGGTTTGAACTGTGTGCCCACTTCAGCCACTGCATCCCTGGCCAGAGTAATCAAATTCAATAGACTAATAACTATGGCAGAGTCAAGGTCCTACAGCATCATTGATTAGAGTGCTGGTTTTCATACTTCTTTTTTTCAGAATAGCAAAACTATGTTTTCCAGCAAAATTCTATTTGAAACAGTAAAATACAACTCACAGAAAATGAAAAGTTTCTGTAGTTGAATGGGAATGGTGGGATGACAGTTGTTGGTTACTCCTGTTGGCTTCTCATGGGGACCCTTAAGCACCCCCAAAGAACCATCATCTCCTTGGGGCCCTTTAAAAAAAGCCTCGCCTTAGCATTTAATGCTATTGAGGGGAGTATGTGTGTTTGTGTTGTGTTTGTGTTGTATGACTATGTACGCCTGTGTATGTGTGTATGTGTGTGTGTGTATTGAGGGGGCAGAGGATTCTACGTTCTACATTAATATGGGTCTCCTCCTAAAGCCTGGAGAAGATATCTTAGAATATCCTGCCACTGGTTATAAGAGAGCAAAGAGAACAAGTCGGGGACCTTTGGGAGAACTGGGTGAAAAAAAATATACAGCTCCAAGCATACACCCTACCGCAGCAAAACAACTGGTGAATCTGCATCCATAATAATGGTTAACAGTACTGCTGGTTAAGAGGCAGGCACTGCTCTGAGCACTTCAAATGTCTTAGGGTTTTAAATGTTCTACCATCTCCCTTTGAGACAGCTGCTGTCATCATCATGACTGTGACTGAAAAATCGATGCATAAAGAGGTTAGGTTAACATTCTCAAGCTTTTACTGCTTGTAAGTGGTGAAGCTGGGCACAGATCCATGGAGGCTCAGGGTCAGACACATACCCTGTGATATCTCCAGATGGGGAAGGCAGCAGCCAATCCCACCTCTGAGGGAGCCTCTACCCAATCCCAGTCCTGGTTCTGAGCGCTTCCTGGGATGGAAGTTGCAATCCCCTTGGGGGTCTCCAGTTTACTGTGGATGGGGGTTATGAACCCATGACTTGCTGACTTCTGGCCAGGACCTGGCATTTGCATTTTTCACTGAGCCCCACAAATGATGTGGGCCTGGCCCTGGTTGAAATACAAACCCAGACACCTCAAGTCCAGAGATGGAGCTACCAATCAAAGTGCAAGACACCTTGCTCTTCAATCCATAAGAGCCAGCACCTTTTTATTATGCCTTCAGCTGTTCAAAGAGCTCCTTACTGCAGCATTGGTGGATTCCTCCTTCAAAGCTCACATGACAAGAAGAGGAAATGTGTGTGACTGGTCACCAGAAGGCCCCAGGGTTTGTCACGCGCTCATCCCACAGGAAGAGGGATTTTCCCTTCCCTCCAGGTGTCTTATGCTCACCTTGTATTTTCTTCAGGTTCTCTTAATCATTATTCTAAGAGCACTAATTAGGGTAAAATTTCCCCCAAAGATAAAGGGCCAGGTTCCCCGGACTTATGAAATAGCCTATAATGTTGGAGATTACTCCAGTGAAAGAAAAAGCCCAGGCAAGGAGCCAGTATCAGTTCCTTAAGGAATCCCTTTTCCTGAGAGTCCCAACTTCCTAGAATCCTGAGACATGTTCCAATGTTTTCTTGGGATGACTAACGTATAACTCCCCAAAGGGTAGGAGCTCTGCTTAACTCACAAGTTACTGGCCCAGGACCATCCCTTGCAAATGACAGATACTTTGTAAGTATTTAGGGCATTGGCGTTTTTGTGGGAGGGGGGCTTCGTGGATATTTTGTAGGTTTGTTTTTTTGTCTTTAGAGATGGGATCTTTTTCACCCAGGCTGGAGTGCAGTAATGGGATCTTAACTCACTGCAGCCTTGAATTCCTGGGCCTAAGGGATCCTCCCACCTCAGCCTCCTGAGTACCTGGGACTACAGACACGTGTCAGTACACCTGGGCCCTGGCGTTTTTGAATGGACCTAATTCATACACTGATATTGGACTTATTAACTCTGTCACTGGCACCTGTATCATCTTTAGGTCTAGATTTTTAGAGTTAAGATTGAGGAGGAAAATCTGCATCCTCTCTCTGGTCTGTTTCTTCCCTTTTTATCAGTCTCTGCAATAACCAATAGCAAACAAGCCAGGGCCCCTTGGCTCGTTAACAAAGCCAAACAGGTGTGAGAGATTAGCTCCCTGGATGGAGCCTCTGTCCAACAAAACAATGTCAAATTCCCCCTAATAAAGTCCAGAGCTGTAAGCAATTCCCCCTTGTTATTAAGCAGGAAAGAAAATACAGCCGGCTCCTTCCCAATTAGCTTGGAGGACCCTCCAATGAGCTGAATTTAAACCAGAGACCTGCCATGATCTGGCTTCCACCATAAATAGGGCCTGCCTTCTCCCAAGAATGAAAACGCACTGGCCCAAGCTCCCAGCCTTCTTGGCACGATGGTGCAGACAGCCCCCAAACCCCCACCCCAATATCCATGGGCTGTCTCTGCCTCTGATTCAAACCATCTTTACAACTCCCTGCCAAATCCCTTACTTTGATTTTCCATATGGAGGCTTGGTCTCATTTGCCAGGTTGGTGTTTACAAGGATGGGTTTTTTGACAGTTTCACTGTCGGTGAAACAGAGGATGGGACCCCACCCCTTGAACATGAATCACTTTCTTGTCATCCAAAAAAGAGTGAAAGATCAACATTCTGAAGCAATAACAACAACAAAATAGAAACCCCAGAGGTATCTAGCAATGGGAACGTCTCGTCTTTCCTTCCCTCCCCCCATCCCCCACCTCAAACTAATAGGCCATGGAGTGGAAAATAGACTCCAAGGTGCTTCAAAGAATGGCCCATCACTCTGTTACCTCATGTTTACACATGGGGTACATAAACGCAGACTGTAAAAGTCACCTGATTGTTTCCCCCACGCCGTCTTAGACAGCAGTCAGAGGGAATCTCTTTCAATCTTGAACATCTTACCTGAATAGGGAATGTTTAAACATTCTTCATCTCAGTAAATATTATGATGGCCAGGCTATGCCCTAAGACTTTAAAGCGTTGTATTGGTCTGTTCTCACACTATTAATAAAGACATACCCGAGATTGAGCAATTTATGAAGGAAACAGGTTTAATTGACTCACAGTTCCACATAGCTGGGGAGGCCTCACAATCACAGCAGAGGGCAAATGAGGAGCAAAGGCAGCAGGCAAGAGGGCTTGTGCAGGAGAACTCCTCTTTATAAAACCATCAGATCTCATGAGACTTATTCACTATCACGAGATCAGCACAGGAGAGACCCACCCCCGTGATTCAATTACCTCCCACAGGGTCCCTCTCACAACACATGGGAATTATGGGAGCTACAATTCAAGATGAGATCTGAGTGAGGACACAGCCGAACTGTATCAAACATCAATTCATTTAATTATCTCAAGGACCCTGTATTAGCCTGTTCTTGCATTGCTATAAAGAAACACCTGAGGCTGGGTAATTTGTAAGGAAAAGAGGTTTAATTGCTCATGGTTCTGCAGGCTGTAAAGGAAGCATGATGCTGGCTGGCATCTGCTCAAGGCCTCAGGAAACTTACAATCATAGTGGAAGGAGAAGGAAGAGCTTGTACTTCACACGGTTAAAGCAGGATCAAGGCGGAAGGGAAGGTGCACACACTTTTAAACAACCAGATCTTAGGAGAATTCACTCACTATCATGAGGATGTTACCAAAGGGATGGTACTAAACCATTTGTATTTGTCTGTTTTCACACTGCTTTGAAGATACTACCTGAAACTGGGTAATTTATAAACAAAAGAGATTTAATTGACTCACAGTTCTGCATGGCTGAAGAGACCTCAGGAAACTTACAGTCATGGTGGAAGGCAAAGGAGGAGCAAGGCATGTCTTACATGTCAGTAGGAGAGAGAGTGAGAGCAGGAGAACCTGCCACTTATAAACCATTCAGATCTCATAACTCCCTATCATGAGAACAACATGGAGGAAACCACCCCCATGATCCAATCACCTCCTGCCAGGTCCCTCCCTCGACACGTGGGGTTTATAATTCAAGATTAGAGGGACACAGAGACAAACCATATCATCATTCATGAGAAATCCACCCTCATAGTCCAATCAGCTCCTACCAGGCCCCACCTCCAACACTGGGGATTATAATTCAACATGAGATTTGGATGGGGACACAGATTCAAACCATATCATACCCTGTGAATTTCCTCTCATTTTTAAAATGACATAACTGAGTATTTCAAATTACTCATCCAAAGCAACAGCTAGCCACTGACAGAGCTAACATTTGAACCCAGCATTCAGTTCCAGAACTGTGGTAGACTTCTATTTGCCAAATATTCCCGATCCCTCCTTAGCCCCACCTTCTGGGCACATCACAGGTGTATTAGTCCATTCTCACTCTGCTCATAAAGACATACCCGAGCCTGGGTAATTTATAAAGGAAAGAGGTTTAATTGACTCACAGTTCCACATGGCTGGGGAGGCTTACAATCACAGCAGAAGGCAAATGAGGAGGAAAGTCATGTCTTACGTGGCAGCAGGAAAGAGAGCTTGTGCAGGGGAACTCCCCTTTATAAAGCCGTCAGATCTCATGAGACTTTCACCATCATGAGAATGGCAAAGAAAAGACGTGCCCCCATGATTCAATTACCTCCCACCAGGTCCCTCCCACAACACATGGGAATTATGGGAGCTATAATTCAAGATGAGATTTGGGTTGGGACACAGCAAAACCATATCAACAGGACTACATTTCTTGGGCTCTGGTATTTGGTGGAGCCTTGTGACTGGTGCTGGGCAATGAGTCGTGAACAGAGGTAATGTATATCACTCATTACCCAGGCTGAGCCAATGTGCATTCCCCCAGAATGCACTGTGCCCCTCTGCCATGCTCCCTGGCAATATTCCAGAAAGTTCCCGCCTGAGTCCCAGAATATGGATGACAATGACAAGCGGGCTATCACCTCAGCTTCTGGTGATAGATACAGAGTGTAAGAAATACACTTTCATTATCTTAATCCATTAAGATATCGGGTCATTGCCATAAGAGTGAGGAAGGCAGCTAGTTTTGAAGGAAGAGAAAGGACAAAGCTTATGAAGGGATTTCTGGGGTGACTACCTATGCTCTATTTCCCAACCCCAGTGCTGGTTACAGGGACATTAGCTTTCTAATAATATGATAAATATTTGTTTTGTGTGGGTTTCTGTATCTGTGTTTTATCTGACATGAAAAAGTTACAAAATGTTTGAGGGTTATTACCACACCCTAATGCAACCAACGCTGACTGATACACCATTGTGGTCCCTTTTATACCATGCTTTCTTATGTCTCAGTTATCCCCCTTCTGCTTCAATGTCAACAAATTTCTATCTTCTGAGATATGAGAACTAAAACCTTTGTTTTTTCTGATAAGTCTAAGTCTCTTAATGGAAAGGACAAAGCAGAAATTTGAAATGAAACATGAAATGCATTACGGAGGAAAAAGTCTTCAAATGTGCCTTGTCTAGAATTTCCTTAGGGATTATGGCTTCATTACAAAAGGCAAGACATGATTGACCCTGAAATAGAGAATGCCAATACTGGACCTCACCTGAACCCTCTCTCTGAGTCTACTTTTCCCTCTTCCAGATCCCACAACACAACTCCTTATGGTTAATTTTTAATGCGTGGCACTTTTTCTTTTTCTTTTTCTTTCTTTTTTTTTGAGACGGAGTATCACTCTGTCACCCAGGCTAGAGTGCAGTTGTGCAATCTCATGCTCACTGCAAGCTCCACCTCCCAGGTTCATGCCATTCTCCTGCCTCAGCCTCCCTAGTAGCTGGGACTACAGGCATATTGCCACCACACCCGGCTAATTTTTTTGTATTTTTAGTAGAGACAGGGTTTCACCGTGTTGGCCAGGATGGTCTCGATCTCCTGACCTCATGATCTGCCCGCCTCGGCCTCCCAAAGTGCTGGGATTACAGGCGTGAGCCACTGCGCCTGGCCCAATGCATGGCACTCCTATTAGTTGTACACACAGAGTGGGGGCAAATTAAGATATTAGCTTCATGAGAGATATGTAGTGAGGAAGGCTCACCCAAGGGAGACGGTCTTGATTACTTTCAGCTTGTTCTTATTGGCAAATGTCTGAAAGATATTCAAAGGAAGGCTCTAACACATCTACAGAAAAGCCAGGGTACAAAGGGCAGAGGGGAACTATAATGTCTTTCCCCTGCCATGAACCTAGCTCAGGCAATAAAGGTGGCACTTGTGACATAAGGGAGCTTGGAAAGACAGGGAGTCACTAGACATTGTGCCAAAACAACTCCCACACCCCAACCAATGTTAGCCATAGAGAGGCAGGATGCTTTCCTTTTGGGGCCCTCAGCTAGTGTGATATTCTATAATCCATTCCCCTTCTATGTATGTCCTCTCCTAAGTAAATCCATCATTCCAAAGGGAAATGACAAAGACTGCCAGTTCTTTTTTTAAAAAAATTATTGTTTGGGTTTTTTTTTGTTTGTTTCATTACTGATCTACTCATCTACAAAAGTTGTCTGCAGTTTCAACTGTATTTTAGAAATCTTGCCCTCTTGGCCAGGCATCATAGCTCACGCCTGTAATCCCAGCACTTTGGGAGGCTGAGGCAGGTGGATCATGAGGTCAGGAGTTCGAGACCAGCCTGGCCAACATAGTGAAACCCCATCTCTCCTAAAAATATAAAAAATTATCCGGGCATGGTGGCAGGCGCCTATAATCCCAGCTAATTGGGAGGCTGAGGCAGGAGAATTGCTTGAACCCGGGAGGCAGAGGTTGCAGTGAGCCAAGATCACGCCATTGCACTCCAGCCTGGGTGACTCCATCTCAAAAAAAATAAAATAAAATAAAAAAAGAAAAATAAAGAAAGAAAAAGAAATCTTGCCCTCTTGAAAACCAACTCCCAAACCAAGTCTCAGATTCTTATCACCCTCCTGCAAAGCAAATTGCTGAGTATTCACTCCAGATTCAGCCCATTGAGGGTCCTCTGTCAGCACTTGGAGGCTGTTGACCAACAACTATTTCCCAAGCTCTGTGCATGCTAATCTAACCTCATTAAGCCAACGCAAGAAGCTATGTGATTGATTTATCCTGTATAATAAAACCAGGCTATTACTCACGGGGCAACCTGGCACATTATCTGGTCCCTTCTGCAAGTGGTAGCAAACCAGCAACACAATAAACTGACTTGCTATTTCAGGAGAGATAAATTGCTAATCTGTGGTTGTCATACCATAAATGGATTTTCATTATAGTCTGGGGCAACACTAAACTTCAAGGTCCTGTAATTATAATCCATTGATTTTTTATTGTCACCCACTAAAAGCAAACGCATAAAATATTATCATTTTAACACCAAGTTCCAGTTGAGTGTGAACCCTGCTGCTGTAAATTACAGGTGGTAACCAACAGATTAAGCCAGTGACTCCCTTCTCCCTCATACCTGGAAACATGCCCGAGAGAAGCCAACACCAGCCATAAATCATTTACAAAGGCATCAAAACAGGCCATCTTTTCCAAGCACAAGAGTCTACCCTTTCTCTTTCATGGCATTTCTCTCTTTCTACCAAACATCTTAGTTGTTTGCAAGAGATTAAGCAGCATACCAGTACAGTCTACAGACTCAGGAGGCAAAATGCTTTACTTTGAATCCTGGATCCTCTTATTCTTAGTTGTATAATCTTGAGCAGCTGTGCCTCAGTTTTCTCCTCTGTGAAATGGGTAAGTTAATGAACGTGCTTACCTACCTTGCAGTGTTATTATGATGACTAAATGAGTTAATTCACGTCAAGCACTTAAAACTGTACCTGCACAGAGAAAGCATTCAATGCATGTAAGGTATCATTCTTATTACCATTATGATTACCACATGAAAGAAAGTATGAGTGACTGTCATTCCTTGCCTTCTAGACTATAAGTCACTTTTTAGTAGGAAACTTGTTTTAGACATCTTTTAAAATATATATTTGGATATTAAGACTCTGAACTTATTAAAGGCAAATTCTGGAATTTACTAAACTTGAGGTCCCATGGGCCCAGCAGCATGCCTGTGGGGCTCACACCTAACTGGATCTTGGTGTTAAAGGTATAATGTTTTATGCTTCTGCTTTTAGATGGAGATATACTCTCTCTCTCTCTTTCTCTCTCTATATATATGTATATATACATATACATATCCATATATAGATATATATACACATTATATATTTTATATATATATATATATATAGAGAGAGAGAGAGAGAGATAGTATTAAACAACTACTGAATGAATAGAAGCTGGAAGTAATTTCCCACTTAGGAAGAAGACATTTTGACTATGAGACTAAGCCCCTAAGTGAACTGTGATTCCCACACAGAGTTACTGTAGAAAGGATTTCCACATCAAGTAGAAGGCTGAACCAGACGACCTTTAATAACTTTTATCAGTTGAGACTGTGAGATTCAATGACTCCATGACACTTGCAGATTCAGCTTCAGATTTCAGCCACTTTACGGGAAAAAGAGACACATCGAAATCTTGATCCTGGGACTTGCAACCCCACCGTGGCACTTCTCCAAGAAATGGATGGTTTTCACCTGTGGGAAATAAAATAAGTATGAAGGTTTTTAACAATGGGAAAAAAGAGAAGGATCATCTAGCAGTGATTATAACCTAGACGGCCTAAGACTTACCTCTAAAAGGACCCAAGGCAATGAACTTTCTCCTCGTGTATAAAAAAGGCCTTTATGCCCTATATTCTCATCATTGAAAGAGGTAGACAACAGGAGGGGGGCAAAATATGGCCTTCCAGATGTGTCAGGGTTGTGATAAGTCATGTTTAAACTTTACCCAAAGTGAAATAAAGTGTCAACAGAAACTCCTGTCCAAACTCTCTGATCAGGTCAGGCAAACAACCAATCGAAAAAAAATCAATCAAATGTGAAAGGTGGCCCAAAGGGGTGGGAATACTTAACTCCGGGATTCCCATAGAAGCCAGGTCTATTTAGCAACATGTTTCTTGCCAGCTGCTGCCTCTTCTTGTGGTCCTGAAACAGCCAGAAAGCACACCAGAGGGTGTCCTTTCATGAGCTGGCTTGACCCTGAGCAGGCTGAGAAGTTGGTGGCATTTGCCAATGCCATGAAGAAGGAAGGATTCTGGGACGGATGAGCTCAAAACTGATTGTCTGATCAGCCCCAGGGTCAGTGCTTTGAGAAGAGAGATGGTCTACACTCCTAAGAGGAATGGGAAATTTAGCCTTGATCTGGAATTCTATAAATGCTCAAAGAAATTAGTTAGTTCTTGAAGGTGAAAGAGGAGAGCAAAAATTTCTAAGTACACCTGGCAGAGTGGTAACAATATGCTTCCACATGGCCTGTCCAGTTGGAAACAGACTGCATTTCCCCAGGGGTAAGGAGTCGGCAGGAATCAGACAGAAGCTTGAAGCCCAGCCAAACAGACTAGTGTGTAGGACAGGATTACAATTGCAAGAAGGAGGTAAAGTATATATAAATCAGAAATGGGAGAAAGGATCCAATCTTATGAACGGAATAAATATGGCACAATTCAATGGGTTTTGTGGACAAGAAGGTGTTTGGATCTTACCTTCCACAACAAATCAAATTCTAGACGCCTAGTGCAGATGTAACTCTTAAAGCATCACCATTCTATCTGGGTACGCCCAGGAACCAAATGGGCTGATGGTTTCAGCTAGATAAGACTGGAAGACAGCAAGGACTTGGAAATGCACTCACAGACCCTCCTACCCGTGATAACTGACTTCAGAGCACACCTTCACTCCCACCTTTCTATATTTTAACATGGGACTGAGACTGGGACAGAGGTTAACAAGGCATCTCAAGCCAATCAAGAACTAGATGCACATAACTGCATTTGATGGGGAAGTAAAAATTACTACAAATAAAAAAAAGTGTATATACGTTCACCAAGTAGCTATAATTCTAGGGTCTTATTTTTAAGGAAAAAAAATGCATTAAAGGTAGAAAAGGAGAAACGTAGGTGGAGGGAGAGGAAGAAAGCTGGAGAGGAAGGCATTTTGAACATCTATCACTATTATATTAGGAACTTCACATGAACCATCTCATTTACCTCTCACAAAATCTATGAGATTGAGACAATGCTGCTTATTATGGCATCGTTAATCATAGTGAAAAATTGAAAACAGTCTTCTTGTATACTGCTAAGAGTGAGTAAGCATTATGCTGCACCCTCATAATGTTTTACCACAGAGCCTTTAAAACTGTTTATAAAGAATTCTGTCCTGATAGGCAATGTTCATAGTAAAATGGTAGTAGAAGTATATAAAATTGGTTATGCAATAGAATTACCAAAATAATTATATATTTTACTTGTTTATATGTGTGTAAGTATGCAGTATAGCTGTATCTTAATGTATCCACATGTTTATTAAAATATTATGGTTATAAATGGGTGGTGGGATCATGAATTATATTTATTTTCTTCCTTACTCTTTTCTATGCTTTCCAAAATTTTACAATGAGCATAACTACTTTTATAATAAGACAATGAAAATCTTTAATATAAACAGCTTATTTACCATATGCTGTTAATGCTAATATCTGAACATACAGTACTTTGCTAAAACACCATCAACAAAGGAGTTGACAGGGCCATATTTGTCAAACAAAGACAAACTACAGTCAATAGGAAAACACCTAAAATATGTCAATAAATGCTCTGCTGCTATCGGCCTTGCAATATACTTTATCTAGTCTCATAAAAAAACAACATCACGAGGCATATGACCCAAACAAATATATATTCAATGTGTTTCTAGTTTGAAAATAATATGCCCTGATAGTGTTCTCCATTGCTATTGAGACTACTTTGCAACTAGAAACATTTGCTTAGAAGATGATTAAAATCATATATGTGTTATTGTTATTCCCACTTTTTAAAATCTAAATAGTAAGTTTTAGTTTGTACCATGTTTTATTAATCAATACCAATCCTAAGATAATAAGCCTAAGATAAAGAGTGTCATAAACATTTTAATAAGAACATATGGTGGGGGAAATTGACAGAGCGAGGCCTTTCAAGGGCGGTTTTCTTTCTCTAAAGCAAGGTCATAAAAGGCCTTGGGAGATGAAAATAGATTGGGTAGGACCCAGTGGTCCATCACTGAGCATGGCAGGCAGGGAGTGGCTTCCTTCCTTTTGCTTAACCCTACGGCCCACCTGTGCCCTCATCAACGGCCTGGGACTCTAAGTCAGAGAGGGCTGAAAAGTGCTAATGAGACAAACTGGAAGGCAGATCATATTTAATGCCAAGAGACATAACCGATTTGGAGTTTAACAGCTATAAACCATGACTATTCCAAGATGGTCCAGATGGGAGATTTTCATTATATTCAAGAGTTTAGATTTAGGCAAGTAGGGCTATGTTATCTAGAGGACTCTATCTTGTTAAATACTCAAGAGTGTTTCCAAGGAAGAGTATACAATATCTTGCTTGGAATATTACCATGGATAAGGTAGATATTAAGAGTAAATGATTGCTTACACACAACCATTTGAAAAGCAGTAAAAGAGACCTGCAACCAAAAGTGTTTTCTTCCTTAAAGTATTATGATACCTACGGTTTCACCGTTGGAAAATTGAGCTACACATTATTTTTTTTCAAGAACCTCACTTAAAAAGGCTAATAGAGTTGCTAGTGGTAACACAATGCAATGAGTTGCTGGCATTTGGCCACAAAACAACAAACTAGCATGTGTTCCTCCATAGATGCAGAGATCTGAAATAGCCAGAACACTGCTCAGAGAAAAGGGGAGAGTCTCCAGAAGAAAAAAGACACCAAAAAATCTGCAAATGATGGAAGGAGAAGTAGTCCATGGGAAGCAACGTTGAAAACTGCATAATCCTCAGTCTCACCTTGGGTGGCTCCTGCGTTTGGTTCTCCAAGGCAGCAGGAGGGATGAAATAGTCACGAACATTCCCTTCAGATCCAGAGTTTCTGCATCCAGTTATTACATCCATTGCAAGTCTCTTAGTGACCTCCTTTCCATTTCTCACACTGTGAATGCACACAGGACCCACCAGAAGGGGAGGCAGACATATTTGAAGCCAATCTTGATAAAGGAGGTGCTTCCTTTTTACCCCATAGTCAGCCAATTTGTTGCCTATAAGCTAAAAACCAAACCTAAATACTGAATTTGAAACTTAGCACAATGACCACCACCATCTGGGCTCTCTGGAACCTACAGGTGCTAAACAGGGTTTCTCAACCACAGCACTACTGACTTTTGGAACCAGTTAATCTCTTGTTGTGGGGCAAAGGGCTGACAGCTTTCCTGCACAGTGTAGGGATTTTAGTGGCATCCCTGGCCTCTACTCACTGGTTTTCCCCCAGATGATAACCACTGCACTAAATGAACAGAAATCTTTATTCTCAAGAAATGCAGGCTACATAAGTGCAGTCCCATCTCATTCAATGCTTTGTGCCAAAGTTCCCCACTGGACTTGCAGCATGATTATAAACTCAGGGGTAACAGCAATGGATGCCTCTTCCCGGTCTATGCAAAAGCTTGAACAATAAAAAGACAATTCCCATGACTAGGAGAGACCTTCCCAAGAAGACCATTGGCCGATAAGTCCAAAAGCTGTTGGGTTCTCCGCATGTGTGGTCCTAATTAGGAGATATGGGTAGCATTTGTAAACAAGGCATTTGTCCAACTGCCTATAGTATGGGGAGTTATCTCCATAAGGGACATCTCAGTTGACTCATAGCAGAATTACCATAAACATCTCTATGATTCCCCATGTTATATTGTCACTCTGATCCCTGGCTGGGTTTGAGAACATATAAAAGATAGTACAAAGACTCTCTATCCCATCCTGGTACAATCTTGCAGTGGCTCATCTGGAGTTAGAACCTACCTATCTCTTGTCTTCAGAGTCGACAAGGTACCTTGGAGTCAAAGACCATAAAAGTCAACGCTGGAAAGAACATTAAAAAAACCACCCAACCAGCCCCTCATTTCACAGCAAAATTGGAAAGGGTTATCAGCTAAAAATGGACTGATGTAGTTTATAGCACTAAGGAAAAAATAGCCTCAAAGCAAACAGAAACCTCAAACCAATGACAGTCAATCCTGCTTGGGTGGCTCTAGCTCTTTGCGGGAAAGCAGTAAAGCCCTCAAACATTTTTTTTCTTTTAATATTTTTAACTTGAAAAACTAAACATGCTCTATAGATCATTTTTGAAACTCCAAATGTTTAGAAAGGCAAGCTTTTTTTTTCACTCTGAAGCACTAGACAGACTGGTAGAAAAGGGGGAGGCAAAGGTGGATTATTTTTTAAGCCATTCATTTATCCACACTTCCTCTGATCCTTTCCCCTCCCCACACCATCCCCTGCTGTCATTTATCAAGACTGCTCCAATCCTGTGGAATTCCACTCATTCTTCATCAGGGCTTTGACCTCCTCCAATCAAACAAGCAAGGTACATTCTGGGAGAGTGCTAATGCCAGGGTATCAGGGGTGCAGAGGAGGAAACAATCGATGCTCCAGGACTTTCCCACGCTTAGTGGGATCAATTTTATCGGTGTTTGGACACTGGATGTCAAGGCTGGTCAAATGGAAGCCAAAGGTTCTGTGGGGGAGGGACTGACAGAGGCTGCTGCTGAGGCTTCAGTCATGGGACAGCTTCCCGGAAGGGGCTGGTTCCCTCAAGTCCAGCTCATTCAGAGGGACATGAGGATCACACTCTGCCAATGCAGATGCTGAGGGACCTTCCCTCTAAGATGTGAAAAAGACCCCAAGCAAAGTTCCCAATGTGCCCTCTCTGCACCTTAGAAAACCACAAGGAAATATGGATTGGTTCCAGAAAAAGGCAGATGCCACAGGCACTGGGCCCTGCCTTCATGATTGCATCAAAACTGTTCACGCAGCTGCCTTCTCTCAATTATCCAAGAGCTGTTAGTCTTCATGAGTCTTGTCCAAATCTTTTGCCTTTTCTCTTCCTTTGGCTGTTCCCTGGGATCGTGATGATTACTGCTCTCATCCAAGGTGAGCAGAAGGTGAAATTCAAACCGGTCAGGCTGCTGATAGAATGTTTGGAAAGAGAAGGCAGGTGAAGCTGCTGCCTCAGTGGAGACCCTGACCTTCTACCTGCTGTCCCTCCCACTTTCTCAAAGGCACCAATCTATGCTACACCTCTGGGCTGTGTTCACGTTGCTTCATCATTCCATGGCCCTTTGTCCCCCGACCCTTGCCATCTACTGAACATCCCTCCTGATAGCAGGACTCAGTTCATGTTCCTGGGTGAAGCTGTCCCTAATGTGCCCTAGTAAGTTGCCTCTCCCTCAACTCTGTTCCCATTCTGCCAGAAATAAAGTGACTATAATTTTCTGTTAATGTTTGAGCTCCTCTGAAGGCAGATTCATCTTTACCTGATTCATCTTCACATTCCCTGGTCCCAGCACAATGGGTAGTATATACTAGATGTTCTATAATTATTCGATGAGCACATTAATCTGTAGATTTTTATAATCAAGATTCTTTCCACTCCTTATAATTCCAGAAACTGGGGCCTTAAGTGGGTGCAAATGTTTGTCTAAACCAATACATTGACTGCTCTACAAGAAAATGCTGGTGTGGTCCTTCAGATATTCTGCCAGGTACCTCCCCACCTAATCCCTGACCGTAGCCTCAGCCCAACTGCTCTGAAGCTTCTAGTACCTGCATGGCTGGACAAGGGACACTGGGATCACCACCCACAACCCTGCATGCTGCAATCTTCTTCCCACACCAACCCCACTCTCTCTGCCCCAAGCAAGAGGACTATGCAAACGAGAGAAGGCCTAGGATCTCAAGTCCCAGTGACTCACCTGCCAGCTCTAGGCATACATATATGACCTGTAGACTTCATATTAAATCATCCTCTTCCTGATACCAAACATCCTTATGGATGACTGGTACATCCTCTGGTAATCCAAAAATGTCCTACATACCTGTGTGATGTAGTAAGCTACTGTCTCCCAGCTCCCAAACCTCCAATACCCTGCTCTGGGACGCTAAAAGAGTCTCTGCAAATCATGTTTTTCCTTTGCTAGTTGCTTCTAATAGATAGATTCTGGCAATAGGGGGCACTAGAGGGAGATTGGAATCAGGAGAAGGCAGAATGCATTTCCCCACTTTTTTTTACTTGCTGCTCCCGCCAGTGCTACCTAGCAGCAATACTTCATCCCTACAGCAGCAGTTGGATACAGCCCCCATCTCCTAGAGTCAGCCTCAAAGTGCTTTCTCAGAGGTGCAAGCTCTAGGAAGTCAGTATTGCTCCTTCCTTAGATATTTCAATTCCAGCTCTATAAGATCCCTCCTTCAGTCTCCTGGGATGCCATCAGCAGCCATATAGGGCCTCCCCCTCAGAGGCTGGGCTTCAACTCCTCAAGACCCTTCCTCTGATTCTTTAGGTTGCAATAGACCTAATCTTTTCCCTTATTCCCCAGCCCTGGTAGGGGTAGCTTCTTCCTGCAGTTACTATCTCTATGTTATCTCATTGTTCCCATTTCATTACTTCAGCCTTCCAAAAAGGCTGAAATATATATAACCAACTTCCTAAATTAAATCCCCTCTGTTGAAACACCTAATGTGCTTTCTGTATTCCTGCGTGCACCTTAACTAACACAATATCCCAAAATTCTTTCTGGTTGTTACCTAAGGGAGAAATCTGAAAATCAACTCAACATAATGCTTAGGAAACAACAGGTGCTGGAGAGGATGTGGAGAAATAGGAACACTTTTACACTGTTGGTGGGACTGTAAACGAGTTCAAAAATTGTGGAAGACAGTGTGGCGATTCCTCAAGGATCTAGAACTAGAAATACCATTTGACCCAGCCATCCCATTACCGGGTATATACCCATAGGATTATAAATCATGCTGCTATAAAGACATATGCACACGTATGTTTATTGTGGCACTATTCACAATAGCAAAGACTTCGAACCAACCCAAATGTCCATCAATGATAGACTGGATTAAGAAAATGTGGCACATATACACCATGGAATACTATGCAGCCATAAAAAGGATGAGTTCATGTCCTTTGCAGGGACATGGATGAAACTGGAAACCATCATTCTCAGCAAACTACCGCAAGGATAAAAAACCAAACACCACATGTTATCACTCATAGGTAGGAATTGAACAATGAGAACACTTGGACACAGGAAGGGGAACATCACACACTGGGGCCTGTCGTGTGGTGGGGAGAGTGGGGAGGGGTAGCATTAGGAGATATACCTAATGTAAATGACGAGTTAATGGGTGCAGCACACCAACATGGCACATTTATACATATGTAACGAACCTGCATGTTGTGCACATGTACCCTAGAACTTAAAGTATAATTTAAAAAAAATAATAAAAAAAACAAAAAACAAAATGGCAGCAGAGTTTAATTCACGTATTTCACTATGGTTTTGATACTAGTGAAATACTAGTATCAAGTATACGTTGAACAATTATCAAAGTATACTTGTCCAAAGTTATTTGGACAAGCCTACAACCTCCTTGAGTTTCTAGTCTTGAAACCACAGTGGGAGCAGATAATCTCAGCTTCTTGCTCTGTCTTAAAAATGCAGCAAAAAGACAGCCCACGTAAAAGAGCTTTATGGTCTATGTTAGAAAAGCACCATCAGCAATACATAACTACTTTGACTAACAACAGGCTGCAAAGACACTCCCTAGTTTTGATCTCAATAGGCTCTGCAAAACAGTTCCTTCACCTATGCCAACCACACAGGAAATATTTCAGAGCTGCTGCTTTGTGAAAGGTTCACACCTTGATGGGAAGAGCTTTAAATCTCCCATTTCCTGTATTGATAAGAGCATGATCACCTATTTTCAAAATAAGGTTCATTCTCAAATGTTGCAATGCCAGGTAGGCCATCCTCTCTGCTGGGAGAAGAAGCACTTGGAGGGTGTCAGTTTTGAGAAAAGGATGAGAAGCAGAGGGGAGGGAAACAGTGGAGTAAGGACAGGAAGAATTTTTTTTTTCATGTTTGGAGCTATGCCAAGGTGTTATATTCCCATTAAGAATGGCTAGATCTGGAAGAAACTTGATGGATTAGTGGAAAGTGGAGGTGGGGAGAGAAGGTGGCACCATCAATTGCTGAAATTGGCCCCAGACAGGTTTCCTCATTGTTCTGCCAATTGGTTTTGCAATAAATTGGAGGAAATTTGGCGAGATATTCAACCAGGGCATGGACAGTGTACTAGGACCAAAATAAACAACGGTGAATAACTTGGAAGTTTTTTCATTGGATATTTCAGAAGTGAGTTATGAGACACCAAGTTGTGAGTTATTTCTTACAAGTTTACATAGTGAGAATTAAAATAAGGCGATAGATGACAAGTTTTGCTCTTAAAATTTGGGAGACAAATACCAAATAGGAAATCTAGTTACAAAACATACAATGACCTGGAGAAGAAAAACAGAATAAGGTCAAATATTTGAGATGACATAGCACATAGTCAACATATTGAACTCAAAGGATTTACCCCAGAAACTCCACATACAGAAACTACCCAGAATATCTAGTAACTTAGGATATTTTTTTTCTGCAAAAAGATATTCCTGATATGCAGCCATTGCTGTATTTTCTGGAATGAGTATCTATGAATTAACAGAGATTTTTCATAATTTGTTTACTGTGAACTCTCTTGGAAATTTGGTGAAGTCTATGGACTTCTTTTTAGAATTACATGTGTAAATGCATAACTTGAAACAGACCGAATTATAAAATAAATTATATGGCAATGCAGTTGCAATCTAAAAGTATTTAGAAAATAAAATTGTGAAACATAACATATACGCTTCCTTATTAATGCCTCCAATAACAAGACCTGAAGGTGGGCCTACTAACTACCATAATTTTGAAGCAGTGAAGAGTATAGATGATATCTTGAGATCTTTACAACACTGCAGTGTCATATAAAAATACCTATGATTTTTGTCGGTGATAAAGCTTTAGTTATGACCAACACTATTGTGTCTTGTCACATACACTTGTGATGGAAAGAAATACTACATTTCAAATAGAGGTTAGAAAAAATAAAGATGTAATTTTTTCCTATCCTAACTTAAGGATTCCAAGAATTCTATTCATAGATCTTGTTTGTAGGGATCTATGGACACTGAGCTAAGGATTCATGGACAACTCTTAGACCTAAATATTCACATGATTTTTAAATAATCTTTTTTTCTATTTTCCCAAAAGATTTACTCTATTCATTCCAAACAAATGGTTTCCTCCTAACATAAATCAGGTAAGACCACACCCTTATTAAAGACTTGGAATGAACCCAAATGCCCACAATGGTAGACTGGATAAAGAAAATGTGATACATATACACCATGGAATACTATGCAGCCATAAAAAGGAATGAGATGATGTCCTATACCGAGACGTGGATGACGCTGGAAGCCAGTATCCTCAGTAAACTGACACAGGAACAGAAAATCAAACACTGCATGTTCTCACTCATAAGTGGGAGTTGAACAATGAGAATATATGGACACAGGGAGTGGAACAACATACACCAGGGACCTGCCAGGGGGTGCGGGGGGAGGGAGAGCATCAGGACTAATAGCTAATGCATGCAGGGCTTAATACCTAGGTGATGGGTTGATAGATGCAGCAAACCACCATGCCACACATTTACCTATGTAACGAACCTGCACATTCAACACATGTATCATAAAGCCTAAAGTAAAATAAAATGTAAAAATTAAATAAATAAAAAATAAAATAAAATATTTTAAAAAAACACTTCTATGTTTTATGTTTTACGGTTTCAGATCTCAGGGGTAATATAAAGATGTCTCACTGGTAAATATGGGAAGAATAAAATAAAATAAGGGGGAAAAAAGATTCTTCCAGGCACTCTTTGATCTACGTTGTGTTCTAGGTTTTTCACATCATATTTATATAGCTCAGAGCCACAACAAGAAGCAGATGGCACATTCAAAAAGGGATGATTTAAGAAAGGTTTATTTACAGAGGTGTGGTATAGGGAAATCACAAAAGACAATGCAGTAACCTGGGGCTTGCCATTTTTAGACTCAAAAGGACAAACAGAGGCAGCAATTACTTGATCCAATTAGTAAAAGGACAAGTTGAGTTGGCCAGCTTTAGAGAGTCAATGATCTTCACTTGGGGGAAACAGCCAACCCAAAATGACTTCTCAAGTAGGAAGCCACTGGAGAAAATACCCTGATCTTACTTTCCTCCCCTTTTCCTGCCTCTTGCCAGGGTTCTCCACTGAGTGAACTCAACCAGAAGCCAAAGGACATGGAAACCCATTGATGTCCCTCCCAGGACAAGGTGGATGAACAGAAATTGATCTGAAAGGACAAATGGAAGAAATACAATGCAATGTTGATGAAATTTCATCCTCTGCCCCTCTTCCCTCCATTTCTCTCACCCCTTGTTCGTAGATACTTTTCACCATGGACATCCTAAAGCTTCCCAAATATGCCACTTCTTTCAGTTGTCTACACATTAACACAGTCTACACTAGTATACCATTTGCCTCTTCCTCTAGTTGAGCTCCTAGTTCTGTCCTTACTTCGTGTTCACGATCAAGCTCAAATGTCACCTCCTCTTGGAAGCCTTCTTCAATATTCCACAGTGATTTTCATCCATGCTTGCCTCTGTGTTTCCCCAGCACATGCATCACTGCAACATTCCCCAAAGCATTTGCCTAAGAACATGAGTCCTGAAAGGTGTTATTAGGTGGAACATGAAATATCAGGATACCTTCCAATATTTTGGAAGGTGATACCTTTCTACATTGCAGCAATTACCAAATTCCTGTAGTCTCTAAATGAAAAGCCCCTAGAATGAAGGGGCAGATTTGTCTGAAGAATTATTCAGATAGCAGTGCAAGGGAGGAGCAAAAATAGGAAGACACTGTGCCTTTGTTGGGTACAAGGTATATCAATTATATAGCACTGCATGAATACACACAGAACAAGATTCTTCCTCTAAATCACAATCCTGGTCCTCATAGAATAGACCCTAAGGAATATGCTTATTTAAAATAAGAAAATATCAATTGAATGTAACTTCAACAAGAGCAGGAAGGTCAGGCCAATCAGTTTATAAGGAGTGAAACAGTCTAAGAGACCAGATGGCACAGAGACAGGAAGCCAGAGAGATGAAGACAAAAGTTCGTTGGTAATATCAGCAATTCTATAGCTATATTTTCGTTGTCTAAAACTTATTTTTTATAAACACAGCAATTTCACAGTGTCCACATATTATTTCTTCCTTCTGATAAAAATCTGTTTAAAAAACAGCCCTACTTTTGAAAAATGTTAGGCTATCTTACAGAACAAAATAAAAAGTCTCTTAAATGCTTATTGCTAAGTGAAAGAAAACAATCTGAAATGCTATATGCTATATGAGTCCAACTATATGACATTCTGAAAAGAAAGCAAAACATTGGAGACAGTAAATAGGTGAGTGGTTGCCAGAAGTTGGGGGAAGGGAGGCATGGATAGGTGAAGCAAGGGGATTTTTAGGGCAGTGAAAGCGTTCTGTATGGTATTATAATAGTGGATGCATGTCATTATACATTGGTCCAAACCCATAGAACATACAACACCCAGAGTGAAC
This sequence comes from Gorilla gorilla gorilla, assembly GCF_029281585.2. Classification (NCBI taxonomy): domain Eukaryota; kingdom Metazoa; phylum Chordata; class Mammalia; order Primates; family Hominidae; genus Gorilla; species Gorilla gorilla. Next base: position 19,904,019 of record NC_073228.2, on the reverse strand, counting down.
CCTAATGGAAACTATGGGCTCTGGGTGATAATGATGTGTCAGTGCAGGCCCATTGGTTGTAAGGAATGTACCACTCTATGGGGTGTGTTAATAGTGGAGGAGGCTGTGCATGTGTGTGGGGGCAGGGGGCTACAAGAGTTACAAAAAGTATAATCACTCTCTTTACCTTTTGCTCAATTTTGCTGTGAACCTAAAACTGCTCTAAAAAATATAGTCCAATTGTTTTTCTTTAAAAAGAGAACAATTAAAAAGAAAAACAAAGTCTCCTCTTCCCACATTCTCCAATTTCCATAAGGAAAGGAGAACAGCACCCTCATGGGCTAAGCACAACTGCAGCCATGTCACTGAGAGGGAGGTGGGATGTAATCCATAGAAAATTGGAGGGCGTTGACTCTGCCATGTCCTCCCCACTAGATCTGCATCTACCAGAAACTTTTTATGTCTTCTTCCTAGTCAATAGGGGGTTTGTTCACGTAGCTCCTAACCCTATGTTGTTCTCACTTTACAGAAATGTTCCACCCCAAAGCAGCAATGGTACCTGAACCACGTCAGTCCCTGGTGGACACTATTTTTCATACACACCTTGAGGAATGTCCTGGAGGAATCGCTTGGCAATCATCAGACGAGAAATGCTCATGGTAAATTGTGGATTTCTTCTTTAGCTCCTTTGCGGGATGTTACGGATATCATGCCTCCATGGCCAGACTGTTAGGAAAGTTTAAAATCAGAAGTGATTATCAGGGAGTGGGTACCTGGAGCAACCTGGAAGCAGGGCGCTGAGACCTGTCACACACAGTCAGGAACTCCATCAGCAGCTGATGTTGGCAAGGCCCTGAGACCTTTCCAAAATACCAAAAGCAAATTCATCTCTTCCAAATGAGCTTCCCTAAACTTGGTTATTAGAGCCTGACCAGTTCAGATGGCTGGGTTCACGGAAATGAAAACCATTTTTCTCGTGACCAACTCTGAGTTTCCAGTCTAACAGCCACAGCAAGTGGCTTGATCTCTGTTCTACTCAAGTTCACAGAAAGGCAACAGGTCCTCAGAGGGTTGAGCATGTGTGCATTTTCATAAGAGGAAATAAAACAGAGGTAATATGCAGTAATGAAGATCCTTTGGGGGCACTGGGAACTCAGATCACTGAATTTCTATGTGCAGGTCCTGACTTCTCTGCACCTTGACTTTTCTATCTGTAAAACACACCTAGCAAACTTGACTTCTAAGCATGTGATGTGATACGGCTAAAGAAGTCCCAGCAAAGCCGGGAATTGTTCATCCCTTGAGATTATTCACTCACGCTGCTCCCTGTGTCTCTTACTCTCCTTCTCTATACATCTATGCATTGCCACCTTAGCATACTTGCAAACAGCTATAAAAACTGAATCTGGATCTCTCGGATCCTTCCACAAATTTTTAGATATAGAAATACTGAACAAATGCCTGGAAACTAATATATCAACCTCAAGAATGGATTGAAGAGAGTGTGTGTGTGTGTGTACATGCATATGTGCATGTTTTCCAAATCACTTTATCTTTTGACAATGGCTACAAGAGTTACAAAAAGTATAATCAATTCTTTTTTGGTTAATTACATTATGCCTTACTGAGGACAAAAAATGAATATGAAGACTAAATCTTACCCATATTGTTTTTTTCTCAATTAATGTCACCAAGTGTATCAATGGATTGTTTTTGGCTGCAAGAAACAAAACACCCAGTTAAAAGGGGTTTACACAGTAAGGACACACCAATAAGTGAGGAAGTAGGTGGCTTCAGGAAGGGTTCATTCATCAGCTCAATAATTGGTCTCTCTCAGAGTCTCCTGGCTTTCCCTGATGGTTGCAATTTGTCTGTTGCAGCATTAGGCATTACTTCTTACATGGCAAGTCAAGGCAAAAAGGAAAGGCCAATTTTGATGAACTGTTTTATGCAATATTTCCCAAGAGCACCCAGCAAATTCCTACTCTTTCTCATATGCCAAGTTTAGGATGCCCACCTCTAAGCCAATTGCTGACCAAGGGATGTTCAAGAGTGTTACGATTGGCTCAGATCAATCAAGTTCCCTCCCTTAGGATCCTCCTGGTCCACCTGCCTTGACACATTGCTGTTTAAACCTCGACCTAATCAAGGTTCTGCTAGGAAGGGAGTAGCAGGAATGGACACACTGGGTAGACAATCAATAGTTGCCTAGTTACAATACTTTCTTCATTGCTTAAATATGTCTATTTAAACACAAACTGTATAAACATTCTTAACTGAATAACAGATTACATAGTTATCTGCAATTGGAACAGAAATCTACTGTCTATATGACAGAGGTCTGGAAGTCCTTTTTATAAATTAAATTCAAAGCAAATTTTCTAGTTTCCAACTTTTAAAAAACTTTATCTAAGCTATTAAAATCCTAACATTCTTATAAAGTTAATCTTTCCTCCAAGGGTCTCTCTTTTTTAGTGGTCGTAAGACTGAACTGCCAATCAAAGATCTAAATATGTATCAATAAGTATTAATAACTAAAGCTGATCATCTTTCATCACTTCTGTTTTTATCAGACAAAATAAAACAAATAAATCAAACATTACTGAGATTGGAATGATTATAACTAAATTCAGCTCACAATGAAGTGAAGTGGTGTGTGTGCACATATGTATCTGTGTGTGTGTGTGTGTGTGTGTGTGTGTGTGTGTGTGTGTGTGTGTGTGTGGTATTAGTCATCTACCCATGCTGACCTGTTAGCAATATGGCTTGTTGATATGATTATTTGAATAAAGCTATACATTTCAAGTCCACTTAAGAAACCAATCAGCAATAGCTCTGAATTCAGTAATAGCTTAGATATTTTCACAAGGACCAGGCCAGATGTGTAGTCAGCCATGTTTAGCTTTACGCTGACATTGGAATCAATGTCCGAAAAGGGGAAAGCAAAGATATTCAGGGAAAACAACTGCAGAGTCAAAGGAGGTGTCATGCCAGCTGAAAACACACTTGTAAAGAGAATGAATGTCTGTTTTTCTGCTCTTTTATCCCCTAATAGAACTCTCTCAATCAGCATCATCCGCTCGCCAGCCCCCAATGTTTTCATCCCAGTGAGCTAGGGCTTCTTTCCTAAATAGGCAACTAGCATTGCAACGTTCCTCCTCCCATCCCCACCAAAGCTTACCCTATCATGTGTCCCGTTCCAAGATGACCCTGCTTGAAATGATGGAAATGAATCCTAAAGATGAAATTAAATGTCACTGTGCTCATGGGCAGTAACGGTTTGGGAACGAGACTCGCAATGGAGCAGTTGCTTACAGGTCATGCCCAAAAGGAGTAATTCCTCCTGCAGATCGCAGGTATCTCAGAGAGGAAGGTAGGTAGAGAGCTCTATTTGGGACAGGAGAGGTGTCTCCCAGATCAGACCAAGGTGGTGGACTTCAGTTCCATTTAGGTTTCTGGACAGCTCTGACGACAAGGACAGGGGTTTGGTCACGTGGAGGTCTTGAGCCCAAGTCTCTCCACTTTCAACGTGCACAAGTCACAGACACAGCCCTCAGAACCTCCACAGCAAAAGGCTGAGTCCAGCCCAGACTCCGCAAATTCCCTTCTCCCTCGCAGGCCAAACAAGAACTAATTTTAAACCACCACAGCCCAGCTTGGGGAAAAGGCCCAGGAAAGCTCTGCAACGGAACAGACAAAACTGTGCACTCCACCCAAGTTGTTTACTTCTCCACGGAGCCTTTCAGGGACTAAACACTGGTCTGGGGTTTGGGATGTCATCCATTCTACCCTGAAATTCCCCTTTTCAGGTTAGGATTAGGAAATCCATCCCCACGTTGGTCCCCACCTAGCCAGAAGCTCCTGCCTTTGTCCTCTTTTTGGTTTTCATTAAGAATTCAAGTCTGGATTCCTACAACAGAAGAGCTGAAGAAAGAGTCCTGCTAAAATTTTCTATACCATATACACACTTAAGCTAGAAGCTTCTGTATCAGTCAGGGTTCTCCGGAGAAAGAGAACCAAGAATAGATTATATATATATATATATATATATATATATTTCATATCATTAAGAAAAAACAATAATTTATAATTTGCTGTATAACATAATATGGAATATAATCTATAACATAATATGCAATATAATATATAACATAATATGGAATATATACATTATATTCCATATTATGTTATATAGCAAATTATAAATTATTATAAATGCATGTATTTATGATATATATTAGATATCAAATTATAAATTATTATAATTTAAGTATTTATACATAAATTTACATGTATTTATAATTTATAATTTTGCACAACATAATATAGAATATATAATGTAATATAAATTTTATTAGAAATAGCATATAATTATATTATATAAAGGTAACATAATTGTGTGATATAGTTTATATATCAATTACAAAGGTAACATAATTGTGATATAGTTTATATATCACACAACATAATTGTGTGATATAGTTTATATATTGTATTATATAAAATAATACAATAACATAATATACAATACAAGTATTTATTAGCTTATTTACTTTCAGGAATTAGCTCATGCAATTCTCAGGGCTAAAACGTCTAAAATCCATAGGGCAGGCTGGCAGGCTGGAAATTCCTGTGTGAGCTGAGGCTGCAGTCTTAAGGCAGAATTTCTCCTCCAAGTTTTTGGTCCCAAGGCCTTCAACTGATCGGATGAGGACCACCCACATTATCCAAGGTAATCCCCTTTACTTAAAGTCAACAGGTTGTCAATGTTAACATCCACAAAATACCTCCTTAGCAACACTTAGATTATTGTTTGATTAAATGACTGAATACTGCAGCCTGTCCAAATTGACACATAAACTTAACCATCACAGCTTCCAACGGCTTTGCTGGTATCTGAATCTCTATGAAATCCTTGTATGATAGAAGCTCTGGGGTTGTTCAAACCTCTTAGCTATGTAAAGCCACAGACTTGGTGGACCTAGGATACACGGTGTAACTCCACCCCAGGTCAGGCAGTGCCACCCCAGAAACAGAGGTCTCAGTACCCAAATAAAGTAACAATAAGACTCTCAGGTTGAATGCTTATTATGTGTTAAGCAATTTGCTAAACATGGTAGCAGCAGCATTTGACAGGAGCTATTTCACTGAAATCAATCCCTCACATTCTTCCTTTAGAGATGAGGAAAATCAGAAAGGTTCTGTCACTTGTCTAACGTCACACAGTGTTTTCAGTGGGGGATTAAGATTTGAACCCGACTGTCCTAATTGCTCAGGCCGGCACCGTGTCCTGGAGAAAAATGTTGTCTCCAAGTCTAAAAGTGGATAGATAATGAATTTCTTCTTTCTTCCCTTCCACCTTCCTTCCCTGTCTTCTTTCCCTCGTTTCTTCCCACCTACCTCCCTGCAACTGCTATAAACGTCTACGCTGGGCACAGCCCTGAGTTCGCAAGTTAGCAGCTGGAGAGAAGGGGTGGCAATAGGGAGGGGAGGACACAGTTGAGATGCCGGGCGTTTTCAACTAGCAACTAATCAGGGTAAAGCAGGAAGAGAAGTTTTGAGTTGCAAAACGTGTTTTTGCCAAAACTAAAAATTTGGCTCTGAAATGTTAAAATGTTACCTCTGGCCAGAGATGCCCTAAAAACATCTACCTTTACTCACATTCGCACTTACCCTGATGACATTTTGATGCAAACTTTCTCTGACTCCCAGACTAGAAGAGACCAAAGGATGCTACCAAAATCAGTCCCTGTCTTCAAGCAAAAGTGCTCACTGCATTTCAGATCTTCTCGGAGGAAGAGTCCAGCCTCACCTAAGACACTCACCTGCACAATGAATGACATGTGACATTGTCATGGCAGCTTTTGTCCTGACCTAGCCTTAGGTAGGACTGACAAATCCACTGCGTGCTCACTATTGGGTCATTTGACATTTGGAATCTGTGACCTGACAACACTGCCCTACAGAAAGGCTAACGGAAACAGAGGCTGCAGCCACAGCCCAGGAACGGTGGTCTTTCGCACACATGGGGCAGCCTCTGCCACAACTTTTTCTTCCAAGGAAATCAACACAAATGAAAACTGGCTGATGCTCTGGTCCACCAGAGGCTGAAGAAGAAAACCGCAAAATGGAGACTGCCCAATTCTAATTTAATTCAGAAGAACAAACAGGGCATCACTCAGCGGACTTCAAATCCCCAGTCAGAAGATTTTGCCCGTGGAGCAAATCGTTTCATGGGCCATCTACCCCACCTACTCCCTCCTGCCACAGCAAGGAGGTGAAAATAGCTCATGAAGCCATGGTGAGTGACATTCTCGTGACATTGTTGTCAATGTTGATCTTGTACTTTTTTAAAATGTCAAGTCAAACACACAATAGGAAAAATTTATTTATAAAGTAGCTACAGTACTGCTATGTGAGGCTCACATTCTCTCTCTCTGCTTATGTCACTCAAGACCCTGCTCAAATGCCACTTTCTCAGAGAAGTCTTTCCTGGCCACCCAACACTCACTTTCCCTCGAGATCTGTTTTATTTTCTTTGTGACATCAAACTGTATGTTTGTTTCTTTCCTTATGATCTGTCCCCACTATTGGAATGTAACCTCTATGCAGATAGGGGCATTAATTTAATTACAGCTGTGTTCTAAGCATTTAGAACGATATCTAGCACACAGGAGGGGCCCGATAAATATTTGTTGAATGAATGTATCAGTGGACTGGTCCAAGAATCAGTCATTTAAAAGACCCTGATGAAAACGAGCTGCCCTGGGGTTTGATATTTGAAGTTTCTCTTATTGGAGAGCTAGTCTGAAAATTCTTGACCACAGTTTCAAATCCCATGTGTTATGATTACACTGGTGTCAGGGAAGCTCTGACTTGGCTGGTCAGTAAACTAGCTGTGGAATTTTTCTACTTGTCACATGGACAAAAATGTCCTTGAGGAGGTATATAGTGGAAAGTTTGAGATCAAGTGCTGAAAATCAGATGGCCCAGGTCCCAGTCCTGGATCTGGCACTTCCTAGATGAGTCTTGAAATACTGATTTAACATTCCAGTGTTTTAGTTTCCTTGTCTGTGAAACAGGGATGATACCCATTGTATCTACTTCATAGGGTTTCACGTAAGGAAAAATAAGCAGATACATGTAAGTCACATTTACTGGCACATAAGGGAGTGCTCAATAAGTGCTAGTTATTGTTAATATTATAATTTTAAAAAACTAATAGAAACATATTATTTAATCTAGGGCTAGTGCTTGGGCAAGGCAAGTGAAGCACCTAGAAGGCAAAATGTTAAAGGGTGGCTCACTCTCAGGTGCTGACCGTGCACCTGTATGACTCTGAGAATCCTTACATTTTGAGTGCTAGGTACACCACACACCTCACCCCAGCCCCAGCTCTGCAAGGAAAAGACGAGCAAGAAATAAAACAATGTAGTGCAAAAAATGTTCAATGCAGTTGGTCTCGTGGTTTAACGATGTTTACAGAAAACACCTGACTCCAGTGAAATGTAATTCACGAGAAGAGCCAGAGTTCATACAACCACAGGACCACAGTCACATTTTAGTGAATGTATTCCTAGAGGTCTCTGGATAAAATCCTTGCTGATAATGAGAACAGTGGTTCTCAGGGCCAATCTTCAGACTTGCTTGAGGCTCCTAGGGCTTCCACCCAATGTATCTGTAGGCAGGTCCACACACATTATGCAAAGAGAGATCTTTGAGATGAACCTATAAAGACAAAACTTTATCATTAGAAAAAAAAAGTGCATTCGTAAATGTCATGACAATAAAATTATACTCGAAGACTTTGTACAAGATGAAAGTAATATGAAGAAGGGGCTACAGGAAAAACCTCAAAATCATCAGATGCCCAACTTGTCCAAACACAATATAAGGACAATGACTAACATGGTTTATTCCTATATATCATTGTATTAGTCTCTTTTCATGCTGCTGATAAAGACATACCTGAGACTGGGCAATTTACAAAAGAAAGAGCTTTAATTGGACTTACAGTTCCACATAGCTGGGGAAGCCTCACAATCACAACAGAAGGCAAGGAGGAGCAAGTCACGTCTTACACGGATGACAGCAGGCAAAGAGAGAGAGCTTGTGCAGGAAAACTCCCCTTATAATAACCATCAGATCTTGTGAGACTTAGTCACTATCATGAGAACAGCATGGGAAAGACCTGCCCCCATGATTCAATTACCTCCCACTGGGTCCCTCCCTCAACACATGGGAATTCAAGATGAGATTTGGGTGGGGACACAGCCAAACCATATCAATCATGATGTAGTTCCTCCCATGTCGTGTGGATAAACCAACCCTGCTCTCTCTAACCACACACCTGACTACCTTAGGGAATGGCGGAAAAGTCACAGAACCAGATACAAAGAAGGCTAACTATTTCTGGGATATGCTATCCTAAATTCTGCCCCCTAAGGTTGCCCATGTAGAATGGTGGCAGATAAGCCCAATTTCCTCTCTTTCAAGAAATATGAATATTAAGCAAACCAAGACAAGATTGGTCTCTAAAGCCCAGTTCTCTATGAAGGTTGCTATGCCTCACAGTCCTGGCTACTAGGATCCGGAGAGATAGCATCCCTGTCTCCCCCTCAACATGCACCAATCTTGCAATAAATCCCCATTACAGAAAGTAAACTGAGTTGAGGTCCTCTTTGCAGAGCCTGACATAAGGTTTCATACTTATCCATAATCTCCAAATGCACTAATAAATTTTGGTAATAATACAACTATCAAACTAAAAAGAGAAAATGAAAAAAAAAAAAGTGAGGGACCAGACATAGTGGCTCACTCCTGTAATCCCAGCACTTTGGGAGGCTGAGGCGGGAGGACTGCTTGAGCCCAGGACCAGTCTGAGCAGCCTGCTAAGACCCTGTCTCTACAAAAAAATACAGAAATTAGCCAGGTATGGTGGTGAGTGCCTGTGGTCCCAGCTACTTGGGAGGTTGAGGTGGGAGGATCACTTGAGCCTGAGACGTTGAGGCAGCAGTGACTTATGATTGCACCACTGCACTCCACAGAGTGAAACCCTGTTTAAAACAAAAAAAAAAGGAAATGCCAAGAACAAATGTGTCTGTCTGTCATCATGTTCTTCCGGCATAGATTACTGATTTTTACAGTTAATGAAAATATCCACAGTGATATTCATGGTGCCTCCACATTTTAAATTATTTCTCCACTGTGCTTGTAAGAAAAGAGAAGCTCAGATCTATAGTTTGTTACTATAATCAATATTTTAGTGACCAACTTTCAAATATGCCATTTTGGCTGCTGAACCATTTAACTAAGTCAAAGGCTACACAACACATTCGGCCATCTTTATTTCTTCTCTTTCTCTCTTTGGCCAAAAGGTGGTAGTAGGTAATCAACTGATAGACTGCCTTTCAAAAATGGAGGTCAAAATGTTCAAATCCAGGTTCCAGATGTCCTGGTTAAACAGCTGGGAGTGGAATTTGACTCCCATGGAAAGAGTTTAAGCCATGATTTGGTCATTGACCTCCAATGTTTGCTCTGACTTCTTACAGGGGAGTTCGAAGTGGAACTGTGAAGTTTCCCAAGCTCCATGCAGGTCACTGAAGTCCACCCTACAAACAACAGTCCTTCACCTTCTGAAGACCTGTCACCTATGAAGCAGCAAGGAAGGAATTTCTTGGCTCTGCTTCCTGGCAGTCATTACCTGTGATCTTCTATCCCGATTGGTTGACCCTAGCAACTGAGCCCCATGAAATATGTATTTAGTGGACTGAATGAATTGGACAATTGAATCAGAAAAAGCAACAAGAACTCCCAAGGTTAAAACAAGTCCAGGACTACACTCCTCTCTTCCTGCCTCTCCACATTGATCTGCAGCTTCTAGAGAAGACTGAGCAAAGAGATGCTGGTGTCTTTGACTTTAGGGAAGAGCAATGTCAAGGAGAGAGGCCAGCAGATTTTTTTAAATCTCTATTCACCTGTCAGTGTCCAGCCTGCCATTGTGGTGGGTGAAGACAACATTTAGGGATTCTAGTGCTAGTAGGATACAAACAACATTTCTGTTTTGTTATTAAGTAAATAAATACCACTCTTTATCAGCCTGCTCCTTCCTGGCATGCAGAATGACTTATAGCTAAGGTAAATGGTCGCTCAGGAACTCATAGCACGTACCCACTTCCAGGTAGCTTCAGCTGAGCATTCAGCACATCACAGCATAAGGGCTAACAGTGAGCAGAAAGCCCCAAAACTCAGCACCTGTCTTTTTAGTATCTCATAGAGAAAAATAAATGCAGAAAGCATATTGAAAGTGGGGAAAGCATGCAGTCTTCTGAGGTTAGGGCCAGGCTGCAGCAACAGCTATGGTTGGCTGGACTCCCTGACACCAAAGAAGAAAATGCTGTATGCTTTCAAGGAGCCTTCTGGAGTACTGAGCTAGGACATAAAAACATCCAACTGTTCTTGCCATTTGAATGGGGAAATATATGGTTCTAGGCCTGCAGCAAGAAAAGTGGTACATTCCACCCAGCATTCTCATTCTAAAATGCAAATTGGATCATGTCTGTCTTCAGCTTCATGGTATTCATTGGTTTTAGATGAATTGCAAAGTCTTTAACATCACAGAGAAGGCTTTTTCTGGTCTGACCCCAGCCTATTTCCCCAGGTTTATCTCTCACTCCATCCCATACCTCCTGCACTGGCCTTCTGTTTTCCAATTATCTTACTGACCTGCCTTTCCCAGAACCCACCATGTTTTCTCTTATACCTGGATTTTGCACATGCTGTTCCCTCTACCTGGAACATATTTTCCCGACCCATCCATTCTCTGGCTAACTGTTACTGGACTAAAAAGCATATGACAGAAAACAAACAGTACCAGCTGTCAGCGGACAGTTTTTGCATTATATTAATATTTTCTTTCTCTGAAGCTCCAGAGACCAAAAATGTACAAAACAACAAATCAAGCAACCTCACATGGTAAATAATTTTTCACCAATAAATGTTAAATATAGTTCATATATGCTTATATTATACAAGTCTTCTAGGAAGACAGATATTAACGATGCAAATTTTAAAGTTCATTTCTTTAAAAAAATCCATGTATAATATTAGCAGATTATTCTTTTTGGAGTCAGATATATGCGGCTTTGAGTATCAGCGCTGCCACTTACTAGCAGTATGATGTTATGCAAATTATCAACCCCTTTGTGCCTCAACCTTCTCATCTGCAAAGTGGAAATCATCCTAGCACCTGCCTGATGGACTTCTTGTGAGGATCAAATGAGATGATAAGAATGAAGTGCCCTGTGCTATTTACCAGGCATGCAGTGTACTCAGTCAACTCAATGAATGATCACTGTTACCATCTTCATTGTTGTCATCATCATCATCAATATGTATCAACAGCCCTGCTGCATCTTTCTCTGGTGGCTCCTGGTGCTTTAAAACTTGATATGCTGATTCCATTCTGCAGCTACCAAAGCCTTTTGAGGGTTAACCTAACCTTGATCACTCCTGAAGAGCATCCAACCACCACCTTCATCTTGGGCAACAGAAAACTACAGGGCTCTTCTCAGGTGGTTATTCCCAGGAGGGGGAAACTTACTAAGACATACCAGAGGTCCTAATCAACAGAATAATTAAAAAGGGAGGCAGCCCTCTTCTGCAATCCCTGATGTCTAGAGTCTGTCACCCTTTTCTAAGCCTGTTCACATTTGTATGCCCAACTTGAGGGAACCGGGGCAGATATTACTCTTCTCATCATTTTAAAATGAGGAAACTGAGGCACCTAAAGGCAAGCTGCCCAAGCTCACACAAGTGAACTGTTCAGCTCTTTCTTCAGATTACCCCATCCCATGCCCACTGTGCACACACCCTGAGCAGCAGCCCCTAACCTCAATATCCTCTACCCTTCCCAGAGGCGCCACCAGCTCCTTTACACAGTTTAGTTTTCCCTTCTCCCGACAATGGCCGTCTGTAAGAGGCCCTAGGTGCCTGGAATTTGAAATTGTTTTTCTTCCCTCCCTTCCTGAGGACCAGATTGTTCCTAAGCTCCAGGCTGCCTGGCCAGTGCAGGCCTGACTTGCTGGCACCTAGGGTTGCATTAAGGATATGGATTTGTTTTTGCAGGACTGCTCATGAGCGATGGAGTGCTGGCGTTGGCTTCCTTGTGAAAGGCACATGGCAACTAGGCATGTATTTGCAGGGAAGGAAACTTCAAGAATAAACAGAAAATACACACACTCCATATCCTGCCAGCCAAGCCCCAGCCTCCCCAGTTCTGACAGGTGATCCATTCTGACTTCCTTACTGAGCCACACACCCAAGCCAACTGAAAGCCTTGAAGCATGGCGGGTGGGAAGGAGCACAAACCCAGATTCTCCACATTCTAGGGGTGTGGGCTTGAAAAACTGAAACAAGGTCCACATCTGAAACCCAGGGAAAGCTATGCCTACCTCTTAGGGTTATTGCGAGAATTGGAATTCAAGCTTATAACATGCCTATCCCAGGCCTGGAGAGTGTGTGCCAGGGCATGCTAGCCTTGCCAGCATTCTTTTTGGCTCCTCCAACATCCCAGTCTTCTCTACCTCAGGGCCTTTGAATGTGCTCTTTTCTCTGCCTAGGATGCCCTCTCCCGTCCCTTCTCCTCTCACTCTCTCCTTGTGAATGATGCCCCTCATCCTCCAGGTTCCAGCTTAAATGTCATCTTCTCCAGGAGCCTTTTCCTAGCTACCCCTGATGCAGGAGAGAGCCCCCATCCCACCCCACCCCAATAATTGTTCTCTATATAGTTTGATTTCTTTGAATATTTATCACAATTTCTAATAATTTTTATTTGCTCTATCTTCCTGTCCAAATTTTAAGCTCCTTGAGGGCTGCTCTCTGCTGTGGCAGAATTTGTGCCTAGAATTAGACAGGGGCTCAATCAAAATCTGTTTAATTAATAAATAAATGCCATTACTTTGTGCAGGCTTAATTAGTTCAAGGGAGAGATCAATAACAGCCACTAGAACCCAGAATCCCTGACCCTGTGGGCAATTTTATCTGCAGCTGAGGTAAGATGAACAATAAATGGCAGTGGCAGAAAGAGGCATAGCCAAAAAGGCCAAGAACACTAATGGTCTTATTACCAGAAAGGACATTGCAAAAATGCAAACTTTTTATTGTGTGTTCTATAATATGGGGCCAGTATACTACACCAACTGGGCATTTCCCCCCATTTCTGCTTGAGAATCTTCCCTACCTGCATGAATGTGTTGACTTAAAAACATCTAAACCACCTAAGAATTTAACAGCAGACTGGATGAAAAAAATACTGTCAGTGACAAGTTAATACATAGGAATTCACAATTAAGTTCTATTGTACAATACAGATTTCTGAGGGCCTTGGATTACAAACAAATGTGATTCTACACTTGATAGCTGAAAAACTTGCTCAGAAAACAAAATACAAAATTTCTAAACCATTCCAGAGACCTATTTAAAAAAGCATAAAATATTCTACAATAACGATTTGGTTAAGTGCTTTGAAGGTCAGAGTCAGTTAGAGTTAGTCAGGAAAAAATTAAAAGAAAGAGTTTTGGCCAAGGTCTTGAAGAGAGTGATTGAACAGAGATTGGCACCAAAAAATTATAACGTTTTAGAACTGGAAGAAGGATTTTTTTATTATTAAATATAGCCCACTTATTTACAAATGCAGAAAATGGAGCCCAGTGTTCCCCACCCCCTCACCCAGTTCCTGCAGGAGATGAGGGTCAGGACATCAGGAGCCGGGGCTCCCAGTCTTTCCACTACATCATCCAGGCCATTTTAGAAGGAGGTGGGGCAACATTTCAGCCAGGGCACCAAAACGAGTGAGCAGGATGTGGCAGTGGCTGTAGCAACCAAACTAGGCTAGGAGTGCAGAGACGTGACAAGAAACGCTCGAAGGTGGACGGAGGGTGGCCGGCGGCCACCTCATAGAACACCCTTATTTTTGGCCTGTTGACTTGCTGAGCAGCACCTGAGTCATCCCCCTCGAGGCTTGTAACCAACTCAAATAGAGGAGCTTACACATCACCCTTTCACTTTGGGCATCGTGGGTGCCCACCAAATATGTGTTGATTTGCTTTGACTCTGATGCTCAGCCTTTAAGTGTGAGATGGGGGAGTCTGTGCTTGCTACCACCAGAGGGTGTTCTGTTTATGCTAGAAAAGTGCAGAGCAGGAAAAAAATATATAAACCACCTCTTTTATAGATAGCAGGCATTGCTCCTTTTGAATTAAAATGCTTTTGTTAGTGTGGAAAGAGTTGAGCTGGAAGAATGTGTCAGAGGCTGGAAGAACAGCACAGAGGTGCCATTTTTACCCTCCCTTTGCTACATCCAAGCATAGTACCATGGGTGTGGTCCCCTTTCTCAAGCGGGAGAAAGCGCCTCCCCAGGGACATTTGGATTCCAGCTCTATTTTTTAATAGCCACATGACCTTGGGCATGACTTTGACCTCTGTGAGCCACACTCTCCTCTTCTGCTATCATTTGGGAAAGCATTTCAACATTGTGCATGGCAAACAGTAGGTGCTCAAAAAATACCAATTCTTCTTTACTTACTGATAAAAGTAGCCCAAGGGGAGTGGATAGGCTGCATGGAGACAGGGAAAGCAACTCTTAAGTGGTCTGGTGGCAGAAAAATGGGAGTTTGGGGAAGACAAATGGGAAGTTCATTTTCATGCTGCTGATAAAGATACCAGAGAGTGGGTAATTTATAAAGAAGAGGTTTAATGGACTCACAGTTCCATGTGACTGGGGAGGCCTCATAATCATGGTGGAAGGTGAAAGGCACGTCTTACATGGTGGCAGCCAAGAGAGAATAAAAGCCAAGTGAAAGAGGGAACTCCTTATAAAACCATCAGATCTCATGAGACTTATTCACTACCATGAGAACAGTATAGGGGAACTGCACCCATGATTCAGTGACTCCCACCAGGTCCCTCCCACAACACGTGGGAATTATGGGAGCTACAATTTAAGATGAGATTTGGGTGGGGACACAGCCAAACCTTATCAATAGAGCACTGAGGAATTGTCAAATCAGGAAACAAACCCAAAAACTTCTCAAGAGGAAGAAATGGGGCCATGGTTAGAAATGAAGAGCAAGGTTCAGAACACTTGGGCATGCAGCCCAGTACCACCAAGGCAAGAGCATTTGAGCAAGTTCTATTCCCTCTTTGGATCTCAGCATTTTCAAGTAAAAATAAGGAAGTTTTAATATTGATCGCTGAGGGTCCTTATAGCTCTATGGTTCAATGGCATCATACATGACCATGGCAAAGGGGAGAGGCTGGAGCAAAGGAAACTCCTCCCTGGTTGTCTTTCTCATCAAGGGCAGAAGCCAAATAGACTATCACATCAGGACCTAGTGGACTTAATGATCCTCAGAATAGTGTCAAAGAGATAAAGGTGAAGTGCGCTATTTTCAGCCCAGAGGGTCTCCATTCTTTCCAGGTTCCAGCTATATTGGGGGAAGTTGCATGGGAGGCATATTAAAGGGAACAATCCAGTCTATCACAAAAGGCCCTGAGATTGGACGGCGCCGTAAGAAAATCCATTAAAACCGCCTCTGGCTTTGACCATGTTTGCCTATAAATTAAGCTCTGGTACCTAAGCCATTTTCTCTTTCCTGCCCTTCCAGGTTGAAGGAAGAGAAGCTAAGAGGATGAAATAGGAATTCAAAGTGCAAGTCCATCATACCAAAAGCTGTCTCAATTACATCCTGACCCCTTTTAGTAATGTGGCCAGGGGTGTGCTTGCAGTTGGTTTAGTCCCCTGACATTTCACCACCTCCAAGATAGGCCTGGGACTGCTGAGACTCCAGTGGTAATCAAACCAAGGATCCTGAGAACTTCTCAGTGCCCAAGCTGGCAAACAAAAGAACATGAGTGTTGTTTGGGTTAGGTAAGCTGATACTGCTCTTCCTTTCCAAACTATCTGGGTCTGTGGAAGCTGGATATATTAGTTTCCGAAGGTTGCAATAACAAGGGACCACAAACGGGGCGGGGGTAGGTGGGGAGGGGGTTAAAATAACAGAAATGTATTTTCTCAGAGTCCTGAAGGATAGAAGTCTAAAATCAAGGTATCAGCAGGGCCATGTTTCCTCCAAAGGTTCTGTTCCCTGCCTCTCTCCTGGCTTCTGGGAGCCTCAGTCATTCCTTGGCTTATAGATGCTTCCTTTCAATTTCCCACCTTCTCATAGGGTTTCTTCTAACTCATCACAGCATCTTCCCTCTGTATATCGCTGTGTCTAAATTCTCCCTTTTTATAAGGATATGAGTCATATTGGATTAGAAGCCCACCCTACTGGCTGGGGTAATTGAGCTATACCCAAAGATGAGTATGACCTCATCTTAACTAATTATATCTGCAATTACCCTGTTTCCAAGTAAGTTCCCCTTATAAGGTCCTGGAGGTTAGGTCTTCAACATCTTTTGGGGAACACAATTCAACCCATGACAATGGGCTTCTGTAATTTATGATCAAGGGGTCAAGATTTGAAAGTAACATTCCTGAAAGATTAAAGACCGTGAAGATGTACTCCTTGTCCCCAGTGTCCCTTCACCAGAAACAATACATTTTGCTGGACACCAACACAAGCAGTTCCAAGCCAGATACTGGCTTATAATCTCTCTCTCTTCACCCAGCCCACAACTAACTCCTCCATGAGCTGCCAAACACTCATTATACATTCTCGTCACCAAGAAATGCCACTGGAATGAATCTGCACCAAAGCTGTTTATGTGACTAATGAACCTCCATTACGTTGCATCCAAGTAGGAGTAAAATTTATATTCTACTCAATGAAGGAGGGCTTTCTTGGGGGAGGGAATCACAGATGGCTGGGAATAGAGGCGGGCATTTAGAAAAAGCCACATATATGAACAAATACCAACACTGCAACACTGTAAAGATATCTTGTATCAAGTTGGGAACTGTTTCTCCAAACCTCCACAAAAAAAAAAAAAAAACTTTCAAACTAGAATACTTTCAGGGGTGGCAGGGGAGAAGGCATCCCCTTTTCTCCTTCCATGGTTTCAAGTACAGAAAGTTGGGGGTAGTTATAAAAAAGGCTCCATCACTGGTGTCTCCTAACATATTATTTCTGTATTAGTATTATCAGGCTTGTTAGCCAAAGACAGATGCCAAACAAAAAGCTGATCACATTTCCCAATCTTATTTGCAAACAAGCCTTCATTTCCTGCTTATCAAGGCATAGTGTGGGTACTTTGTCCATTCAAATCATTGTCTTAAGCCAGTGATGCAAACCAATGAGCAAGGTTCACCCCAGCCAGAGCCTGGACGCTCAATGTCATTGAACTCAAGGAGCAGATAATTAGTATTGAAAGGTGTGATTGCAGCCCAGTCGGCCAGGTAATCAGCCCCTGATTTCTCTTCAGGACTCTAGACCAATTGGAAATCTTAGCCCTAGAGGAGGCTGGAGGGAATTATCCTGGAAGTGTAGTATCCCTTTTCAAATATAAACACCAGACAATTACAGCAGCCAGTTAGACCTTCCTTGCTCAGCACACTTGCGTTTCAGGCAGCGATTGGAAGGGACCCCAGCTCTGCCCAGGCAGCTGTCTCCCAGCCTTGGCTCCCCAGGGCTCTTCCATCAGCTCACTAACATCTTCCAAGACTGTCGCAACCTTGAGATGTCTCTGCAGACTGAGCCTCCTCATCTCGGTGCTTGTTTTGCAAACATTTGGCTGCTTCATGGGAACCTGCCTCAACCTGAGGCCTGAGATCTCTCTTGGCTGGGATGGTGAAGTCTTCTTGAGAAGGGCTGATCTATTTTCTGATCACTCAGATCAGATGGCTTGGAAGTGACAAAGTGAAATGCATCTCTCTGCCATCCCTTCAAAAACGGAATGCCAGTTCTCCGTTCTCAGCAGCGAACAGCCAACTTTGACATAGAACTTGGTTGAATATTTAAATGGACACTCATGTCGGAGCAAAATTTTTAGGAAAGTAGCTAAAGGTTCAAAACAGGTCCCCAGTCTCCTTTCTGACCCTGGGTGGCCCCTTCTCTCTGGACAGGGATGCCATCTGACAGGGAAGATACATATGGAAATGTAGTCGCTTCTATGTCAAAGAATGCTTTCTCCATTTTCTTTACGGTGCTTTGCTTTAACCAAATTCACAATGGCTAACACAGTTAGACAGCAAAATAAACATGAGTGGCCATAAAACACTGACTCTTCCAGACTCTGATGGAGGCTGTGCAGCCAGCTACCCGCCCCTGGACTTGGAGGGAGGGCCTAGTGTATAAACAAAGTTTGCATGCAAGACTCCATGTATTATCAACATATCACATTCAGGCTCCTGCCAACCCCACAGCAGACACATAACTCTACATTATGTAATGTGGAAATCAGCAAGGCTTTGAGAAAAGTGGCTTTTTGTTCCTTAGAACCTATCTTCCACCTAGGGTAGACGTCCTCCCAATCAAGCCAAGCAACTCTCCGTGGCCACCCCCCAGGCCAGGGGCTCAGAGCTTCAGGCCACTGCTGCTCCTTCTTTCTTTTAGAAAGTGCTGAGCTTTGGAACACTGGGCAAAGGCCTTCTTGCCTTCTAAATTAGCCTTCTCTTGCTTCCATTACACAATACTTTTTTCTCCCAACATTTTATTATGAAATTTTTCAAATATCCAGAAAATCTGAACCACTCCTGAGATCTATTTTTAAGTTATTACTCTCTCGTAAATGGCTCTTGAATTCTTCTCCTTTCCTCCAAGTAACATTTTTCAAGATACCTGTTGTGGGAAACATGTGGCATGGGATGTCAGTGCCCCACATGGCTGCTCAAGTTGTAATCCAGGGCTTCTCTCGGTTTTCTTTCAGAGATGAGAAGAGTCCAGGCTACAGTTACAGACAGACCGGGGTTCTTCCTAGCTAAACTCTGGATGTGTTTCTTTACTGCTCTGAGCTTGAGCTTGCCTTCAAATGGTGGTAGGCATGACAGCCAATCCAACTATCCTGTAGTGAGCACTTACTAGATGCCAGGAACTCTTCCACATGACACCCAGGGGCTCTAATCCTCATAATAACCTCAAAGGGAGGCACTAGTGTTATCCCCCATTGTAGATAATCAGGCTGGAAACCCAAGCCTACTGCCTGTGGTGCTGTAGGAAGCACGCAGAGTGTTTATGACACACTTAGCACAAAGCCTTCACTCATAGTGGCTTTTCAACAAAGAATTCAAGGATTATTCTTATCAATAGTGGCAACATTTTTGCAGAGGGCACCCAATCAGCACACAATCATAGCTGAGAACACAGACTGTAATAAGCACGTCTCATTGTCCTGGCCTTCTACACACCATTCTTTTAGCATCTGAGTTTGTTATCAGTGGCCTAGCACTAATGGCAGCACCCCTAAACCAAGGCTTTACTTGGACAGCAATTTTCTGTGTAGCTGGCAAAGCCTCTTCTGCAAAGCACTGCTTTGAGTTCTGATTTTTAATTCTGAACACTGCATGGTATCGTTGTGATAATGGGAAATGTTGAAGTGCTGTCATTAGGTACTTCTACGTCATATCAGATAAACAGAATTCAGACACAAGAACTCACTAAGGTAAAGCTTTATTGGATGGATCATCTTCTTTTTTTAAGTGATGGAAATATATCAACTCTAAACTCTGTCCATATGCTCTACTGTAAACATGGCTATTGGCATGGTGAAAATATTTCCAGACTGGTTCATCCCTCTTCTGTCGACTTCAAAGATATTTTCCGCAGTGGTTGCCATACAAATTCTAAACCCTAAAGATTCTGGGGCTGGTGCCCCATAGATGATTAGCTCTTCTCTAGGGTGAGGTATGGTTTCCTTAAAAGCAAATGGACTACCATCTTTCAGCCCAAAAAGCTCTTGACTGCCTCCAACCCCTCCTTCATCCTAAGCTCCTCCAAACTCACTCTAAACAAACTCTCCCACAAGGAAGCCTGTCGAAGATCTTTACAGTAAGTATCCTGGCCTTGGAAAAGGACAAAGAAAGGGCGAGCAGACGCTGAATCTTGATGAAGAACTTTCTTTGAGCAAGAGGTAGAACTGAAGCACAGAGAACGTGGCATAGCTTTTCTAAAGTCGCAGACCAAGTTGGTCAAAAGAAAGAGAGAACCCAGGAGTTCGGAATCCAGAGTGCTACTGTGCATTAGATCAGTAATAATTTCCATTAGCACTAAGTCCAGAGACCTTGGAACCAAAACAAATCCAACTGTAGAACAAGTGTTTTGGGGGAAAAAAAAAATTGAAAGCTCCCTAACAACATCATCTTTCTCACGGGCATGAAGTTTCAGATACACCAAGACAGGACACTTTATGAGTCGGATAAATTGTGTATCCAGAATAAGAACGAAGAGGTATATCCTGCATCTTCACCATTAATAGTTAAAGAATACAAGCTGGAATTTGGGGAGTATTGAGGCTAGAGTTTGGGAAAAAGATTCCCAGTCCAGGAAAGGGACAAACAGCTACAGAAGGAACAGAATACTGACTGATCCAACAGTGAAACTCTCCCCAAAGGAGAGTTACAGGCAATTCCAGAGCTATACGTACACAAATATGATTCTTGCTGAAATCTAAAGAGAAGAAAGAGTGAAAGGCGAAGAGGGATGAGGTAAGGTAGTAGGATCCACCAGGAGCCCACATACATTCTTGACAATTATAATTAAGGACTTGCTATTGGGACGGACAATCCTGGCAGGACATCTGGTCACATTAATCCTCCTTTGGGCTGTGGAAGTTCACCACCAGAGGTAGACGTGTCATTGCAGAGAAACAATCAAGGATGAGGAGAGAAAGGGATGTTTTAGGTGGGCTGGCAGCACAACTTTGTGGACTGCCCTGTTTTTTAACAAACCCACAGAACTCTGTGGAGCCAAGTGTTCTTCACGCTAGGCCAGACTTTCCTACCCCACCTTGGGGGTCTGCCAGTTTTTGCTGGCTCCCTCTCCAATGTCAAGCCTTCTTGTGAAATGACTGGTGCTTCCTGCTTCCCATCACACCCCCGACCCAGACACGCCACCTCTCCCTGGGTATCCGCCCTATGGCTTAATGAAAGGGAGCCAAGGGGCTCTTGAGGACAGAGAAGCCCCTGTTCAAAAGAGGAGAAAAAGAACAGGGTCACTTCCTTCCCTGTTTTCTAGGTTTCTTCCGCCTTTTTCTCTTCCCGCCGTCCCCTCCCATGGCCGCTGCTCCTTGGCCTTGATTCAGTACTGCATTCCTGCTTCTTTGTGTCCCAGCCTCCCAGCTTGCAAGGCCGTGGGGATATTCAGAGAGTTAACAGCTCCAAGAAATTCTCATCTCCATAGACCTGTCTACCCACCTCCCACCTGGGCTCCAGAGAAACAGCCAACATTCCTTCAGGCCCACAGAGAAAGGGTGTGACTCGAATTACTCAATGAAGCCTCCAAGCCAGCCTCTTATGCCCCCAAAACAATAGAGTTGTATTTTTCTTGGACTTCATTCATTTTATTTGGTTTCTCCTTTGACTAGCAGAAAGAACTCCTTTCCCTCCCTCTCCCTACCACCACTTTTCTTAATCCACCAGCTTCACT
Organism: Gorilla gorilla gorilla; assembly: GCF_029281585.2. Classification (NCBI taxonomy): domain Eukaryota; kingdom Metazoa; phylum Chordata; class Mammalia; order Primates; family Hominidae; genus Gorilla; species Gorilla gorilla. The sequence continues at coordinate 19,882,459 of NC_073228.2, read as the reverse complement.
CTTCCAGTAGAACCCAACCCCCCAACCCCAGTAGGGTGAAGCCTTGGATCATGAACTTGAGTGACGTCAGCGAGCTTGAGAAATGCCATCCGCCATCCGCTTCTCCTGGGCTTTCTCACATGTGGGAATCATCTCTTGGGAGTCTGCATCCCATCTCTGATCTGTTTGTTTTGGATGCTAATCCCAGGACGCTGGGTGAGGTGTTAGGCAGACTGACCTTTCCTGTTTTCTGAGTCAGTGATCTTAGATCACTAAGTCAGGTGCTAAGTGTTGAAAATTAAAATCAATGTGTGGGGCCTGCAAGAGGGAGACAAGAAGGTGGGAACAAAGGGTGAAAGGGGAAGGTGACATCTAGTTTTGTTTGAAACAAACAAAAACCTATCTATCTGCCATAAATCCATCCTCATCAAAAAGAGATTCTGGTAGCTGGTGTCTCGTGTGCTTGTAGTCCCAGCTACTTGGGTAGCTAAGGCAGGAGGATTGCTTGACCCAGGAATATTAGGCCAGCCTGGGCAACATAGTGAGACTCTGTCTCTAAAAAAAAGGCGGGGGTTGGAGGGATTGTATGTATTTGGTATGAGGCACACATTATGAAGAATATGATGTGGACATGAGTCCTCCTGACAAATTGCCTCTGAAAAGCTACAGCCCATCTTAACTCCCAAGGCAGCTTCCACTCAACCCCAAACAGCCAAATCTTCTGGTATTCAGGGAATTTTTGTTTGATTGTCTACTGAGCTCCCGACGTATGTCAGGCTGTCAGGCTGCAAGGATATTTAAGGAGAATCTGTCTTTTTTTTTTTTTTTTTTTTGAGGCGGAGTCTCACCCTGTGGCCCAGGCTGGAGTGCAGTGGCATGATCTTGGCTCACTGCAACCTCCGCGTCCCGGGTTCAAGTGATTCTCCTGCCTCAGCCTCTCGAGTAGTTGGGACTACAGGCGCATGCCACCACGCCCAGCTAATTTTTGTAATTTTAGTAGAGACGGGGTTTCACCATGTTGGCCAGGATGGTCTCGATCTCTTGACCTCACGATCTGCCTGCCTTGGCTTCTCGAAGTGCTGGGATTACAGGCATGAGCCACCGTGCCCGGACAGAGTATCTTACCTCTGCACCAAGCTAGGGTATTTAAGGCACCACCAATTCCACCCCCGGCTTCTTTATCAAACAAACAGATCTGATGGAATAACAATGCTAATAATGCCAGGTGTTTGGCTTGGATTGGCTTTTTAAATCCAGCTTTTATCTCAGAGGTCAAAATCCTGAGCAGGTCCAAGACAATGCAGCCTAAACATCTTTAGAAACTCAAGACAACTTCTCATTTTAAATATGAGGAAGCTGACTTGTTGAGAAGGGAACTGTTTTACAGGTCACATTAACATAGTTATAGAAACACAGAGGTCACATTTTTGGTCTAAGGCACTCCTGATTTGGAATTACTCCCTGAAAGATCTATGGAGGTTGTACCGTACTGACAAAAATTGGCTTTTAGGTTTAACCAAATGCCCTACCCATCTGCCCAGTCTTTGTTGCAGGACAGTCTTCAACCCTCCAATCTCCCATTCCAGCATAGAGCAGGGACTTCCTTCTACTTCAGCATATCAAGCAAAGCAGGCACAATTCTTTTCAACAAACATCTGTTGAGTATCAGTTTTGTGCAAAGCATTTGCTCAAATCAAATAATAAAAAGTACAGAGCCCACTTGTGAAACAAACCATCTCATACTCTTCATAGACACGTTTTCAAAAGTCAGCAACTCATCCTTTTTCCTACAAAATTCTGTTCTCAAGAAGAGACAACTTGACTATCAAAGGAAATAAAATATCCCATTTTCTCTTCTCTGGGAAGCACACACACACATTTTTATAAAATAATAATTTACCTAGTAGGATTTACACATCACTGATGTAAATATACTAGACCTGTCTAAATCTAAACTCCAACTACACACGAATTTTTTTAACGCTCTGCAAAAAAGAAAATGAGAAAAGCAAAACTCAACAACACCCTAAAGGAGTCAGATCCTCTTTCTATATTGTCAGGTAATTGTTAGCAGAAATCAGCTGTAATAACAAGCCATTTTAAAGGAATGCCAATTCCATTCTATCCTGCTTAAAGAAGATCCAGAATCTGCCTTTGTTCCTAACCTGGGCAGTTTGGAGAAAATAACAATACCTTCTTTCAGAAACTGTGGGGAATCTGAAAGGTAGGATTCCTGCTCTCCCAGATAAGAGCTGGCAGGAGAGGTGGCCGCTGTCAAGAGGGAGGCTTGTGTGAGCCCTGGGGTCAGCCAGGAGCACCCTGGAGAGAAGACCAGGACCATCAGAAGGGAGCAAGGTAAGAGGTGCGGCAGGGAGAAAGTGCTTTGCTTTCCGAAACTTAAAAAGGATCTCCACTCCTCAGTGTGGACTTGTGTGCAGCCAAGGCCTCCAGAGACTGCAGAACCACCAGTCTCTGGAAACGTCTCCTTCGTCGTCCTGGCTGACGGCATGTTTGCAGTTTGGGACTGTTTTATGCAGCTGATTCTTTCCAAGAGTCTGAGGTTTAGGGTTTGGGTGAGCTTGCTGCTTAGCCTTTCCCCCCTTACCTTTTTATTCACAGTTTCCGACACACAAAGCACTTTAAAATATCCATGGAAACCTTTGTGACCACAGACTTAAAACACAGCTATGACCAAGTGTCAGAAACAGGGAAGGCATGCGCGAATGTCCAGCTATGTGGCATGAATGTGTTGCTTTCTCTTTTCCTAATCAGGTCCCAAAAGTGGCATTTCTTTGCAAAGGGCTACACAGACAAGGGCTTTAGCTAGAAAAGCACCACTGCCTGACATGCTGAATTAAGAATGAAGTTGCCCTTGGGTTGGTAAATTTGGGTAGCTGGATAGCATGCAGCCAGGCCTCTCCTAGCCGTTCAAGAAATGTTTGTGGAATGAATGTGCACTGCTTGTTTAAAGAGCATGCTGTCATTGTTAGAACACACTGGACACTTCCCAAGGCAGGAGTTTTAACATTTAAATTTTTCATTGTTCTTGCCCCCCGACTCCCCTCAGCCTTCCTAGCTCCCTGGAGAGGGGCCTGAGCTCAGGGAAAGTCGATAAAATATATTCTTGAACTGACTGATCTTTGTCATTTTCATGAAGTCCCCTGTCCTCATTCTGTCTATATTCACTGGAGTCAATCCTTAGCAATGCCCTCACCCCATCCATTCCATTCTCTAACCAATTATACAGGAATAATTGCCAAAAATTAAAAGACTAACCCCAGTTGAATTGGAATCTGGCTGTTTCATGGAGAAAACAGTTAAAGAACAATGGAAAGGACACCAAAATACTCAGGGAACCCTAACCCTATCTACGTCATGGTTTTCTGCAAGTCATAACCACCCCCTCTGTGTTTTGCTCTCTTTTTTCCTTAAAGGAGCATATAGCAACCCTCTTCCCACCTGTTCTGCATGAGCAAGTTTTCAGCACCAGTGTTTGCTGTACCAAGGAAATGTGTTATCATTCAGACCTGGCTTGAACCAGAGAGTTCTAACCTCAATTTCCCCGAAAAAGAATGTGCCCTTCCTGTACATGTTCCTTCAGCATTAGGGGACAATTGGGAACTCTGGGCAGATGGGGAGAATGAACACAAGAGCAAACAGCTTGAAGCAATGGAGATGCAGATAACAGAAGAAACCACTTGGGTACCACACCTGCTATGGCCTATGCAAAATGCAAGACAACTATGGAGATTCAGCAATTCTCAGCAGGCAGGGCACAGTGGCCCATACCTGTAATCCCAGCACTTTGGGAGGCCAAGACGGGTGGATCACCTGAGGTCAGGAATTCGAGAGCAGCCTGGCCAACATGGTGAAGCTCCATCTCTACAAAAAAAAAAAAAAAAAAATATATATATATATATATACACACACACACACACACACACACACAAATTAGCCAGGCATGGTGGCGCATGCCTGCAGTCCCAGCTATTTGGGAGATTGAGGCACGAGAATATCTTGAACCCGGGAGGTGGAGGTTGCAGTGAGCTGAGATTGCACCACTGCACTCCAGCCTGGGCGACAGAACAAGACTCTGTCTCAAAAAAGAAATTCTCAGCAGCCCCTCTTCCTTTCTAACCCACTCTCTTCCACTGACAACCTGGCTCAGGGACTGCCATCTCTAAATGTGAACTAACATTGCCCCACAAAACCTGTAGTCCAAAGAAAACAAGGCAAGGCCAGAAAGAAACAAGGCCATGGTAAACACAGTTTCCGCCGATGTGGAACAGAGATGATAACAGGGTAGCCATCCCAGTTTGTATTGAGTTTTTACATAATAAGCTTCCAAAATTTGGTAGCTACTGTTTTCTTGTTTCATTGTTGTTGTTGTTAGTGTTGGTTTTTACCCCTTAACACCTACAGCTGTGAGATTTGAGCCAAGTAATTAACCACTCTGCACCCCATCTTTCCCGTCTGTAAAATAATAAGAACCCACCACAAAAGGTTCCTGGGGGCACACAAGGTAATATATCCAGGTAAAGCCCTTAGCAGATTACCAAGCTCATACGAAGGGCTGTGCAAGCACTGCCTTTTATTAAGAAATGTCACGCCGGGCACGGTGGCTCACACCTGTAATACCAGCACTTTGGGAGGCCGAGGCGGGCAGATCACCTGAGGTCTGAGGTCAGGAGTTCGAGACCAACCTGGCCAACATGGTGAAACCCCATCTCTACTACAAATACAAAAATTAGTCGGGTGTGGTGGCGTGCACTTGTAATACCAGCTACTCAGGAGACTGAGACAGGAGAATCGCTTGAACCTGGGAGGCGGACGTTGCAGTCAGCTGAGATGGCGCCACTGCACTCTAGCACTCCAGCTTGGGTGATAGAGCGAGATTTCGTCTCAAAAAAAAAAAAAAAAAAAAAAAGAAAAGAAAAAAGAAATGCCTCCGGGAGCAGAAAAAGGACAGGGTAATAATAGAGGGCCCTGCACTGCCAAAATGATGAGGACTCTTCCAGGTGTAAGAGGGTGGTGGCATCCAATTTCTGCTTCATAGAGTAAAATGATTTTGAAAATCTGGATCAAGATATAAGAAGGCTGCCACATCCCATAGAGAAGAAAGAAATCCCAGCACATAGCAGAGTAAAATAAAGTAACAATCACTGTGAAACAAACTCAACCCACACACCATTCCTACAAACCCGAGAGAAGGGTCTCATGAAAAGGGAATTAAACAAATGGAGGACACGTTTGATGTGCATGGTTCAAGTCACACTTTGTTCTCTGCTCCTAGTAGACAAAGTCAGCCAAACCCTGATTAGGGGAGAGGGGAAGAGATAAAATCAGAGATGCACTTCACAAAACAGTGGAGTCCTAGTCTGTCCACGTGACCCAAAAAAGAGTGAACAAGAGCACAGGGAGAACAAGAAGACTGTGGAGGAGTGGGCTTGCAGGGTGCACCCGTACCCTGAGTTCCGTGATAGCAGCAGCATGAGGAATTCTGTGTATGCACGCGGCGGCGGGGGAGGCAGGCGTGGCCCCTGAGACGCGGCATCCAGAAATCTGCCTCTCCATTAACTGTGTCACCTTGAGCAAGCAGCCGGCTATTGCCAGAGCTTCTGTTTCTTTAGGTGGAAAACAAAGAGAATAATTCCTTCCCCTCACAGCCTCCTAGAGATATGCAGGGAATCGAGCTGAGGAGTGGATGGAAGGGCACTTCAAAAGCGAAAGCAGGAAGCAGCAGCAAGGAATGTGTATTAGTGATGGAATTATTTGAGAAGGAACAAGAGCATATGAATATGTGTGCTTTGGAGTGGTGCATGTGTGTGTATGAGAGAGACAGAGGGAGAGAATGAATAGGTGTGTCCTCCCAGGATTCCCCCACGTCAATGAGTGATGGTGCAGTGTGCGAATGGGTGTTTATTCAGGGGAGACTGTGTAGAGCTGTGATCACTGAGTCCAGGCAAAGGCTGGTTGCAGGGGAGAGGCATAGCGGCCACAGTTGTGGGTGGAAGCTGACAAAACAGAGAGAATACAGGCTCTAAACAGACAGGGGGCCAAAACCAAGGCTTCTCCTCCCCAAGCCGACACCCCACACTTCCTACATGTGGTGGCTGCCCAAGGGCTGGAAGATAGTGCCTCTCCCATGACCCCTCAGTGCATCACCCCACCCATCTGAGCAACAGGTTTCACCCAGAAGCAGCAAAAAGCTACGGCACTTTTGACATTTAATAACTAAGTAAATAGCTGTTGAAATGAACCCTGCCCATCCTTCCCCACCCCCAAGCCAATGCAACAGTTCCTGAAGCTAATGTTTCTCTCCTCCTCCTGTCCTCATTTTCCTTTTCACCTCTTCCTACTCCTCCTCCTTCTTCTTCCAAATAAATCACAGTTTGGATTAGGGGCAAGAGTAGTGGTGGGTGATTTTGTTTCTCCAATGCCCGGGGTCAGAGGATGCAGGGTCAGAGGCATGAATGATACAGACAACACACATTGTGTACACTCACTGCCATTCTCGCTTTCTCTTTAACTCCCACCCCTCCCCTTCTACAGGAGGGGCTGGGAAGGGATTTGTGTTTCTGGGGCTCTGGGGACTGCAGTCCCTGGGGCCATCTGGGAGTGATTAGCCTACAGATTTCAGGTAGCTCCAGCCACACGTGCAACCCACATGACACCCGCTAATTCCATACCCACAGCTCTCCTTCTCCAAACAAACAGCAGCACGGTTTGCAGAAAGAAGAAAATGCCTTCCCAAGAGGAGCTGCAGAGAAAGGCCAGGTCATAATCGTCTCATAGGCACCAACTCCCCACAACCACCATCTCCGCCCACCATTCATTCACCATTCAGCCACACCACCACCAGGGCTCATCTGTGAAAGGGCTGTGCATTGAACTTAGAAAAGCAAGCAAAAAAACCAGGAAGAAAAAGAGTTATTTTCATTGTATATTTGGGCGGCAAGGTCTGGGGGTTTTAGAGGTCCTGATATGTTAATAATGATTTCAGTTTGCGGCTTGATTGTTTTCTCAAAACCTGTAAATCCAGACCAGAAATGTATAAAGCTTGCAGTCTGAAAGCTTTATATCCATCACTCCAAATATTCTCCAAAGGAGGTCTACAACACTCTTTCTTATAGAAGGAAGTCAAGGCCAGTCACGGTGGCTCATGCCTATAATCCTAGCACTTTGGGAGGCCCAGGCAGGAGGATCACTTGAGCCCAGGAGTTCGGGACCAGCCTGGGCAACATAGTGAGACCCCATCTCTACTAAAAATACAAAAAATTAGCAGGGCATAGTGGTGAACACCTGTAGTCCCAGCTACTCAGGTGACTGAAGTGAGAGGGCCACCTAAGCTCAAGAAGTCACGGTTGCAGTGAGCTGAAATCACACCATTGCACTCTAGCCTGGGCGATGGGAATGAGACCCTCTCTCAAAAAAAAAAAAAAAAAAATCAGAGGGCAGGAAATTTATATGAAGGTACCAAGACAAGGACAGATTTCCTTGTAAGTGGCATAAGGAGCCATCTGCCAGTCACATTTCAAAGGGAGCTTTAAGGACATTCCATCTAAGTGATCAAGATGTCCCACTGTGTGCCTAATGGCTGAAATTCTACCATTAGGTATTCATTGCTTTGGCTATATTTTAGCATTCATTCCCTACATGAACGTTTATTCAGCAGAGTCTATGTGGCACACAGACTGAGGATACAAAGAGGATAACACTACGTGCCTTTCCTCGAGGAGATCACATTTCAGCTGTGGAGCATATATACACAAAGACAGCAGCACAATAGAGGCCTGAACAAAATGTTATAAAAACACAGAGATGGGAGCCAATAGCTTTTCCTGGGGAGTCCTCAAATCTTCACAGAGGGGTTAGCATTTAAACTAGATCACTACCCCTTATTTAAGTCTCACTGCCTCTTAGACTGAGAACATATGAAGCCTTAGTAGTCATTTACTCCATAGTCTGAATAAGCCTCACATCTTTCCCAAGGTAAGATAGGTGCGGGCAGCTTTTATCTGGGAGAGACAGCTTTCCCTGAAAAGGAGAGTTATAAGAAAGGACTGAAAGAAAGCCTTCCTAGTATATGAAAAAGAAAAGTGAAGATGAGGTATAGCATATAAATCCAAGATTTTTGAGAATCAAGAGAGAACTGAATTCTTTTCTCTGAACCCATTCTTTTATTTTATTTATATATTTATTTATTTATTTATTTATTTTGAGACAGAGTCTCACTCTGTCGCCCAGGCTGGAGTGCAATGGCACAACCTTAGCTCACTGCAATCTCTGCCTCCCAGGTTCAAGCAATTCTCCTACCTCAGCCTCCCGAGTAGCTGGGATTACAGGCATGTGCCACCACGCCTGGCTAATTTTTGTATGTTTAGTAGAGACCGGGTTTCACCACGATGGCCAGGCTGGTCTCGAACTCCTGACCACAAGTGATTCGTCCCCCTCGGGCTCCCAAAGTGCTGGTAATATGGGCGTGAGCCACCGCGCCTGGCCTGAACCCATTCTTAAGTCTCCAAAACAACTTCACTAGCACTTCCTGGTTTGCCTGACTAAATATCAAAATGCTTCGAGCAGAAGTGAAGTTGGAGTGGCAAATCCCAGAGACAGGAGAAGGGAATAGGTGAGTTTGTATTCTATCCTCTGCCCAGACTGTGCAGTCCACTTGGCTGAGGATCCTATAATAACCCAAGAGTTGGCTGAAGTAGGCCTTGGGCCTAGCTGAGCTGAGGAAGGTGAGCTTAGAGGCAAATGTCCCCACTGATATCACCCTGAAGCCCTGCTTTCCTAAAACCTAAGTTCCTGGAGAAGAGTCAGAAACCAGAGAACAATTTAAGTGCCAGGAAAATACAAAGCAATTAGTGACTTTTGCTTTAGGCAGAATCTAAAGGGGAAAAAGAAATCTTTGAGCCTCATGAAACTCCACCTCCCTGGGCCTCTTCCGGAACCACAATGTTCAGCCCACTCAGTGTTTGGCCAATGCCACTCTCTCCTCCCCCAGAACATTTCTTTGCTCCTGGAAAATCATCTGGAAACTGTCATCACCACTGTGCTGGTTGGCAGATGTCCCCCAAAGAGAGAGTGAAGCGTACCACACACTACAAGGCATTTCTGGGCTTGGACCAAGAAGGGGCGAGGGCGGGGAAAGAAGATGGCCCAGTCAAAGGGCAACACAGCATCAGCAGGGCTCCTGGGGCCAAGAGGAAAGAAATGGGACTGAGTCTGCCACCAAGCCAGGAGCTTGGGGTGCCACTCCTTACCTGCGCTTTACCTGCCTCCAAAGCACCTTGATGGAGCCGTAAGGATGGGAGGCAGCTTTCTGTGACCTGTGAGTCATCTCAGGGAAATAGAGGGGGAATCCATGAAAGAGGCAGCAAGAGTCTCAGAACATTATGAGCCCAGAGGACAGAGCAGAGTTCACGTGGACAGAGGCTGGATTCTGCTGGAAACCAGACCTGGAAACAACAGCAGAGATGAAATCTTGTCTCCTTCAGAAGTTTAGGCACATTGTCAGCCTTCAAGCAATATTCACTGAATTGATTTATTCAAAAATCAGAATGATTTGACTTTGGGCTAAATGGGAGAGACATGACAAGTGACAGGGAAAGACAGGATGGAAAGGACATGGTGTCTCCACCACGTTGTACTTCCTCTACCCAGAACTCTACTCTGTCATCTGGAGTCCTAGAAACATTTAGATGTAGCCACCCCATTCCCCCAATCCCTGCCCAGCCTCGTGTTCGTCCATACTTTGCAAATTTGCAAGCACCCACAACAGCCTGCTTTGCCGCCCATGATACAGCATATATTTAATATAGTTGGGGTTCAAACTAATGCTCTACTGGGAGCTCCCTAGGAAAACTCTAGAGCCGGGTCTCTGGGGAGAAGTGGACCCTGGAGGCGTGGGGATGGGGTGAACGCCTGGGTGGAATATCTGAGCAAACCCACTCTGCCTTTCTGTCCAATCATACGGTAGAAAGCATACCTTCCAGGTACAGTATCAACCCCTCCGTCAGGGTTAGACACCACCTTTTCTCCTGGCTGCTGAGGAAAACATCTCAACCTATGAGATGTCTCCACTGCTCCAAGAAAATGAGTATTTAGGGGAAAGATTAAATGCCCATATACTTGAATCTACAGTGACCCTACCCCTAAATTATACTAGTAACTGTTTATCTGTCTCTGCTTTGCCTGTGGATATTAAGGCAGATGAGACAAAAAGTCTTCTTTTGCCAACCAAAGCTAACAGTTTGTTGAGCTTTAGGGGGACCCCAAAGGGGATCAGTTTCTGTAATACAGTTGATGCCTTCTGTCTGTGTTTTGTCAGGATTCCCTCACATTTTAGCCAACCTGGAAACTAGGGAAGAAAAAGTAACAGGTTCCAGTCCTAGAACTCTGTGGAAGAAATCAACCTGCCCTTTCTCGTGGGGGTAAACACATGTGATCCAAAAGATAGTGACAGGAACACTGTTATATTTTCCGGGTCTTAATAATTTGGAAGGGGAATACTGTCCTCTCCTAGACCAGTCCAAATTTCACAACCCATCCGGAAAACAAAAGGCTGAAGACAGAAAAAGAAGACATTTACTATTCCACTTCTTCCTTTTACATCAGTGAGAGAAAGGGCCTTGGGAGAAAGATAGCACAGAGAGAAACAAAAGAAAGAAAGAAAGAAAACCAAAAATCTCTGCTTTCTCAAAAATCCCTGGTCTGCCTATCTAGGCTGGAAGAGACCCCGAGGGCAGCCTGTCTCTCCTGCAGCCTTGCAGTCAGCGACAGGCACCATGAAATTAATTTGAAATAAACAATGACAAAGCAGGAAGCTCAACGAGTCCCTGAGTTGCTTTGGGCCCCCACTCCTCCCCGAAGCCCCTGGGCTGTTTAACAAAGCCGTGGGTCCGCCTACCCCAAGCACTTTTTGTGACGTCACAGCTCCGAGGACCATCCGGGGGCTTTACTCTCGCGGAAGCCCAAAAGTTGGGGTTTGACCTCATGACCTTGGCCTTCCCGGGGGCGGGAGGCCCTCGGGACAGGACGCGCTGCCCCCTGGAGTCCGGAGCTCAGGCCAGTGGCAGTCGACCCAGCCCCCGAGACTCCCTCACGCCGCTCCAAAACCAAAACGGAGCCCAACACGAAGCTGGGTGAAGCTGTAGCTTGCAGGAGCCAGGGAGATGCGCTCTGCCCGGGACTTCCCGGGTCCTGTTGAGACGGAAAGGATCGCAGGGAAGACAGGATAATTGGTCTTTAACTCTGACCGTTACCTTCGAAATTGTACCTTACAAGCATGTCCTCTATTTCCGTGGCTTGATGGGGACATTTTCTCTGATTAAGATCCGGAATAATCACCCACCCAATGGGATCTCTTAGAGGGAAGCGCTGGTTAGAATCCCTCCAGGCTGAGATGAAATCATCGCCATTGAGCCTGCCCTCCCCTAGGGAAACCCCACAAAACCATCCTGAGAATCTCGGCCCTCTTTGGTCGGTATCTGAGACTGCATAGACCTAAACTGAAAGGTGATCGAAGGGGAGGAGCAGTTGCTGGTGCGGAGGAAGCTCTTGGGGCCGAAGTGGCCCCGGCCGAGTATGTCGCAAAGGAGGCACAACTGCGTTGAGCGCTTACTTTATCTTTACTTTTAAATCACCAAGGCAAAATCACCTTCAGCTAAAAATGCCTGAAATACTTTTTAAAATAGTGGGAGTGGGCGTTAGGGGGAAGAGATGGCCTAGGAAATTTTCCGCAGGGCGTTCTAGGGATGAGTTGAGGGAAGCCGCATGACGCGCGGCTCCCCGGTGCCACAGCTAAAGACAGATATTTTCGCAAAACCCAGAATGAAAAAAGAGCATACTCCCTTTGGGAGCGCTGTCCCTTTGGGACTGGGGCTTTCCACTCCCACCCCTCCTTTTTCCCTGATCGGCTCCGCAGCTCCACGACAAGCCAGCTGGTCTGGTCTCTGACTTGGGCTCCGGTCCGTACCCCCGGGGCGCCCTGCTGTGTTACAGCCGCCCGACGCCCCCAGACCCGGCCAGGTCACCAGGGCAGATTGGAGGTTCGCGCCCCCTCACCCGACACCTCCCGTCCACCTCATCTTTCTTTTTTTCGAAAACAGGAAAGGGAAGAAAACTGAAACGGGCCTCTTGGTCTGCAGTTTTAGCGGAGTCGGGATTCCACAGCCCTGAGTGGCACATGCCGGTCAACTTCCCAAAGTCGGGCTCCCGTGTGGGGAGAAATACACACGCAGGAATGCACAAGCATCGCGTGTTCGCAACTGTCGCTGGGAGGTCTGGCGGCTGTGATGGGACATGCACTCACTCGGGCAACACGTCCACAGGTGACATCTATTCGGTCAGTCAACAGATATTTATTGCGCACCTACGACGCTATCTGGTACTTTCCTTTTCCCCTTAGCTGTTGCTCTCCAGCCCAGCGCCAGTCCAGAGACCGGCTTACCGGCCGCTCCCTTCCACAAGAAACTCGTGTCCGGCGTGAAGAGAGGACGATAAACACTCTCCAAGCCCAGCGAAATGTACTAATTACAGGAGCGGCTGGGAGCCCGGGACACGGGGACCTGTCCCTCCAGGGATAGGAGTCTTCTACCTGCAAGGGACCCGGCCCGGGGAACTGGAATAGACAAGGGGTAACCCCTTCTCCCATCACCTCTAATGAGAACATTGCCCGGGGCTGAGATATATGGGGGACGCCGCTGCTCACCCCACCAAACTTTCCCTAAGGACAGAAAAGCGTCCCCACCGAAAACGGATTTAAACACCGTCCCCACTTTTGCTAAGTAAGTTTGGATAGGGGAGGTTGTGGTCCTTAATTCGCCAGGTAAAAGGAACCCCATCAGCTCGCATCCTTCACCCCCATCCTGAGCACTGAGTGTTTGCGCGAAACTCGCCCTGCGCCAGCAACTCTGGGCTCCGGTCTCAGCTCCCGCGTAGACGCGGAGGAGAGATTGGCGGCCCCCGCTGGGGAAATTGAGCCCGGCGCCGGTCCGGGACGTGCAAGAGGGGGAAACGGGGAGATCCCAGACCTCGGTTTCCCGAGGGCTTCCCTGGGGAGCCACTCGCACCTCTGTGTCTCCGCTCCCGGCGGCAGACCTCGCGGCGCTTGCTCAAGAGCGGGTATCCGAAAGCACGTCCCGAACACGGAGAAGCGCCCTCCGTCTCCTGCCTCTTGACCTGCGCCCTTTCCCTCCCTCACCGCATCAGATGGAGGACCCTGGCTCGTTTCGCCCCTGGCAAAATGCTCTAGCCAACACTGGGTCAACAGCCTTAGTTTCCAGATCTGTAACCTGAACATCAGGAGCGGGTTCCTTTCCTTCTACCTGTGTCTGAGGTCCTCTGGTCGGGGACTGCGCGCGTCTTCCCAGGTCAGGGAGGAGGGGTCGGGGCGACCTGAGAAAGACACAACGAAGCGAATGGAGCCCCTGAATGGGGAAAGGGGAGTGGACACCAGGAGGCCCCTGAAGAAATGCAGGACCGATCCACTCGCGAGCTGACAATGCCACGCGCTAGACTTGGCCTGACTGTGACTGTGGCAACGCTTGGCACCTGGGGGATAGGGGCCTTCTCCTGGCCTCAGTCCCCAAATTCTGCGCAGAATAGAAACGGCTGGCATCTCAAGTGCTCTTTTTTCACCCGGATCTCTACAGACACAAGTTCCCTCACTGAGCTGCGCAGAGGTGGATCCGCACAGGAGGGAATATCGCGTAGGAATTCCTGCAAATATAAATCTCAGCAGCAAAGCAGTCCAGATTGACTGGAACACACCACCCCCAGCCACCACCATCCAAGTTTTCCCTGGTTCTCGGAGTTGGAAACAGTTTCTGGGCTTTTGGCGCCCCCTCTGGATACAGATGAAAACTGCAGTCCATTTTTAAGTCGCCTGTTCATAAGTTTTCAGGAAGATGTAAAATTCAAAAATGCTTGCATCAAATCAATGGGAAATGTATAAATCCCCGTCGTTTATGACGTAAAACTCTACATATTAGTATCTTATTGCATAATTGCATTAAAAGTATATTTATACATATACGTATATATCTTGACATATATTTAGTGAAATATTCCAAAATATCTTAAAGTCATAGCCCTCTTCACTGACTTTATTCTAGCAAACATAGTAATTACAATAAAATACAACTAAGTACAGACGACCTGGCTAAAATGTCTGCCCGATGGTCTCCGAGTCTCCTGAATCAGGTGTCTGAGAATTACACAGTTATATGTACACACAATGCCCTTCTACCCGGGACACAGAAATAGGTCCACACTACGCGGACTTTTTTCTCCTAGGAAAGGACGATGCTGTTCTTACACTTTGGGAAAGTAATCACAGAGCCCTGGATACGAAGCTATTGTATGCAAATCTCTTAAATTTGTAAACGAGCTATAGGGCACCAGAAACATCCCATTTGAAGAAGTTACATTCGTTAAAAAAAAAAATGCTGTTGAACAAGGCTGTAACTTACTACCTTATGAAGAGTTCCATTTCCTATAAGAAATGTCGGGCTTCTTCCGAAGACAACGAGAGAAAACAAGATTTTAAGAAATTCTCCCGGAAGGACCGGGATCCTGATTTGGATCTTGTGATAGTGTCCTCACTTCGCAAATTAGAAAGGGAAAAAAACTAGTTTTTATTATGATGTGGGCCAATTCACCACAACAATAATTTAATTGAGGCGAATTTTTGCAAGAGCCCAAAAGGGTGGGGGGGGGGAGTTTAAAATTAAGAGTTTCCCAATGCTGTGCGTTTATTTGGGATTCTGAAAGCACAGAACCCGCAAGCAACCAAGACTTTTCTTCTGTCCCAGAGCAGATAGCTCCGCACTTACCCAACCTGGCTCTAAGCATTTCGTGTAAACACAAAGGTTGTGCTCAAATCACACTTGAAATACATGAGAGACACCACCAATGCCTCCCCCAGAACTCCCAACTACATGCAGGTCTGAACCGACCGGACTAGAGTCAGAAGCACCGGCGCTTCACCCCTTCAGGTGTTTAGTAAATGCCAGCAAAAGCAGGCAAGCAGCACGACTCCGCCAGAGTGGAGCGTTTTGTCTGCGGTGGTGCCCATTTGTTTGGTCTTTTACAAACCAAGTGACCGGCCTGGGCCTCGCGGCCCGGGACAGCCGCATTGGCAAACTTCGATCTCTCAAAGCCAGAGCAGCTAGCAAACTCTCCCCAGACAGGGCGACTCGGCTGACGTTTTTGACCCGGCCAGGAGGCAAAGACCAAAACGTCAGAGCAGTAGCCCTGTTACTGAGGAGCGTCGGCAGGGTCGCGGGTAGAGGGGGCTGGAGAATGACTTGTCAGAGCTCAAGGTCGATGTGGCGCGGGGCGGCCTCGAGAGCGCCGGGCTCCTGCGTGGCCACGGCCGCCGCTGCCAACCTTCGCAGGGACTTAGCTTTGCTTTCCATTGACTCCCTTTGCAAAAGCGCAGCAGAATCCTGACCAGCCGCACCAGCCCCGGCGAACCCGAGCATGTTAATCTATTTATATGGATTATTACGGAGGAACAGCGGGCGTTGAGTCACCAAAACATTTGCTTCAAAAGACTATTTCTAAGCACTTTTGCAGGCAGGCAGGCTTGCTCCAGGCGCGTAAACTCGGCTACGCATTAAGAAGCGGCTGCTTTTCGAATACTGCAAACTCCAGCTAAGTCCCCGGTGCCGCGGAGAGAGCAGTGAAAAGAAATGTCGGAGGTGGGGGTAGATCCTAGTCTAGACACACACACTTGCGCACACACACACACACACACACGATTCGCGCGAAGGCACTAAAATTCTGGCATTCCGAGAGTACGACAAACTTACACACTTGGAAGTCCCGGGTCCCCCGCCTTCCCCGCAGCACCCCCCGCCCCCCCATCCTACCGTCCACCCTTTGGCTGCGATCCCCTCCCCTCTCCTCCCCTCCTGTCTCGTCACCCAGCCCAGTGCCACAATCCTCCTCCCTCCCCAAAATCGGGTCCAATCAGCTGCCTGCCAACCCTGGGACTGCTGTGCTGTGATTGGCGGGTGGCTCTAAGGTGAGGCGGAGTATTTATTAAAGAGACCCTGGGCTGGGAGTTGGAGAGCCGAAAGCGGAGCTCGAAACTGACTGGAAACTTCAGTGGCGCGGAGACTCGCCAGTTTCAACCCCGGAAACTTTTCTTTGCAGGAGGAGAAGAGAAGGGGTGCAAGCGCCCCCACTTTTGCTCTTTTTCCTCCCCTCCTCTTCCTCTCCAGTTCGCCTCCCCCCACTTGGAGCGGGCAGCTGTGAACTGGCCACCCCGCGCCTTCCTAAGTGCTCGCCGCGGTAGCCGGCCGACGCGCCAGCCTCCCCGGGAGCCGCTTGCTCCGCATCCGGGCAGCCGAGGGGAGAGGAGCCCGCGCCTCGAGTCCCCGAGCCGCCGCGGCTTCTCGCCTTTCCCGGCCACCAGCCCCCTGCCCCGGGCCCGCGTATGAATCTCCTGGACCCCTTCATGAAGATGACCGACGAGCAGGAGAAGGGCCTGTCCGGCGCCCCCAGCCCCACCATGTCCGAGGACTCCGCGGGCTCGCCCTGCCCGTCGGGCTCCGGCTCGGACACCGAGAACACGCGGCCCCAGGAGAACACGTTCCCCAAGGGCGAGCCCGACCTGAAGAAGGAGAGCGAGGAGGACAAGTTCCCCGTGTGCATCCGCGAGGCGGTCAGCCAGGTGCTCAAAGGCTACGACTGGACGCTGGTGCCCATGCCGGTGCGCGTCAACGGCTCCAGCAAGAACAAGCCGCACGTCAAGCGGCCCATGAACGCCTTCATGGTGTGGGCGCAGGCGGCGCGCAGGAAGCTCGCGGACCAGTACCCGCACTTGCACAACGCCGAGCTCAGCAAGACGCTGGGCAAGCTCTGGAGGTAGGACCCGGCGGGGGCGGCGCGGCAGGGTGGGCATCGCGGCGGCTGGGGGCGCTGGTCAGGGCTGACTTGCCCCGCCCCGCCTCCCATCGCCCGGGAGTTGCCGTTCCGGGAGCCGGCGGGATGGGGGTGGGAGTGGGAATGGGGTGTAACTGTGGCTCAGAGTTTGACAAAGTTCTTGGGCTGCTCGCGGGGACGCGGAGGAGGGGGGTGGTAAGTGGAAGAGGTGAGGGAGGTAGCTGGAGGATGGACGAAGACTGGTGGGAGACGGAAGGAGGGGGCTGCCAGCCTGCTCTCCAGTCGCCTGGAAGCTCAATCGGGGCGGGGAAGTGAAACTTGCCTCCCTCCTACCTGGCCTCTTAAAACTGCACTCTCTCGTGCAACCCCACTACACCCACGGAGATGGGGCAAGGGAGAAACCGAGGTTGGAGGAGACCCTTGGCAGGAACTGGGAGGCGGGAGGAGGGAGGCTACTGGAAATAGGTGGGAGTATATGGTGGGGGGTGAGAATTGGGGAACTTCTTGCAGCTTAAGTAATTTGGGGGAAAGTTTTCAAAGGGGGTTGGGGTTGGGGGAGGTAAGTCGAGCAGCAAAGGCGTTTAGTGGGCAGCACCGGGAGTCGTTTTCATCTCCAGCGTTTCCAAAATAGAAATAGAAGGGGAGGGGAGGGAGGGGGCGGGGAGTGACCGCTCAGGTCAGACTGCAATAACTTATTTATTTATTTTTAAGAAAAGTTATGAGCTGTGGTTGCAGGCAGGAGGGAAGATGGAGTTGTGTGCAGAGGAAGCCGAGTGGTCTGGGTCGCCGCCTCTTCCCCGCCGACCTGACAGTTTGGCGCATTTCACTGACCCCTCTCCCTCTTTTTCTCTGTGCCCCCCGCCCCGCCCCGAGCAGACTTCTGAACGAGAGCGAGAAGCGGCCCTTCGTGGAGGAGGCGGAGCGGCTGCGCGTGCAGCACAAGAAGGACCACCCGGATTACAAGTACCAGCCGCGGCGGAGGAAGTCGGTGAAGAACGGGCAGGCGGAGGCAGAGGAGGCCACGGAGCAGACGCACATCTCCCCCAACGCCATCTTCAAGGCGCTGCAGGCCGACTCGCCACACTCCTCCTCCGGCATGAGCGAGGTGCACTCCCCCGGCGAGCACTCGGGTGAGTCTCCCCTCGACCCCGCCGGACAAGCCATCTCCGTCCCGCCTGGCACACCCCCTGCCCTCCGCCTGGGAGATTCTTCGTGGGGACTTTATGCTTCCCGGGAGGGACACACTACCCTTTGCGCCCGTCCCGCTCCCCTCTCTACCCAGAGCCTAAGAGGCATCCAAACAACACACACACAGACACACACACCCCGACTCAATCCCAGCATCCGAAGAGATTAACTTTTTTATTGGGAGGTAAAATGCCCTTAACAGCCTTACAAGACCTCTCCCTTCTTCTCTGCTCCCCCACCTCAAAAGCACACACAGGGCTCTTATACAAGTAGCAATTAGGTCTTCCGGACCCTCCGGGCCCCAGACCCTCCCCTGATAAAAGGGGGCTGTCCAGTGTGTACCGGCGGGTTAATCATTGGGCGACTTATCTCCGGTGCAGCGCGCCTCTTGCGCGGGTGCGGGCCCTTATTACACTTTAGCAGCGAGGGGGAGGGTCCCCGGAGGGTGCCTAAGACTAGGGCGTCTGCACAGCCCTTGTTGATTTTCTCGTGCTTGTTCTTTTATTGTCCACAGGGCAATCCCAGGGCCCACCGACCCCACCCACCACCCCCAAAACCGACGTGCAGCAGGGCAAGGCTGACCTGAAGCGAGAGGGGCGCCCCTTGCCAGAGGGGGGCAGACAGCCACCTATCGACTTCCGCGACGTGGACATCGGCGAGCTGAGCAGCGACGTCATCTCCAACATCGAGACCTTCGACGTCAACGAGTTTGACCAGTACCTGCCGCCCAACGGCCACCCGGGGGTGCCGGCCACGCACGGCCAGGTCACCTACACGGGCAGCTACGGCATCAGCAGCACCGCGGCCACCCCGGCGAGCGCGGGCCACGTGTGGATGTCCAAGCAGCAGGCGCCGCCGCCACCCCCGCAGCAGCCCCCACAGGCCCCGCCGGCCCCGCAGGCGCCCCCGCAGCCGCAGGCGGCGCCCCCGCAGCAGCCACAGGCGCCCCCGCAGCAGCCACAGGCGCACACGCTGACCACGCTGAGCAGCGAGCCGGGCCAGTCCCAGCGAACGCACATCAAGACGGAGCAGCTGAGCCCCAGCCACTACAGCGAGCAGCAGCAGCACTCGCCCCAACAGATCGCCTACAGCCCCTTCAACCTCCCACACTACAGCCCCTCCTACCCGCCCATTACCCGCTCACAGTACGACTACACCGACCACCAGAACTCCAGCTCCTACTACAGCCACGCGGCAGGCCAGGGCACCGGCCTCTACTCCACCTTCACCTACATGAACCCCGCTCAGCGCCCCATGTACACCCCCATCGCCGACACCTCTGGGGTCCCTTCCATCCCGCAGACCCACAGCCCCCAGCACTGGGAACAACCCGTCTACACACAGCTCACTCGACCTTGAGGAGGCCTCCCACGAAGGGCGAAGATGGCCGAGATGATCCTAAAAATAACCGAAGAAAAGAGAGGACCAACCAGAATTCCCTTTGGACATTTGTGTTTTTTTGTTTTTTTATTTTGTTTTGTTTTTTCTTCTTCTTCTTCCTTAAAGACATTTAAGCTAAAGGCAACTTGTACCCAAATTTCCAAGACACAAACATGACCTATCCAAGCGCATTACCCACTTGTGGCCAATCAGTGGCCAGGCCAACCTTGGCTAAATGGAGCAGCGAAATCAACGAGAAACTGGACTTTTTAAACCCTCTTCAGAGCAAGCGTGGAGGATGATGGAGAATCGTGTGATCAGTGTGCTAAATCTCTCTGCCTGTTTGGACTTTGTAATTATTTTTTTAGCAGTAATTAAAGAAAAAAGTCCTCTGTGAGGAATATTCTCTATTTTAAATATTTTTAGTATGTACTGTGTATGATTCATTACCATTTTGAGGGGATTTATACATATTTTTAGATAAAATTAAATGCTCTTATTTTTCCAACAGCTAAACTACTCTTAGTTGAACAGTGTGCCCTAGCTTTTCTTGCAACCAGAGTATTTTTGTACAGATTTGCTTTCTCTTACAAAAAGAAAAAAAAAATCCTGTTGTATTAACATTTAAAAACAGAATTGTGTTATGTGATCAGTTTTGGGGGTTAACTTTGCTTAATTCCTCAGGCTTTGCGATTTAAGGAGGAGCTGCCTTAAAAAAAAATAAAGGCCTTATTTTGCAATTATGGGAGTAAACAATAGTCTAGAGAAGCATTTGGTAAGCTTTATCGTATATATATTTTTTAAAGAAGAGAAAAACACCTTGAGCCTTAAAACGGTGCTGCTGGGAAACATTTGCACTCTTTTAGTGCATTTCCTCCTGCCTTTGCTTGTTCACTGCAGTCTTAAGAAAGAGGTAAAAGGCAAGCAAAGGAGATGAAATCTGTTCTGGGAATGTTTCAGCAGCCAATAAGTGCCCGAGCACACTGCCCCCGGTTGCCTGCCTGGGCCCCATGTGGAAGGCAGATGCCTGCTCGCTCTGTCACCTGTGCCTCTCTGAACACCAGCAGTTAACCTTCAAGACATTCCACTTGCTAAAATTATTTATTTTGTAAGGAGAGGTTTTAATTAAAACAAAAAAAAAATTCCTTTTTTTTTTTTTCAATTTTACCTTGTTTAAAATAGGTTGTTGGAGCCTTCCTCAAAGGGTATGGTCATCTGTTGTTAAATTATGTTCTTAACTGTAACCAGTTTTTTTTTTATTTATCTCTTTAATCTTTTTTATTATTAAAAGCAACTTTCTTTGGATTCCTCACCCTAGATTTGTATAAATGCCTTTTTGTCCATCACTTTTTTCTTTGTTGTTTTTGTTGAAAACAAACTGGAAACTTGTTTCTCTTTTTGTATAAATGAGAGATTGCAAATGTAGTGTATCACTGAGTCATTTGCAGTGTTTTCTGCCACAGACCTTTGGGCTGCCCTATATTGTGTGTGTGTGTGGGTGTGTGTGTGTTTTGACACAAAAACAATGCAAGCATGTGTCATCGATATTTCTCTGCATCTTCTCTTGGAGTGAAGGAGGCTACCTGGAGGGGATCAGCCCACTGACAGACCTTAATCTTAATTACTGCTGTGGCTAGAGAGTTTGAGGATTGCTTTTTAAAAAAGACAGCAAACTTTTTTTTTTATTTAAAAAAAGATATATTAACAGTTTTAGAAGTCAGTAGAATAAAATCTTAAAGCACTCATAATATGGCATCCTTCAATTTCTGTATAAAAGCAGATCTTTTTAAAAAGATATTTCTGTAACTTAAGAAACCTGGCATTTAAATCATATTTTGTCTTTAGGTAAAAGCTTTGGTTTGTGTTCGTGTTTTGTTTGTTTCACTTGTTTCCCTCCCAGCCCCAAACCTTTTGTTCTCTCCGTGAAACTTACCTTTCCCTTTTTCTTTCTCTTTTTTTTTTTTTTTGTATATTATTGTTTACAATAAATATACATTGCATTAAAAAGAAAGTGGCCCTGTGGATTTATTCACCCAGTTCTCCTGTTGGATGATTTGGCAAATTTGAGCACAAAAGACATTGTGGAGTGCTGATTGCTGTGATGTTTTTTTTATCAGCACCTTTGGCAATCCTAGAAAACAAGCTGAGGAAAAGACTGTGTATCTCCAAAAATCTAGGCAGAAAAATCTTGAAAAGTGCCACTCCAATAGATCACACAGAAAATTACATGTCAGTAGTTGCTCACTCTGGCAAAAATGTTTGTTGTGGTTTTCATGATCTCATGCTTCAGGGCAAAAGCTGTCCCTTGTGGAGGTCACAGGGAATATTAGACCTGAAATCAGGAGCTTGTCAGTAGACAGAATGCCAGAGGGGTGACTTGCTTATCTGGTTTTAATATGGCAAACTTTCAGTTCCTATGAACACATACCCAAGAAATGGAGTATCCACTTAAAAAGCAAAGGAAGCCAGAGAAAAACAGTGTCTACAGGGAACCAGAGGGAAGCCTGTCGTATTAACCCATTAAATGATTCAGAGCCTTCCAGATTTCTCTGTAGAGACAATGAAAGGGGACGATTTTTCTGCTCCCTCCAGTTTAACTCATTCTAGGCAGACGCAAAGCCATTGTAGAAGAAACAAGACCTAATCCTGTTTTCCTTGGCCCCAGTTAGATGGGGAGTTTCCAGGTTCAGAGAAACGTTCAGGTCATTTTTCATTAAATAGATGAAATCACTCCTTCCCTCACATGGGCACACCTCCCCATCCCCACTCCCACACCCCAGCTGATTGGAGAAGTGTCTCTAAAGAGTCAGTCACCTTCACCCTCTCAGGCTAGTTTTACTACTGGGCCTGTGTCTCTGGCAGTCTTAACCAGAGTCCAACCTCTCTGGCATTACCTCACATTGTCTGTTTCTGCTTATTGGATTCCTGGCTGACATCCCACACCAGGAACATGGCAACCAGGAAAATGGTAGTTATCAAATCGAGGCAACATTAGTACTCGGCCTCCTTTGCAAATTCCTTCGACAAACATTGATTGAGGGCCTGTGATCTGCGGGGGACTGTGCAAATCCTTCCCTACCCCTTCAGACATCAAATTCTGTTCCTTGTTTGTGACATAGCCTTCCATGCACTGAGGCCCTCCCTTCTTACAAAATCTCTATTTTTTTTTCTCTTGCCAACACTCACAAAGTCCTTTTTAAAAGTCTCTGTGGTGTTCACTAATTCTTGCCTACCTTATTCGTTCTAATCCCTTTGTATATTAAAATCCGAACACACCATTCCACTGCGACTACCCCCTTCCCTAGCAAATCTGTATGTTTGCTAGACTGTTCTCCCTTCCAGAAATATGCTCTTTTTCCCAGTATGTGGCCTTTGCCAGGACTTCTTGAAGCCGAAATATTCTGTTCGGACATAAACTTGTGAAGGGAACTGAAGCAAGTTGTTTTGCTTTCCCGTGCCTCACTTTCCCCTTTTGCTGAGTATGTTTATAATTCCTCCTACATAGAGCAGGGTTGTTAATAGAGGAGATTTTAGCCAGAGCAATCTGGGAGTTGACTGCACTGGAGTCTCCTGGTCTGTACAGCAGTCCCCCTGCATTAGAATTCCTGGGAGTAATAGCCAGGAAAAAGAGTTTCATAAGCTCCCCGAGTGGCTCTGATACACAGTAAAATACAAGAGACACAGGAGTGCTGGGACAGAATTCCTCAGAATCCCGCTCACCCCCATATCTATCAGATCTAGTCAAAGCCCAATATCACCAGATTATAAAATATTTTGGAGGAATTTTTAGTCTAACTCCAGAAGCACAGAGCTTATCACCCTGGCAACAGCAACACATTGACTGGAAACCTAGGAGAGTCCTCCATACCGGAAAGAGCTTGTATGTAGATCCAGGGTTATTTGTTTGTTTGCACTTAAAATAAAACCTTTCCTTTTCTAACCATTTTAACAAAACTGGAATTTTTAGCAAAAGGGAATAAAAATAAACTCATTTAAGAATCGGTCTTTTGCTCTATTATTAAATTACAGCCATGTGGATTCATTTGAGCTGTTTGACTTTCCCACTTCAATCCATCCCATCACTTTCCTTCCCTGATTTCCAAAATGAACGTTTTTGAGGCAGCATGGTGGCACATTTATATTAAAAGTAATTGATGAACTATCACTACAGCCAGAGATGGATTTTCTATGAAGCAAACAAAGCTCAAGCTTCAGCACCTCTCAAAAGCACAGGCTCCTTTTAAGGCTCTGGACTTATTCTTGAATTTTTAAAATTTAAATTCTTTTTCTTAAAGAACTTCGCCTCAAAAAAAAAAAAAAAAACCATAAACTTCATGCCACACAAAAGCTGGATCTGCCCCTGATCACACCTATTGGCCAGTAAACTGCAGCATTAGAGGCTGCCATAGAAGATAGCAGAATACATTTCTTTCTGTTCTCAACAGTGCCTGAAACATAGTAGGTGCTAAACAAATATCTACCTTCCATCGTATCCATGAACGTGATGGTATTGCCAAAGAACACACTGGAATCTCTGCAATAACACTCTACCACTTGTCCTTACACAGTTTCTCATCCCTCTGAGAGTCAAATGAATTTTTGCTTCTCAAATGACATTCACTTGCGGGCATAAGACAGGTTTCTTGCACACAAGAAACGCAATGACCTGCCCTCCTATTCTTTCCCTTTCCTCTTCCTGCTCATTCCTTTTTTTCTTTTCTTTGCCATCTCTCCTCTGCATTTTCTCAGAATCTCCCCTTGTCTCACAGCTGAAAACTTTGCTGGGCGCTGATTGAGCTTTTCCTCTTTTATCGAGCACAGACTAGAACTATTTTACACCGAATTTCTGGAGAATCGTTCTTTTTTGACCAGATACAACATGGGCCAGGTAATCTCAGAAAACAACCAGGCTAAATTTGGGGCAATAGTTCCTTGAAGCTATTGTTAGACATGTCCCTTGAGCATTCAGGATTTTATATGGAGGTTCATCTGATCACCATTATTTCCCGCTGTCATATCCCACTCTAGAATGATTCTCACTCCTCATTCTTGCCGTAAACATTTGATTAGGACGCAACCATGAACAAGAAAGACTGCCTCATGGAGCTTACATTTTCATGAAGAGGAGGTAGGCACAAATAAATGTACTTCCTGGTCTTTCCTTGTTTGCATACCATAGGGGAAAAAATGCAACTCATTAGGGCCAACTGGGAGAACAGGCACAGGGAAGGAGGAGTTGATGGATTTGGAAATGGTTTTGGTGAGAACATGCTGAGTTCATTTTTCCTCTCCTGATCTTCATCTCTTTTTCAGTGATATAAAATTGACTCCATTTACCTAAAGGGAACCCACTCTATTTTTACCTTAGCCACTCCCTCCTGCCCCTCTGCCCCACCCCCCAGTAACCCTCTATTAGTCTCTCTACCTCTTAATGAACCATGGATTCATGGATCTCACAACCCTCTTTTTAGCAGAGATCCCAAGAGAAAAATCCAGTCCCTAGTATCCAAAGGGTCTTTTGATCTCTACAGATTTGGTTAATGTACCCTGCAGAAATGAGGAAGGAATCAGAAATGAGGAAGGTATAAAGAAAGGTCTTTTAATTTATTTGTGTTTGCATTGCAAAAATCTCTTATACATTATCTCAGCTACTGAATACTCCTCCATCGCCTCCAGAATACTTGCATGGATTGAGAGCTCACATCCACCATGGAGATCTTTAATTGTGGAAAAATCTTACCTCTGCAGTTTCCATGCAATGGTCCAAGGTGGCCCACCTCCACAGCAGAACAGTGTGTCTTATCTTTCTTCCAAGTGACAGCCTTTCAACTATGTGTGCATTTTTAAAGTTTTCTTTTACTCTTCCCAATCTAAACACTTCCAATACATTTTACACGTGATAGGGTTCCAAAACCCTTTTATATTTGACAGCCTTCTTTGAATGTACTTCACTTACTAGTATTCTCAAATGAGTGCACTCAGAATTTTTTCCAGGACTCCAAATACTGGCTAACATGGAAGACAAATAGATTCATCATTCTTGTCATCAGAAATCATATTTCTATTAATTTAAATTAAAATCATATTAGCTCTTGTAGCAGCCAAGTCACCCAGTTATGTTACGTTAAGTAATTTCTTACCTATCCTGTAATTGTGCAATTGATTTTTCAACCCAAGTTTTACATATCCTCCTGTTTTGACTGGCGTATGACTTACACAGGCCTAATGGAAGAAAAAAAATGGCAAAGGGATTTGCATTATTGACCCCTTACTTTCGCAGTCACTGTGACAGATGTTTTATATACATGATCTCATGTAATCTATTTAACAACCCTTTGAGACAGGTATTCTTATTACAGCTTTATGAAGAAGGAAACTGAGGCTGAGAGATTAAGCAATTGACCTAAGGTTATGTGACTGGTAAATGGCATAGGCAACTACCAGAGGCTCCCCCCATCCTCTCAGTTTTCAAAAGAAAATTAGAAATAGAGTTCATAACGGGAAAGACATAATAAATGGAGAAAGACAATTCTTATGTTGTAAATTATGCTACAGGAACCTCTTCAAAGCAAAATCTGACCATATGACCCCCTGTTCAAAACCTCTCAATGGCTACCTATCCTTGGAATAAAATCCAAATTCCTTACCATAGGATTCAACTGCCTTACTCCAGGAGTTGGTAAACCGCAGCCCACATACCAAATCTGGCCCACCTCCTATTGTTGCAGATAAAGTTTTATTGGAACAAAGTCATGCTCATTAGTCTACAGATCGTCTATGTGCTTTTCTGTTCCATGGCAGGCTTGAGTAGTTGAAACAGAGACAGGAGCCAACAAAGCCCAAAATATTTACTAGCTGGCCCCATTACAGAAAGATTTGCTGACTGCTGCCCCACACAACGTAGCCCTTGCCTAATTCTATGACTTCATCTGTTGCTACTACTCTCCTTATTCCCAATGCCCCACCCCTCTGCCTTCTTTCTCATTCTCAATCTCTCAAACACTTTGCTATTTCAGGGCCTTTGCACTTCCTACTTTCGTGACTTAAACACCCTTTCCTCAGAGTTTCCCTGTTGTTCCTTTTTCATCTTTCAGATATCAGCTGAAATGGGCCAAAGGGCCATTTGGTCCAAGGGACCTTCCCTGCCCATCCTGGATACAGTAGTCCACACTGCCGTCACCTCAATCCTCACTAACCCATTATTCCATTTTTGTAACACCATCACTTCCTGAAATAATCTTTGTCATTTATGTGTTTGTCTCCTCCAACTAAGGCTTTGAACATCGTCTTGTTCTCAATTTATCTCCATTACCTGGTAAAGTGTTTGACACACAACAGGAGCTCGGTAAGCATTTATTGATGAATTCATTGGTGTATTAAGTTGCTGTATTCTCCCAGATCCTGAGATGGGAATCAAGTATAAGGGGTTAGAAGGCAAAGAAAAAAAATAAATTACTCCTTAATTAAATTATCAATTAAATGAACATTTGATTAATGTTCACTATATGCCAGGTAGCAGTTGGGCTTCAAAACTAATAAGATAAGGAGCTCACAAAAAGAAGGGTGACGATAAAGACATTAAACAGACAAGATTGTTGAGCGTTGAGTTAGAGATGTATATAAAGAAGGCAGAGGAGAGGGAGGAGGGGGAAATTGTCCAGCTAAGGAAAGACACTAAGGCACAGAGGAGGGACTGTGCAAGAACATGGAAATATTCAACAGGCTGGTGCTTTGGGGCAATTGTAAGTTGGTTCACTGTGACTAGTATTCGATATGGGTAGATAAATAGCAGAAAATTAGTTAAGAGATAAGCAGAATCATAGTGAACTTTAGAAGGATTTGAACCAGGAAATGGCAGGAGTTGTTGTGTGTTTCAAAAAAGAGGACATTAGCTGGGTGCAGTGGCTTGTGCTTGTAATCCCAGCTACTCAGGAGGCTGAGGCAGGACGATCCCTTGAGCCCAGGAGTTCGAGGCCAGCCTGGGCAACATAGCAAGACCCTATTTCAAAAAATATATATACAAATTTAAAAGTGGACATTGTTCCCCCTGCTCCAACCCAGACTTTTGACTTTGCTGTCAAAATCTAGGAAACCAGGTCATTAAGGAGACCACTTAGGAGTCTCTAGTTTAGTCCATCATAGAAGAGATAAAGCCTGAGCTAAGGCCAAGGCAGTGGGAATAAAAATGGAGAGGATGGGATGGCTAAGAGAGGACTCAATGGCTAGAAGTGATGGGGGTTGAGAACTGGTGATATGTAGACTACTCAGAAGGTGACATCAAGGCTAATTTATATGCCCTACCTTCAGTGGCAGAGGAAGAGATGGTGTCATTTGAACAAATCGTGGAATATAGGAATGTAGTTGGACATGCTTAGTAGTCAGTTGGAAATACATGTAACCTATGTGGATTGTGATCAAAATGCAACTTTCTGCTTGCCTTCATTGACTCTTTGGATTTTATTGAGAAGCTGGATCTTCCCTTGGCCCTGAGTGTTCACTGGAAGTGGGAGAGGGGGTGGGAAGGGAGGGAGGCATGAATTTTCCTATCATTCTCAGAATGACAGGGGAAAAAAAAACTTCTATGCTTACTTTTTTTCTATTATTATTATTATTATTATTATTATTATTATTGAGATGGAGTCTTGCTCTGTCACCCAGGCTGAAGTGCAATGGCGTGATCTCGGCTCACTGCAACCTCTGCCTCCTGGGTTCAAGAGATTCTCCTGCCTCAGCCTCCCGAGTAGCTGGGATTATAGGTGCCCACCACCACGCCCGGCTAATTTTTGTATTTTTAGTAGAGACGGGGTTTCACCATGTTAGTCAGGCTGGTCTCAAACTCCTGACCTCAGATGATCTGCCCACCTTGGCCTCCCAAAGTGTTGGGATTACAGATGTGAGCCACCACACCTGGCCGCTTATGTTTTGTTTAAGTCTCATTTTAGTAAACTGAAATGTCCCTCCAGGAAATGTCTAAATTGGCTTAATAGTAAATCTTCCCTCCTCCTCAACTCACAAATGCTCCAGGATGAAAACCCACTCTGGGGAAGAGGATGATTGTACACCTCTCTGTATGTTCCCTGTTTTCCTCTCTCCCACTAGTTGGCTGCTTTTTCCTGTCTGCCCAACAGAGTCAAAGAGGATGAGACTAACCGGGGAGGAGAAGAAAGAGAAAGGGGTATTTATATGGATGGTGCCAAATTCTCCAGTCCTAGTAGATGGTTAAGGCTGGTATTCCTGGTGGGCCAGGCACCTGAGCAGCGCTGCACTATTTCCCCTTGGGCACTTTCATGAACTGCTCATTCATGCGGCTGTCTTGACCCAGGCAGATACATCACTATTAGACAGGTAGTTTCACTGCCTTTCCCACCACAGAGCATGCTCAGAACACCTCCAGCCTCTTTCTGCGGAGGTCTCCTCACCTCTGCAGGCCACTCTGCTAAAAAAGACCCACGATGATGCCACGTTTGCTCTCTCTTTTAGATAGGGACCCACATTTGGTCAATGGAAACATATCCCTCCCTCACCCAAGAAAAGTCAACACTTCTCACAGCTTACCCTAGATAACTAGATTCTCAAGGCAAGCATGAGTTCTCCATGCTTCTGAACTGCAAGAACTCTTTTCAAAGCTTTGCAAGTGACCTATTTTAAAGCCCCATTTACTCAACCTGGGGATAATAGATAATACACCATACCTCCCCAGTGAAGGGAGGATGAGTATCCATTGATGAAACAACTCTTCACAAAGCATCTTTACAGATTTCCTTTCCCCTCTTGGACTCCTGTCCTGCTTTATTGTGGGTTGTTTTTTGTTTGTTTTTTGTTTTTTAAAAAAAACTTTACATGCAGTGAAATGCATAGGTCTTAATTGTGCAACTTGATGATTTTTGATATGTGCGTACATTTGAGCAACTACCACACCAGTCAAATTAGAGAACAAACTAATCACCCAAGAACGTTTTCTCATCCCCTCTTTCAGTCCATCTTCATTTCCATAGACAACCACTGGTCTGATCTCTATCACCCTAGATTAGAACCTGTTCTTGAACTTGATATGAAAGAAACTATACAATAGGTACCCATTTATATCTGGCGTGTTTTGCTTAAAATAATTTTTGAGATTTCTCAATGTCATTGCATGTATCAGTAGTTTATTCTTTTCTCTTCCTAACTAGTACTCCATTGCATGAATTTACAGGAATGTGTTTATCCATTTTCCTGCTGGCAGACATTTGCACTCTTTCTAGTTTGGGGCTATTGTGAATAAAGCTGATATAAATCTCTCCTGGACCTAGAAATGTGATTGCTGAGTCATAGAATAGATAAACGTTCAACCTTACAAAAAATTGCCAAAGCATTTTCCAAAGTGCTTAAATCATTTTATACTCCCACAAGCAGGGAATGAGAGTTACAGTTCCTCTACATCAACACTCCCATCTGTTTTCAGTTTTTGTATTTGCGACACCCACTTTTGTGGGTGTAAAATTGTATCTCGTGCTTTCACTTTACATTTCCAACACTCTTCTTCCTCAATGCCCTATCCAGTTCCCTTGCACACTGTTTGGCCTTACAGAATTTGAGAGACATCAGATCTGATGACCCTGATACTCTTTTGGAACCCAGATGTTTATTTCCTTTCTTTAGACAGGAGGAGTTCAGATATCCGTTTTTCTTTTGACTTTTCATTTTTGCACCTGCCTCAGCACTGTATGAATCTAGCTAGACCCATGCGGGGACGTGCCAAGCTCTGTGAAGAAGCTGATTATGCTGGTCCTCTAGGTCCAGCTGGTGACAAATAGGGCTGGGAATTCAGGAGTGTCTAATGTGAGACTTTCAGGCTCACTTACAGGCAGCTTGGGAGATGGAAGAAATCAAGGGATAAGGGGGGAAAGTTAAAGCCCAAATAAACATCTGGCCTTCTAGGTGGCACTTATGCAAATTGGTCTAATTCCTGGAACTGTGAGGAGCTGACCCACCTCTATGCAAATAAAGGACCTTTAGAAAGACAATGTTTGTGGGACTTCTGCACTTTATAGCTTAAAGCCCCTGGAAAGGGTAAGATTTGCTCCTATTCTGAATGTCCTACATCTCTGTAAATTTAGAAAAGAGACACTTCTCTTCAAGGGTTTCCCAAAGCAGAACTAGAAGGAGTCTGGGTCCTCATTTTCCCTCTTGGTTGAAGCCCCTGGGTCTCAGAATCATCATGTGTGTGTCCTTCCCAGTCAACAGATCTGCCTCCCTCCAGAGCCGATTTTGAAAGTCCCTGAAATTTCTGAAGTCCTCACTGAACATGAGCACACATCTGACCTCTCAGTGGATTTCATCACCCAGCTGGCCCCTATGTGAACCCCTGCCTCCACGGAGAATTCTTGAAATCTATCCCATTCTCCACCTGCAGCTGTTTTCTGGGATTTAAG
This sequence comes from Gorilla gorilla gorilla, assembly GCF_029281585.2. Classification (NCBI taxonomy): domain Eukaryota; kingdom Metazoa; phylum Chordata; class Mammalia; order Primates; family Hominidae; genus Gorilla; species Gorilla gorilla. The sequence goes on along the minus strand of NC_073228.2, from coordinate 19,851,599 downwards.
GGGAAAAAAAATGACATGGCATATTTAAGTCTCCCCAGTGCCCCTGCCCCTTGAGCCCCTATTCCCACCAAGACTCCTTTCCCTCCAATGTTCACCTGTGTTAGCTGATCATTTTGATTCTACCATAGTGCAAGTAGGCAACTATGAGAACCAAGCTTGCACCTCATGCTAGACAACAAAATTAAGACGGCAGGAACATAACCTGAGCCAACAGCATAACAGACATCAGCCATGCATAGTAGTCAATCAATAGACATGAGACCAAATAAAATCCAGCTTCTGGCTAGAGACCAGAGCCCACAGCTGTTCATCAAAACCGTCCTCATGGGCATACAGTGTGGAAAGAACTGACATGCTCAGGTCTATCCAGCCACATTGCCCAGGAAGTCATAATCGTCAAGACGACCAATGTTTCTTGCTCATCTACTACCTGACAGGCTCATGCTAGAAGCTAGTGATACAGAGGTGAACAGGACAGAGGGACCCCACACCTAGTAAGAAGAGACCAACGTTAAACAAATGATGTTAATAAATTATGGATGTTTATGTTTCTTCATTAAACATAGTCAAGGGAGTTAAGCAAATAAAGAGCTTATGGTCAGGAGTTCCCTAGCTTCTAAAATTCATCATCTAAACGTGTGTTGCTTTTAAATACCAAACAAAAAATAAAAGATTCCTTAATAAATAAATAGCTTACCTGAAAAAAAGTAATATCCTGATTTGTACAGCCACTTGTCATTTGATCAGCAATTGGATTACTCTACATAGCAAGATTATACTTTATTACTGCATTAGTGATTCAACTGAAATGATCATTACTATTCATTATTGATGGTGGGAAGTAGAGAAGGAGTAGCAAATTCTTCACTTTCTCAGAAACTCTTTGTCTCTTCTGATATGATATCTGCACTCTTCCTTCAAGTTGTCACATTTTCAGTCTTCATTTCTGAGAGCTACCCGACCTAAAAGTCCCTCTGGAGAAAGAGTCCAGTTGTTCTTGAATGAGAGCCAATGATTATGACTAAATGTCTTTTCTGCTTATTCAGTGAATCATCCTGGTCGATCGGTCATTGGAAAATGCCATCTTAACCTGCTGCTGACTTTATGTGCCAAGAACCCAACAAAAAACAGGTTTCAACAAAGTTGGGGGAACTTACAGGAGATCGAAGAAAGAACAGTCATGCTGCACGAATAGGTTCAATGGCAGTTATGGGGCCTATTTGTCCATGTTCTCTGATATATTAAGAAAATCATTCAATATCCGTTTTTACAGTCTGGCTTGGAGACTGAAGAGGGAGGAAGGCCACAGGGCACATCTGATGACCTCCGGATACTCTTTTTGGTGATACCCAACGAGCCGAGGAGCTGAATCTTGACAGACTGCAACCCCCCCCTCAGGCTTGGGCCCACCCCACAAGCTGCTGTTGTCCTGCCACAGCTGTTTCCGTTTTTTATTACAATTTTCTCCGCCTTTCATTTTTCAGGCCAAAGAGAAGCTCGGGGGGCCCATCTGTTCCTCTCTTGCTCTTTTGCCTGTTCCCAGAAGCAAAGCTCACACATGCACGCGTGCACACACACTCCACACCAGACCCCACAAGCTCCTTTTAGGACAATGAATGGGAACCAGAAGTGAACATCACCCACCCAGTAACACTCCAGGGACCTGAAAGGAAAGGCGGCCTTTTGGGGGAGGAGGCGGTGTCCTCAGAAAGCCCTGATGGAAGAGCATTCCGTGGAAGAAGCATCGGATATAGAAGCAAAAGCTTCTCATGAAAACAACACGTTTTCTTCCGAGGAGGACTTTTTGTTTTGTTTCTGTTTTTACTTCAACTTATTAAAACAAACACACAAAACAGGGCTCGCAGTGCAAATTATCTCAAAGTCTGCAGTGCAAATTATCTCAAGTCCAGAAAACCTAAGACAAATGATCTTGGGCTGAAGAAAAACATTAGAAACTAATTGATAGAGCAACTTACCCCTCAAGATGGAGTGAAACAGTGTCACTTTTAAAACAAAAGGCAAAGTCCGTATGGCCCCAAGTTCAAAGCTAGGTCTCTGAAGACATGGTCACATGAAAGTACCAAAATTGAACTTTTGAAGACTGTTCTTCCTTCATTATGGAGCAGGAGTAAGTCTGCATGTCCTGTTCATTTTTCCTTCCCAGTGCATCTCTCCAGAGCCACCCACCCAGAAAAAGCTATTGCAGCTCAGGCTACAGTTGGTGCCATTGTCTCCTCACTTACACTGTCATCCAAGCATTTGGAAACACCAGTTGTCTTGTTTCTGGATTGTTTGGGAGCCAACAGCATGGGATCCTAAAGACCACTCTGAGTCAAGTGAAACTTTATAATTTTTTTCAAGCACACCTCTCCTCAATGGATCCATCTCCAGCCACCTCTCTGGATAATCTGTCCCACGCCCCATTGCACTGTGGGATGATTCACGTGGGTTTCATAGCCTGGGCACAACTGCATTTTGTGGCATTTTGTTGCAGGGGGACTGTTCTGTATATTATAGGTGTTTAGGGGGACTGTTCTGTATATTATAAGTGTTTAGCAGCATCCTTGGCCTGTACCTACTAAATGCTAATAACACCCCTCTCTAGTTTCAACAACCCAATATTGTCTCCAGATATTTCCAGATGTCCTTGGATTGAGGAGGGTTGGGTGGAGGGGAAAAGGAAAACTGCCCCAGTTGAGTTGATCTGTTAGAGATCATGCCTTTAAGAAGGTGGCATTCATGGGAAGCCAAGGTGGGCGGGTCACCTGCGGTCAGGAGTTCAAGACCAGCCTGGCCAACGTGGCAAAACCCCATGTCTACTGAAAATACAAAACTTAGCTGGATGTGGTGGCGGGTGCCTGCAATCCCAGCTACTCGGGATGGATGTGGTGGCGGGCACCTGTAATCCCAGCTACTCGGGAGGCTGAGGCAGGAGAATCGCTTGAACCTGGGAAGAGGATGTTTCACTGAGCTGAGATCCCACCACTGCACTCCAGCCTTGGCAACAAGAGCGAAACTTGGTCTCCAAAAAAAACAAAAATAAACAAACAAAAAGAAGACGGCATTTCAGAAAGGGAGAACAACCCATGCACAGTAATTACGATCTGGGATAGGTGTATAGGAAAGATCAGGTGTCAGAATACATATTTATTGCATTGATTTTTAAAAGCACATTTTGTCTTTCAGCCAATTGTATCTTAGATTTGACCAAATGCAAGTTCGTTCAATATGCTTTGGTAGTTTAGAGGAATGAATGATTCTTTTAGCTTGGGCACAAGAGTGGAGAGGACAAGGCTCAGGAAAGGCTTGAAGTTGTGGGATGGACAGAATTTGAGCAGAAGACAATGGGGGCGAACACTTTAAGGGAAAGAATAGAATAAACAAAACATACAGGTAGTGAATGGGAGTGGTAGGGAGAGAGTGAGAAAGGCAAGGTTGCATAGGGAAGCTCAGGGATTTCTGGATTTTATTATGCAAATCAGAGAGGGTCAAGAGAACCCTTGCATGAGAGGGTGGGGAAGTAGTGGTGAATAATTATGGCTGCATTTCACAAGATCCTCAGTCTGGGATATACTCCCTTCTATTACCTCTCCTTGTTTAGAACTTTGAAGACTTGAGTCATCTCCTCCAAAGAACTGGAGTTAGTCACCATTAAGCTGTGTGTTCTATGTTCCTATGTCTTGTTCCTGTGTTATATAGCTATTTCTTGTATTTTGTGTTGTCATTGCTTCCCAACTGTTTTATATGGCTTTGTCTCCTTGACAGCAACACTTCTCAAGCATCTGGACCACAGGAGTTGTGCTTTCCTCCCTCTTAGGTACCACCTGTAGCACTTAGCAACCTGTGCATCATTGCACTCATCGCAGAGTACCTGGCACGTAGTAAGCCCTCAATAAACATCAGTGGCAGGAGGGAAGAATAGAAGGAAGAAATGAAAAGAGGAAGGAAGGAGGGGAGCAATGGAGGGAAGGGGAGGGGGGAAGAAAGATATCAAATGACTTCTTGTAGAACTAGAAAATTAGCAGTTCTCCTAAATTGTTTCTGTCCTGATCCAAGTACTCCTTTGTGCCCTTACTGGCACCTGCTTCCCAAATTACTGGAATCATCAGAAAGCCTAAGTCCAGGTGGCCTTGGCTTTGGGCCTGGACGTAAAGATTTCTTTCTGATGACCTCAGTTTGAAAACTTCCCTAAATGCAACAGTCACGCACCAAAAGCTATGGCTTCTGTGTTTCCAGTTCTTCCCCCACACCGTAGAACACACTTAGGAGCTGCTACAAGTGAAGCCAGGGCCTTATGTCTCCTCCATCCAAACACTGAAGAACTAAGGCCCCCTCCAGGATGCAAGTGAAGGCACACCATTGCCAAACATGTGGAGGGCATGAAAACAAAGCAACCAAAATGGACAGCCTCTCACCACCCCTCCCATAAGGCACAGCCATGGGGATTAGAGTTGGGGCAAGGTCTGTTCAAGATTGCAGTGGGACTGAAGCGGATAACTGAAGCTGGAGAAGGAAGACAGAGTCAATTCATTTAATTTTCCCAACAATTTCCAAGGTCATTTCAAAGGGCACATGAGATAATGACTGCTGCATTGTATGGGGCCAAGAATTGGGCTTCCCTTTCTCTCCATTACTTCTCCACCAGGCTGTCATAAGAGCCTTCCAAGTCACCTCACACTCTACCTCCCATTGACCTTCTGTGCCCCTGTCAAATCAAATCCTGAAACACAGCCCTAATTATTCACTGCAACTTCCCCACCCTCCCATGCAAGAGTTTTGTTGACCTTCACTGATTTGCATAATAAAATCCACAAACCCCTGAGCTTCCTTATCCCACCTTGCCTTTCTCACCTCTCCCCCCTACTCCCATTCCCTGTCTGTATGTTTTGTTTATTCTATTCTTTCCCTTAAAGTGCTTGTCCCCGTTGCCTTCTACCCAAATTCTGTCCATCCCAAAAGTTCAAGGCTTTCCTGAGCCTTGTCCTCTCCACGCTTGTCCTAAGCTAAAAGAATCTTTCTTTCCTCTAAACTACCAAAACATATTGCACGAACTTGTATTTGGTCAAATCTAAGATGCCATTGGCTGAAAGACAAAATGTGCATTTTAAAATCAATGAGATAGATATATATTCTGACACCTAATCTTTCCTATACATCTATCCCAGATCGTAGTTACTGTGCATTCCCTTTCTGAACTGACATCTTCTTAGAGACATGATCTCTAACAGATCAATTTTTGTGTTTCTTATCAATCCTAGCATAGTGCTGGTGCTATATTCACAAACACACATCAGTATACATTCATATGAATATGGAAAAATGACAGTAAGAGTGAAAAGCATTTCTGCCCTAAAGAATCCTTATATGTTAAATTCATTAGGTTTTATAGTTTAAAATGTGTACTTAAATATTTTTAAAACCCTGATTCACACATTTTAAAATATTGACTTATATTGACAAGATACAGACACATATGCATGCTAATGAGGAACAGAATAAACATCACAAACTATCAAAACTATCAAGGTATTGCACCTGAGCACCTGCTAAGTGCAGACACTGCAAGCTGGCTGATAGATGCATTTTATTTTAATCCTCGCAGCAGCCCTATGAGGTAGGTACTGGGATCCGCTTGTTATAGATAAACAACCAGAAGCTCATGGCTTTAGGTCCCAGCTCGCAAGTGGCTGGGGCAGATTTGAATGCATGTTGTCATAATGCCAAAGTCTGAGCTCAAGAATTTCTAAACAATGTCTCGTCTAGTTTTCTCATCAAAGAGGCAAAAGGCATTCGCTCTCCTAGAAATGACCAAATCTCATGCCAGTCCCACAGTTGCTCTGCTGACACTCAAGAAGGAAGTAGGGTACCTCAAAATATGGTTCCAAGAGAGGCCATACTGGGAGTCATGGCATTTTCCTTCTTCCTCAGAGGGAGAAACCAGCAAGGATCTTCCCACTTGGCTTCCTAGAGATTGCAGATAGGAAAACAAAAGCAAATAAATAAAAAGCAAACCACAAACCAAAGTGTGTTAGCCTGGGCCTGCTAAGAAGCAGATGCTGAGATAAGATTAAATGAGCAAGGATTTTATTTTTTTATCATTTTATTTGTGAAGGGTCTCACTCTGTCCCCCTGGCTGGAGTGTGGTGGCGCAACCATAGCTCACTGCAGTCTAGAACTCCTGGGCCCAAGCGACCCTCCTGCCTCAGTCCCCCAAGTAGCTAGGACTACAGGTGCACACCACCATGCCTGGCTAATTTCTTTTTTCGGTGGTTTTGTAGTAACAGAGTCTTGCTATGTCGCCCAGGCTGGTCTCAAACTCCTGGCCTCAAGTGATCCTCCAGCCTTGGCCTTCCAAAGTGCTGGGATTACAGGTATAAGCCACCGTGCCCAGTCTCATACGTGAAGATTTTATTTTATTTTATTTTATTTTATTTTATTTTATTTTATTTATTTATTTTTTGAGACAGAGTTTCGCTCTTGTTGCCCAGGCTGGAGTGCAGTGGCGCCATCTCGGCTCACCGCAACCTCTGCCTCCCGGGTTCAAGCAATTCCCCTACCTCACCCTCCCAAGTAGCTGGGATTACAGGCATGCGACACCACACCCGGCTAATTTTTTATTTTTAGTAGAGATGGGGTTTCTCCATGTTGGCCAGGCTGGTCTTGAACTCCTGACCTCAGGTGATCCGCCCACCTCGGCCTCCCAAAGTGCTGGGATTACAGGCATGAGCCACAGCGCCCAGCAAGTGAAAATTTTATTAAAGGAAATGCTTGTGAGGGCAGGGGGATGGGGCAGGGGGTAGAGAGAGCTGGAAAAGTTGGGAGGGACATCAGACCTCAATGCAAATCTGACCCTGAGTTAAGGAGAGAAGGTTGGGTAAAAGCCTCCTAGACCACTGGCCAAGGCCACAGGGGAACTGTCAAGCCAAAGCTGAATCTCCCAAGAACAGGTCTTCCTTAGCACAGCATCCTTGCTGCACTCAACCATTGGTCAGGAGCAGACTATGGGAGGCGTGGCTTTGGAGCAAGCTTGGCATTGAGTTTCAGAGAGCAGATGCTCAGGCCTTTGGTCAAATACACTCCTTGTAGTTGAAGGTGCAATCTCACGGAGCGGGAGAGGGGGGATCACTCAAATGGATTAAAATATATTGTGTGCATCTGTGTTGAGGTGGCTGCATGGATGCTGAAGGAAGGGATGGGACTGGCTCAGCCCATGAGCTAGAGAACCCTTGAGAACTACAGTCACAGCTGTTGCCTTTTCTCATACACTCTGTGAGTCCAAGTAACTACTATTCATATTTCCCCTTAGCTACCACACTGTGTGGAGAGCATGATAAAAGACCCTCAATTTTCTTTATTATGAATGCAGTTAGGCTTTCCTTTTTAACTATAAAGATATCAGGCATGCTGTGAACACCTTATTACAGATACACAGAAATAACTGGAAGAACCCCTGCTCTCCAGCTCCCAGTGGAAACCTCCACTAACCACTGCATATGTGTCCCTTCCATTGCTTGTGTGCCCTGCAAATGCAAACGAGAAGTAAGGCAACACCATTTATTGGACTTCTATTTGTTTAGCTCCTTGTGCTGTGCACCTGTCTCCTCTGATCTGCACTATGACCTTGTGAGATAGGGCCCTTTAGCTCTACTTTCTAGGTATACAGAAGAGGAAGCAGCAGTCAGAGGAACTAATGAGACACTGAGAGTCAGAGTAGGCCTGAAAACTAAACTAGGACCAGAAAGCAAGGAGCTGGCAGCAAACGACACAGATCAGATCCTCACCTATGACCCTAAGCTTCCAGGCAGCGGGGCTGCAGCTCATACCACGGCAGATACTGCCTCCTCCCAAAAATGACACCAGAATGTATCCCTCAACACAAGAACTCTGGAGAAGTTCCCCGTATTCTCCCTGGGAGACAGATTGGGTCTCTTCCTTCTATGAGTGTCACTATTGCATTTTGACTCAGGATTCAAGGGAGAAAAAGAAATCTATCCACGTATTTGTCATAATAATTGCCTCTCTTGCCTTTTGATTATTAGAATCAAAAACCATATCAGGGAGGAGGTGATTCCTGGAAAGGATGCAGAGTTCCCATCCCTATAGCATGTAAGCAGACTATTTTATAACCCCCAACTCTTAGTCACACTCTCAACTGACTGTATATGCTTCTGAAAAGACAGATGATATCCCAGAAAGAGAGAACATAATACCACCAGAGCTGCTGAACTTGCACCATGTTTACTTTTGATCATCTCTCTTTATAGTGCTCTGGGATCTGCCCACTGGACTTTATTTTCCACCTAAGGGATTATTACCCTTGCTGGGCCCTGAGTTCATTTTCACCCCCAATGGTCTCAAGCCATAAATTTCAAACTGCTTTTAACATGGCCAGACAGATTTGTAAGACTCCTATAGACAGCATACAATTAACCATCTCCTGTCAGCTGGAAAATCAGCTCAATAGCCATTCAAGTTCATGTCCAAACCCCTTTACATTAACCAAAGCTTAGAAAGGTTCCTCGACTCTCAGAGCTAGAATCTCTCAGAAGCCGTGGAGACAGGAGGAACTCTGAAAGGGGAGATAGAGTCAGCTACCAGAAAGGAGGGCTCTGCACATGTCAGATGCTCACACAGGTTATAAGTCAACACAGTAGCACCAGTTACTTTTTTTTTTTCACCCTGATCACTTTTTTGGAGCAGCTATGCAAGTAAGTCCTACATGATACCAGCCTGTTGATTTTTAGTAGTCTGCTCTGTCCCTGGAAATTGATGTGCAAGTAGATACTTACCAGGGGCAAATAGCAAAATGGCCAAGTGAACATGCTTGTCAGTGGCTGAGGGCACGGGCATGAATCATAGAGTCTACAGATTATTTCTGTAGCAAAGTAGAAGGAAACAGTGGTGCACGGAGCAGGTCTCTCATCCTTGGCATTGGGGCCGTGGCCACCAACTCAGAAGAGAAGGACCATAGCCAAGCATCGTGATGGGTGATGCCAAGAGTAAATGCATGTGTCTTTCCAATGAAAGTGTGGGGCAAGACTGATTACTGCTCAGACTCCATGAGCCAAGATGGTGGGGGACTAATACAGATAAAAGACAAACAAGAAAGCCTTCCATAATCCTGGCTCAACTTACCTTGCTGATTTGGTATCTTACTATTCTCCTGCTCTTCAACCATTCTATGCTCCATTCACATCAAATAACTTATTATTCCTCCTTCTTTCTCCTCCTCCTACTTCCTCTTCTTCTTCCCCCTTCTGCCTTTCCTTTTTCATCCCCAAATCTCTTGGGTCTGCTTTTGCTAATATTCCTCCTTCCATCTGAGATGCCTTTCTTTTTAACTGTAAATCTCTATATATTCAAATTCTACTTGGATTTCAAATCTCATCTCAAATGTTACCTCCTTCTTTTATAAAGCCTTCTGTTATTACCCCTGAATTCCATTTTATGGCAATAAGAACTTTTTCTTGGAGTAGGACTTTTTGTAGTTATATCTTCTCTCCTATTATTAGATTGTACATTCTTCGAAGGCAAAAGTCATGTTCAATTCACCCTGATAAAGCTAGAATGAATAGAACAATGCCTTAAACACAGTATGTGATAGGTACTCCATAACCACTAATATGTTAATGAGGACACGGAGGTGTAGTCAAACAAATAGACACACTGGCTAGATAGCTTCATCTGCATACAGTTTTTCAACTTGTCCAAGACTGAAGTCATCTTGTCCCCCAAGTCTTTATTTTCTGTTAGAGTGAGGGGTCTCAACACCATCCAGTTAAAAATTCTCAAAGCATCCTCAACTCTCCCTACTCCCATGCCTTTACAATCAATCCCCAAGGCCTCCTGATTTTACGTACCAAACATTCCTTTAACCCGTACCCCTCTTCCCTGCAACCACCGTCCTAGTTAGAAATCCTTTCTCCTAGATTATTGCATCATCCTTCTTATGGGTTTCACCAACTCAAGGGTTACACTCATCTACTTCATACTCCATTTTGTCCAGTGAGTGATCAATCTAAAACAATCCTGATTGTACCAATCTCCCAGGTTAAAATATTTCAAAGCCTCCCCCTTGCTTATAGAATAAAGTCCAATCTTTTTAATCCAGCCTGGAAAGTTCTTGGTTATATGGTCTTTCTCTACTCTGAAGAGCTTTATCTCTTGCCTCTCCTTTCTTTGGTCTTTAAGGAGAAAGCAACGCCATACCCCTTGATGCTCCTTGCTGTATCACCCCTAGCTGTGGCTGCACATGAGTGATCCTCTGTGCTGATCCTCTGATCTCTTCTCCTGGGTACTCCTGCTTACTCATCCTCTAAGCCTTAGCTGAGAGTAAGCCTCCCCTCCTCCTGGGCTCTGTCAGCCTCTCCACTGCACTCTCAGACCACTTTCTTATTCTCTCCTCCTACCATTTACCACATTACATTGAAATCATCTTTTCTCATACCTGCCTCTCTCATGAGACTGAGCCTTCTGTGATAATGATCAGTATTTTATTTTATTTGCATTTGCAACCAGAATAAAGAGTAGTCCCAACCCCCCGCTTTTTTTTTTTTTGTCACTTTGTAAATGTCATTGGGGCAATATGAAACTTTGGTAGAATGCTTTATTTCCTAATTGCCAAGATTCCTACTCCTTCCAAAGATTCAGAAGGAAAACACGATGCTCCAAGACGGGTCAGGACTCTTGCCCAGCTAGCTTTCATCTGGTTCATCCTGGCAAGATTGGGAGAGCTGATGGAAATACTTCAACTTCCCTGTACCCAAGCCAAGGGTTCTTATTATGAGATGACCTCATTAGTGACACATCATTATTTTAACCATATTCAAAACTGAGATATGTGGAGAAATAGAAAGTGAAAAATAAGAAGAAGAAGAAGAAGGAAAAGGAGGAGGAGGGGAAGAAGAAAAAGAAGAAGAAGAAGAAGAAGAAGAAGAAGAAGAAGAAGAAGAAGAAGAAGAAGAAGAAGGAGGAGGAGGAGGAGGAGGAGGAGGAGGAAGAAGGAGAAGGAGGGAAGGAAGGAAGGAAAAGGAAGAAGGAAGAAGGAAGAAGGAGGAGAAGAAGAAGAAGGAGGACGAGGAGGAGAAGAAAGAGGAGAAAATAAAATAAGCCACACTGAAATTTCCTGATAAAAAAGAAATTTTTAACCATCTAAAAACTGGAAACCCCCATGAGGTTGCTACAGTTTCTCTCCCTTTGTCTGGAAATGACAATATGAGCAGTGAGATCTAACAAAGTTCTCTGAAAAATACAGAAAAAAATTGCCAAGTCCTGAAATGCCCGCAGAATGCAGTCTAGACCTTGAGCCTTCTGTGAAGGAAAGTAATTGCGGTTTTTCCCATTACTTCTACACCAACCTAATATATAGCTCCACATAATAACGTTTTACCTGGGGTTACAATTCTAGGCGTTGAATAAATCAATTAAGAAAGGCTTTTCCCAAAATGGAGCCTGCGCGATGTTTGAATTTTGCCATCTCCTGCTTCACACTCTTGATCTTTCTTCGTGGTGGCAGCTCTGGTAACCCCCTTTCCTGCTGCCCACAGCCAGCTGTGTAGGAACGAGAGGGACATGCTGCATGAAAAGGAGTCTGATTGCTGAGGACCAGGGTCTGGGGACACTAAGAGCAAACCACCTATACAGCCTGGAGGTAATGAGACCTGGGTTGTCCTTCTGTCTGCAAATTGGAATCAAAGTGATTATTTTTACTGTACCGTTGTTCTGCTAGATTTTAGCTGAAGCTTTATCAAAGCCTGGTTCATTTATAACAGTGTTTCTAGGGGGAAAAAAATACATTCCAAATTCCAAACAACAAGGTTGCAAATGAAGGTGTGGGAAAGAGTCTCTTTTTAAAGTGGAGATGCCACATGTCTTTGTTAATTAACCAGAAGATTGGAGTCAGTATTCCTAGCTGCTTTCTCAATACCTTCAGTTCTTACTGAACTTGTCATTAACCCAAACATCCTGCTTTATTCCCATCAAAACTGTTTCCACGTTTGTTGTTCTTCATCATCATGATCTTTGTGCAATGGATTTTTGAAACTAAAAATCTCAGGACTTCACTTTTGACCCCATTGAATTTCATTTGGCTTGTTTTGATGCCTGGCTACCAGACTCCTCAGATCATTTTTAATTCTGGTTGGTAATACTATCAATATTGGTTATCCTGTACAACTGTTGATCATCAACACATTTCAGAAGCATTTCTTTTATGACTTCATCTAATTTTTTTTTAAATTAAAGTGCTAAGTAGGACCATGGTAAAGTAGAACTCAAATGATCTTCCCCTGAAGATGTTCCCTCACATTAACACCCTTCTATTAATAGCATTGAACAGTCAAAAAAGGTTTGTAAGATATGGCGGCCATCCTAAGCACAAGGGTAAAGAAGCTTGATATCTGCCTCAAATCCCTCCACCCTGTCATGGGTACCAACCAGGTGTTATCGAAAAGGGGTCCCAATCCAGACACCAAGAGAGGGTTCTTGGATCTTGCACAAGAAAGAATTCAGGGTGAGTCCACAGAGTAAAGTGAAAGCAAGTTTATTATGAAAGTAAAATAATAAAAGAATAGCTATTCCATAGACAAAGCAGCCCTGAAGGCCAATGGTTGGCTTTTTTTTTTTTTTTTTTTTTGAGATGAAGTCTAGCTCTATCACCCAGGCTGGAGTGCAGTGGTGCGATCTCGGCTCACTGCAACCTCCACCTCCCGGGTTCAAGCGATTCTCCTCCCTCAGCCTCCCGAGTAGCTGGGATTACAGGTGTGCACCACCACGCCCAGTTGATTTTTGTATTTTTAGTAGAGACGGGGTTTCACCATGTTGGCCAGGCTGGTCTCAAACTCCTGACCTCGTGATCTACCCGCCTCAGCCTCCCAAAGTGCTGGGATTACAAGCGTGAGCCACCGCACCCAGCTGCCCATTTTTATGGTTATTTCTCGATGATATGCTAACTGAGAGGTGGATTATCCATGCCTCTCCTTTTTAGACCATATAGGGTAACTTCCTGACGTTGCCATGGCATTTGTAAACTGTCATGGTGGTGGCGGGCATGTAGCAGTGAGGATGACCAGAGGTCACTCTCCTCACCGTCTTGATTTTGGTGGGTTTTGCCAGCTTCTTTACTGCAACCTGTTTTAACAGCAAGATCTTTATGACCTGTGTCTTGTGCTGACCTCCTATCTCATCGTGTGACTTAGAATGGCTAACTGCCTCAGAAGCAGCCCAGTAGATTTCAGCCTTATTTTACACAGCTCCCATTCAAGATGGAGTTGCTCTGATTCAAACGCCTCTGACACAGGTATCACGCTAGAGCTTTATGAGTTAATATCAGACTGTTGATTGGTCCTCATCACACCCTCAAATCAAGGCCTTATAAAAAGACAATTTAGAATTATCACCTGTTTTAATTACATTTAGTGAAAATATCCATTTTGAAATATTAAATGACAATATAGAAATATTTATATTTCTCAAACATGAGCTTTAAAAAAAAGTGTGAGAACTGCTGCTGAAGTGCCCAAGTCTCACCCTTCAAGCCTCTGGGTAGGTCAGCAGCCCCATTAATGAGATGTCTTTATCTCTCCTCCTCAATGACACCGTGACGCAAAGCTAAGCAAGTCAAAATCACTTAAGAGGCAGTTATTTCATTTCTGACAATCAAATCTTGTTCTGGACAAAAGAGAACACTTTATACCATGAGGCATTTTATAGATAAGCTGCTGAGAACTCCCAGCACCCACAGTACAATCAGGTTCATCAGCTGACCTTTTATCTTCCCATGTGACAAAGCAGGGACAGACCCTTCCCAAGGACACAATGTGGTCATGAGCGGTCCAGTCCCACGAAGCCTGGTCTTCACTTCTTTTGTCACTAGCAGGGTGGTGGTATGGGGGGTGGGGGGCGGGGGCAGGGGGAACAGGGATAGAGGCATGTAGGGCTTTGGGGGATTAGTCAGAGCCATCAGTCACCTAACACTTGAAGAGATCTTCTAAAGGAACAAGAGACAACGGAGTGGAAGGAGAACTATCTAGAGAAGAAAGGAAGATGGTAATAGCTAACATTCCTTGAGCATTTACAACATGCCAGGTATGTTCTAGGCACTTCGCATGCCTTGTCTCAACCAAACAACAGCCTGATGGGGAAAAGGCACTAATGTCTCAATTTTACCTGTGGAGAAACTAGGGCAACAAAAAGTTAAGTCAAAAAGTCAGTATCAGATAGTTGGTAAACAGCAGAGATGGGATTTGAACCCAGATAATCTGGATCCAGACTCTGCCCTTGAATTCTCTGGCCTCCCCAAGTGTGGTGTTGGAAGTGAGATAGAGCAGCCCCACTGTGCCAAGTTTTAAGTCTTTCTTCAAGGGCGTGCAGTGGAAACACTACAAGAGAACGGCTTGCACCGAACACATTTTCAAAGTCCTTGAATAAAGGCTGTCTCTGCCCTTTTTCCTGGGCCCTACTCTCACCCTAAACCTCGGTATCTTCTGCCCCACCTGCTCCCACACGGTGGCTTCTCCCCCAACATCTCCAATGACAACTAGGTTGGCAATATTTGGGATCCATTTGTTTTCGATTATACTACACGCACTCACACCTCCTCCTTGGTCATTTTGTAAGAGGTCTGGAGAGGTTTGGGAAAGCATTCATTCCTTCTACCTCATAGCACCCTCTCCTTCCCATTAAGAGTGGCCACCCCAAGGGTATATTCCACTAGGAGAGGGGCTGGGGCTTCCACTGTGAGAAGGAGGAGTGGGAGAAGAGGGAAAAGAGGGAAGAAAAATGGAAAAGGAGGAGGGGAGGAAGGGAGAACAGAGAGGAGGGGAGGAGGAGAGGTTGGGAGAGGAGGAAGGGGGAGGGGAGGTGGGGAAGGGGAGGAGGAAGAGGTTGTCTCCTCAAAGGAAGAGGCTTTTCCCATGGAAATGCACTGTGGCTGGTGCCCATTAGCATCCCTATGCATAATAAGGGTTCAGCCTATTGTCATGCAAATTAATTCAGATGACAACACTCTCTCCTCGACAACACTGCCCCAGCACAAGGAAGTTTCTCACACTGTCTCAGCCAATACTAACCGGCCTCTACGCCATCTTTCATTAATTATTTTTCTCCCCTTCACTTCTGCAAGGTTTGTTCTCAGCTACATCCCCCTTCACTTCCCAGCTGCTGTTGGCTCCTTTTCATCCCGGAACGGTCAACATCATTGCCATAAACAAAATACAATGTTTTTTAAAAATGAATAAAAGCCAGGGGAAAAGTTACATTTCAGATCAATGCTGAAAACGAAGAGTTTGACTAAACAGAGAAACCAAGTAACTTCCAGGCTTCCACGGAGCAGCGACTCCTCTTTTCCCTTTTCGCATTGTGGAAAGATTCCAAGCAGCATCTCTTCTCTCCAGCAAGCAGCATTCTCCTGTGGGTCACTCGGGGCCTGATAAGGCAGATCCTGTGGGTTTGACTATAAAGCAGTGACTCATCCTTGCCATTGTTTGTCCTGCCGACCTCTTAGTCCCGGCCATTGACCAAGTATTCCTGCTTATCCACATCAGCAGGCTTAAGTTCAGCCACCAGGCCACTGCCACCGGCTGAGGCCAGTTTTTACCCTGAAGCGAGTCCTCTGTCAACTCTAACCCAAGAGCCAAGAGAAAGAGCAAACAAGGGTGGCTTCAGACCAAGCCAGAAGGAGGTGACGGCAGAGCTACAGCTCATTCGTGCTGTAGGCGCAGCCTCTAAACCCTCTTTTCACCTCTCCACCCCATGGATATCCAGATACTTTGTCCCTAACCCTTTACTAGCCTGAGCATCTGATCCCTGCAGCCTAAAGTTAAGAGCTGGCACTCGCTCTCACTTCTGTAACTATGCCTTCTTGTTCTGTACACAGCACACTAGACTAGTTTAAAGCACAGTTCCAGGTTCTGAAGATCAAGTTCAAATCCTGATTGTCTATTTTCTAGCTGCACAATCTTAGACAAGTTACTTACACTGTGTGCTTCAGTTTACTCATCTATAAAAAGGAGGTAACAATTGTTACCTCCTAAGGCTGTTATGATGATTAAACACATAATACATTGAAAGTGCTGAAAACGATGCCTGGCATGCTGTAAGCATTTTGAATAAAATGTTAGCGAGGGTTATTAATTAATTTTCCCAGACTTCACCTTTTTTTAGGTTTATCTGACTTACTCCCCTTTCTAATTGAGCCAAGTTCACTCCTCTACTTATTGCTTCCAACCCTACTCCAGGCAGCCCCGTTCTGGTTTCTTTTGCTGTCCAAAATGTTTTGCAACAATAAAATGCATAATATCATGCAGCATTGCTAACACAGAAAGAATGTGACCCAGAGCCTACCCTTGTCCCAAACACTGAACTGGTCCCTGACAGTCCTGACATTTCCACCACACATCTGAGTAGATGAGGTAAGGAAAGACAGGGGCAGAGAAGGACATAGTAGAAATCAACTGCAGCTTACACATTATCTGAACAACAGAAAGGCTTTGTAGCCAGACAAATTATATGCAAATTATATGCAAATCTGAATGTAAATACTTTAGGCCCAGGGAGAAAATCCTTGAGGAGACATTCCCATTCCCTTCACCCTCACTTCCCAAGCTGCATTTTCTTTTCTGATTGGTTAGTCGGGAATTCATTATGAAGATTCCAAGGTGCATATAATTCTCTAAAGAAGTTCATTCTACCTGCTTGTCAGGGGTCAGAGGCTGAAGAGACCTCAGGAAGCCAACATTACTGCAGCTTACACCTCCAACCGAAGGGAGGGCTACGTGCATTCAACCCCAAGCCAAGACAAAGAGGAAACGGTCTGGATGGCTGTGGACTAGCTAAGAGCTAAAGAAAGGACAGACCCCCTCAGGGACCTTGGGCTGGGCTGGACAGGGTTACTTGCCTGGGGAGCTGGGTGGCACGTTTCTTTTCTTTTTTTTTTTTATTATTATTATACTTTAAGTTTTAGGGTACATGTGCACAACGTGCAGGTTTGTTACATATGTATACATGTGCCATGTTGGTGGCACGTTTCTTAATTTCGGTTAGAGGACATGCGCTTGCTGAAGCTCACTCTACCAGGATTTGCTCACATTGTTTTAGGTATTTGACCAAATTTGAAAGGACGCATGAACTAATTTGCTTGGAGGTGGGAGCAGAAAGTGGAAAAGGCGGGGGGCGGGGAAACACAGCTACTTCATTCATTCATTCAACAGAAACTTCCTGGGGCTCTACTGAATGTTGGGCAGCACCCCCAGCCATTACGTAGGAGCTTTCATCTAAGCTTCTCAGAAGCTAAGCATTCCACACTGAGAAAACTCAGGCTCAGAGGGCACACCTTGCTGTAAGTTTAATGCCAGCATAGTTGCTGAAAGAAAATCAGATCTATAACTACATTGCTGCCATGAGTGAGTGGTTATGGTTTACCTCTGCTTTCCTTGACCCTCCCATTGGAAATGTCCCCTGTTCCTTCCCTTCCGGGTGATGATCATGCCTTATATTTCACAGAGAAGATGGAAGCCATCCCCACTAAACCTACAGATGCAGCCCCACTTTACTCATCTTCTCCTCCTCCTTCCCTGATGCTTCAGGGGAAAACAAGTCCCTTCTGCTATCAAAGACCAATTGCTCCAAATCCTCCCCAGGGACCTGCGGGCTCAGTTAGTCCTCTCTCCAGGGCACCTTCAAACTCCCTTTCACTTCTTGAGCCTTCTTGTCTGCATTCAAACAACAGGTCAATCAATATATTAAGTGGATTACCCGCATCATGCACTTAGATTAATGCTTGTTACATAGCAGGTGTGCCTAAGAGTTTCCTATAATCATTCTATGAAAAGCTGATCAATCTTACTAGTATCGGGAACAGGCATGAAACACCAATGAGATTTCATTTTTTTGTGCAAGAGCAGCACTGTCTGGCAGAACTTTCTGTGATGGGAGAAATGCTCTGTATCGTCATTGTTAATATGATCGCCTCTAGGGCAATGTGCAGTTATCAAACATTTGGAATTTGACTGGTATGGCTGGGGAGCTGAATTTTTTTATTTTATTTCATTCTAATCAACGTATATAGCCATACACGCATAGTGCTTACTGTATTAGTTAGGTAACACTGTTCCAAATATCTGGCAAAAACTTTTAAAAAATTGGCATTACCCAGCATGGCAGAGAGTGTGGAAAGACAGGCGCCCCCATACACTTAACAGTGGGTGAGTCAATAACTGTGGTCCCTTGTAGGGCAACATGGCAATATTTGTCATTTCAAATATGCATTCTTCAAGTTCTCAGAATCTAGACTAAAATAAACTCATATAAGGGCACAAAAACTCATATAAGAGTAAGAAATTTGCAATTTGCACATGTGTTTGTTTCCAATTTTTCCCTATTGAAAATTATTAAATAATGTATGCCTTTGCTTATCTGTAAACAGATGATAATAACAGATAATAGGCTGGGTGTTGTGGCTCACACCTGTAATCCCAGCACTTTGGGAGGCCAAGGCAGGGGATCCCTTGAACCCAGGAGTCCAAGACCAGCCTGAGCAACACAGTGAGACACAGTCTCTACAAAAAATAAAAAAATTAACCAGGTATGGTGACATGTACCTGTAGTCCCAGCTACTCAGGAGACTGAGATGGGAGGATTGCTTGAGCCCAGAAGGTTGAGGCTGCAGTAAGCCATGATTGAGTCACTGCACTCCGGCCTGGGCAGCAGAGCAAGACCTTGTCAAAAAAAAAAAAGTATGTGTGTGTGTGTGTGTGTGTGTGTGTGTATATATATATATATATATATATATACACATATATATATACACACATATATATTTATATGCATACATATATATACACACATATATATACACACATATATATACATATATATATACACACACATATATATATATATATATAACAGATAATAATCATGCCCAGGGTTATTGAGAAGACAGAAGTCAATTTATCTTAAATGCCTAACAGAAGTTCTAGAACAAAGCAGATGCTAAATAAATGGTAACTATTATTACTTTTTTTTTTTTTTTTTTTGAGACGGAGTCTTGCTGTCACCCAAGCTGGAGTGCAGTGGCATGATCTCAGCTCACTGCAACTTCTACCTCCCGGGTTCAAGCGATTCTTCTGCCTCAGCCTCCCGAGTAGCTGGGACTACAGGTGCGTACCATCGCACCCGGCTAATTATTTTTGTATTTTTAGTAGAGGTGGGGTTTCACCATATTAGCCAGGCTAATCTCGAACTCCTGACCTCGTGATCCACCCGCCTCGGTCTCCCAAAGTGCTGGGATTACAGGGGTGAGCCACTGTGCCCACCTGTGATAACTATTATTAATAATAACAGTACTAGCATTGAAAACTCAGGATTGGGATCAAAGCCTTGTAACCCCATTCTTAAGTCTTCCTGGTTGTATGATGAGCAGAATTCAAGACGGACCTGCTGTCTCGGGGGAAGAAACCTTCAGAGGAGAATGTAATAGAGAGGCCTCAATCACAGGAGGGCATACTGGTCAGACTCCATACTCAGTACTCTATCAGGGCAAAGGGTGCAGACCAATGGTTCTCAACTATAGGGGATTTTGGACACAGACTGCCCAGATCTAACCCCAGCCCTTCCTCTCAGGAGCTCTGCACCATGGGGAGTTACTCAGACTCTCTGGCCATAGCTTCTTCATCTGTAACATGGAAATGATGAAGATAATAGAGAGTGTGTGTCCCAAAGGGAAAGATTATATGGCTTAATATAAGCAAAATGCTTAACTTTTGTGTCAATTGCATAGCAGATGCTATAGCAGTGATGATCCCTGTTATTTGCCTATGCCCATGGTATGGCCCAGACCAAAGTCAACCCCCTTTATACTTCAGTGCTCAGTACTAAAATAAACCATGTGCTAAAATAAACCCCAGAGCTCAATTCATTTCTACTTAGAATCACTAGAGATGTGAAATTTCCAGAAACTACAAAATTTGAAACTATAAAAAATAACCATCATAAAAACTTTCATGTATATGTGTCTGTGTGTGATGGAAGAGAGACTTTGTGAATTTTTATAATTATTCAGTGCTGCTTGTATACGGCACCCTTGAAAGTTTGAAATCCTTTGGAAGGATTAGAAGCACGGGCATGTTATAGAGACTTGATTTGTTTATTACCTTGCAGTGCTGGGCATGTTTTCAAACTAGAAATGGATGAGGGGCGTGGAGCTGGAGAGTCACAGGCTGTGAGAGTGACTGCCATCAGGAATGACAGCATGGTGTCGGTCACTGTCAGTCAGGGATGAGTCAGGAATTGAGGTCCCATCCACATGCATCCTCAGCCTCGCTGCTTCTCCTTTAGCCCAAACGGCTCCTTCCAGATTCACATCCCACCCTCACACTCCCTCCATCTTTTCTCTTTCTCTGTGTGATGGAAACAGAGTGAACACTGCAGTCCCACTGACCTGTGTTGAAATTCCAGATTTTTCCTTTGTGTCCTTGGGCAAGTTATTGAACTCCCCTGAGCCTGGCTTTCCTTACCCGTGGGGCTCATTCTCAGCCAGCTCTCAGATCCCTGCTAAACTCTGAATGGCTGATAAAGAATTAGGCTTGTGCCGGGCGCGGTGGTTCATGCTTGTAATCCCAGCACTTTGGGAGGGTGAGGCGGGTGGGTCACGAGGTGAGGAGTTCGAGACCATCCTGGCCAGCATGGTGAAACCTCACCTCTACTAAAAATACAAAAATCAGCCGGGCGTGGTGGCAGCCGCCTGTAATCCCAGCTACTCGGGAGGCTGAGGCAGGAGAATCGCTTGAAACTGGAAGGCAGAGGTTGCAGTGAGCCAAGATCTCGCCATTGTACTCTAGCCTGGGCGAAAGAGTGAAACTCCGTTTCAAAAAAAAAAAAAAAGAATTAAGTGTGGACTCCTCTGTCATGGCTAAATTCCCTCCTTCCCTGTGACTTCATATGCTGAAGTCCTCACCCCTGGTATCTCAGAATGTGATTGTATTTGGAGACAGTGCCTTTAAAGAGGTAATTAAAGCAAAATGAAGTCTTATGGGTAGGCCCTAATCCAATATAACTGTTATCTTTACAGTAAGAAAAGATTAGGATGCAGACACACACAGAGGAACGACTGTGTGAGGACAACACAAGGCAAAGACACCCATCTACATGGCTGGGCACAGTGGCTCATGCCTGTAATCCCAGCACTTTGGGAGGTCAAAGCAGGGGGATCACCTGAGGTCGGGAGTTCGAGATCAGCCTGACCAACATGGAGAAACTAAAAATACAATATTAGCCAGGCGTGGTGGCACATGCCTATAACCCCAGCTACTCGGGAGGCTGAGGCAGGAGAATCGCTTGAACCCAGAAGGTAGAGGTTGCGGTAAGCGGAGATCGCACCATTGCACTCCAGCCAGGGCAACAAGAGGGAAACTCCGTCTCAAAAAAAAACAAAAAACAAAAAAAACAGCCATCTACAAATCATGGAGAGAGGTCTCCAAAGAAACAAATCATGGCAGACCCATTGATCTCACACTTTCAGCCTCCAGAACAATGAGAAAATGATCTAAGCCATCCAGCCTGTGACACTTTGCAATGACAGCCCTAGCAATTCCAAACAGGTTGGAATTACAGAAGGGAACCAAGACTTGGTTGAGAGGCTTGCTTCGTTTAATGGAAATAAACCTTGACCTCTTTTTCTAGTAGAGGTCACTGAATTCAGCCATGGACTTCAGTAGGGTTGTTCTTACGCCTCCTCCAGACGTGCGATAGCACAAAAAAAGAAACTGAGATCCTGGGATCATTTCCAAAAGCCTTTTCATTACCAAAATGTGTCTTTCCTAGGCCAGTCTTCCATCATCTCTCTCTCTTTTTTTTTTTTTTTGAGACGGAGTCTCGTTCTGTCGCCCAGGCTGGAGCGCAGAGGCATGATCTCAGCTCACTGCAAGCTCCGCCTCCAGGGTTCACGCCATTCTCCCACCTCAGCCTCCTGAGTAGCTGAGACTACAGGCGTGTGCCACCACGCCCAGCTAACTTTTGTGTTTTTAGTAGAGATGGGTTTCACCATGTAGGCCAGGATGTTCTCAATCTCTTGACCTTGTGATCTGCCTGCCTCAGCCTCCCAAAGTGCTGGGATTACAGGCATGAGCCACCACACCCAGCCTCCATCATCTCTTTCTTTCTTTTACTCACCATTCCCCACCACCCTCTACCCTACACACACAATTTCACAGATAGGGGGAGGCAGACAAGTGCTTGCATCTTCTGCTGCCTCTAGCTCCACCAGGAGAATGCAGAGACCCAAGAAACCACAACACAAAGGGAAAAAGAAGAAACCGTGGGATCTAACCCATTTCCTTCCCACTTGTTACCTGGTTCTCATGTAACCCAGTCTTAAATGTCCAATGTCCCTGTTGCCTGCTTTTTTTGAGGGCCTGAGCCCATTGAATTGTTTTCATTTCCCTAGATGCCCCCTTGTGCCATCAACAAAGATGTATGGTTGGACCCTCTGGCTACCTTCCATATGACTTTATTTGCAAAATCCAGGAAAAAGGACTGGGCGTCCCATTAGAACCCCTTATCAATGTGGAGATGGGCGGGGAAGACTAACAGAGCGGAACAACGGAAGACAACCCTGAAGGCAGCTCTTCCATCAAATGAGTTCTGCTTTAGATTTCACAACTCACACAAAACATCACACTACGCCTGCCAATCGTCCCAGCAGGGGAGTGGGGGGGCCATTTGTGGGGGAGAAAAAAGCAAAGGCATCATTCAAGCTGCCTGCCCTGAACCCATCATCCCCTGTGTGTGCGTGGACTGTGCTGCTCTGTCCTCATAATTCACTTCCCCGAGGTGTCACTGTGTGAAGGGCCCAGGCATGCTTCCTCATGGTTTCCCTAATCCTCCCGTGTCAAGTAACATATGCATCACTCCCTCGGCCTCAACCCAGTCTTGGCAGATCCTCCACCAACATCTGTTGCCCGAGGCCTGCCTCATACAAGCTTCTCCTTCATCAAATGACAAGACCAGTAGGTAAAACTCATCTCTTCCTTCCCTTTCTGCCAGCTCACAGCTTGGGGTCCCAAGGTCTAGCACTTCAGCGTCAAACAAGCACCAGTCAGGCCAAGAGGCGGAGGCGGCCCCAAGAGTGTATCGCCAGAGACATCTTCCTCCCCATCCCCCATCAGAAAGATGCCCTGCTGACCTCCTCAACAACATCAGTAATTTGTCTTGGAGAGCCGCCATACCTACAGCAAACACAGGAAGGATTAGAACACAACATATGCTGCACAGCAACAGAAACATGCTAAGGTCCTTCCTGAGTCTGAAGGATTATTGAGGGGGAGGAGAGAGAGAGACAGAAAGCAAGAAAGATGAATGTGGAATAAGAGAAACCCCGTTTATTCATCCAATATTGAAAGGAAATGGATGCCTTAGAACTGGGTGTGTTGAAGTCAAATCCGATATGGGCTTTAAAGCCCATTGGTGACAGATGTGGACTTTTGCCAAGTCAACCACAAAATAGGATCAAAGGAAGTTGAAAAACAACAACAACTGGGTCTCCCTGGCTAAAGTTTTTTGCTGCCCTTGGAATGTTGGCCCAGTGGACGTCATCAGGAAGTGCAAGAAAGACTAGGAAGGGCTACGTTTAAATAAGTTAGAAAAAAATAGAAAGATCCAGAAGCCAGTCTGATGCCTTGAGGATTTGGGGCATTCTCCTCGCGTAAAGAAGCAGAAAACACCAGCTAGGGTGGAGACTGATGTCTAGAACCAGTACTGCTCCTTAGAGAGGAAATCATTTCACCTTATTCAAGAGAAACACATGTTGAGCCATAATCAGTGCATTTCACAGGCGAAAGGGACAGTAAAGTGTTGGGAGTCATAGGCCATATTATTTGGGTTCAAATCCAAGTTCTGCCACTTTTTAGCTGTATGACCCTGGGAAACTTCTTAACTTCTCTGGGTTTTATTTTCTCATCTAAAAATAGGGTTGATAATAATAGTTGTCTTAAAGGGTTAGAAGGATAAAATATCCCCATATAATATGCTTAAAATGTCTGGCAAGGGTAAAAACTCAATAAATATTAGCAACTATTTTGATATTAATTTGTAAGAATAAATTTACCTCCTATAGAATGTCCACCTTAGGGCAGAGAAGATCAAAAGCACTGCGTGTGTTCACAATTCTGAACTCAAAGAGTCTCTATCAAGTGACAGTAATTTGCAAATGAAAATTATGTTATACAAACGTGCAAATTTTTTTTTTTTGAGACGGAGTCTCACTCTGTCTCCCAGGCTGGAGTGCAGTGATGCGATCTCGGCTCGCTGCAAGCTCCGCCTCCCAGGTTCATGCCATTCTCCTGCCTCAGCCTCCCGAGTAGCTGGGACTACAGACGCCCGCCACCACACCCGGCTAATTTTTTGTATTTTTAGTAGAGACGGGGTTTCACCGTGTTAGCCAGGATGGTCTCAATCTCCTGACCTTGTGATCCACCCGCCTTGGCCTCCCAAAGTGCTGGGAGCACAGGCGTGAGCCACGGCACCCAGCCAAACATGTGCAAATTTCAAATTCCTCATTTCTCACCTCTAAAGCCAGACTCGACAACCCATCCAGTGAAGGTTGAAGACGTAACTAAAACAACAACAACAAAATGCCTTGAGAAGAAAGATATGCTTCAGACAGGGTTATCCATTTGCTAGTACTTTCTAGTTGGGGCGAAGTTCTAACTTGCTCTTTGGTCAATGAGGATAGTTAGCAACATCAGCCACTCCGTAATTACCTGGCTACCCTCACCATCAACGGAATATCAACCCTTCTGTCCCTCCTCTTCCAAATCAGCTCTTCACTACTCTTTTTGCATAATCTAAAGATCTATATTTCTCAGGTCCTTTCAGCCAAGCTTTGTAGAGATCAATTCCCTGGTGTCAGGCTATAGCTAATTTAGAGGCCAGTGGGAAAAAGGATATGCTATCATCACTCATTCCAGGGAGAGGCCCCTTTACACAAGATACCTCATCCACTGGCAAATGTTCCTAGCTGTGGGAAGGAGAGCTGGAAGCTCAGACGAGATAAGAGGCTGCATGCCACCTCACCCACTGACTATTCCTCTCTGGAGGAGCTCCCTGTGTAGAAGAAATTGATATCTCTCCATAGGAGCATCTCCAAGGCCAGCTGTGTATAGTCCAGGGTAACAATCATAAAAGCTGGGATATGGGGATAGAATAAGTTTGCATGGAAATTTCTCATCTTAGAAAAAAATTAAACAGAGTTTACTTGAACAAATAAGGTAGTCTTCTGGTTTTTAGATCTATTCAAATAAAGCAACAAAAGATGTCTGTGACATGTATGACAAATATGTTTCATTGCCTCTCAACAATCAACCCTGTTAGGCTTGTGGTAGGTTCCTGAAGGACTCCACTAAAATGGATTGTGAAGGCCTGGCATGGTAGCTCACGCCACCCAGCACTTTGGGAGGCCCTGGCAGGCGGATCATGAGGTCAGGAGATCGAGACCATCCTGGCTAACAAAGTGAAAACCCGTCTCTACTAAAAAATACAAAAAAATTAGGCAGGCATGGTGGTGGGCGCCTGTAGTCCCAGCTACTTGGGAGACTGAGGCAGCAGAATGGCGTGAACCTGGGAGGTGGAGCTTGCAGTGAACCAAGATCACGCCACTGTACTCCAGGCTGGGTGACAGAGCGAGACTCCGTCAAAAAAAAAAAAAAAAAAAAGGTATTGTGAAATGACAAATCAGCATGAAGCTGGCTGTGATTGATTGTCAATGTCTGCCATGTGGGGGAGGAAGTTGACAGTGACTGATTAGCAATGAATGCCATAAGCTTGGCCTTGGATATGTGCCTTGAGTAGTATGAAATGAAATGTCTAGTTTTTACATGCAATCTTTCCAAGGAATCTTTGAACAGTTCCTAAAAATTCCTGGGCCTTCATTTTCATTGCCATTGAATATAGAAGGGAGAAGAGAAGGAAGAACTAATATTGGTTTATTTTTAATGTTAGAACGAACTGGTGTCTGAAGTCAGTTTTGATTTACATATGTTAAAGCAGGTAGGGACAATCCCCTCTCCAAGTACTAGATCCAGTCCTAGACAAATAGGAAAAAGCCGATTTCTACATTTGTAAAAGATTTCATTTTTTGTCTCCCTAAAATAATTTCTCAATAAGATTGGGCAGGGTGGGGTGAGGGTAAACAATATGAACTGTACTTGTTTACATTGATTGAAATAGATCAAAAAACCTCTCTCTATGTCCTGGATATTACTTTATCTCTCTTTGTCTTACTTTTGGAAGTCTCTTTCTCCAACTTTCAGAGATATGCCAGAGGAAAAGAGATGAATATAATCCCAAATTATGGACTAGAGTTCCCTTTATGAGGAAAGTAAGGGAGAAAAGGGAGATTCCAGAAATACAAATGAACCAAAAAATTTGGAATTAAAGTTAAGTGGTATTGGCTTTACTTGGAAATAATTGTTTTTCCTAGTGTGTACTTTAAGATTAACTTTTGCTGTCCTGATAAAAGAGACAGATAGAGCTACGGCTATTTATTTATTTCCTCTTCTTGCCTTGAATGCAGATGTGACGCCTGGAGCTGCAGAAGTTGTTTTGTGACCATGAGGCTACATCCGTAAGGATGAAAAGCCAACAAGTTAAGCTAAGTTTAGAAAGAGTAGTAAGTTAAGAAAAGTGTAGAAAGGTAGAGGGAAGCATGGACTTGTTGATCATCACTGAGCACGAAAACAACCCTGTACCACCAACCCCCAGACCTCCTTGTGAGGCAATTAAAGTTTTAAACCTGTGTTATTTGAACTTTACTATTTGCAACTCAAAGTGTTTTTTTCTTTTTTTCTTTTTTTTGAGGCAGAGTCTCTGTCACCCAGGCTGGACTGCAATGGCACTATCTCAGCTCACTGTAACCTCTGCCTCCCAGGCTCAAGTGATTCTCCTGCCTCAGCCTCCCAAGTAATTGGGACTACAGGCACATGCCACCACACCCAGCAGATTTTTTTTATTTTTAGTAGACATGGGCTTTCATTATGTTGGCCAGCCCAGTCTCGAACTCCTGACCTCAAGTGATCTGCCTGCCTCGGCCTCCCAAAGTTTGGGATTACAGGCATGAGCCACCACACCCAGCGAAACCCACAGTATCTCTAAAGCAGTTATTTACCTTACTACAATATTTGTTTCTTTTAGGCAATGGGCCCATACTGATTTCCACAATTTATTAAAATTGGATATTCAAAAAATTGTTTTTAAAATAAGCTTAAACTGTCAAGGGGTCACAGAGAAAAAAAAAAAAGTGTATCATACCGGCTAGCCTAAATGGGAGTTTGGACACAAAGAGATGAAGGCCAGATTTCCAATGTGATTGACTTTTCTAACATATTCTCGGTGATGAGAACACAGCCCAGGACATAGGCCAAGCTTTTCTAAATAGAGCATTTCCCAAAGCTGTGCCCTTGGTGTCAACATCTTTGAGACTTGAGTCAGAGAGAGAGCCCATCTGTACACACAGCCTCCACCCACCTTCAGCTTATCCTGTAAGCAAAGTATAGTTGAGTCAGCTCTCAGCACCTGTCTTAATAATTTGGAGGGCATGCAATCTGCCTTTCTCTATGTGCAACTCACAAGAACAAGCCAGAAAACTGCTATGGCTTTAGATTTCAGTGCCCTAGGGCTCATGGGCAGTATCTATTATCTTTTCTAACAGAGCTTGGAAACACAACCACCAAAACAGTCAGGAAGGGCTTGAGATGGGCTAGGAAGACCTCTTCTTTCCAAACAGCTAGCTATTACTCATTTGCCTTGAGAAGATCAGCAAAGAATACAAACAGAATCTTCTCACATCCTGATTTATCCAGTGAAAACCATATGTAGACCATCCTGCCCCTTCTTTTCCTACAACCTCTCAGAAACAATTAGTAGAAAGAATGGATGAGATCAAAATGAGAGAACATTCCTTTAACCTCTGCTCTGTACCTGGCACTGTGCTGGTAGATACCTTCATATGTATTTAATCCTCACAAGAATTCTACAAGCAAGGGGATATTGTCCCCATTTTATGGATAAGGAAGTAAGGATTAGAGAAAACAGGTGACTTGTCTGAGGTGACTTGTCTGAGGCCCACAGCTAAGTGTTTCTGGCAGAGATCATTAGTGTTCATCCACACCCATGTGCATATTTATAGTTTCCAGTCTTCCTTGCAGTAGTGTTGGTCATGTGATTGAGTTCCGGAATGCAGACAGAAGCAATTCCCCCCACTTCTCAGCTGGACCCCTGAAATATCTTGCATATTCCTGTCCCTGTGACCAGAAGCAAAAGACTCCACAATGACCGAGCCAGAGAAGACAAAAAGAGCCAGGATCTTTGAGTCATCCCTTGGAGGAGAGACTGCCATCTTTTTGAATAATTACGCAATTGATATTCTCAAGTGTATTTATTACTAAAACATGACCTAAAGTACTCTTACTTCTACAAAGATCCCATTTAAAGAGGGTCCCTGATACTCTAGTGGAGGATCTTTGAAGCAATGGGAGCCAAATATTACACAGGTTCACTGTGACCAGTAGAACATCCAAGCCAGTGAAACTACTTCAAAATGAATTCAGGATTTCATGTGCATAAGCAAGATGTGTTGCGAACTCTGGACAGAACACTTTTCTTTTGTGTGTCTCTCTTCACCAAACACAGTATTCAGATATTATAGGGTCCCAAAAATACATGTTGAATTGAATCTAGTCTAGTCTCAGGTTGGGCTTCAACTTGGTATAATAGTCCTTGGTAAATTCCTCCTAAATTCTCTGTCTCAGTTTATTCTTTCCTTCAATGTAAATGGAGTTAAACCTGTGGCTGTCCCTCAATGCGTCTAAAAGGAAGAGCCCAAGAAATCCACAACATTATTGGTAGAAATCATTGAAAGAACCACATCCGTGTACAATTTTAGTATGCTCTGACTCTTCAGGTACATATTTCAGGTTGGACTAAACTCTAAGAAGCCAAACCAGTGATTATCCCAAGAAGATCAACCCTTATTAAGAAACTGTCAAAGAAAAGTAGGTGGAGAGATGGATTAGCGGACTGGAAAAGGCTCGAGGCTGCTGGTGAAAAGCCTCAAAGATTTAGTTAGAGGATTTTGTATCCCTAGTCCTCGTTCTCATTATATAGCATCTTCCATGGTATGTGACTGTTGATAAATATTCATTGGAATGGGGACTGACCTAATGTAATGCAAATCACATGCAAAGCAACATGTAAATTGGAACCATTATATGAAGTCAATAGGTGAGGTACTATGCATATTAAAAGTACAGGACAACAGTTCCAAAAGACCCATAAGAGGCCCATAAAACTAGCAGGGGACATTCTATTCCAAAAGGAATCTGATAGTCAAAGACAGAACATTGCTGCCAAAGAATGTCACCAAGCATGAAGCAGGGACAGCGAGGCGGTAACAGAGAGAGAAACAGAAACCCGGCTGCTGCTTGCTCTCCGCATCCCTTTCAAGGCTGTATTCAAAACAGTTCTCCTTCATCGCCTTCCCATACTGATCAGACCTGATACTGATTGATTGGTCAAATCCACTGAGTGACAGGAGGGCAGACTGATCCGCTTGTACATTAGCCACGCTATTCAGGATGGCTCCTTCAAGCCTTCTAACAAAAGAGCTGGGGACACTGAGACACAGCCAGAGAGACTGGTCACTTTGAACCCGCTGGCACCACACGCAAGACTTTTAGAGGCTTTTGTATCCCCTGAAAGCTCTCTTCCCGTGAGTGTTGCATGGTCACACGCAATGCATGCATGTTTTGCACAGATTAGCATGCATCTGCAGAAATGCACAAAGTACAAAGACATCCCCATAGGCACACGGATGCACACTTTTCACCTCCACCATCCCAAGGGAGCTGCAGGAGGATTTGACTGTTGTGAAGTTGCTAGGCCAGGGAAGGTCATAGTCTGTTTCTGACGGGAGCCCTCCCTTGTGTTTGCTTTCTGTGCCTCCACGGGCCTCCTGGCAGGACTAGGGGACATGGAAATAAGTCAGCAGTGACCCTTCTGGTGACCCATGGCCTCACCAGCCAACTCCTGATTGCAACATTCTGGCTTCAGTAACAGCCCTTAATTCACGCCTTCTGGCTGTGCCCAAGTCACAGTGGCCGTGGAGCTGGTAGCAGTAAGCAAGGCCAGGCTCAAAAGCTCCACATTGCCTCTTCACAGGAGAGACAACGCAAGGGTCGGGGGTAAGGGATGGAGCAGTGACAAGGGCAAACAGGGACATTTCTGATTTCTCAGCAAACTGAGACCCTCCCTTTGGCCATACACCCCTCCTATCTTCTGCGTTAGGCTGTTACCCAAGCTCCCAAGCTAGGATCTGGTGTTTTTCTTTCTTTTTTTTTTTTTTTTTTTAGACAGAGTCTCGCTCTGTCACCAGGCTGGTGTGCAGTGGTGTGATCTCAGCTCACTGCAACCTCTGCCTCCCAGGTTCAAGTGATTCTCCTGCCTCAGCCTCCTGAGTAGCAGGGACTACAGGTGCATGCCACCACGCCCAGCTAATTTATTGTATTTTTAGTAGGGATGGGGTTTCACCGTGTTAGCCAGGATGGTCTCAATCTCCTGACCTGGTGATCCACCCCCCTTGGCCACCCAAAGTGCTGGGATTACAGGCGTGAGCCACTGCGCCCAGCCTGGTGTTTTTCAGTCACTGGATGTAAACCTAACATGCACACGGGGACTCTGGTCATAGAGGCTCTGTCTTTCATCCCCTGTTCCTCTGTGTGTGTCACACACACACATGTACACAACTCTGTAGGTGGTTGAGTTGGTACACCCCTCTACACTAGTGACATGTGGCTTTTTTCAAAAGGATCTTCCATGAGACAATCGACATGGAAGGGTCAAAGCAAACTCCTGGCTCTCAGGAGCCTTATGCATGGAACTGTCTCCCAACACAGACAGAACCATCTCAAAGACTCTGAAAGTGATGACTCTGCCCATCTATCCGATTGTCTCCTTTCACAGATGCAAGACCTGAGACCCAGGAAGAAGTGCCCCAATTAGAGTTACTCACATTGCTGGGCCATGGGTACAGCCAGGCTTGCATTCATCCTCTCCAACACACCATGCCACAACCACAGGCATCACACACATTCCCAGATGGCCAACTGATGTCCAGTCCCTCCTGCCACTGCTTCCACAGGCATCAGCGCTCCTCACTCCTCTCTGGGTTCTTAGGGGTTATTATAGCAGGTAGAGCCTAGTGATAAAAATAGCAACGATGACCTAAAGAAAGTTCAAAGTAGGAAGCAGAGGTAAAAGGCAAGATCCTGGGAGCCAAACACATTGCATGTGTTCTGGCAATTTCTGGAGAGTCTACAAAACTGACTTCCAATGCTTGACCTCCACTGCCTATAGACCATGTCTGATCTGAGTTCTTCTGACAGCAGGCACTACCCCTTCCTTGCTTCTCCAGTCCAAATGCAAGCATATCCTATCTTTTGAAGCATTTGCCTTTCCACTCCAAGGTTTAAGGAACTGCAAGACAAATAGTATAAAAAGATGAAAGTTGCTGGGAGGAAGTCAGCACTGCTAAGTGGTTCTTTACAGGGCAGTAAACCCCAGGTCTTCCCTGTCTCAGGAGGGATCAACAGGATTGCCTTCCCAACCCTGTCTGCACTCAGCTTCTCCCCAGCCAGCACAGGGTATCTGCCTCCCAAAGGAAGAAAATCGGCTGCCTAAACCTCCCTCTGCTTCTGTACATATTAAACACACTCTGTCAAGGTGATACGGGCTTAACATCTGACCTGCTTTTATTTCTCTTTTCTTTTTGCAGAAGTGGTGGCAAGTTTACTATTTTTTTTTTTTTTTTTTTTTTTTAGTTTGCTCATTTTTAAAGCTACAAAGTGAAACTTGGGTCACATTTTTAAAAAATCAACTGTCAAATCATTCCCAGAGTTCCCATCTAAAGACTGGCCTGACATTTCACCTCCATGCTCTAAAGAATGCATGCCCTGCTTTAAAAAACCTGGATCTTCTTGGCTGTACAGGTTTATGTGGAAGCATCATTTGGTCTTAGCCTGAGACTCAGACCCACATTCACAAGTGGCTTCAGAGTAATAACACCTTCCCCAGAGTTCGAGGCCCTTGTCTGTCCTGGGTAGTTTATTAGAAAAGGACGCCTCTTTGAGCCCCAGCTTGGAAGGCTGAACTGTTGAATACAGTGCCAAGGTAGCTTTCCAACTTTGAGCTCCCCAAGTCATTCATTCATTCCTTCATTCATCTACAACCTCTCATTCATTCAACCAGCAAAACCAGATAAGCAGAGGAACATGATCCCAGACCTCATGGAGCTCACAGTCTAGACAGGGAGATGGACAATAATAACAGGGCTAAAGTTGGTAGAGCTTCATTGTTGTGGCAGAGAAAGGCACAAGATGAATCCTAGACGCAGGCACGGGTTGGTCCCTCAGGGTCAGGAGGCCCCAGAGGCCATCACAAGGATTTTGGTATTCAGCCTGGGGACAGTGGGGAGCCATGGGTCCCACCTTTTCCAGAAGGGACACACCCCTCTGGTTTGAACTAAAATTTTTTACATCCATCCACACTAAAAGTCCTTCCCCCAAACTAGAGCTGATCTTTCATGTTACGCCACTCACAATAGCTCCTTAACACCACACGCCCCTCGTGAAGAAGACAGAGTGGGTGTTCAGAGTCTGAGAGTCAGCAATGAGAATGCTAGAAAGAGCCCAGGTTCCCAGTCTGGACCAGAATCTTAGCATGGCTGGAAAACAAAGGCGATCAATTCAGAAGTCAGCCATGGAAACATGGGAAATGGCACAATATCTGTGTTTAGAAGCTGAGATGGGCAATGGACCATTCCATTGAGGAGTTAGCACATGCACACTCAGGCCAAGCCACGGCTTAGCCAACCATCCTTGCAAGCCCCAACACAGGTAGCAGCCCCTGCCTCATGGGAAGGTAGCTTTACCAACAGCCACCCTTTCCAGCTGAACAATAACAGCACAGAAGGTGAACTAAGCCACAGTGTAATTAGCAAAATGATGGGGAAATATGTAAGCAATTCAAGTGCCACTAGAGTGTCCCTTAAATGAACACTGGAATAGCCCTTAACGTGCGGGTGAAGCAGAAAACTCGAACATCTGACCCTATTGGCAATTTTGCAAATGTCTTTCAGAAATCTCTAAACCATAACAAACCTTTGGTTTGAAAACTTCTTCCAGAATCCAGCTCAGAAAATTCATTGTCACCTCCTTCTCCCTTGTCATCAATGACCTTTTCCAGTTAGTCCTAAAAATGCAGGGTATGCATAGACGGGTTTTAAACTCAGGCTTGCGGCAGGACTGTGGGATTCTGAGTAGTAGAAGCCTTGCACTAAGAAGGTAAATAGTCTTGTTTTAACACATTGTCTGAATCACATTCTCTGAAGGTCTAAGAAGACTTGACCTTGTCTGGTAAGTGGTCTCATTGGCTGGACTCAAAAAGAAAAGACATGAAAAAGGGGGAAGGAGGAAAACAGAAAACAAGCCAAGTAAAATATGAGACCAATTCCTAAACTCTTGATGTTTGGGGTTGACATCTTCCCTCCTGTTCTTAAAGGAGAATGAATATTATATAAAACTTTCCCAAGATCTAGAACAATGCCTAGAAAAATGGAAGAAAATGCCAGGATGTGCCACTAGCCACTGAAGGACAACACAGTCATTATCTCACTCTCCAGAAATACTCTTTCTCCTTCATTCTCTGTCCTAGTTCATGGTACCACCACCCAGCCAGATGACCAAGGCAAAAACAAAAAAACAAAAACAGGAACCGTCCCCCCACCCCTGGAGGCTTTTTCTTTCTCTCACTTGCCATAGCTAGCTGAACTTTCAATTTCACCTCTGCAAATGTTCTGTTATCTCTCCCCATCATTGCCATCGAATTTGGGCCACGCTTATTCCCTTCAAAATATTATTACAATTCCCCCAAATATTGGCAGGCCTGGATCCATCATTTCATCCAACTCTGTGCTCTGATTCCACCTGCTCAGAGAGCTCTTCCCTGGTCAATTGATTTAAAATGTGACTCCTCGTGACTCTTTATCCTTACCCACCTCATTTTCTTTTAGCAAACTTTATTTATATGTAACTAAATATAAATCATATCTCTATATAAGTATATATCATATAGTTATATATCACATATTTTGTTCACATATGTCATACATTTAGTTCATATATATAAAATAGTTATCATTGGCTTTGTATTTCTTTATATATAAATATATATCATATCTACATATAACTATATATCATATATTTATCATATGTTTAGTTATATCATATATTTAGATATATGTATCACATATTTTGTTCATGTATATTACGGATTTAGTTCCTATATATATTTATCATTGGCTTTCTCTTCTATAAATATTTGCTATTGCAGGATGTAGTGGCTCACACCTGTAATCCCAACACCTTGGGGGGTCAAGGTGGGTGGGTTGCTTGAGCTCAGGAGTTCAAGACCAGCCTGGGCAACATAGTAAGACCCAAGCTCTACAAAAAATACAAAAGGTTAGCTGGATGTTGTGGCACACACCTGTAGTCCCAGCTACTTGGGAGACTGAGGTGGGAGGATGGCTTGGGCATCACTGTACTCCAGCCTGGGTGACACAGCAAGACCCTGCCCACAAAAAAAAAAAAAAAAAAAAAATTGCTACCAGTAAGTGAACAAATGAGTCTCCCCACTGTACTCTCACATACCCTCTGGTCCATCCTCTGAATTGGTGAGACTCATTTTCTGAAACACACACTTGGCTGCATTATTTAAGTACTGCAACTATTCCCATGCCTTACAGTTACCCACAGAATGAGCCCCATGTGCTAAAGTGGCAAACCCAGGGGACCACAGCCTGGCCCCCTGCCAGTCCTATAGCCTCATCCCAAGTCCACATTCACCTCCTCAGGCCTCACCCCCAACATGCCATCCACATACAATGACTATCAGCTCCCCAAAAGTACCATGCTCTTTCCACCCTCAATACCTTTGTGGAGGTATTTTCTAGCCTAAAATGACCCTCCTCCCTTTGACTGCCAGGCAAACTCCGAAAAGCTGCCCCTCATCCACCCACCACCCCTGCCTCATCCCTTCCCCTACCTTGCATATCACCTCTATAGTCAGTTACAGAATCTGCAGGGTATAGCATGTGCGCTTGTGTCTTTGTCTGTGTCCTTCCTTGGTCTAGGAGTAGGGACCACAGCAGTTTAGGGAACACTCAAAGCTTGCAGCATTGGAAAATTCTTTCATGTTAGCTTTTAAATCATAAAATACAATGAAATTTGTGACAGTTTAAACAGTCTCCTTAAATATCTCCTCAACTGTCTGTTTTTTGTGCCCCTCCCTTGAGATCTCATATATGAGAGGAAATATATATATGATCATATATATATGATCTCATATATATATTCTCTTTCTGTGTGTGTGGGTGTATATATACATATACATACACATAGAGAGAGAGAGAGAGGAGAAGAAGGAGGAGAAGGAGGAGGAGGAGGAGAAGAAGAAAATAGAGCAGTGAGATACGAATTTTTTATCCAAGCGAGGAAAAAACAATGAAAAGAAATGGCCTTCACTGTTTCATTATATTATTACATAACTGCAGCCTGAACTCGAATGACAGAGACGTTGGCAAAGTGGCTGACTCCACCAAGAGGAGCTGCTGGGCACATCCGATGAATAAAAATGGCAAGAAGCCTAAAATGGACTGGAAATCACTTTGAGCTTTGACTTTTATTTCTCTGGAGTGACAGGAAGGGTAGCTGGAAGATTAAAACTCTCAGACCCAGCTCAGGCTGTCACCCCTGCAACCAAACCAATACACACAAACAAGCCCAACCTCAGTGTGCCTTCTCTCTCTTCTCCCCTCTCCCCTCTCCCCTCTCCTCCCCTCCTCTCTCCTCACTTCTCCTCTCCTCCCTTCTCCCCAGTTCCCAGCTTTCCTATCAAATGACTCCATCTGTCCCAAGACCAGTTTCCTTTTCTTTGCTCTGTTTTCTCTGAGGAGCCCATGCTGAGTGGAGACAGAGCCAGGAATACTAACAGTTGGTGACCATCCAGGGACACCAGCCACTGTTGTTACCTTCACTCTCACCACCAAAAGCGATTAAAACAATATGCGTACAATAAAATATAAAAGCATATTTCACTTCTGGGAAAGGGAAAGTGGATTCAAGCATTAAAGGGAGAGCCTGGGTTGCAGCCGCCGGCAGCTGCAGGCTGTTCTCCAAGAAAGAATGGAGCTAGAGAGCCAGGCACCAGCTCCTGTCTCTGGTAAGTGCAAGAGCTGAGTGGAGAGGATGCTTGGGGTGGACTGAATGTGTCAGGAGACTCTGCATCCATTTTTAAAATCGGCTGGAGTCACTATATCCTTAGCCCCCACTGGCTGTCTCCATAAATTACCCATTGGACCACCCCAAACAGGGAGGTCGGGGGGTGACAGAGCCAATTTGCTAGACTCCAGCATACTCACTGTTTCTTGCATTTGCTCAAGGAACTTTTCTCTATCTTAAAAACTTGAGTGTGAAGGTCTCTATTTTGATCTTGTGATGCCCAAGTCTCCTACAAAAGTCTGAAAATAAATTATTTTATGTCCCTAAGACTCCAGCAAATATTTCAGCAGGACTCAGCTTCATGCTTAGCCTAGCCCAGGAGAAACACATTCACGACCCTGCATTCAAAAAATATAGCCCTGTTAGAGGCTCTGAGATACAGTCATGTACAAAAAGACAAAAAAAAAAAATCTTCTCTTCTAGATACTTGCTTTGTGGAGAAGGGGAGGAGAATCAGAAAACTAAAAAAACAGACAGGGCATGGTAACTCATGCCTGTAGTCCCAGTACTTTGGAAGGCCAAAGCTGGCAGATCGCTTGAGCCCAGGAGTTCAAGACCAGCCTGGCCAAAATGGTGAAACCCCATCTCTACTAAAAATACAAAAATTAGCCAGGCATGGTGATGCACACCTGTAATCCCAGCTACACAGGAAGCTGATGCATGAGAATCGCTTGAACCCGGGAGGCAGAGGTTGCAGTGAGCAGAGATCGTACCACTGCACCCCAGTCTGGCGACAGAGCAAGACTCTGTCAAAAAAAAAAAAACTTAAAAAACACTGGAGTAATTAAAATTATAGATGTCAGATAGTGAGTGCTGTGGAAGAAAGACAATTGGAAAGGGTATAAGATATACTGGGAGTTGGTTGATTTGGGTCCAAGCAGCCTACAGTGAGAAGATGCCACATGAACAAAGAAAGTCCTGAAAGACAACGTGAAGGAAGATGCAAATACCTAAAGATTCAGGATTACAGCAAAGCTTCCTGGGCATCTCACATTGTCCTACCCCAAGGCACGAGGAGCAAATGAAAATCAGAAGGGAGGAGAAGCAACAGAAACTGCATCACCCACTGTACTTGTTGCCATCTGGTGGGCCCTGGAAACCATCAGTGTATTTGGTTACTGTGTTTACACAGCCGGCAGGACACACACTGTTCACTCAGGGCTCCCCAGAGCTGTCGGAATGGTCCCGGCTTCCCTGGATTCCTGAGGCCCCCGCATCCGGGTTCTGGGCCTCGACAATTCCCCTGGGTTGTCCAAAGACAGGGGCCCTCCAGGACCACCCCAGGCAGGGGCAAGGTCCTTATCTAAGCCAAGTCCTGGGCCTGAGTGTCAAGTCAGGAAAGAAGACTTGGGAAGCTGCCTGAACCAAGAAGGCAGATAGTCTGGCCGAGCAGGCTGCTGGACTGAGGATAGCAAATGAATGAAGGGTGTCACACTGACCAACACGCCTGACCCGTGCAAAAAGCTCATTTAATGTTGGTTGCGATTAATGATAACCATTGGTAAAACTCTGTTCCAGGTACATGAAGTTTGTACCTGTCTACCAAGTATGTTACATGCAGGTGTTGTTTTTGTTTGCATGTAATCCTATTTTTGACTGATTTTTAGAGTGAAAAAACTGAAGATTAGAAAGACTCAATACCTCTCACAAGTTGGCCCAGTTAATAAGTGGCAGCCAGCTTTTGAACCCAAACCCATCCAGTCCTAAAACTTAGGTTCTTGATCTCTATGCTCCAGCCTCACCTACCTTTAAGGGAGAATATCGAGGGCCAGGCGTGGTGGCTCACACCTGTAATACCATCACTTTGGGAGGCCGAGGTGGGCAGATCACTTGAGGTCAGGAGTTTGAGACCAGCCTGGCTAACATGGTAAAACCCTGTCTCTACTAAAAATACAAAAATTAGCTGTGCGTGGTGGCAGATGCCTGTAGTCCAAGCTACCGGGGAGGCTGAGACAGGAGAATCGCTTGAACCGGGGAGGCGGAGGTTGCAGTGAGCTGAGATCGTGTCACTGCACTCCAGACTGAAAGACAGAGAGAACATCAAGGAAACACTTCCCGTTCTTCTGAGCAAATCTACTCTCCTCTTTCTAATTTAGAACATCAGGAAGAGGAGAGTTTGCATAATGAAAAATCAAGGAAGGCGGTTATTCATGTACTTAAGCTTTGACAACTTCTAGTAATTATTTTCAGGGAGGCTGCATTTCTTTCAGCTGCTAAGGACAGTACCTAGGAGGCTGTGAAGAACAAGCTGATGGTTTCAGGTTTAGACACACATTGGGCCACAGCGGCAAGCACCCAGTAGGTCCTCAATCTTGTAAATACGGTTACATTTGTCATCCCTGACCCTCACAATGTGATTTGCATAGTGTCTTGGACCAAATATTTGTAGTATTGCTGGGATGTGTTTCTCATTTCAGTGGCATGGAAAGTTGTCCTAAGAAAGGCTGGAATAACCTGTGGTCTCTGGATGAAAATAAGGAAACTGGAGTCCCAGGAAGTAAGAGTTCCTATCTGAAGTCATTCCCTGAGTTAGTGCAAGAGCCCGAAGCCAGGGAAACCCCAGCTCTCTTTCAGCATCACGTGCCATTCAGCTAAATTCTCAGGGCCCAGGACAGCCTTCTGTCACCCACGGGCTAAAGTCATCAGGAAAGCAAATAAGGATCCACAGTTAGAAGAAGAAAAATGTTCCCACCCACCCCAACCCTTCCGCACCACCTGTCACCTGAAAACCCAAAACTCAGAACTGCCTCCAAGACACATCCAGCCAGAATCCAGAGAGACCTTTGAGGCTGGGGCTGGGCCCACTCACCTCGCATGAGGAGGCAAAAGCAAATGCTTCTCCTCCCAGGGCTGACCAAAGCAGTGGGTGGACAAGCCTGGGCCAAGGCAAACAGGGACATGGCACCTGAAGGCACTATTGACAAACTGGGTGTGTTAATGGACCAAGTGGGGCTAGAATGGGAAGGATGGATTCTCCGAGGCTGCACAGAGAGTGCAGGAGAGAAACGAACTTCCAAACTGTCTCCTTTAGCCTTGGCTACCCCTGGAGAAAGCCCAGGTGTTTCACCTCCCTCCCTCCCTCCCTGCTCCTCTGCCTTTGCTCTGAGAGCCGGGCCTTCCTGCAGGCTGGCTGTTTAACGAGGCAGGTTGAGAATTTTCAGCCTCTAACTCATGTGTTCTAATCCTATTAAATATGCACCGGCTTCAAAACTCAGCTTTTTAAAAACTTGCTTCCCCACCCCCAGCACCACCCCCCGTCCCCCCCACCTCGCCTCACTTAGTCCCACTTGCTCCATTCCAGCTTGAAAAGCCATTGCTCAGTTGTTGGCAGGGGTCCCACCAGCGTTTTTGCAAGGATTTGGGCTGTGATTCAGCTACCTGCAGCTGTTCCCCAGTTACCACCCACGTAAAGGAATTTCTGATATTAAAACGGGTGACAAACTTCCTCCCCCCTTCCCCCAACACATTAGTTTGATTGACATCCACAAGCCAAGTGGCCAAGTTCACCGTCACTTGGTTCTCCCTATTCACTTAATAATACATTTAATTCCACCCACCAGCCACTCCTCCCCATGCTTTATACACACTGCCTTCTCACCCTGAAGAGCGTCCTCTGATAAGACCATCGAAATACCATTTGGGGATATTTAAAAACAATCTACTGAATCTTTCTAGAACTAAATTTTGTTCTCCCTTTATCATCTAATTAAATCTTCCCACCACTGCAATAAATCCTCCTAATCCCCCCCCCGCCCCTTGTGTAATGTCATCAAATGGGAGTGGGGAGAGGCAAGGAAAGAGAGGGGGCTGAAGTTGAAGATCCAAGTTCAGATAGTTCCATGGAGCTTTTCAGAGCTCAGGCTGGAGGCCACCTGCTTCTCTCCAACTGTGCAGAGATGCCAGGGTGTTCGTGTTGACCAGATGGAATTGTCTCCAGCAGAGCATACTGAACAAGTATCCACAAAGCTGGGCACAGGCCTGAGCTTCCCGGCTTCAGCTACTTTCTTTTGTGTGTGTGTTAGGGTTGGCACAGGGGGAAAAATGGGGTGGATGTGCAAACAGTGCAGATGGCCCTGCAAGTCAACTGCCCATCCTCCTTCTGGCAGAAGTCCCATCTCAGCCTGGGCTCATCAACTATATGCTTCCTTTCAAAGGAGGATGCAATAGAAACCAACCTAACACCAACAAAAGCCTCAACAGTTAGCATTCAAGGTACCTACCTTAAGAGTGGACATTCAAAAGGAGGCTTTTGAGCAATGACCACGCTGGAGCCCCTGGATACCAGGCCCTGGCTTTCTCTGAGTTTCTCCCATTTGGTTTGGCAGATATTCTGCGGGGGAACAATAGCAATGGCCCCACCAGTCCCATCAACCCCAAGGCCGCGTCCCCTTGCTTCTGGGCAGTAGCCAGTAATGTGATCCTTCAAGGCAGTGCCAAACCCCCTGTTGGGAATTCAGCCAATCTTGGGGCTCTTCAGGGAAGAAAAATTCCTTTCCCTGACCTCTGCAGGTGATCGGATTGAGGTCCCTGCAGCTTGAAATTTGATTTGATCTTTGATCTCTGCTTGCACAGCTGCAATGGTTATTATGCTCCATAAAGTGTCCCGGAGCCCTTCCTTGCTCACCTGCCCTCCATAGTGAGTGCTTGGGGCCAGGTATTCCTGAGCAGGGGAAGAATATTACTTCTCTGTTTTTCTCATCCTGCACTCCCTTCATTTCAGTCCTGCCTTCTCATTCCCCTCATTCCCAGGACTTAAACCCCAAATTCCAAGACCGTGGACATTTTCAAGTCCTTCTAAATGAGAGCATGTGGTTTCATTAAAAAAAAAAAAAGTACCGTGTGTTAAGAGCCAACTATTTAACCAAGGTCATAGTCCCAGAATGCCGCATGTGTCTAAAGAAGTCTTGTAGAAGTGTGGTCCTCAAAGTAAGTTTTTCTGGGTTTAGTTCACTTCCCTGTCATGGTGAGATCATTCTGGGGCAGGGAGATATGTATAAGGAAGCAAGTTTAATATGGTTCGTCAGACCTATTTCTATTTTATTAGCAGTAAGTGACATAATAATAGATACTTACTGAAAGCGAACTATATTTTGGATATCATGCTAATTATCTGCATGGATGCTTTTAAGCTTCCCAAACTCTAAGAAGAATGTACTATTATCTTACCTCATTTTACAGATGAGGAAACTGAAATTTAGAGGGGTTTAAGTAGCTGGTTTAAGATTACACAAGCAGTGAGCAAATAGAGTTGGGATTCCCTCACATGTCTGTCTGATCTTGAACTAGTTCTTAACCAAATTCACGTTATCCCTCTTTGAGGTTATTTGTCTACACTGCAAAATTACACAAGCAGGAGAGCAGCGATGTCTTGTCTACATTGTTCACAGTCTGAGAAAATCATTTCAAGATTTATTGATTGGCTATCCTGATTTTAATCTGAAAATAAGTCCCAAATGACATGTTTTCACCTTTTATTTTTTTAATTCAAATCAAACTTTTAATCAACAGCAAGGACAATAAAAGGATTAAGCATATCATTTTAAAGAAACACCCAAATAGATATGATTTGGAAATTTTCCTACTAACATTTCATCCCTGAGCCCCCTCCTACTGACCTCACCTTTGGGCCTGAACTTGGTAAGGAGATTTCTCTGCAAGTCTGTCTAGAGAGTCAAACACTTCTCTGGTTACCTTGAGATTCAAGTCTGCTTAATTAAATGTTTTAGCTAGCATTTTTGTTTAAGTTTCCACGGAGGTATGAAAAAGCCATTGCAATTGTTTTAAAGCTCTTATAATACTTTCTTTAGTTCCTTCAAGGAAGGGGATCATTCCTGTGTCTACTCAGGCCCCTATCCCACCACCTTCACTGATGGCTTCATTTCCTTACACTTTAGCTCCTTTCTCTCTCTGATTTCGCCCATCACTGTCCATGTGGAAGAAGCATGAAGAGAAATTTGAGTTGTGTTGGGTCTCTCTGCCGACTGCATGAACCCTGAAAGTCTGTCCTCTCATTTAGAAGTTGTTCCCAGAATCTAATCCCTCCTATCTTCCTTCTTTTTCTTTTCTTTTTTTTTTTTTTTTTTTTTTTTTTGAGATGGAGTTTCGCTCGTTGCCCAGGCTGGAGTGCAATGCCACGATCTCAGCTCACCACAACCTCCGCCTCCCAGGTTCAAGCGATTCTCATGCCTCAGCCTCCTGAGTAGCTGGGATTACCGGCATGCGCCACCACGCCCTGCTAATTTTGTATTTTTAGTAGAGATGGGGTTTCACCATGTTGGCCAGGCTGGTCTTGAACTCCCGACCTCAGGTGATCTGCCCGCCTTGGCCTCCCAAAGTGCGGGGATTACAGACGTGAGCCACCGCACCCGGCCTGTTTTATTTTCTTTTTGGGTGGAGGTTTGTCTTAAGTTTCCCCCACTTCTGATTAATAACCTCAATAGGTCTTTGCTTACTAAAAAAAAAAAAAAAAAAACTTACTAAAAGATAAAAATTAATAACTGTAATAACTGCATTCTCATAGCATCTAGCAACCTTCACAACAGAGTTGTGACAAAGAGCTGAATTACCAAATCTCAGTTTCTACAAAAAATGTTATCCTTAAGAAGAAGGCAGTAGTGGCCTTTCCACTCAAAAGCATTTTCTCAACTTTTGGCTAGAAACATTTTCAAAATCGCAGAAAAAAATTGAAAGAATAGCATAGGAACCATCCGTATAGTTAGCCCCGAGTAATTATTAATTTTTTTGTCATATTTTGTTTATCATATGTGTGCGTGTGATTTTGGATTGCTGTGTTGTGTTGTGCTGTGTTGTATTCCTGAACCATTTGATGATAAGTTGCAGACTGCAGGATACTTCGCCTCTCAAATGTCCAGAATATCAGTGATCCCCTGGGTAACCACCTACCATTGATGCCCCTAAGAAAGTCACAATGGTTGCCATCATCATCTGATACCTAGCCCACATTAAAAGCCCCCAGTTGTATTAAAAATGTCTTTTAGAGCTGTTTGTTTTCATTTTTGTTTCTGTTTTTTCCTCTGAACTGGAAGTAAGATGACAACCGTCCCGGTATGCCCGGACATGTCCCAGTGTTAGCCCTGAAAGTCCGAGAAACATCTCGCCTAAGTCTGTCCTAGGCAAACTGGGATGGCCCAGCAACCTCACCAGGAACCAATCAAGTTTCATTGCACATGTTTACTAAAACTATTTAGTATTTAGTCTCTTTTAATTGATGCATAACCAGCTCTTACCCAGAAAACT
Organism: Gorilla gorilla gorilla; assembly: GCF_029281585.2. Classification (NCBI taxonomy): domain Eukaryota; kingdom Metazoa; phylum Chordata; class Mammalia; order Primates; family Hominidae; genus Gorilla; species Gorilla gorilla. The sequence continues at coordinate 19,807,962 of NC_073228.2, read as the reverse complement.
CAAGTTTCTAAGTTTTATATCTAAAGATGTCTCCTAATACACACAATGAGATTTGTTATGGGTGGTAGTGGGGGTGTCCACAGAGAACCAGCACAAACATCCATGACCTACTCACCAATAGATCTAGCCTTACAAACGAAAACCTCTGCAAATGAAAACACTTTATTGTCACCACAACAGCGGTGTATCCCTTTTGTTTTGCTTTGTTTTCTAATGGTCTGATATTTTTGTGTTCGGAAGATGTTCACAGGTGAGCTGATAAATAGAATCGTCAACACAGGCAACATGCAAAGCCATGAAAGATGGGTTATCTGAGTGCAGGAGCACTCAGATAATGATGATATTAATTCATATCTAGATAACACTCAGATAATGTTAACTCATCTTTAACAGACTTCTTATGAAACTGTGTCAAGATGCAAAAGGTGGCTATCGGGGAGCCTGCCCCTCTCTTACATGACACCTGTGGCCAGTTCATCCATGCTGGTACTGTCTGCAAAGCCCTATATAAAGGAATGTGAGAAGCAAATGAGACCCATGGTTCAAGGCCCAGCTCTGCATTTAAATTGAACAGTGCAGACTTGCTCAAACCATGTCTCTTCTGCAGACTTTAGTTTCTTCACCTGCAATGCCAAGAGCTGCTATGGCCTGAAAAACAAGGCTGCTTTCTTCTTCGTTGGCCTCATTTCAGGCACTCTCAGGAAAGAACATCTGGGGTTCCGAACCCTCCCTCAGATTAGAAGGACAATTCCCCCACTCTGTCTCCAGGAAGTCACCTCTTTGACACAAGCCTGGTAATCCATGGAAGGTCAGGACCACTGGCAATGAACAGGCTTTGAGGATGCCATGCCCTGTTCCGGCCCCAGGAAAGTGCAAAGGATGCACATGGTCCCTAACCCTCAAGAGTAGCCCCTTCCATTCCCTCCCATGTACTGCAAAGACTCGCTTCACTTCATCCAGTGTCTTTATGAAGTCTTGCATATAGGTCAGAAGAAGGGTTAAGATGCTGGCCGTAAACTAACTGGGCTCTAAGCTCCAGACTTACATTAGTTGCCTTCTCAGTACCTTCAACTGGATGTCCAAGAGGCATCTCAACGTTCAGATGTCTTCAACACAACCCTTCATTCCCTTCAAACCACTCCTCCCAGCCTTACACAAAGAATACAGCAGCATTGCTGTTCACCTGGTCACTCGAGACAAAAACCTAGGAGTCGTTCTTGACTCTTCTGTTTTTGCCACACACAAATCCAATCCATCAACTGGTCAGGTGAGCGCTACCTTCAAAAGACAGCTGCATTTGTCCCCTTCAGTCTTTCCCATTGTCCCTCTAACTAATACCGACACTACCTTTTGCCCAAACTACTACAACAATCTTCCATATTTCCAGCTTCTTCTCTTGTTCTCCTGTCTCATCACTGCTCAGCCACCACCAAGTGACCTGTTATAAACCATAATCTAACCAGATCACTTCCTTATTCAAAATCCACCAACATTTCCCACCACATTTATGATCAATTCTAAACACCTTCCGTTGGCCCATCCTCTTCCCCTGTTTACCTTGACAGGCTCGCCTCATTCCATGTCTCCTTCACTGACTTCACACCAGCCCCTCCAACCTGTTCATGGATCCTTTCCTCCTGCTGCGCTTGGCACCTGGGCTGCACTTCATTGTACTGCCAACTTCACCACCTTCCTGTCACTCTACAGCCACTATTACTGCCCCACCTCATGACACTCCATCCTCCCACCTCACACAAACACTTGTCTCATAGACTAGCATAGGGTCTGCAGGATGAGCCCGTGAGAACAGGCACTTTGGTCTGTTCTGTTTATGAATGAATCCCTGGTGTCCAGAACACTCCTGTCTCAAGGAGGCACACAATAAATATTTATGGAATTCATTGACTAATGGAACATCATTATTCTAATGAAAGCAAACAAAGATGCAGGTGATAAGCAAAAATGCCTTCTGCCCTTTGCCTTTCCTGTGGCTGCTTTTAATTCACTTAAAAAATAGATGTAACTGTTATAAAGACATCAAACCAGGCCATAATGCATTTCTGTCATAATAAAATGTCACCCTGTTTATTTTATCCCAGCCATTATCACAATCTGTAATTATCTTGTTATTTTATGGGTCACTACCTCTTTTTGTCTTTCTTCTCCATTGGGATGGAAACTCATGAGTGCAAGAACCTTCTCCTACTCGCTCAGTGCATCCCAGTGCCAAGTGCATGGACTGGCCCATAGTAGGTGTTCAATATGCATTTGTTGAATGAATAATTAAATGACAGACTAACCAGAACTGGAGATCTCATGAAAGACATCGTGAGCTTGTCAAGGTCAATAACTTTAATGTCTTTTCTTCTTTGCAACTCACTAGAAACCTAACATAATACTTTGTGCTTAGTAGGAGTTCAGAAAGCTTATTTATTGAGTTGAATTTCACTGTACTAGCAAAGTTTCAGAGACTACATGTCCTAATTAGGAAAGTTTTCTGGAGAGGATAAAGGCATGGAGAAGGAGTCTGTCAGGAGACTCAGGTTCCCAGCTTGGCAGGATATAGACAAAGGGCTCAGTGGGCTCATTTGCATTTTGTTTTGCATAAATATGCAAGCTGAGTGGCTGAGCTGGAATCTCCAAGGATGTCAAATGGCAACGGGCTGTGTTTTCAAATAGGATATTCAGGATCTGACAAACACAGGGTTCCCACCCAAAAGAAGGATCTTCAACTGTCCTGGTGATGGGGAGACACACTGATCTCTTAGCTGAGCAAATGTCCCTCAACTGGACCCTCCCTATCCCCTGGCCACTGCCAGCCACTTCCCCATGCTCACCCCCTACAGGGATCTTGGCAAGCCTGGCTAAGGTGTGGTCACTTCCAACAGGCCCCTGTTGACAGAGCTTAAAACAAACCTCCCTGTTCACACACAGGCCCTGGTGCATGGAAGAGCCAAGTTGGGAGACTGACTCTCTACTGGCTGAGGCTACCAGTGCAGAAACCTTTCGAAAACAGAAAACAGCACTTAAAAAAACAAAACAAAACAAAACAAAACCTCATCCTTTCTGAGGCCAACACTGAGTGCTGGGAAGGCTCAGAAAGACCATGGGATTTTTTTCCCCCCAGTTAATCCAGTTGCCCTGATTTGCATGGGATTTGCATAAACAGCACGTTGTATTCAAGCGGACCTTACTTCAAGGGCCAAGATTAAGGTTGGGGATTTGTCACCCCCACTGTAGTTTTGCTCCCCCTCCGCTGTTTAGCAGCTCAGGACACCTAAAATCGCTCTTTATATACTGGCCGAGGTGAAAAGCACACAAGCTATGGTGGAGAACCAGCGCAGGATAGAGGAGGCGTGTGTAGGGCTGGGAGCCCTCTCCCAAGAGGCGAGGTTGGACAATAAGAATTGTAAGGTTGCTCCCTGTTCTGGAATTCCATAAATCTCTGCAGGGTGCCAGGCACCAAAGGACTGGCCTCAGCAAACCCTGAGATGGCACTGGAAGCAAGATGGATTGCAGCCAAATTCAGGTTGTGCTAATATTTGTTGAAAGCTTTTCTGTGACAGTGACTGTCACATGGGGAAAGGGAAGAGACAGACTAGATTGGCCAGGAGAAGGGATGGGCAAAAGGAATGTGGAATTCTTCCATCGGCCCCACCACCATCCCCCTGCTAGCCAGGGAGCAGGGATGGGACTGTTAAAAGCCCTACACTTACAAACCTCTCTCAATGTCCAGCCCAGTTGTACCTCTTCCCTGTGTAAGACACAAGCACAGAGACTCACTCGTTGGCACTGGTCAAAAGTCACTTTCCAACTTTCGATGTCAGGCTCAACACAAGGCACTTCCAAAAGGGCCTTTCCACCCATGGTTGGCACTCCCAATGTTGGTCTTTGAAATGTCCTACGGCTTTCGGCTTGGAGGAAGTTGCCTTGGCCCAAGCTCTCTTGAGTCCACACCCAGATCGTCTAACTTAGTTTCTGCATTGTGTCAAGCAAGATCACAGAGCATACGATGGGTAACAATCACCGAAGAGCAGAGCAGGCAAACCTGCAGATGCTCATGAAGGGGGATGGGTCATCAGTATCTGACATCTCTGCTTCTTTCTCCCCAGTTTCCTCAATATATGCAAAGAGCGTATGCTTCTGATTTTTATAGCTGAGTACCTGGTGCCCTGAATGTCCTGGAAAACCCTGTCCTGAGAAAAGGCAGGAGGAGGGGTTGGAAAGAGAGAGGATGGGCCCTAAGACCTTCCTGGCTTGGTTTCCTCTACATGCCAACCACTCAATCTTATAAAATCATCCAGGTTATCTCCCTACACCTGTGCACCACGCTAAAGGGGAAGGAAATGTGGACAGGAGTGAAACAAACAAGCAAAGCCAAAATAGGGGTATGGGGTCCTAACCCTAACCCTTGAAAGCTGTGCAACTTACTCAAGTCATTTGAAGTCTCTAGGGGTTTAGTTTGTTTGCTTTATTTTCTTTATAAGATTGGGATTTTAAAGTCTGCCCTGCTTATCCTTGAAAGATAGTCCAGAACCACAAAGGGCATCACACAGGGGCCTACTGGGGTTAGATAGGCATTGAGTATTGTTATTACCCCAAACGAAGGCATCCCTGGAAAAACAGACTTTCCTAATACTTTTTCCAACTGGTTTATACACACAGTTACTCCAATAATTCTTTTTTTTTTTTTTTTTTTTTTTGAGACGAAGTCTCACTCTGTCACCAGGCTGGAGTGCAGTGGCACAATCTCGGCTCACTGCAACCTCTGCCTCCCTGGTTCAAGCGATTCTCCTGCCTCAGCCACCCAAGTAGCTGGGACTACAGGCGCGTGCCACCATGCCCAGCTAATTTTTGTATTTTTTTTAGTACAGACTGGGTTTCACCATGTTGGCCAGTATGGTCTCGATCTCTTGACCTCGTGATCCACGCGCCTTGGCCTCCCAAAATGCTGGGATTACAGGCGTGAGCCACCGCACCTGGCCAAGTTACTCCAATAATTCTAAATCTGATTTCCCTTAAACTTTTTATAATCTACTTGATTTTTTTCTTTATTTCCTTATTTTTCTTTCCTGGGGCATCTGGGAGGAAAGGAACTGGGGATTCCTGGAGTGTTTCTGTAACATGCAGCCTCTTCGGCAGCTGGTAGGCTACAGAGGCCTCCTCCGCGTGGGAGGAGGGAGATCCATTGCATCATTACCTCATTGTGTAAGAAAACTCTGAGATTCAACCATTCTAAAATAAAATTTTCTCATTAGGAGGGAGGTTTTTGGCTCTCTAGTCTTAAAATGCCCAGGAACCAAACTGGCCTTCTAAAGATGTGGAACACAAAGTTCTGTTCCCATTTTTGATGCTGACCCCTATGAAGCTCAGGTGCCTGTGGACTTCTTAGCCTAACTATAAACAGTTTTTAATAACTTTAATTATCCTGCTTCACTTCTCTAATTTCTTTCTTTCTTTTTTTTTTTTTTTTTTTCAAAATTAGCCTGAAGGCTCAAAAGATTAAACTTGGGGGAAAATTTCCTAATGCCCTTTAGCTAGCTGGTTTCCAGTTTACGCCCCAGTTTTCCAGCAAATCCTTGCATTTGTACTATAGGATGAGCAACATACCTTGGACTTCCTTCTGTTTACACCTGAGACCGATGTGCACCAGCTATTTATGTACAGATCCTTGGGATGCTTTTCTCTCCACCATGAAATGTTGCCAAACTCCAGGAACTAGGGATATGGGGAGGGGGAAAAAAACATATTGTTGCAATCCCCTCCTCCCCCTTGATCATTAATTGTATCCTGCTGGGAGCCCTCCATGCACTCTGGGTGAGCATGTGTCAAACACATTTCCCTCTTCCCAGCACTTGCCAAGGGTGTGTTAGCCTCTTATTTTTGAAACCTGCTCTTTGAGACATGGAGAAAGTCAGACAGGAGGAAGGAGGGGGAGGAGATTACAGCGGAGCAGCAGCAGCAGGCTGGGGTCAGGCTCTGGGCTAGAGCCTTGGAGTCCAAATTTCCTCCCCGGACAAAGGATGGGTGCGGGTGGTCAGCTCTTCTGCAGCGACCGACTGGTGGCTGAGCAGGCAGGAGGGACCCACTGCGGTGACCGGAAGTTAAGAGGATACAGACGCAGTTGGGGTTCTCCTTAAATGATGAAGTAGCTGATTCTTCCTCCAACTCCCTCTTCACTAGTTCTGAGGCCCGCAGACAACCCCAGCAGTCAAGCACTGCTGCTTCCCATCCCAGATGTTTTGAATTCTGAGAGAGCAAAATATGTAGAAAAATCCTTACTAGGTATCTATTCCCCACCAGAGCACAACAAGGTATGGGACCAAGGGACCAGGAACAATCAGTTGTCTTCTATTGGAGGAAGGAGCAGGTGCCATGGTGGACCCTGGAAACTCCATTGGGGTTTCCTCAGTCGACATAGCTCGTGCGGAAGACGCTTGCCCTTCAGAGTTGCTCAGGAGACCGAAGCATGAGATTCAAGTCTGCTCTTGCAATTCTCCTAGACATGAGGTTGTCTTCATCTGTCAGCCTGCTCAGCCTTCTCTTCTGTCCAGTCCTAGCACTGTAGAAAAAAATCAAATTATTCTTGCAGATTAAGGTTGGTTCTCAGAGACTCCACTTCTGCAAAATGCTGAAGGATCATCCACTTTTTCCCAGAGTCACGAAAGGGAGATCACCAGGCACAGCGGCATATGCCTGTGATCCTAGGTACTCAGGAGGCTGAGGCGGGAGGATTGTTTGAGGACAGGAGTTTGAGGCTGCAGTGAACTATGATTACACCATTGCACTCCCGTCTGGGCAATATGGCAAGACCCTGCCTCTAATTTTCTTTTTTAAAGGGTAGCCGGGGTGAACATGTACCACCATATATATTTTTTATTATTATTTTGGAGAAATGGGGTCTTGCTATGTTACCCAGGGTAATCTTGAACTCGTGGCCTCAAGCAATCCTCTTGCCTTAGCCTCCCAAAGTGCTGGGATTACAGTTGGTTTCATTTCGGCTTCTCACCTTTATATTATCATCCATGAAATTCTCAACCTTTTATCAGTCTCATCCCTGGGTGGTCCTTAGGGTAAGTTGTAAAACTTGGTGGGAAGGAGTTACCACTACCTGGTCCAGCATCACAGGGCTACTAAGAACCCAGGCTCATAGGCAGACAGATCTTGGTCTAAATTTCATCTGTTACTCGTATTGGCTGTGTGATGTACCAGTCTGAACTTCTTGAGCTGCAGGGTTGTCATCTCTAAATTTATTTTTTAAAGATTGAATGAGATTATGTATGTAAAGCACTTAACACTTGGGATGGCACGTAGTGCTCAAGAAATCTTATTTTACTATTGCAAAAAAAAAAAAAAAAAGTTAAGACTGGTAATAGTGACACCTGGAAGCCCCTGTTGGATCTGCCACATCTACTGGTAACATGTCCTGACCACATTGCTCCTGTCCCCCACCCAGCTTAAGGTCATCTCTTCTTTGGATTGACAGCACACATGCCCGTTAGCTGCAAGCTCTTTATCATCCCATGAGAATTCAACCCAAAGGGAGACAGGCAAGAATAAGCCAAAGTCTGACTCTCCTCAGACTCTCGCTTGATTTCCATGAGGCACACAACCCGCTTCTTCACGAACAGGCGCAGATGCTCTTCCCATCACACACGGCCCCATCATCCGACATCCCTATTGGCCAGGCTCTTGAACCCAAGTCACAGCTGGCTCCTTGAGGCAGCCTGAGGCGTAACACCGCCTGCAAAGAAAACTTTTCTCTCTGTTGAAAATGCACAGGGCCCCCTCCGCCTTAGTCCCTACCACTCCCCCAACATTGTCCTACTACTGTTTCCGTGTAGCGCATCTGGCCAAAGCAAACAGCTCTCCTGAGCCAGCTCTCCAGCAAGCAGCTGCAATACAAAGTTGGCAGGCATTTTCAGGAAGCCTGGCCTTCCCCCGCCTGCTCACCCTGTGAGCTCTCCTGGAAGACACAAGAAATGAAGCCTGACCTTTTAATTAGCCCTTGCACAGGGCCTGACCTCATTCTCTGGAGGAGCTGGACCTCCCCTCTCCACTCCCCTGCCATGCTCCTCATCCGTCCTTCACATGTTGGGTGCTTGGGTACTGGGGATAGCTTTTCTCCTCTTTGGGGAAAACGCACATTGTGAATAGGATGTTAGGAACTAGAGGAGTAGTTATAAAGGTTTATTAGTGTCCTATATTGATGACTCTGTATTGGAGTTTGAATTGAGGTTGGGGACAGATGAGGATCTCAGATCTAGGAGTAATGATAAGAGGGAAAATGGGAAGAACAAAGAGAGGAGAAGAGAGAGGGAAGGAGGGAGGGAGGGATGAAGGGAAGGATTTTTAGCAACTTTTATCAGTCTGATAATGTGATAAGTGTTTTCAAGTGTTTTCTTCTTTAAACTCTGTAAGACCATAGGTTTTGATGATCCTGATTTTATAGGTAAGACATTGAATCCCCAAAGAGAAGTGACTTGCTCGAGGTCACTCAGTTGGCAGATGGCAGAGCAAAGACAAGAAACTAGGTCTTCTGTCTCTGAGACTGGAAACTTCACATCAGGTCGCTGCTATTGTCCAGTAGTTTTAGGGTTACCTTTATAAAATAAATTATTTTTTTCAGTCCTGTCAGCTAGAATAATGCATCTGTAGGCTCAGTGGCCCCCATCTGATTCAACAATCTGGCATGCATTGTTTTGGTTAAGGTCAGCTGACCCTAACTTTGGTGTTCCTGAGAGCTACTTGGAGGTGGTAATTGTGGTAGAGAGAGTGGGACCAAAAGTGGCAGTGGTGGTGGCGGTCATGGTGATAGTGGTGGTGGTGATGGTAGTGATAGTGGAGGTGGTGGTAGTAATGATGGTGGTGGTGGTATTGATGGTGGTAGTGGTAATGGTGACGGTGGTGGTGGTAGTGGTGATGGTGATGGTAGTGTTGATGGTGATCACTATGGTAGTGATGGTGGTGGTGGTGATGATGGTGGTGGTGTTGATGGTGGTGGCAATGGTGGTGATGATAATGGTGGTAATAGTAGTAGTGATGGTGATAGTGGTAGTGATGATGGTGGTGGTGTTGATGGTGATGGTGGTGGTGGTGATGATGGTGACCATGATAGTAGTGATGGTGGTGGTGGTGGTGATGGTGATGGTGGTAGTGGTGGTGGTGATGGTGACGGTGGTGTTGATGGTGATCATGATGGTAGTGATGGTGGGGGTGGTGGTGATGGTGTTCATGGTGGTGGCAATGGTGGTGATGATGGTGGTAGTGATGGTGGTGGCAGTAGTAGTGATGGTGATGGCAGTAATGATGCTGGTGGTAGTGTTCATGGTGATGGTGGTGTTGATGGTGGTGGTGATGATGATGGTGGTGATAGTGATAGTGATGATGATGGTGATGAGGGTGGTAGTAATGGAGGCATGCTCTTGTTACTAGCAGCAGTGGTGGGAGTAACATGAAACATAGATAAACCAGCTAATTGGCTTTCTCAGTCTCTAAAATCCTCCCTTGCATTGCACTCCTTGCCTTCTGATCTTCTGGTTTGTAGAAATTGGCCAGAGCTCTGACCCTTTGTTTGTTGGTAGCAGCATCTGTAAAATGATATGACAGTCTTGTATTTATTTATTTTTGAAAGGATGTAAGGGAAACAGCTTCCCTTATTCAAACAAAACACAAAGTCCCCAAGGCTTTAAAACTGGAAGCTGATTCTCCAGGTGGGGAGATGGGGGTTGCCAGCAATGTCAACACGGCACCTGAGTTTCTGCTTTCCCCTCCCCCATCTCTCCCTCTAACTCTCACATCCACAGCTATGTCAGCCTGGAAGTGAATTATTGTTTGTCCTTCAGAGCTCTGGCCCAAGGGTGGCCAGCTCTCTCTCTCTTGGCTTCCCTTAGCCCATATGAGAGACTGGAATTTAAGTGTGGGAGAGACTAGGAAGAGAAAACCAAAAGGAAGACAAACAAAGAAAACACAGGAAGTTTAGGCAGCACCCAGATTACAAAGCTGACTTTTCTGAGCCTTCACAGCTAACTCATTCCCAGGGCTGGCCACCCGTGTCTCAGTCCACATCTTGTCTAAAAAGTTCAGGCAAATTGTACTGAGACAATTTAAGAGACATCTCCAACGGCCATGCTCCAAGGAGCACCCAACTTGTCTTTATGTGGAAGGAGTCAAGTACTTCCCATTTCATACTCCTCTCTTCATTTTGTGCCCCCAGAGCCCAAGCAAAGATTACCCATCTCAATAGCTCACCCAGCGTGGTCCCAGCACACCACAGTTTCATTTGCCTAGATATCTGGCAGCACTATGGCAACCACTGAAACGAATGAATGCACCTTTCAGGTGACTTGCCTGGCTCTTATCATTGGCCTGAGAGCATAACAATATCACTTTCTTCTTCTTCTTCTTCTTTTTTTTTTTTTTTTTTTAATGCACATCTCACTCTGTCCCCCAGCCTGGAGTGCAGTGATGCAATCATAGCTCACTGCAGCTTGGACCTTCTGGGCTCAGGCAGGCCTCCCACCTCAGCCTTCCAACCTCCCAAGGAGCTGGGACCACAGGTGCACACCACCATGCCTCGCTAATTTTTTGTAGAGACAGGGTCTCGCTATATTCCCTAGGCTGGTCTTGAACTCCTGGGATCAAGTGATTCCCCCACTTTGGCCTCCCAAAGTGCTGGGATTACCGGTGTGATCCACTATGCCAGGCCTATGAAATCACTTTCTAATGAAATTATCAACACTCACAAAAACACCCAAGCCAGCCATCACCATGGATGGCTTGTGGCAACAACAGGGTTGAAGAGCTTCGTGAAGGGACCAGCTTCAATCATCCCCCTTGATTCCCAGTGAAGTCAACATAGAAAAAATTTAAAAGAACAGCAGTCTTAAAGCTCAAAGGAGGATAATTCAAACTTCCCCAGAACTGCAAACTGGGTTACTTTCTTTCTTTCTTTCTTTTTTAGATGGAGTCTCGCTCTGTCGCCAGGCTGTAGTGCAGTGGCACGATCTCCACTCACTGCAACCTCTGCCTCCCAGGTTCAAGCAATTCTCCTGCCTTAGCCTCCTGAGTAGCTGGGATTACAGGCATGCGCCACCATGCCCAGCTAATTTTTGTATTTTTAGTAGAGACGGGGTTTCACCATGTTGGCCAGGATGGTCTCAATCTCTTGACCTCGTGATCCACCGCTTCAGCCTCCTGAAGTGCTGGGATAACAGGCATGAGCCACCACGCCCAGCCCAAACTGGTTACTTTCATGATAACTGAATTTCCCTTTGAAGCATTAACACACATGGTCAATGGAGGTGTTGTGCAGTGCACTTTTCTCCTCCTTTCAGTTGGTGGTGTGTTCCCCGGGTGGTTTTGGGGAAATCTTGGCACTGAATACAAACAGCCAGTCCTCACTCTGACGTTGTCAGCCAACGAGGGGTCTCCCAGTGTGGGAATGCTGCCCTGAGGGTGTTGCAAGACCCCCCATCTTCTCTGCTCAGCCCCTCTCAGCTCCACACTTTATTTTCCAGGACTGACCTTCTTGTAACTCTCATGCAATTGCTCCCTTTGGGACTCTTCTAGAAACACATTGATAAGGGACGAGAGGATGAGAAGATGGAAAACAAGCCCAGGAAGAATATCTGGCTCATTTTTTCCTTTGCCGATCAAGTAACAATTTATGCCTGGTCAGGACAGACAGCAGATTTTATTTATTTTGCTAGCCTCCTACCCTATTCCCATCCCAGGGGTGGGGCGGGGTGGGCTGATATTTTCTTTCAAGGCTGTACTAAAAATTCCAGCCTCCCTCCTGATTCTAACCCCAGGATTACCATTTCAGGCAGGCAGGACCTCCTTGTCATTCAGAAGACAGCTCCCGAAGCCAGCCTCTCCCCACTGCAATTTGGAGCAGCCTTGAAGCATTTAGAGGCCCAGGGGGTCGGGGGAGGTACAAGACGTTCTCTCTTTCTCTCCTATCTCTCAAATGTGTTGCTTCAAGACTGCAGTTGTTTCTTTTTAGCAGAACATCGCTGACGAAACTCCTGATTGTCCCCTGGTGTTATCACTCCCTGTCACATAAGAAGCCCTAATCTTTCTCCAGAAGTAAAACTGTTTCCATGCCCGATCCCTTAGCTGGTGGTTTTTTGGAATCCCTCCAGAGAGTGGGAGTAGAGGTTCAGAGGGAAAGATGATGAAGCCTGGAAAATCCGCTGCCTGGGACGTTGAGGGTTAAGTCAGCCCAGATTTGGGAGAAGAAGATTGGCATTCCCCTGATCCCAGATGGAGAATACTAAATAACTCCCTTCAGCAAGTCAACTTGTTTGGTTATCTTGGAGTGTGGATTGGGGCTAACTCATCCTGGCCAGTCCTTCCGGATGTAGCCTTGCTCAAAATCAAGCCTTATCCAGGAGTCTTGTTCCCTGGGGCTGCCTCCTCCCAGGCTGATAAAGAGTTTCATCATGGATGATTCAAGAGGTTGAGATGCAAGCTGTGGTGATAGCTAACGATGCCTCTAGCCCAGCTGACCTCACTTTCTAGCTGTTGACAGGTTCAGTCAGGCTGGCCAAGCAGCTTCCAACCAGGCCAAGACAAATGGTCTCGGGCTTTCGCACCCCCTTATCCCTCCAAGTCCTTCTTCTGGATGGCAGTTCACCTCTGAGAGTCCCTGCAGATCATCTGGAGTCCACCCCTTCTCCCATAGGCAAATGCATAGACCAGGATAAATAAGACTGCTCCTATTTTCCATGCCCCACGTCATGGTGATCTCGTCAGAGGCTGGCATCACCCTCTGGTCCCTCCTTACTTCTTCCCAGAGTCTCTCCTTCCCACTCGAACTGTTCCAGACCTGAGTAGGTGGTTTGGAGTCCTGACTCACTTTAAAAAGCATGCAGTAGGCCCAATCATCTTGTGTGTATGCAGAGAAGACTTTAAACTAGTTCACACACACACACACACACACACACACACACACACACACAGAGACACCCCCACACACACAGTGCCTCCAGCCTGTTCTCCAGCCAGGGCTATGATGGGAAATGGAGGCCTCTTTATCATCCATACAGTGGGTAGCATTGAGGGCCTCCAGCTCCTGGGGACCACTCAACTCCTCAGATCCTGAATACAGGACTGGAAGAGAAAAGAGATAACAAGCAAATCTGAAGTCTCCATGCAGCGACCAGACAGGCTGGCTCAGACAGGACACAGCGTTTTCTCCATGACTTCTAGAGTTAAGCATCACTCTGGAAACACTGGAAGGAACAGGAAATGCTGGGGACATGTGGGGAGGAATCATACCCCCTTTCACCCACACAGCCTATTTGTCGGGACCAGGGCTCCAACCAATGTGAAGCTTGGGTTGTATCCACACTGGGCTCAAGGCTGAGGCTGAAGCGGCGCCAGCTGCTCGTGTGGCAATTCGGTCCACAGAGTTAAACCCCAGGGCCTTCATAATAATCATGAATCACACTCCCTGACTGCTGCATGACACTCTGCAGTTCTTAAAATGCTTCTTACATACATTGTTCAGTCCTCATGCCTTGCCTGTGAATGAGGCATTATGACCCCTTTTTCTTTTACAGAGATGGAAACTCAGCTTAGTAAAGGGCAGAAGGAGGATACAAACCTGGAACCTCCAGCTCCAGATCCTTCGATCCTCCCCTGCAGAGGGAATTTAACTGTACTTGAGAATGGATAACGCTTTACTAACATGGGGAAATGAAGCCTTCTAGGCACAAAGATGAGGTCAACAAAGGCAAGGGGCAAAACAGTGGAGGATGTTTTCTTTTAAGATTTGTGTGTGTGTGTGTGTGATGGAGTTTCCCTCTTGTTGCCCAGGTTGGAATGCAATGGCACAATCTTGGCTCACCACAACCTCTGCCTCTCAGGTTCAAGCGATTCTCCTGACTCAGCCTCCCGGGTAGCTGGGATTACAGGCGCCTGCCACCACGCCCGGCTAATTTTTTGTATTTTTAGTAGAGACAGGGTTTCCCTATGTTGACCAGGCTGGTCTCGAACTCCTAGCCTCAAGTGATCCGCCCGCCTTGGCCTCCCAAAGTGCTGGGATTACAAGCATGAGCCACCGCGCCTGGTCTTCTTTTAAGAATTTTTTAAAATTGTTTTGCAGCCGAGCTCTGTGATTCGCACCTGTAATCCCATACTTTGGGAAGCCAAGGCGGGTGGATCGCTTGTGCCCAGGATTTTGAGACCAGCCAAGGCAACATGGTGGAACCCCGTCTCCACAAAAAATACAACAATTAGCAGGGTGTAGTAGTGTATCCCTGTAATCCCAGCTATTTGGGAGGCTATGGTAGGAGATTGCTTGAGCCCAGGAAGTTGAGGCTGCAGTGAGCCATGATTGTGCCACTGTATTCAGCCTGGGCAACAAAGCAAGACCCTGTCTCAAAACAAATAAATAAATTGCTTTGCCTCAGCACATTGTAAATTTTTTTTTTTTTTAGACGGAATTTCGCTCTTGTTGCACAGCTGGAGTGCGATGGTGCGATCTCGACTCACCACAACCTCTGCCTCCTGGGTTCAAGCGATTCTCCTGCCTCAGCCTCCTGAGTAGCTGGGATTACAGGCATGCGCCACCACGCCCCACTAATTTTGTATTTTTAGTAGAGACAGGGTTTCTCCATGTTGGTCAGGCTGGTCTCGAACTCCCATCCTCAGGTAATCCGACTGTCTCGGCCTCCCAAAGTGCTGGGATTACAGGCATGAGCCACCACGCCCGGCAGCACATTGTAAATTTAACTATTCATTCCGTTATGTTGTTAGTCCACAGTTATGGCAGAAATTGTTTAAATATATCTAGAGAGAGAGAGAGAGAGAGAGAGAGAGAGATGTATATGTATTATAGCACTTCCTGTTCCTTCCAGCAATTCCAAAGCAATGCTTAACTCTAGAATTCATGAAGAAAACACCACATCCTGAGCCAGCCAGCCTGTCTGGTAACTCCATGGAGACTTCAGAGCTGCCTTATGATCTCTCTCATCTCCTTCTAGAGTTGTTTTATTCCTTTACATATACAAATACTATATGCAAGCATCATATATATTACTCCATAACTTCCTTTTCCCTTAGAACATAGAAAAATGCTGGAAATATATTTCCATGTCAGGAAATAAGTGTGTATTGTTTTTGAATGGTTGCCTAGTATTCCATTGTATTGATATTATTGGACACTGATACTGTTTTCATTTTTTAGTCATTGCAAATGATGCTGTAATGAATCTTCTTCTGCACATATCTTTGTGCAGATGTTTGATCGTTTCCTTAAGATAAATTCCTGGAAGTGGAATAACTTGGTCCAAACACACCATGAAGGTTTTTTATATGGTTTGGCTGTGTCCCCACCCAAATCTCATCTTTAATTGTAGCTCCCATAATTCCCACATGTTGTGGGAGGGACCCAATGGGAGGTAATTGAATCATGAGGGTGGTTTCCCCCATACAGTTCTCGTGGGAGTAAATAAGTCTCACGAGGTCTGATGGTTTTATAAGAGGAAACCCCTTTCACTTGGTTCTCATTTCTCTCTTGTCTGCCACCATGTAATATGTGCCTTTCACCTTCCACCATAATTGTGAAGCCTATCCAACCACATGGAAATGTGAGTCCATTAAACCTCTTTTTCTTTATAAATTACCCAGTCTCAGGTATGTCTTTATCAGCAGTGTAAAAATTGACTAATACAGTTTTCAATGTATTTCACCAAAGGATGTGCCTTTTTTTTTTTTTTTTTTGAGACAGAGTTTCATTCTTTTGTCCAGGCTGGAGTGCAATGCATGATTTCGACTCACTCACTGCAACCTCCACCCCCCAGGTTCAAGTGATTCTCCTGCCTCAGCCTCCCGAGTAACTGGGATTATAGGCACCTGCCACCATGCCCGGCTAATTTTTGTATTTTTAGTGGAGACGGGGTTTCGCCATTTTGGCCAGGCTGGTCTTGAACTCAGGTGATCCACCTGCCTCACCCTCCCAAAGTGCTAGGATTACAGGCGTGAGCCACTGCGCCCGGCCAGGATGTCCCTTTTAATAGTCCCAGCTACAGAAAGGTTAGTCAAAGGGCACACTAGCAGAAGAGGAGGTCTGGAGTCAGAGTGCAAGCCATGTCTGGGGGAAACTTGTGTGACAGTAAGCAAAAAGTGAACTTTGATTTCTAGGGATTAAAGAGGTATTAAAGTTTTTGAGCACAGGATGACTTGGCCAGAAGTGGCAGAGGCTTCAGGAAGGACAAAGTAGGGGGTAAGGAGTGGAGAAGAGGAGAAGAATGAGGAAAAGATAGAAGAGGAGGCCGGGCGTGGTGGCTCATGCCCATAATCCCAACACTTTGAGAGGCCAAGGCGGGTGGATCACGAAGTCAGGAGGACACCATCCTGTCTAACATGGTGAAACCCCATCTCTACTAAAAATACAAAAACTTAGCCAGGCGTGGTGGCACGTGCCTGTAGTCACAGCTACTCGGGAGGCTGAGGCAGGAGAATCACTTGAACCCAGGAGTAGGAGGTTGCAGGGAGCTGAGATTGCACCACTGCACTCCAGCTTGGGTGACAGAGTGAGACTCCATGTCAAAAAAATAAATAAAAATAAAAAGAGGAGGAGGAGGAAGATGAGAGTTATGTCATACAGGGGAGTCATTAAAGATGATACAAAGATTTGGAGTCTGAGCAACTGGAAGAATAAAGATGCCATCAAAGCCAGAGAAAATGGCAGGCAGAAATTTTAAGAGAAACTCAAATTTGTTTTTCAATAGTTTGTACCCATCCAGACAGCTGTCTCTCAGAGCTGGTTGCTTAGGAGAGGGATCTGGGTTAGAGGCAAGGTTTGAGATTCCACTTCAGAATTCACAGTTACATTCAATGGTCGTTTGGAGCTGTGAAAAAAATATATATATCTATATATATAGATATACATACACACACATATATATTTATTTATATACATATATATTTAAATATATATATATATATAGAGAGAGAGAGAGAGAATTCAGTTACAGCTGTAGAAGTAGATGACATGGAAGAACAATATGAAAAGAGGGGCCAATACCACCTTTTAAAGAGTGGGAAGAAACAAAAGAACCAAGAAGGATGATCCAAAAAGTACCAGCAGAGACAGGAAGAGAACACAGCATTCCTTGCAATAGAAGCCAAAGAGAAGAAGTTCTAGAGGAAGGGTGATGTTGTAAAGGATGCAGAGGCCAAATAGTGCAAATATGAAGGAGCTATTCAATTGGGCCATGCTGGTGAGTTCCTCATGGAATGAAAGAGAGGGTTTCATCCAGCATTTCATGAATCTGGGAGGAACTTCGTCTGAGCCTTTGCGAAGGGCAAAGGTAGGAGTAGAGCAAAACTAAGGGTTCACCAGACCCCAACCAGTGGCATTCACAGGCCTGGCCAACAATGAATGTTTCCACTCAACTCCCGGCTTGACCTGTTTAAGCCTGACATTGGGGGGTAGGGGGCCAGTGTTTTTGTGAATGATGGAAATGAATGCACAGCATATGGATGGGGCCCAAAACAAAACAAGGAGCACACTCATGCTCTGTTTAAGGCAGGGGCACAGTGGTAGCTCTAACGGTTTTTAAGTAAAATTCCAACCCAGAATAAGAAAGATCACATCTTAGAGTATATTATGGGATGGTTATATCTGAATTAGTTGCCTCTTAATTCAACAATAAAGTAAAGGCCTTTGGGCTGATACAAAATGCCACGCTCCCTCCTAAAACATAAAATCTGAATTACAGAATAATTCAGGAGAGGTGGGCATTCTATTACCATCTCCATGCCTTGGCTGGAGATGCCTTGGCTGTCCGGTTCCATTGGTGACATGTCCCCACCCCCAGTTTCAGAGGGTGGGGGCAGCCCTTCAGCTGAATCCCTCTGCTCTGCTTCTCCTTCTCCAGGACACAATTGAGAGTACACACCAGGCGGCACAAAACAGTGGCAATTGGCCAGGTGGGGTGGCTCACACCTGTAATCCCAGCACTTTGGGAGGCCAAGGCGAGTGGATCACCTGAGGTCAGGAGTTCGAGACCGGCCTGGCTAACATAGCGGAACCCCGTCTCTACTAAAAATACATAAATTAGCCGGGCATGGTGGCGCACGTCTGTAATCCCAGCTACTTGGGAGGCTGAGGCACGAGAATCGCTTGAAATTGGGAGGTGGAGGTTGCACTGAGCCAAGATCATGCCACTACACTCCAGCCTGGGCAACAGAGCGAGAATGCGAGACTCATCTCAAAAAAAAAACAAAAAAACAGTGGCAACTGATATGACAAATGGATTGAAATGCTACCACGTCCCCTCCCCACTCTCCATTACCACAGAGACACCAGCCAACCGAAGCCAGGAGATAAGGAAATAGCCATAAAGGACAGTCCAGTGGACACAGGTGCTCAGAGAATCGATATGCCAACAAGATTCTTCAATCCATCCAAGCTCCGAAGGGGAAAGGATGTGAGGCGGGGAACTGGGGTCAAAGTTGCAAACAGACCAGTTTTGTCCTTGGGACAAGAGGCCTCCCTTCTCTCTACTTGGAGTTGCATCAATCTGATACATGTTGATCCCACACACCAAAGTTATTTTCTTTTCAATTTCCATTCCTAATTTTTTCATCTGCCTCGCCTGCAATCCTGGATAACCTCTAACACGGACAGCTAGGTATATGCTCAAGCAGCCGTGAAACCAGGCAGAATGATTGGGAGACTCAGTCACCTGCACCTTCTCCTTCAACCACTTTGAAAAGTAGACAAGGGCCGGGCGCGGTGGCTCACGCCTGTAATCCCAGCACTTTGGGGGGCCGAGGCAGGTGGATCACAAGGTCAGGAGATCAAGACCATCCTGGCTAACATGGTGAAACCCCATCTCTACTAAAAATACAAAAAATTAGCTGGGCGTGGTGGCGGGTGCCTGTAGTCCCAGCTACTCGGGAGGCTGAGGCAGGAGAATGGCAGGAACCTGGGAGGCGGAGCTTGCAGTGAGCCAAAATTGCGCCACTGCACTCCAGCCTGGGTGACAGTGCAAGACTCCATCTCAAAAAAAAAAAGAAAAGAAAAGTAGACAAGGCCCAACTACCATCAAAGGATTTTTTCCCACTTGCTCCCTTTAGGACAAGCAGTGAACATATCCACCAAATGTATAGGCAGAAAGCCATCTCTTTAAAAGGGCAGAGACCCAAAAGTTGGAAAGAGAAAAAGGGGGACAACTTATATTGTGGTTTATTCCTCACTAATAGTTTTCTGGGCAACAGGAAGCCAATGGTCAAATATTAACTGGAGTTGTACCACAGCCCAACAGGTCTAGTGGACGTAATTTTCCCCAAACAACTGTGATCAGACACACACATGGAAGGAAGGGAGGAAAGAAACTTCTCAATCACTCCTACTTCTTTTTAATGCAAATGACATGTTCCTACTTAGGTGCCTTGGAACTCAGTCATTTGCATTGTTCAAATTCTAGATACCTGCCATAAGTCTTATAACAAGCCACTCTCCACAATCACCTCACAAAAGCTACAGGACAGCCTGTCACTCTAAGATTTCAGATCAGTGCTTTGTTATTTCACAAGACAATGATTTTTGGAGTCAATTGCCAAAAACCTAGCAGGGCTCATTGCTTATAGAAGGCACTCATGCTGGTTGGTTTAATACTGAGAAAATTTTAAAGCCTTACTATAGTAGAAATTAGAGTTGAAGCCCCAGCAATCCTTCTATGTTTCCTCAATTGTGTAGTAGTCATGAGATTAAATGGAAATTGACCCCACCCAGATGCAAGGTTGAACCAATCAGAGATTGGATTCTTGTCCTCCTGCCATAATGATTGGTTTGCAATAAGTAAAGTCTGTGCCAATCAACATATGGCATTTCCATATCTGACTCCTGAGGGAAGATTTTGGAGGGTTTCTGAGGAAGTAAGTCTCTAACTTTGTCAGAGAGAGCTACCGAAACCAACCTTCTCACTCTAGGAGTGGTTTGATGGTAATAAACGTAGAGTGTTAGCCATGTTGCCACTCTAAAGAAAACTGGCCTGAAGATAAAGATGGTACCAATGTACACAAAGCAAAGAGAAAGTAAAACAGGTCCTTAATGACTTCATTGATCTGTTTGGAGCAAACCAACCCTGAATTCCACGTTACTCATTATCCTTCCAGTAGAGTAAGTCAATGAACCCCCTGCATTGTTTAAGCCAGTTTGAGGTAGGCTATCTTTTTGTTTACTTATTTTTAAAAAAATAAGTCCTAGTAAATGGTTTCAATTTTTTAAATAATTAAAGATCTTTACCAGTATACTTACCCAAACTGTCATCTGTTTGACAATTTTGCTCTTAATGATTAACAAAAGTAAGTTTTGGAGCCCTGGAGACTGAGATGAAAAATGGAATCTCCTCTTTGGAGAAGTATAGTCTGAGGAGTCCACAAAACTGTCCTGCCAGGCTTATATTGTCCAAGGTATTGAAGTACAATCAACTCTTAGTGGTTCTTGTTGAAGCATGGGGGGAAATGTCAGAGAAAACAGCAATGTATTATATACACTCTGGAAGACTGATTCATCTTTATATGTGGCTAAAGCTGGTATTAAAATGAATTTGCATTCTCTGAGCATAAAGTGTAGACCACTGTGAAAGACAGATGTCAAGGGTGGCCATGTGATCAAAACAGAAAATGGTAAGGAAATTAAATTTTAAATGAATATTTTAAATGTAAATAATCCCAATACTAATTGCTAAGAGAATTTTAGGCATTCTATTGGAATTAACCTATTTGCCATTTAGCTAAAACAAAGCATGAACTAGATGATTGGTCTGCAAAAAGACTTCCTAGTTATTCTGACCTGTTATACGAGCAAAAGTACTGACAAGTTGATGCCAAATGTTCCTTTTGAAGATTTCATGATTTATTGGCTATATTCCCCTAATCCAGAAATTAAGTTGTACTTTGTTCTTTGGTTCTCTAAAAGTGCAGAGTCAAGAAAATATGAGGTGCTCAAGAAATAATGGTTATTTTGTTGGCTGGATAGATGGATGAATGGGTTGATGATAGGTGGATAGATAAATGAATGGGTGGGTAGATGGATGGATGAATAGACAGATGCTAGGTGGAGCCATCACTGGAAATAACACTAATCCATCTAGTCCTAAACATTTTTCCCCAAAGCAGGAAGTCTCCAGTTCTAGTCCCAAACATATTCTCCAATAGCAGTTATCATTTGCCCTGGCCCTATAATCGTTATGCTCACAGATACCTCCAAAGATGTCATGATAAGAGACTACCTCTAGTATCTTGGCCTTACCTGTTCCAGGATCTAATACATTTATGTTTTATTATTTTTTTCCTCCTCAGATAAAGATCTGTATGTGTCTTAGACTCGCTGAGTTCCAAACCAATCCATGTCGTCTTGCTGACTCCTCTAATTTTGTTAACAGAAATGCCATTTTCCTTTGCCAAGGCTCCAAATTACAAATCATCATTGCTCCTCACTGTTCATTTGCCCCCCTCATGCAACTTGCAAGCCCTTAAGAGCCCACCTCTTCGTTGTCTTTCATAAAGCTCCCATCTTGCCATGTCTACTGCCACCACCTACTTTAGGGCCTCATTAACTTCTCCCTTAAACAGTATCAATTGCTTCTAAGTTGATGTCCTGAATTCCAATTTTTCCTCCACCATAAGAAAATAGGATACTATTTCTTTTTTTTTTTTTAATACTTTAAGTTCTAGGGTACATGTGCACAACGTGCAGGTTTGTTACATATGTATACATGTGCCATGTTGGTGTGTTGCACCCATTAACACGTCATTTACATTAGGTATATCTCCTAATGGTATCCCTCCCCCATCCCTCCACCCTATGACAATCCCCAGTGTGTGATGTTCCCCACCCTGTGTCCAAGTGTTCTCATTGTTCAATTCCCACCTATGAGTGAGAACATGTGGTGTTTGGTTTTCTGTCCTTGCAATAGTTTGCTGAGAATAATGGTTTCCAGCTTCATCCATGTCCCTACAAAGGACATGAACTCATCATTTTTTATGGCTGCACAGTATTCCATGGTGTATATGTGCCACATTTTCTTAATCCAGTCTATCATTGATGGACATTTGGGTTGGTTCCAAGTCTTTGCTATTGTGAATAGTGCCGCAATAAACATACGTGTGCATGTATCTTTATAGCAGCATGATTTATAATCCTTTGGGTATATGCCCAGTAATGGGATGGCTGGGTCAAATGATATTTCTAGTTGTAAATCCTTGAGGAATCACCACACTGTCTTCCACAATGGTTGAACTAGTTTACAGTCCCACTAACAGTGTAAAAGCATTCCTATTTCTCCACATCCTCTCCAGCACCTGTTGTTTCCTGACTTTTTAATGATCGCCATTCTAACTGGTGAGAGATGGTATCTCACTGTGGTTTTGATTTGCATTTCTCTGATGGCCAGTGATGATGAGCATTTCTTCATGTGTCTGTTGGCTGCATAAATGTCTTCTTTTGAGAAGTGTATGTTCATATAGGATACTATTTCAATGGAACTCTTTGTTCCCATTGAAATCTTAATATGGAAGAAAGCAAAGTTACTCTGGATAATGCTGGAATTTAAGTATAGAAGCCAGCAATGCTTTACTCTATGACTACACCCAATGTAGTACCCTAGAGCTGAGGCCTCACTCCTGCTGCTGCTGCTGGTGGTGCTCTCTGGAAGGCTGCTGAGTTGGTGCAGAAAGAGGAGAACTTGGAGATGCCAAAGGATGTCCCTTAGTCCTCATTGGGCTATTATCACTTCTATAGCCTCAAAGCAATGGAGCAAATTCTCCATACCCCAACCGTGGGTCTCATAATGTCACCTAGATATACCTCATTTCTGACTTTGAACTTCTGCTTGCAGCTGCTTTTTCTATAGGGAATCAGGTTTGCATCTGGGGCCAAGCTAGGGAATGGTCACCATTCTGTTTGCTACCTATCCTTGTTTCCTCGTTGCTCTCCAAGGGACCAAACCAATCCCCTCATATCATAGATAGATAGATAGATAGATAGATAGATAGATAGATAGATAGATAGATAGATAGATAGATGATAGATAGATAGATGATAGATAGGGTGGGTGGATGGATTGATAGATAGATAGATAGATAGATAGATAGATAGATAGATAGATAGATAGATAGATTTAAAAATGGATATGAAAATATCTGGGGATTTCACTGACCCACCAATTTATCAGACCAAAGCAGTCCAGGACAACTGCTATAATCTGTATCTCAAAACTTGTTTTCTGAATGGAAACTTGAAGATCGCCTTTAATATTTCACTCTTTCTTCCAGGATCTAGTTACTGGTTATATTGGTTCCACCTCCTCAATATCTCTTGTATTTGTCACCTTCTGGCCATCCCTGTTGTTCATCACCCCACTTTAGACCCTCACCATTTCATGCCTGGACTATTGCAATAGCCTGCTGATAGGTCTCTCTACTTCCCAAATCACCTCTTCCTATCCATTTGCTCTTAACATTACAGTTGAAAAATATAAACACAGCTGTTTTATTCCTCAGTTTAAATTTTTCAGTGATTCCCTTTGGCCTAGGGATAACATCCAGACTCATTTTGTTATCTGGCTCTTGCTCCTGTATTGGTTTCCTGTACTATTGTCTCCCCAGTAATTCTTTTGCAAATTGGCCAAATCACCCTGTCCCCATTTACAGGGGTTGAGAGGAGATGACCATGTTAGAACATGAACCTGACCCGTGGCCAGAATCGCCCAGTTCTGTGTGGGCATTTGACCATGGTTGGGTCAATGAGTTTCCTTACCAGGAATTTTTTTTTTTTTATTATTGAGTTTCGCTCTTCTCACCCAGGCTGGAGCACAATGGCGCAATCTCGGCTCACTGCAACCTCCGTCTCCTGGGTTCAAGCGATTCTCCTGCCTCAGCCTCCTGAGTATCTGGGATTACAGGTGCCCACCACCACACCCAGCAAATCTATGTATTTTTAGTAGAGATGAGGTTTCACCATGTTGGCCAGGCTGGTCTCAAACTCCTGACCTCAAGTGATCCACCCGCCTTGGCCTCCCAAGATGCTGGGATTATAGGCATAAGCCACCATGCCTGGCCCCTTACCAGGAATTCTATGCAATGCCAAACTCAGGAATGGTTTCAATCTCTGTTGTCCACCATGCTTTACAGGAACCTCTTATGAGACAGAATGATGGAGCCAATAAACACAGAGAAGTGGAAGCAGGGCCAGAAAGAGGAATCTGATCATGCTTGAATCTCCAGTTTTTGTATTTGCAACCAAGGATCCTAACTATGCACCCACTTTTATTGTCACAGCTCCCTGAAGCCAGGTCTATGTCTTAATTATCTCTGTTAGCCTCAGAACCTAGCTTATTGCTGGTACTCAAAGTTTGTTGAATTAATAACAAATATGATACCAAACATCACTTTCTAATAAACTTCTTGTGGCTGCCCTCCTAGCTCAGAACCCGAGAGAGAAACTACATAACAATTTGATTTCAAAGACATTTGCAGCTTTCACCTCTTCTGTGTCTCCTGAGCAGTAGCGTCTTCTGTTTGGAGAGAGTTTACGGCATCAGAGCCACAGCAGCAGTCATTTAGTAACGCCTGTGACAGACCTTCACACGCACTATCTCCTTTGATCCTCAGCAATTCCATGGGGTCGCGCTGTAATTATAGCCAGCCCTCTTTTGACAGATGAATGTACCCAGGCCTGGAGAGATGAAACAACTTGGCCAGGGTTTGGTCAAATGGAGACGCCGCAGTCCAGTGCAGGATTACCCAGCTCCAAATCCAATCCCCTTCTGCTATTGCTCTGAAGCCTTCTCAGCAGACATCCTGACCTGCTTGGCTCTGTTTTTAGATCAGAAGAAGCCTCAGAGCGTGAGCACTGAAGATCCCTGTCCCTCTGTCTCCTGTTGCTTCTGCCAGGCCGAAAAAAAGTTTACCCGAGCACCTGGGTGGATGGTGAATGGTCATCGTTTGGCAGCCTTTACTGCTGGCAAAGTGGAATTGCATGGGGGTGGGGACACTCTTGATTTTCCAAGAATGTCCCTGCTGTGGGACACAATGTGCCCCTCCCCTATTCAGCATTGACCGCCCTCCTCACCCATCCACAGAAAGGTACTTTTAAGAGTTGCCATTCTGAGGAAGGATCGGGCAAGTGGAGGGAACTCAGGAGTGGGTAACAAAGAGTTAAGGCCGCAGCTGCCAGCACATGCAGTGTCGAGTTATGCTCAAACTGTTCCCACTGGCGACCAAGTCAGCTGTCATCAGAGAACAAAGAATCCCCCAGAGCCGCTCAAGTTGTGTCACACCCGGGAAGCCCTGAGAGCTCCCTGATTAGGATTTCTAAATCAGCCCCATCGAGGCCTGAAGAATAAAGCTGAGGAACAATGAGCCTGCCACATTCACACAGTCAGCAGTCCCGGCCGGGCTGCCCGCCTCCCCACCACCACCCCCTCCCACGGGGCCTCAAAGGCCACTTCACCTCCATCGAGAAAATCAAATCTCATCGAAAGCCCTGAGCCCACTGGGGCAGCATCCAGAGAGCTTCAGGAGGAGTGTGGGGGAATTTGCTGCACAGACTCCAGCTGCTGTCAGGGTGGTGGGGGTGGGAGGTGTGAATAGGGAGGGATCTGGTCCAAGGATGATGGGGTCCTGAAGGCCAAATTTGGGATTTGGGAAGTCAGATTTTGCTGTTCTTGTTTCATTCCAGCCAAGTCCCAGTGATTGGAGTTTTGGGCTGGACTCCTAGAAAACCTCACCCTGAGCATGAGCCCCAAGCCTTAGAACTTCTCTTGGATCATAGTTAAGGCTAATAAAGGACCAGGAGTCCTACGGCATTAGCAAGATCGTGATGTCAGGAGAATTCCTTTACCCAGCCAATCCTACAGCAAGACAGGGCATTATGTCCAAAGCACCCTTAAGTTCAGGGTTTTGACTTAATCTCCACATGAGAATACATCATTGCAATTCTGAGTGTTGTTGAAAATGAGCGTGCATTTATTCAACATAAATATTTTAAAAATACCAAATTATTACAACCTTGAATTTGCAAATATTTTTAATATACTGGGATCCTCAAGAAAAGCACACGTGGAACCCCTCAAATTCTGAGGGGTCCTGGTTTTCATTCAAACTTAAATGCTTTTCCTTTTTTTCTATCAACGAAGTCGTTGCCTGGGACAGTCTTGCAGCTCCAGGTGTCATGGGGTCTCTAACAGGGACGCTTTAGGGAACTTGTGCTCTTAGGGGGAACCTGTTGCTGCAGCTGAGAAATTCTGGCTCTTCCCTTCTCTGTGTGTGGCTGGGTCAGACCTGGAATCTGTGGGTAGTTCACTGACAGTCGTCAGCATTCATGATCCCTGCCTGCATGATCCCGTTTCTGCATGGCATGGCACAGGGAAGCTTTTTCTGCATTATCTTCTGCATCATGCCTTTCACCAACTGGAATCACAAGGAGATGCACCTGCATCTGCAGATCTCTGCTATTTTTTTCTGAAGGAGAGAGTGGAGGAACACATGGCCTGAACTCCTAGACCATCTTCTACAGCTCCAGCTCTGAGATCCGAAAGCCAGAGGGAAAACAATCAGAGTCCTTTGCAGCAGAATTATTCCAATGACTGGTTTTCAACTGCAGAGGCTGTTTAAGGAAGCTGAGTGTACTCAGCATGTGAACATGCCAAGTGCATCGTCACTCCAAGGTTGGCCCAAAAGTATATGCCTAAAATGAGAAAATCTATCACAGAGCCCAAATGTGGCAAAGACCCTCATATCAATAATACCTGCTAATACGGGGGCTTGTCTTATGTCTAGGATGGCTTGCAATTTATACTTATGATATTTAATCCCCCAATCCTATTTTATAGATGAGAAAAATGAGATTCAAAACTCCCGTAAGGCCGTATAAGTAATAAACAGAAAAGTATTGGCAGAGCCAAGATTTGCACTTAAGTCTGTCTCCTCGCTAAGCTCTTGATCAGTAAGTTTCCTGGATTTTTTTCTCCTCAGTTGAACTCTCAATTTAAATGTAAAAGTCTTCAGTTTGCAAAGTTTACCTTTTCTTCTTCTGTATCTCAGTGCTAGTGAAGAATGGAACAAGATCCAACTACCATCAGCAGAGGATAACCCTCACTGTCGTGGAGCACAGGGCACGGGTTCAGGTGCTGACCCAATCAGATCCAAAGCTAACACTGCTGCGAAGAGACTGAGCCACTGGAGCTAGTCACCTGCCCTCTCCAAGCCTCAGTTTCCTCATGTGTGAAAGTCTAGCAATAATATCAATTTCACTGGGATATAATAGGGATTAGCAGGAGAAGCTGGAGCAGAAATACGTGGCCCATGATACATACTCTGCGGGTGCTAGTTTCCTACTTCTTCCTTCCACAGGTAAAAAGGTAGGCATTAACTCTCCTCAAGTCATGCTGCTCCAGGTTAAATAACCCTCCAGAAACAGTTCCATCTTTTTGGCTCTTTTTTGGGCTATCTTTTGTTCCTCCTTTACCTTCTTGAAACTTGGCAGGACTGACCAACAAGAAATGTTGCCTAAAGATGAGCTTTCAGTACTCTGGAAATTAAGGTCAAGCTGCTGTGTTGCTCTCATAACCTGGAGTATAAATCTGCCCTTGATGTTTGCAGAAATGTCTCCAGGCTTGCCACCACTATTTATAGATCCAAGAAATGACAAGGGGTGCTAACTGAGAAGGAGATCTGTTCAATGCAGGAGGGTTAATCTGACCATGTGGCTGCAAAATGCATTTGATGAGAAGGACCTCTGCACCTGTCTCCAGAGTTCTTTTAAGTTGTCTCAGTGAGAGGCACTACAGACAGTGCTGTTAGGCTGGAAACTGGGGGGCTCAGACCCTGGAAAGAAGCCACTGGGATTTGCTGATATTGGTATCCCCAATTTCTGTTCAGTATCCCTCTTCAGTGGATGCTTAATATTTCTGATGGGTTGGATGAATGAGTGAAGAATTAATGAATGATGTGGACACCCTAAACCAAGGCTTTTTCTTCTTCTTCTTCTTCTTCTTATTATTATTATTTTGAGATGGAGTGTCGCTCTTGTTGCCCAGGCTGGAGTGCAGTGGCACGATCTCAGCTCACTGCAATCTCTGCCTCCTGGGTTCAAGTGATTCTCCTGCCTCAGCCTCCCAAGTCGCTGGGATTACAGGTGCCCGCCACCACACCCGGCTAATTTTTGTTATTTTTAGTAGAGACGGGGTTTCACCATTGTTAGCCAGGCTGGTCTCGAACTCCTGACCTCAGGTGATCCACCCGCCTCGGCCTCCCAAAGTGCTGGGATTGCAGGCATGAGCCACCTTGCCCAGCCAACCAAGACTTTTTCTACCCCCAATTAAATCCTGTTTAACGACATCAGAGTATCATCAAATCCCTTTTTCCACATTTAATTTTAAAATGCCAGCTCAACTCTTAAAACTAATGAATTTCTAACTGATGTTGATAAATGCAAAGAAAAGACCTCACAAAACTGTTGATGTACCTTAATGACTGGCAGGACAGCAGAAGTGTGGCACAATTGGGCAGATGCTATGGACGTGATGGAGCCAGAACGCTAAGGATACGTCAAAGGTGGAAGGAAGAATGAACAACAGACCTGAATAAGACTGGATTGTTGAAGATCCACCAGTGATCATTTTATGGCATTAATGGAGAGCATAGAATTTAAGAACTCATGGTGCAAGACAATTATCTGATGTAATTAAAAGAGCAGAAATTTTAAAGTCAGACAACTGAGAGTTTGAATTCCAACTTGGCCACTTACTGAATAGGAAAGCTCAGTTTCTTCATCTGTAAAATGGGCAAATAAGTACTTTAATTCTCACAAGACTATTATGAGAATCAAACGAAATAAGCACACATATCTAGAGCCTGATATAATGAGATAAATGGTAATACTGTGGGTGGACAGAGGTTAGGACTAAGAAACAGATCAAAGGATGGGAAGGGCCACAGGAATCATGCCGGGGTATAGGGGGGTAAGATTGGCAGCAATGACCATAGCAGTGACTGTTCAAGAGGTAAGGATGCTAGGCTAAAAATTGGTCTCAAATGACTAGCCATGAGATTAAAGCCAGAAAGGAAAAGATAGGAAACATCTATCAACAGGGGAAACAGATAATGAACAAACACCCAGGAAGGGAAGGACGTGGTCTGATTTCCTCCAGGGTGCTGGCTTGGCCATAGGGAGAGGCCTCTCTGATGGGTGCCATGGCCCTGGGGGCAGGATGGTCTTGGTGCAAACTGTAAAATAACTCGATATTTGTCTTTGGTGCTATTGTCTCCCTGGCCCGTACTTTTTCTAACTCCTGATTTTACCCTTACTCCCGGAACCCAGTGATTACACACTATCTCCTTCTCCCTGATATAAAACCTGTCTTCCAAACATTCATTCAAACATCTCTGCCCTGGGATAGATGGCAAGTGAAGGTTTAAAACACAAGCCCGGTCCCACAGTTACATTTGAAAGTCAATTAAACAAGAAAGTTGGTTCTGCAAACGTTTTTGGAACTCTGCTTTGTCCCATGCACTGACACAGGCACTGAAAATACGGAGGGGATAGAAATGCCTCGCTCCTTGCGTTAGAACACGGCGTGCTCATCATGGGCACCTGGGCATGTTAGCTGGTCGGTCCTCTCAGAATCACCTGCTCCTCCCAAGGGTAAGAAGAGTCCCAGACACGGCCTCACCAGGCACCCTCCTGCACACATCCCACCTGGGGGGAGCGTGGCAATTGTTCCCTGTTAACTCAGCCCTCCCTGCCTCACTGCAGAGGGGAAGCAGCCAGGGGGGAAAGCAGGGGAGAGTACACTGGCCTGGGAAGAGGACACCAGAGTTCTAGCCCTCAGTCCTCTTACTCACTTGTTCTTCCACCTTGAGCAAATCATCTTCACTCTCTGTGTTTCTCTTTATAGAAACAAAGAGGTGTCTTCAGCTCCAACATTCTTGGGATTCATAGGGATGGCAAGTCATATTGGCTCTGTGACCACTTTGCTTTTTAATAAAATTATGTGTGCAGTCATGCCTGGAATAGCAACATTCGGTCAAGGACAGACCACATAAAGGATGGAGGTCCCATAAGATTATAATACCGTATTTTTTACTGTACCTTTTCTGTATTTAGATACACAAATACCATCGTGTTACAATTGCCTACAGTATTCAATACAGCAACATGCTGTATAGATTTGTAGCCTAGGAGCAATAGGCCATATCCTATATTCTAGGTGTGTGGTAGGCTACACCATCTAGGTTTGTACAAGTAGTCTATGAAGTTCCCATAGCAAAAATCTCCTAATGATGCATTTCTCAGAATGTATCCCTGTTGTTAAGCGATGCATGGCTGCATACACACACACACACACACACACACACACACACACACACACACACACGTGTATATGTATATAAGTATTGTATATATGCCATCCATTTAATTATATGCCTACCTATATGTATGTATGTGTATATAGGCATGTGTGTGAATATACATATATACATGTACGTATATAACTTTTTGAAAAAGCGGTCATCAGAGCCAATAGGAAGAGAGAGGAGCATAGATTTGGGAAAACAATGCTTTAAAGTACAGACATCTTCTGTTAAGAAAAAGTGTTCTTTTTTTTTTTTTTTTTTTTTTTGAGACGGAGTCTTGCTCTGTTGTCCAGGCTAGAGTGCAGTGACACGATCTTGGCTCACTGCAACGTCTGCCTCCTGGGTTCAAGCGATTCTCCTGCCTCAGCCTCCTGAGTAGCTAGGACTACAGGTGTGCACCACCATGCCCAGCTAATTTTTGTATTTTTAGTACAGACGGGGTTTCACCACGTTGGCCAGGATGGTCTCCATCTATCGACCTTGTGGTCTGCCCGCCTCAGCCTCCCAAAGTGCTGGGATTACAGGCGTGAGCCACCGCGCCCAGCCGAAAAAGTGTTCTTAATCACAGAATACCTTCCCCATAAAAAAGCCAAGGACCTACCCAAGCCAGTTAGAATCAAGAATGTGTTTGCTACTCTTTAAAAAGTACCATCATTTTAGAGCGGGGCCCCTGGGCACCTGCATTCATTTCCCTGGTCCCAGTTTAAACAGGGCTCTGCAACAGCTTGCAGGCTCACTGCCCCAATGTGTGCTCACCATCCCTGTGGTGCAGGACAGTGCTCGTTGTTTCTGGGCTGCGTGAAGGAAAATGTAGCATTTGGATAAAACTGTAAAATGAGTGAATGAATTGGTGAACTTCAATATCAAAATTAATATGACAGTGATGAATGCTAAGGAAGCTATCTCCATACAACAAGTGAAAGAAGGGCCTTCTTCATCCCAGGCCACAGACAGAATTGGAGGGCTCCAGCTTCATTCTTGGGTTCACAGAATTCCCAGGTCAGCAGGGACCTTAAAGCTTATCCAGTCCCAGCTTCCCAGCCCATCTGATACAGGTAACTTTTCTAAACCATGCTAATAAGTAGTCTTCGCAATATTTTTGCAATATCTGTCACAGTTGTGCAGATACTGCAAACCTAAATGTGTTAAAGTGTGGAGGCAAATATCAAGGCATTAAACATTTTTTGGTCCTGCATTTATGTAACACTGCCTACTAAATGAGTGTCTAAAGAATGTACTTGACATTCCGTAGGACCATGTGCAGGGAATCTTTCCTTCAGGGCAAAACCCAACCAAAATAACATGGAGCGGGATAGATCTTATTTTCCAAGTGTTTCTGAGAAATTCAAGCGCAGTTGGGAAAACATGGAGCCTTACTAGGCATCCAAGTACAAGTCCACCTACTCTCCCTTTTGGAAGAATCTTCACCCACAGCCCCCTGCACTAGACAGGCAGGTAGTCTGTGCCCACCACACAAATGATAGCTAAGTAGATCGCCCCCCGACCCTCAGGCAAGCAATTCAATTCACCAAGTGAACAAAAGATGAGCTGAACCAAGCAGATTCCACCCCTGGGCATTTAAGGATTAGAAAATGCAGATAAAGATTTGTTGCTAATCAGCTGGTGGAGTGCAGTAATGAGGTGAGAAAGCAGAGTGCCCTCCTGGCTCAGCGTGGGGCCAACCAAAGTCACGTACACAACGTTATGGAGTAGCAGAAACTACAAGGAAATGCAGCAAAGCAATTTGGAAAAGGGATTGGGAAGCAGATAGATTGAGCGAAGCAGAAAATGAGAGACCATTTGGCCCCCGAGAGATGGGAGAGATGGAAAGGCCAGCTGATAAGACTTTCCAGGGTCAGCCCTCAGTTCTCGCAGGGCCCAGCAGTACTAGGCTCTCTGTGTAAATCAGGCCAAGTGCACATGAAACACACGCATTAATAATACAGGTTACATTAATAATTCTACATAAAAACTTCAAAGTGCAAACTGTGAACATTTCAATATGTTATGTCATTGTGCCACGCTTGTTATGTCATTGTGCCATGCTCGTTCAGTACCTTCACATCCTCCATGTACTTACTTTCTCAGGCTAATGCTCTGGCCTATTTTATATGATAATGTCAGGAGATCAGGGACAATTTCTTTTTTTTTTTTCTTTTTTATAGTGGCAGACAGACATGGTTTCATGGTTTTATTTATTTTTTAAAAAAAACTTTATGGGTATATGGTAGTGTATTTATTTATGGATATGTGAGATATTTTGATAGAGGCATACAATGCATAATAATCCCATCAGGGTAAATGGAGTATCCATCCCCTCAAGCTTTTATCATTTCTTTGTGTTACAAACAATCCAGTTACACTCTTTTAATTATTTTAAAATGGACAATAAATTATTGTTGACTGTAATCACCCTGATATGCTATCAAATACTAGATCTTATTTATTCTATCCAACTATATTTTTGTACCCATTAACCACCCCTACTCCCCCCACCCCATCCCCACTACCCTTCCTGGCTTCTGGTAACCATCACTCTACTATTTCCATGAGTTCAATTGTTTTAATTTTTAGCTCCCATAAATGAGTGAGAACATGTGAAGTTTGTCTTTCTGTGCCTGGCTTATTTCATGTAACATATTGTCCTCTAATTCTATCCATGTTGTTGTAAATGTCAGGATCTCATTATTTTTTATGGCTGAATAGCACTCCATTGTGCATATGCACCATATTTTCTTTATCCATTTGTCTGTTGATGGACTCTTAGGTTGCTTCCAAATCTTGGCTATTGTGAATAGTGCTGCAATAAATGTAGGAGTGCAGATACCTCTTTGATATACTGATTTCTTTTATTTAGGGGTATATACCTAGCAGTGGGATTGCTAGAACATACAGCAGTTTTATTTTTAGTTTTTTGAGGAACTTCCATAATGTTCTCCATAGTGGTTGTACTAATTTACATTCCCACTAACAATGTAGAAGGGTTCCCTTTTCTCCATATCCTTACCAGCGTTTGTTATTGCTAGTCTTTTGGATAAGAGCCATTTTAGCTGTGTTAAGATGATATCTCATTGTAATTTTGATTTGCATTTCTCTGATAATCAATGATGTTCAGCACCTTTTCATAAACCTGTTTGCCACCTGTATGTCTTGAGAAACATCTATTCAGATCTTTTGCTCATTTTTTAATCAGAGTGTTACATATTTTCCTATTGTTTGAGCTCCTTATATTTTCTGGTTATTAATCTTTTGTCGGATGGTTTGCAAATATTTCCTCTCTTTCTGTGGGTTGTCTCTTCACTTGGTTGATTGTTTTCCTTGCCATGCAGATGCCTCTTAACTTGATATGATCCCGTTTGTCCATTTTTGCTTTGGTTGCCTGTGCTTTGGGGATACTATTCAATAAATCTTTAACCAGACCAAATTCCTGGAGGGTTTCCTCAGTGTTTTCTTATAGTACTTTCATACAAGTTTGAAGTCTTAGATTTCAGTCTGTAATCCTTTTTTTTAATATATATATGGTGAGAGATAGGGGTCTAGTCTCATTCCTCTGAATATGGATGTCTAATTTTCCTAGTATCATTTATTGAAGAGACTGTCCTTTCCCAAATACATGTTCCTGGTATCTTTGTTGAAAATGAGTTCTCTGTAGATGAATGAATTTATTTCGGGATTCTCTATTCTGTTCCATTGGTCCATGTCTCCATTTTTATGCCAGTGCCATGCCATTTCGGTTACAATAACTCTGTAGTATAATTTGAAGTCAGGTAATGTGATTCCTCCAGTTTTCTTCTTTTTGGTCAGGATGGCTTTGGCTATTCTGGGTCTTTCATGGTTCCATATATATTTTAGAATTATTCTTTCTATTTCAGTGAAGAACGTCATTGGCATTTTGATAGGGTTTGCATTTAATCTATAGATTGTTTTGGGTAGTATGGACATTTTAACAATATTGATTCTTCCAATCCATGAACATGGAATATCTTTCCATTTTTTGGTGTCCTCTTCAATTTCTTGCATCAATAGTTTTCATCCTAGAGATCTTTTGCTTCTTTAGTTAAGTTTATTCCTAGGTATTTTATTTTATTTTTCACTATTTTAAATGGGGTTATTTTTTAAATTTCTTTTCCAGATTGCTCTGTGTTGGCATATGGAAATGCTACTGATTTTTGCATGTTGATTTTGTTTCCTGCAACATTCTGCAAACTTTACTGAATTCATTTATTGTCAAAGACAAATTGTCAGTTTTAGACAATTTCTGTTTTCTATCAGAACACCTAGCACAATGACATGTTTACAATTTGGGAATTTGTGGGGTTTTTTAGCATCATATGTCAAAAAATCAATAGGATTTTAGCAATTCAAAACTGTATTCATCTCACAAGCTTTGTCAGATGGCTTAAAAAAGATTTTAAACTGTATGTATGTTCTAGTCATAATAGCCCATACTGGACACTACCCAAATATCTACCTCCAGTAGAATAAAAAAAAAGTTGTGGTATTTCCATGCCACGAAATATTTTACCAAACTGTGAATAAATAACCTGGGACTTTATGCAACAATCAGACTGAATGTTGAGAAGAAGAAACCTGACACAAAACCATACATACTATGTGATTTCATTTACATAAAATTCAAAAATAAGCCAAATAAATTTATGGTGTTCAAAGTTAAGACAGGGCTTCCCTTTTTGGGGAAGGAGGAGGAATAGCTGAAAGAGATCAGGAAGAGACAGAGACTTTTCCTAATGTTCTGTTTCTTGATCCAGGCCCTGATTACACAGGTATATTCAGTTTATAAAATTAATCAAACTGCTCACCTATTATTTGTGCACTTTTCCATAGATATGTTATTATACTTCAAAAAAAGTCAGAGAACTAGGGTAACTATGATAAAAAATGAAATGAAAACAATCAATAGGAAAACATATACAATTCACAAAGCAACTTTGAGGTTTCTAACATTTTGGCTCCATATTGCTGTTTTGAAAACTTGAGGCAAAGAATGTTATAGGAAACTACTTTGTTAACATGTTTGCTTTAGAAAACTGTTTGTCCTAGGAAGTTGTTCTTGACCCATCTGCTTTGATGAGAAATAATTCATTATGACATCACTAACTCAGTGCTAATTAACTCGACATTTATAAAATGTGTGCAGCAGATTTTCTTAAGACCAAGAACAGAGCTGAAGTTGTTTCTTCTTGATTCAAGAAAAAATTGTATTTTTAGGTATAAAAGGATAGATTAACTTTAGAAAAACGATACTCATTTTAATGCTTCCCTTTGATAAACCAAAACCTATCTGAGATGTCCTTTTTTAATAAACATTGGACCATCTCCTGTTCAGCCTTTCCCCCAACAGTTCTAAGCCCAATCCAACCTTCAGTTATAAATGGAGACTTATATGTCCAGAGTGTTGCCAATTCATGCCAAGTTCCCTCTCAGACAAAGTTATGTCTTTAAGTCTGAGCTCTTAGAAGGATGGGAATGAATAAATGTATTATTTATGCACATATGCAGATAACAAATGCATAGAAATTTGCATAAGCCTATTTAGAGAGACGCACTCAACTTTTTAATGTCAACAAAGGACTTTCACATAGACACATAGACAAGCACTCTTGTTTTTTTCTTTGAGACGGAGTCTCGCTCTGTCACCAGACTAGAGTGCAAAGATCTTGGCTCACTGCAACCTCCGCCTCCCACGTTCAAGCGATTCTCCTGTCTCACCCTCCCAAGTAGCTGGGACTACAGGCGAGTGCCACCACGCCCAGCTAAGTTTTGTATTTTTAGAAGAGATGGGGTTTCACCATGTTGGCCAGGGTGGTCTTGATCTCTTGACCTCGCAATCTGCCTGCCTCAGACTCCCAAAGTGCTGGGATTACAGGCATGAGCCACCATGTCCAGCTGACAAGCACTTTAAAAAGAACATTTTCTCAAAATTTTCATTTTCCTATCACTTTTTCAAAACCATCTTCTAACCTCCTATGTCTTGGAAAGGTGGCTCCTCATATTTGAATATTAACTTTTTTTCTCTATTAACACTAATCCTTTTTAGGAAAAATTAGTAGGCTCTTGGAAGAATAAATTGAATTGAAAATAAATTTCAAGGTTTGATTTTAAGTGTTAACCACTCCTAAGGCTGCTTAACTCAGAAATCACCATCAACCTCCTCTTGGTTAAACGTCTTCTCAGGAGGGCACAACAGATGCTGCCTGAGCTCTGAGAGAGCCACAGTGGGTCTGCATTTAGCTCTTCTACTCATTCACAGTGAGACGTGTCTATTTGGATGACCTGGAGTACTCGTTAAAACACAGATTCTCAGGGCCCTCTCTCAGAGATTCTGAAAAGGCAGGTCTGGGCTGGGGGACCAGATTTGTATTTTTAACACCCCAAGAGACTGATGCAGGACCACGTTGGCTGACATATTGAAATGTATGCTAGATGCATGCTATGTATAACCCCGTGGATTCTGCACTAATCCAGCAAGAAGGATCAGATGCCCTCAGAGGCCTGGCCACTTCCTCCATCCCCCAATTCACTTCACTTCCCCACATCCAGTCTAAGCACTGATCCCAGGTTGAGAAAGGATTGTATTCCAAATAATACTTTGTAAAGCTTAATTGGAACTAAGAACTCATGTGGCTTTTTTGTTCTTTCTCTTTGAATGGTGCTTTGGGTTCTTAGGCCTCCTTATTTAACCTAGAAGGGAGCACAACTGCAGCACCAACTGTGGGATGCCGGGCTCTGGGAGTAGAAGGATAGAAAAGTAAGAAGTCATTGCCAGTTTGTTTCCCAGACAGGAATGATCTTAGGCAAAATGTGGGGGAAGAGCAGGAAGGAAAAGTTTGCTTGACAACCACACTCCTCCTTTTCTGCATTTTTCTCCCTCTTAGAGTTCTTTCATAGAGGGTATTGGGGTTTTCTAAACTTTCATTCAGCTTCTCCTGGGTCTACCCCTAGTAATCAAGTTTCTTTTACCTAGAGAAGCTAATATCAGCTAAGATTTAAAAGGGAGGCAATTTGATTGAATCAGTTCATGCCAAAGTGTGAGTGGCTGAAACACAACCAGTTAAGCAATATTTAATAGCACAGGTGAAAGTGTCTCTGTGATCGTATTCCACTTCTCCAGTTTCTCCCAGAAGAAGGAGCCTTCCAGGCCCTCAACCATGTACCTGAAAGATGTCCTACTCATCATCTAAAAGTTGATCAACCCACTTAGAAGCATACCCATCCCTTGCCACAGACTTACTGACATGCCCCCACTCAGAACCAGAACAAACCATGGTCTCACAGGAACTCTTGCTAGCACTGGTAAAATTATACAACTCCAACATAACTTCATCTACTGTTACTTCTTCACTTAAAACCTGTGAAACCTTGACCTGGCATATCCATAAAAACACTACAATTTCTTCCACATTTTTTCTATTTTTCTTCCTTGCCCATATTCATTTTATTTTATTTTATTTTTGAGACAGAATCTCGCTCTGTCACCCAGGCTGAAGTGCAGTGGAGTGATCTCAGCTCACTGCAATCTCCGCCTCCTGGGTTCAAGCGATTCTCCTGTCTCAGCCTCCCTAGTAGCTGGGATTACAGGCGCATGCCACCATACCCAGCTAATTTTTGTATTTTTAGTAGAGACAGAGTTTCACCATGTTGGCCAGGCTGGTCTCGAACTCCTGACCTCAGGTGATTCACCTGCCTCGGCCTCCCAGAGTGCGGGGATTACAGGCGTGAGCCACCACACCCAGTCCCATATTCCTAAGTACATTGCAGGCTGTCCCCTTTCCAAAAGTCAATATCAATTGTATTAGAAAACAGCAAAGACATTTCCAGCTGCCAATCCAAAAGTAATAATTAGCCTGACTGCCATGTAGTTGACCCTATAGACAGACTGGCCTGTGAACGACTCAATGGGATGTCTTGTCCCCACAAATCTGGGCATAGGTCTCTCTGTCCTCTTTGCGTTGGGACCATCCTTTTCTGCAGTGTCTACTTTTTTGAAATGCATGGTACTGTTAAAAGCTGCACACAGGACAGACACATGGGAAGCTATGTTGGAGCAGATTTTGCACCATTTTAGAAGTAGGGGAAAGAGGCATTATATACCTTCTAGACTAATCCCAGCATCCATGACAGAGATCCAAGACTTGTGGGTCTAGCCACATGCTTCTCTCCATGCATTCACCCATTTCATTCAATCAACAGCTGGTGAGCGATGCCTCCCAGGGACACACATCTATGACCAGCAATAGCTGGGAGCAGGTGGTTAGACAAGGATGGACCAGAGATAAGTATCATCCTCAGAGACCTTATAGGTTGGGAGGGGAGGCATGGCATGCCCTCAAACCATAATTATTTGGGGTAAAAAGTGGTAAATGTGATCAAAGAGGTGCAAAAATAATATGAGACCTCAGAGAAAGAGTGGGCTCCCCATCAGGAGAGTCAGAGACAAAATCTGAGCGAGTCTTAAAGGCTTGTGATTGATTTATACAAGAAGTTAGGCAGGGGAAGAGTGGCTCAGGTCGCAGGGACTAAAGATACAAAGAGCAGAGGGAGAAGGTGCCTTCTTTCTAGCACTGGGGACAGGAGATAAGAGAACCCAGAATCCCCAGGTGAGTTGCTTGGGGCCACCCCCCATGAAGGGCTGGAAGCTGGTCGGTGGGGAAGGCTAAGATTACAGGTGGGTTGGGAAAGCCCCGAAGGACTCTGAGCAAAGCGAAAAGGCGGGTCCTATGGAATGTGCCCCATTTTCCTGGCTCCTTGGGGACTCCCAGGCATTCCTTCTAACAAGAGACATGTTGCCTGCCAGCCAGCAGATGTGGCCCATGAATAAACATCCCTGCAGGGCTGGGGGCTGTGGGGGGGATAATAAATATGAAGAAAGTGGTGGCCTGCCCCTCCATGTCCCCCTCCCCTGCTCCCAGGGCAGCAGACACGCTCTCCCAAAGGGGCGGACACAGACGTCCTCACACCGCGGCCCGACCGGCCGCACATTAATCCGGGTGGATTTGGCCATCTTGTGACATAGCCAATCAGTTCGAGGGAGGGGACGGCAGGAACGCCTCTCCTTTCACGCCACAAAAGGATTTTCGTCCCTTGAGAGCACAATGAAAAAAAAAAAAAAAAAGCCAATCAAGGCGGGATCAGCTGTGGGCTGGTCGCTGCAGATCTGTCTCTCCCAGAGGGGGGTGGGGGCACATATTGGTCCGTGTGGGAAACCCAGAGGCTCAGCTTCTCACACATTGTTCTCCTCCTCTTCAACTGCACCCCCTCCCCACCAGCCCGGACCCTCCCCTCTCCCCTCCCCAAAGCCGTTATTGCCACAAAAGATACTTTCCCCATTGTGCCCCGGACAGCTCAGAGGTCCGAGTTAGCCATACACAGCTCCGCGTCCTCTCCAGGGAGAAAGTGGATGGACCCTGCAAGTGGAGAGCGGGATGCTTATCATACAAAGGAATTAAACCCACTTGGGCTCTCTCGCCATCCAGGACTGTGGGGGGTTAAATACGGTTACATTTTCATTAGGTGCTAATAGCAGAAGGGCAGCCCCGGGCAGCACGGACCAGACATTGTTATGCAGAACGTCCCCGACAAGGGAAGGTCAGGGCAGGTGGGGTGGGAGGTGGGGAGAGGGACATGCCAGCGTCAAAGCCGGGTCCAGGGAAGGGGGGCATGCCATGGGCGTATTGTTGGCCTGCGAGTTCCGTCAATGGGAAAAGTCATGTTTCCTCCGAAGGAAACAAGTGGAAATCGTCGGGGAGGGGAAGGGCTGGTGGGTGGCTGGGAAGCAGAGCTCCGCCAGTTGCTACTAAGGCTGCCTTCGAACGGTCCCTCCCCACTGCCAGTTTCTGCAAATGGGCAAGTCTGGTCCTTCTGGAAGGCAGTTCTGGGGAGGGGCAGCGGAAGGGAACGTTTTAGTATCAGGAAGAACCGATGTAAATCCTAGCACTAGGACTCTCACTGCTCCTGTAGCCTGGGGCTTCCGTGGGACTCTAACCCTCAATTTCTTTTTAATGCAAAATAGAGATAAAACCTACCTGTTGGATTCTTCTGAGCTGTCAATGAATGTAAATGGTCCAAAGAGGTGCTCAAAAAGGAAAAAGTCTTTCTCTTCTCACTAACCACCTCCACTCCCAACTACCACTAAAAAGAAACTTTAAAAGTCAAAATGAAAGAATCCAGCATTTGATACAGTGGGCTAACAGCACGGATGAATCTTTAAAGCTCATCACTTCACTCACGTACAATATTCCAGCCTCCTCTGCGTGGGAAGCAAACTCCTCTTGTCCTGTCTTTAGTTTCCATCAAAGCTCAGCCCAGAACCTGACATCTGGCTCTGCTGAAATAGTTTCTTGCTGTTATAGATTCAACACTGCTTTGACTCCAGGCAGTCCAGACACTACAGTCTTCCAACCCGGAAAGTTTGTGCATATCTAAATCAACAAGGAAACCCATATCTTCTGTTTTGTTTTGTAATCCATGCTTTTATTAGCACATTGTTATAAAAGCACAACCATAGGTAAGACACTGTACGGGACATCCTGAGGATGCACCATGAGGATGCAGACAGGTGCGCATGGGAAGACAAGACACCTACAGCACGTGACCATGAACCCAAGGCAGGAGAAGGCTTGTCTGAGCCTTTGCTGTTGTAGGTACATGGCTCTTTCCTTCATCAGATAATGAGAATTGGTTCTCCATCATTTCTCATTGCACTAGGGATTCCCGGAAACTCAGAATTCAACTGGGACAGCCAACTAACAAACAGGAGAACAGCCACAAAAAAAAAAGGTGGATCAATAACTGACAAATAAAAGATACTAATAATTCTTTCTATATAATTATTGACAGTGCAAGCATTGACAGAACAATTCAGCAGACGCGGAATTTGTTTTTCCATTGACATTTCTGTATCCAGTGGGGTCAAGGTGACAACTGCGTCTTCTCCCTACATAGTTATGTCACTGCTGGCTTCTCTAGCTGGCTCTCTAATACAGACCTCTGCACATAGCGGTCCTAAATCCACAGGGAGGGGAAGCAGTTGCCTCTGATGATGTTTCAGGCTCCACAATGCTGCTTTTCAACCAGAAAGCCAGTGCCAGGTAGGGCTGATGGTCTTTAGGAGTTCCATAATAAAATACTTCCTGAAAATGAAAATGGCTTGATCAACAATGGCGTCTACGGAAGGTCTAGAAAAATGACTTGTCTTCTGGAACCTCTGCCCAGTTTCAGAATCTCTGCATCCACTGCTGAAAAGAAAAAACAATTCCATTGTGATGTATGTGTCGATGGAGATAAGGTGGGAAGTCATTTCCTTAAACTGGCTGAGAAGGCCTTGCGGGGTGCTAGCAGCAAATTTGTCTAGCCATAGCAGGGGTTCCCTTCTCTAGTCATTTCTACTTCATAGATAGTAGAGTTTTAGATTTGTAAGTCACCTTAGAAGTAATTTACTCATCTAAATTGTCCCTGGAATGAGAAAAAAATTAGAAATATTTTTCAGTGCAAATTTATAATTGGGAGTCTGATATCTAAAGTCTTTAACAAACTCTCTGTTATCTTTATCAAATCTCACATGTGATTCTTTTTTGAGACAGAGTCTCACTCTGTCACCCAGGCTGGAGTGCAGTGGTGCAATCACGGCTCACTGCAAGCTCTGCCTCCCAGGTTCACGCCATTCTCCTTCCTCAGCCTCCCGAGTAGCTGGGACTACAGGTGCCCGCCAGCAGGACTGGCTAATTTTTTTGTATTTTTAGTAGAGACAGGGTTTCACTGTGTTGGCCAGGATGGTCTCCATCTCCTGACCTCGTAATCCACCTGCCCCAGCCTCCCAAAGTGCTGGGATTACAGGCGTGAGCCACCGTGCCCGGCCTCATATGTGATTCTTGATCTCTTACGGAGAACACCACGTTCCAAACCAAAGAACTCAGAGGAAACTAAGTACAATGAGAAGGTTTCTAACTTCAACCAACTATTTTTTCCCTTTGAGAAGTAGTGAAAATGCCTCACCCAACTGGTTAATAAAATTAGAATTCAAATCTTTCCAGGTGCAATGATAACTCCCTTTAGAGGAAACTGCTTCCCTGAAGCCAGCAGTGCCCAGAAATTACAACCGGTTTCAGCAATTAAGAGAAGTAAAACATTAAAAAGCATGAGGCAAAGTACATTTGCATGCTAATAGCCCCTTCTGTAGTGCTGGGAAGCTGTGTTTTACAACAAAGCAGATAACTTTCCCACTATAGCAATATTAACCCTTGGGTTCTCACTCCAGCTCCTTGCCCCTGATTCTAATGTCTGGAATTTGTCTGGCCATGGTTGGGGAAGACATGGGTTAACTCCACATATCAATCCATCCACTGTGGCCTAATTCTCCCTCGCTTGGGTAGGGGAAGAAAGAGAAAGAGACTTAAAAGTTTTGAATGTCTTTAGGGATAGCAAGAGGAAAGTGGAAAGACTCACCAGGGGGTGAAAAAGAAAGCTTCCCTAGAAAATACACTGGAATGGGCAGGGCAGTGCTTGAGCACAAGCTCTGGTGTCAAATGAGACTTGAATTTGAAACTGGCAGTAATATTTCCTAGTGCTGTGACCTTGGGCAGGTTACTTAAGTTCTTGGGGCCCCAGTTTGCTTATCTAATAAGGTGGAATGTAGGTTAAATGAGGCAATGAGGGTAAGACTTCTATATGCCTGGAAAAACCCTAATGGTTACTGTAATGGTTGTTAGAGCAGGTGGTATTTGTGGAGTTCCAGGAGGAACTTTTTGAAGAACCCTTGAGTACAAGACTATGACAAAGCCCTATGGCTTCACTGGAGATGCAAAGCAATTGTTTTTGCCTCCTGCAGAAAGTTAATCTTGGAATACGAGCAGAATATATATATATAGATAGATAGATCCCTTTTATGCTTCCTCAAGGTGGAGGCCACCAACATTTTGGATTCCATTGAAGATGACAGTCCTCGAGGATATACAGAGATCAGGAGAAAATTCTCCATCTCTATAGGAAGAAGGCAGGATAGCACAGAGCTTAGGCTTTGGAGCTGGGTAAACCTGGTTTTGAGATCCACTTCCTTTGACACTACCCAACTGTGTTACCTTGGATAAATTTCTTAACCTCTCTGTGCCTCAGTTTCCCATTGTAAAATAAAACGTCATACATCTGGGGCAAGAGTACCATGAGTAAGCACTCAACACATGTCAATTACTAAGGGACATTCCTTTCTTTAAAACTTCATTTCCCCTTGTCTTTTCCCATGACACAATGAGGAAGCAGTGCCCAAAGTATGTCATGGCTTAGATTTCAAGCCAACTCACTGAAATTAAGTAAAGATGAGGAAAGAAAAGTTTCGGTTTGTACACCCATATCCTCAGAGCTCACCACAGCTCTGACGACGGCAAAGAGAGGTTGCCGGAAGGAAACAAAAGTCCATCAAGGGCTGGCAAAATATTAATCCGGAGCTCACGGATGGGCAGTGATGCGCACCCTCTGACGGCGGGCATTCCCTTCATGTTCATGCTGCCCGTGGGCTGACAAAAGACCACCACCCCACTCTTGCATTGTGGGCACTCACCCTGACTTGCCGTTCATCCTGTCCTGGGTCTACTTCCTAGCGACTTTCCAAGGCAGGTGTAGGGAGGGGATAGAGAGACAGAGAGTGGACTGGAAGATCCAGGGGAAGAAAAGGCAGTTCAGCTCTCCCTCTAACAAGGTGCACTTTTGCCCTAGATTGATGGTTCTTAACCCTAATTGTGCATTAGAAACACATAGGAAGCTTTAAAAAATAATACACTGGGTACTCCTCCCATTGATTATGATCCAGTTTTTTCTGAGGTGAGCCTTGTACATGGATATTTGTATAGATTTTTATCTAGCGCTGCAGTGATTCTGATGTGTTGCCTGCCTTGAGAACCATTTTCCGCTAACCTTCCAGAACGTGTTTGTTCTGTAGCAGTGCTGC
Source organism: Gorilla gorilla gorilla (assembly GCF_029281585.2). Taxonomy (NCBI): domain Eukaryota; kingdom Metazoa; phylum Chordata; class Mammalia; order Primates; family Hominidae; genus Gorilla; species Gorilla gorilla. Next base: position 19,763,618 of record NC_073228.2, on the reverse strand, counting down.
TCAGTCTGGGATTCATGTTAGGATTCACTGGAGGACTTATTTAAAAATAAGGATGCCGACTGGACATGGTGGCTCATGCCTGTAATCCCAACACTTTGGGAGGCCTAGGCGGGTAGATCACCTGAGGTCAGGAGTTTGAGATTAGCCTGGCCAACATGGTGAAACCCCGTCTCTACTAAAGATACAAAAAGTAGCCGAGTGTGGTGGTGGGCACCTGAAATTCCAGCTACTTGGGAGACTGAGGCAGGAGAATTGTTTGAACCCGGGAAATGGAAGTTGCAGTGAGCTGAGATCGCACCACTACACTCCAGCCTGGGCAACGGAGTGAGACTTCATCTAAAAGTAAATAAATAAATAAAATAAGGATGCCTAGGACCCACCCTAAGAATTTCTGATTTAATTCACTTGAAGTGGAGTGCAGACATCAAAGTCAGACCTCCTCAAGCTTTTAACTCCAGACATGTAAGATTGTCCACTACAGAATAATTTGTAATAGCAAAGACTGGAGGTAACCCTCATAGGAGCCTGGCTAAGTAAACTCTTAACTTAGAATACTATGCATCAGTTAAAAAGAATGAGAAAGATTTCTCTGCACTAATATTGAAAACTCTCCTGAATACATACCAAAAAAAGAAAAAGAAAAAAAAAAGCAAGAGGTAGAACAGTGTTTATAGGGTACTATGGTTTATGTAGAAAAAGGGAGAAAATAAAAATAATACAAGTAGTGACAACAGGGAACAAGGAGTGACAGAATACTTTCCAAATGGGTAAGATTAAGACTTTTTATAGGGCCAGGTGCAGTGGCTCATGCCTATGATCCCAGCTCTTAGCGAGGCTGAGGCAGGTAGATCGCTTGAGCTCAGGAGTTTGAGACCAACCTGGGCAACATGGCAAAAACCTGCCTCTACAGAAAGACCAAAAAAAAAAAATAAATCAGCCAGTCATAGTGGCATGTACCTGTAGTCCCAGCTACCCAGGAGGTTAAGATAGGAGGATCAACTGAACCCGGATCAACTGAAGCTTCAGTGAGTTGTGATCATGCTTCTGCATTCCAGCCTGGGTGACAGAGCAAGACCCTATCTAAAAAAAAAAAACAAAAACAAAAAACAAACAAACATAAAACAGAAAAAAACTTTCATGATGTCTTTATTCTCAAACATGTAAATTACCTATTTTAAAAATAAAGCTTGTGGCCAGGCGCGATGGCTCACGCCTGTAATCCCAGCACTTTGGGAGGTCGAGGCGGGCGGATCACAAGGTCAGGAGATCGAGACTATCCTGGCCAATGTGGTGAAACCCCGTCTCTACTAAAAATCCAAAAATTAGCTGGGTGTGGTGGTGCATGCCTGTAATCCCAGCTACTCGGGAGGCTGAGGCAGGAGTATCAGTTGAACCAGGAAGTCCAAGGTTGCAGTGAGCCAAGATCATGCCACTGCACTGCAGCCTGGCAACAGAGCGAGACACCGTCTAATAACATAACATAACATAACATAACATAACATAACATAACATAAAAATAAAATAAAATAAAATAAAATAAAATAAAATAAAATAAAATAAAATAAAGCTTGTAAAATGAGCAGCCAGGTTTGAAAACATTGATCTCGGGTAAAGTCAGCAAACTGTAGCCAGGAGCCAAATTCAGCCTATTGCCTGTATTTTTTTTTAATTACAATTTTAATTTTAGAGCAATTTCAGGTTTTCAAAATTATTTAGAATGCAGAATTTTTCTGTATACCCCACACCCTTTTTTTCTTTATTAACATCTTGCATTATGGTGGCACATTTGTCACGATGAAGGAACAAATATTGATCAATTATTGTTAACTAAAGACCATACTTTATTCAAATCTCCTCAATTATGCCCTAATATCCTTTTTGTATTCCAGGACCTCACCCTGGACACCACACTACATTTAGTCATAGTGAGTCCTTAGCCTCCTCTTGGTTGTGATAACTTCTCAGAGTGACTTTCTTTGTTTGTGATGACTTTGACAGTTTTGAGGGATACTAGTGGGGCGTTTTGTTGAGGATTCCTCAATTGGGATTTGTTTTTGGTTTTTTGGTGTTGCTGTTGTTTTTTTTTTTTCTTGATTAGACTGGGATAATGAGCTTTGGGGAGGAAGACCACAGATGGAAAGTGCCACTCTCGTGATCATGGTATCTCCCCTGCCAGGTAAGTATAGAAAGTGCCACTCTCATCACATCAAGAGTCCATGCTATTGGCCAGGTGTGGTGGCTCACGCCTGTAATCCCATCACTTTGGGAAGCCAGGGCAGGTGAATCACCTGAGGTCAGGAATTCGAAACCAGCCTGGCCAACATGGCAAAACCCCGTCTCTACTAAAAATACAAAAATTAGCCAAGTGTGGTGGTGCACCTGTAATCCCAGCTACTTGGAGGGCTGAGGCACAAGAATTGCTTGAACCTGGGAGGCAGAGGTTGCAGTGAGCTGAGATAGTGCCACTGCACTCCAGTCTGGTGACAGAGCGAGAGTCTGTCTCAAAAAAAAAAAAAAGAAAAAGAAAAAAAAGTGCTTGTCTATATGTCTATGTGAAAGCCCTTTGTTGACATTAAAAAATAATCCATGCTCTCAATGAGATTTATTGATATCAATATTAACCTGGCTCAGGTAGGGTTTGCTGGGTTTCTTGCACTTTCTGTTTCTCCCTTTCCATACTCTAATTTTTGGAAGAAAGTCACTATGTGTAGCCCACACTTAAGGAGGGGGGAATTACGCTCCACCTTCTCAGGGGTGGAGTAGCTACATACATTATTTGGAATCCTTCTGCACAGATGTGTCTGGTCTCTTCCACTTGTTTACCCAGTCATTTATCTTTATCATTATGAATCATGGGTATTTACTTTATATTTTGGGGGTTATATGGAACATTACTTTATTTATTTTAATTATTATTATTTTTTTTTGAGATGGAGTCTTGCTCTGTCGCCCAGGCTGGAGTGCAGTGGCATGATCTTGGCTCACTGCAAGCTCCGCCTCCCAGGTTCACGCCATTCTCCTGCCTCAGCCTCCTGAGTAGCTGGGACTACAGGTGCCCACCACCATGTCTGGCTGATTTTTTTTTGTATTTTAAGTAGAGATGGAGTTTCACCGTGTTAGCCAGAATGGTCTCGATCTCCTGAACTTGTGATCCTCCCGCCTCGGCCTCCCAAAGTGCTGGGATTACAGGCGTTAGCCACCGCACTCAGCATGTGGGGGTTTTATCGTTTTGCTTTTTTAAATTTCATTTTGTTTCGGTGTTGGTTTTTGAGCATTTTCTTACTTTCTGCCACTACGAGAGGCTCCTGGCTCGTTTTCGCATTTCCTGCTCCAGTAGAGTCAGCTATATGAGCCCTGGTTCTTTCTATAGGCAAATGGTTTTAGGAACTAAGACCAGGCACTAGGTGTTCTCATTGTTACTGGAGTGTTAGTGCTTCTAGGTTCTTCCAACTGACAGAGCAAGGAGACATATATACGTGTGCTAACCTGTATATATATGCAGATCAATGAATATTTCTACATGTAATTATCTGTTTCTGCATTAAGCTAAATCTGGATTTGTACTTATGTCTCCAACTCAAATCCATTAGCACACAGATCATTCCCATCTCCTCCGCTTGCTTATCTGTGAGCTCCCATTCTAGCAACGAAAAACCTGGCTCCCACAATCTTCGATCCATTCACTGAACTGTCCAATTCCAGCCTTTATGTATAATGGTTTCAGAATTGCTAACCCTTATCTTCCCCACAAAAAAGTGTGGGGGGGGGGTGGGTAGAAATGCCAATACAGTGCTTGTATACAGCTCCTTTTTTTCTATTACTATTATAATAATAATTATTATTATTTTTGATAGAGTCTCGCTCTGTCACCCAGGCTGGAGTGCAGTGGTGTGATCTTGACTCACTGCAACTTCTGCCTCCCAGGTTGAAGCGATTCTCCTGCCTCAGCCTCCTGACTAGCTGGGATTACAGGTGTGCGCCACCATGCCTGGCTAATTTTTGTATTTTTGTTACAGACAGGGTTTCCCCATGTTGGCCAGGCTGGTCTCAAACTCCTGACCTCAAGTGATCTGCCCGCCTTGGCCTCCCAAAGTGCTGGGATTACAGGCATGAGCCACCGTGCCGGGCCTACAGCTCCTTTTTCTTTCAGTCTTATAGACTTCACTCACTTTCAAAGTTACTTAGGTCAGTACCTTATTCCCTGACCTCATTCACTGATGTTCTTTCATACATTTGTAAGACTTCTACATCCTTCTGTCACATCTGCATTCCACCCTGGGATCCCTCAAACTCTTAAATAATATTTTTAAAACATTGTAGACATTAAGGTGCACTTTTCTGCTGTAAAATTCTATGGGTTCTAACGAATGCCTAATATCTTATACTCACCATTACAATATTCTGCAGAATCATTTCACCGCCCTAAAGAAGTCTCTGTGTTTCACCTATTCATCCTTCTCTCTTCTCTGAACCCCTGGCAACCAACAATCTCTTTACCAACTCTAGGTTCTCTTAACTGACAGAGCAATGAGACCTATATTTTGCCTTTTCCAGTGTGTTATATAATTGGAATCTTACCCCATGTAGTTTCTCAGACTTACTTCTTTCACTTAGCAGTATACATTTAAGACCGATCCATGTCTTTCAATGGCTTGATGCCTCATTTCTTTTATTGCTGAATAATATTCTATTGTATAAATGTACCACAGTTTATTTAGTCACGTACCTATTGAAGGATGTCTTGGTTACTTCCTGCTTTTGACAATTATGAATAAAACTGCTATTCAGATGCAGTTTGTTTTTGAGACAGATTTTCACTCTGTCACCAAGGCTGGAGTGCAGTGGCACGATCCTGGCTCACCGAAATGTCGGCTTCCTGGGTTCAAGTGATTCTCATGCCTCAGCCTCCCAAATATCTGGGATTACAGGCATGTGCCACCATGCCCAGCTAAATTTTTTTGTATTTTTAGTAGAGACAGGGTTTCATCATGTTGGCCAGGTTGGTCTTGAACTCCTGACCTCAAGTGATCCACCCACCTCAGCCTCCCAAATTGCTGGAATTACAGGCGTGAGCCACCATGCTCAGTTCACATGCAGAATTTTGAGTGGACATGTGTTTCAAACCAGTTGGGCAAATATCTAGGAGTGTGATTGCTTGATTGTAGGGCAAGACTAGTTTTATAAGAAACTGTCAAATTGTATTCCAAAGTGGTTGTACCCTTTTGCATTCCCACCAGCAATGAATGAGAGTCCCTGTTGCTCTGTATCCTTGACAAAAGCTGGTATTGTTAGTTTTTGAATTTTAGTCATTTTAACAGGTATTTCATTGTTTTAATTTGCAATTCCCTAATGACAAATGATATTGATTATCTTTTCATATGCTGTTTGCCATCTATGTATCTTCTTTGGTGAGAGTTTGTTCATAATTTTTACCCATTTTTAAGTTGAGTTGTTTGTAGATTGTGTATTTTGGATACATGTCTTTTTTGGATATGTGTTTTGTGAACATTTTCTCCCAGTCTGTGGCTTGTCTTTTCATTTTTATGTGATTGTCTTTTGCATAGCAGGAGTTTTCCATTTTAATAAAGTCTGACATCAATTTTTTCTTTCATCAATTGTGCTATTGGTGTTATAAGAACTTGTCACAGACCCAAGGTTATGTAGATTTTCTGTTACTTTTCCTTCAAGAAATATTATAGTTTTTCATTTTATGTTTAGGCTCATGTCCATTTTTAGTTCATTTTTGTGTAAAGTGTAAGATTTGTGTCTAGTTTTTTTTTTCCATATGGATATCGAATTGCTCCAGTATCATATGTTGAAAAGATTATCCTTTCTCCTTTGAATTGCCTTTGCTCCTTTGTCAGTGATCCACTGACTGTGTTTGTGTTGGTCTCTTTCTGGGCTTTCTATTCTGTTCCATTGATCTATTTGTCTATTCTTTCACCAATATCACTCTGTCTTGATTAGTATAGCCTTAGTGTGAGATATCTGGTAGTGTGAGTCTTGCAATGTTGTTGTTATTCTTCTTCAGTATTATGTTACCTTGGCCCTTTCATATAAGCCTTAGAATCAGTTTGTCATTCTCTATAAAATAGCTGCCTGGGATTTTGACTGGGATTGTGGTGAGTGTACAGAACAAGTTAGGAAGAAATGATATCTAAACAATATCAAGTCTTCCAGTCCATGAACATAGAATATCTCTCCACTTATTACATTTTTGTATTTTTAAACAGAATTTTGTAGTTTTCCTGGTTTTGTAAATAAAGTTTTATTGGTTCACAGTCATGCTTATTTTTTTACATATTATCTGTGGTTGCCTTCATGCTGTAATGTCAGACTCGACTAGTTGCGACAGAAACCATGTTATTCACAAAGCCTAAAACACTTACTATCTATCTGGGCCCTTACAGAAAAAGCCTGATGACCCCCAATTGAGAGTTCAAATTGCAGAGCATCTTTTCTGTGATCCTGTTTTCTACGATCTCCTTCTCTTCATGGACTTTGGAAAAGAAAACATCCTCTAAAAAAGGAATAAGAACATCTGGAGCCTCAGCAATGCGTTAGAAACTCTTCTTTTGAGGAAGTGGGTGGGGAATCAATAGTAACCTTCCTTATTATCCAGATTTCTCTGGCTGAATTTAGAAGTAGGCTTTTTGTTTGTTTGTTTGTTTGTTTTACATTGTGTTTATGTTCTAAGCTCAGTGCTATTGGCCTAGAAGTATCTCAATGTCCATTATATAACCCGGAACATAGGAGGTTTTTAATAAATATTTGATAGATGAAATAAGAAATAAATTATGGGGCTGGGCACGATGGCTCACACCTGTAATCCCAGCTACATGGGAGGCTGGGGCACGAGAATCGCCTGAATCCAGGAAGAGGAGGTTGCAGTGAGCTGAGATTGTGCTGCTGTACTTCAGCCTGGGCGACAGGTCAAGACTCCGTCTCAAAAAAAGAATAATAATAATAATTATGTATGAGAGAACTAAAAACAGTTACTCTGGGGTCTGCTAAAGTGCAGGAGTAACATCCTCAGGAGCTATGGAAACAGAACTAGGGACAACTGGCACAGACGCATGGGCCATGTGGCTAGCAGCAGATGTATGGGAAGGAAGGTCCTTCCTGTCAAAAAAGCTGTCAGATAACACCATGCACTCATTTTCACACTTAGCAAATGTAGTCTTGAGTCGTGTCTGCACCAGTACTAAAGTGATATGGAAATAATATTAACCACTATCATGTTCCAGGCACTGTGCGAGTGTCTTTATAGAATACACCAATCCACACAACAGCTGCAAGGTAGCCTTTAGCATTCCTGTTTTGTAGTTCTGCAAACTACCAAATCAGATAGCAAAATGACTTCCTCAAGATCTCCTTGTTTTGAAATAGCAACACCAATGCTAACTGTCCTGGGGAAGAAGAATCTTGCTCTACATCACACCTTCCAGCTGCATCAAGCACCAGCAAATAGCACAAGATGCTGTATAGCTCCTGGCTTTCATTCAGTCAGCATGTATAGATGCCCATCTCCAGGGATGTCAAAGGAGTATCATAGACGTTACAAGACTAGAAAACATCTTTCCATGTCTGTGAATGTCTATCCCTAACCCTAGTCTGTCAGTCAATCAGTTGGTCAGCCAGGGGAGTGACTTCAGTTGAGGACACAGCCCTCTGCAGCAGGTGTTACAGGGACATCAGCAAAGGGACAGACCTACTTCCTGCCCACAGGAACCTTATGCTCTCCTGGGAACTCACATACCCCTGCCCTACAAGGAAAGTCAATGAATCCATTAAAAACTGCAGTGAGACAAATGATCATTACTATACAGATTTATATACACCGGCATTGGTTGAGTGTGATTAAAAAGCTGTGGAGCCTTCAAACCCTTCAATTATTCATGCCTTTCATTTATATAACAAATCCTCATCAGTATCTGATTTCCACTGTTCAAGTAGCCATTTAAAAAAACTCACATTTTTGGAGCACTTAACTAGTTATTTGTAGCATTTTTGTAGTAGATTTATATAGATCTCACAATATATCAACCATGCAAGGTACCTAGGACAGGAATTATTATTATACCCATTTCAAAGATTTGTATATTGAGGCTCAGAGAGGTAAGGTGATTTGTCCAAGGTCACACAAGCTGGCAAGACAAGGCCTGTTCACCAGCCTACAGTTCCTTTGCTATTGTCATGTCCCCAAAGTTCTTGTGCCCTAATCCTTTCTCTCTAACCATGTAGAATAGAAACAGTAGGTTCCTAAAAGTCAGAGAAGACGACTCTGGCATCTCATGACCACTTGGCTAGACTCCTTCCCCAGAGGGGAACATTTTGCTCTGAGCAAGTTTCAAAGAATGTCCTCATTCAACTTCTGACCCCAGTAGTGGCACAGCCCACATGTGAACCAGAGAAAAGTGGTAATCAATAATGGTGACCTTGTTTTTTCAAGCTTTTGTTGAAGGTCACAGGTGTTCACAAACTCTTCCCTCTCTTCACCCACTAATGTCTTAGATCCTTTCTGAAGGGCAGGCTGAAGTGCAGAAAGGTTAAATGGATTAACTATTCCATGCATGGGCAGAGATTATGACCCAAGTCCCCATGATACTAAGGCTGATCTCCAATCACCCATCCAATGCTGTTCACCTTGGAAAAGATCTGGCATGGTTTACTAATGATGGGCCAGGTGCCACAAGCATTCCAATGCATGCTTTAAAATGCATTCTCAGCAGTGGGAATGGACTTGCCTACATCCTTCAAACTCATTCCAGACAGGAGATTATTTTATCTTGTTCACTCTGGTGTCCTGACACCAAGCACAGTGCTTGGCCCATAGCAGGTGACCAATACATCTTTATTGAACGACTGAAGCTATCTACACCACCTCTGTCCTTGAGCTAAGTCCATGACACAGAGGCCAAGCAAGATCAATCCATTTTCATGGCATTGAACTTACAATCCTGGATGGACTCTTTCTCATGCTACACAGACTTACACAAACATGGTTATAACATACAACCAGAATGGAGGAGGGGCACCGTGAGGATTGAAGGAGGCAAGGTAAGCAGGTGCTGAGCTCTGAGCTTCACACTGTCTGGACTGGAGAGACCAGTTCACTGATACATTAAAGATGCTCAAATGTAGAAGATCCTTGGCAGGAAGGAAGGGTCTTGAGCCATTTTGAAGCAGGCAATTCATTTTGTGATTCAAGATTCAAGATTTGTGGTTCTAAAGATTGACTTGCAGAAAACTCAGAAGTACTAGATAGAACAAATGCCTGCCTTAGGGGGAAGTATTATTATTATTATTATTGCTTTATTTTTCCCTGGGAGAAAGAATTACTACTACTCGATGACTTCTACTACTACTACCATTACTATTACTATTTCCTTCTCTGACCCCTTTTTTCCCTTTGGCTTAAACGTCTTACTAGAATTACTCAGGAGATCATAAAGAGAGAGCTACCAGCACTCTCTTCCCCAACCCCCACCAAATTTGTTTTAAAAATGTGTATGAAGCTATAGAGAGAGGCAGATCTCAGAAGATTGGGCAGAGCTACCGCAGCTGCAAAGTTATAAGCCCATAAATAAAGTTTATGGTTAAACTGGCCTGACCTGGCTTTGCCCCTAGGTACAGAAGCAGTATCTTGTCATTAGTATGCAGAATACATCAGCCTGAAGTCTGCTCATTTGTTCTCAAGCCACTTGGCTCTATAAATCTTTTGGAAAGGGTGGGGCGGGGAGTTGGGGAGCCAAAGTGAGGGGCAGACAGAAAAAGAGCAGGGGAGGGAGGAGATGAGCCAGGGCTGCTAAGAGGAGTTTCTCTACTGCAACCCAACAGGCGGCCACTGGCTCATGTCACTTGGTGGAGGGAAAATCACAGGTCCCATAAAATAAACTATTTTGCTTCTCCAGCCATAGATAAAAATGTGAGAGACTATGGGAAACAAAATCTAAGCTATAAGACTTGAACTTTGTTTACCCCTTCTAGTTCAAAAAACAAGTTCAAAGTTACTTGTCCCAGGATTTTACTTAAGAAGGAAAAGCCTCCCGCTTTTCTGTTGCTTATTTTTGCCTTTGTCTTGTTTTGATGGTTTGTTTTTCAGTCCAAAGAAAGGACTGGATTTTGCTCTCCCACACCACACGGAGGGCTCTTGGAAAAGCTGACGGGGTCGTTTTCAATACCTCCATCCTCAGCAGACCACTGAGTCAGGGGGACGCTCAGCTCGCTGCCATCTCCACTGAGGAGTACATAGGAGAAAACACAAGGATGAAGGGGCATGCAGGAGAGCTGAGCTTGCAAACCTCCCTGAACTCTAGGGTATGGAGAGCTGATGTAGTTTGCTGAAGATGAGCATTTATTTCTCCTTTGTTGGGGTAACCTTCAGTCTATTTCTCCTGCTGTAGGAACCCAGGAATGAATACTGATTCTGCCAGTCTCTTTTCTGGAGACCCTGGCTGCCAGTGGAAGAAAGGACATGGGAGAAGAGGTGGGTCTTGATAGTTGTTGCCTCTTCAGTGCTTTCACATTTCCCATTGGACAGCAAGCAAAGAGGCATGTTTTCTTCAGCCTCCACCAGGGCAGAAAGGACACATCTGGGCGCCTTGGAAAGCTGTTGCCACGATCATTGCAGAGCCTTGCCAGGAAAGGCTGGTGGCAGGGAAGGGCAGGAAGATGGAAAAGAGGGCCTAAGCACCACTCGGAGACCGCCCATCCCCCAACATTGTTGTCTGCATGAAAGATGGTTAAAATTAACCTCAGGGGCAGCCTTCAAGGGGAAATTGGAGGGAAGGTCTTACAGGGCCTCAGGGCTGTGGGTGGAGGAGGGGGCTAGACTGCAGTTTCCAAGCTGTCTGTGCCAATTCCTGATGACTTGGGGTTTTTTTTTGTTTTATGTTTTTTGTTTTTTTCGTTAGACAGAGTTTTGCTCTTGCCGGGGCTGAAGTGCAGTTGCAATCTCAGCTCAACCTCTGCCTCCTAGGTTCAAGTGATTCTCATGCCTCAGCCTCCCGAGTAGCTGGGACTACGGACATGCACCACCACACCCACCTAATTTTGTACTTTTAATAGAGATGGGGCTTCACTATGTTGGTCAGGCTGGTCTCGAACTCCCGACCTCAGGTGATCCACCTGCCTCGGCCTCCCAAACTACTGGGATTACAGGCATGAGCTACCTCGCCCGGCAGACTTGGGAGAACTTTCAGGTGGTGGGTTTGTAGTTGAGCCTCAGGCCCTTTATTTTAAATATGCATTTTCTTCCTTTACTCCAGGGATTCCCACCTGCAGCATTATTTATATTTGAGGCTAGGTAATTTGTGTGTGTGTGTGTGCAAAAATGTCTCTAGACATTGCCACATGTCCCCGAGGGCAAAACTGTCCCCAGTTGAGAACCACTGTTCTACAAATCTCCTGCCTTTTGCCTCTCCAATTCAGTGGCCAAGAGTCAAGCATGGCCAAGGGCAAGCAGGGCCCAAGGCAAGTAGCAAGAAAGGAAATACAAAAGGAGGCCCTCATCTTCCAGACTTTCAGGAATTTATTCCTCCAGAGTGCTTTTAAACTCATCATTAGAACAAAGAACAAACACACACAAGCAAAATGATTCTTCAGGTCAGGCTGCACAATTTAGCAAAAAGGAATACTTTTTGTTATTTTAGTATGAGCATGTCCTACATAGTATTTGGAATATACTTTTACTAAAGAAAAAAATGGTCGTTTATTCGAAATTTGAATGCACCTGAGCATCCTATATCTTATCTTATCTGTCAACAGTATCTTCAGGTAGAGGTAATCATACAGGGAAAAAATCCAGAAGGAGAACACATGTCCTCATTGGGCAGAAATATCCCATTTTGGCCAGATAGGGTGGCTGATGTCTGTAATCTGAGCACTTTTGCGAGGCCAGGGTGGGAGGATTGCTTGAGCCCAGGAGTTTGAGACCAGTTGGGGCAACATTGGGAGACTCCATCTCCACACACACATACAAAAACATTTTTTTAAAGTTAGCCAGGCATGTCACTGCACTGAAGCCTGGGGAAGGAAGGAAGGAAGGAAGGAAGGGAGGAAGGGAGGGAGGGAGGGAGGCAGGCAGGCAGGCAGGCAGGCAGGCAGGCAGGGAGAGAGGGAGGCAGGAAGGAAGGGAGGGAGGGAGGCAGGACGGGATGGAGGGAGGGAGGCAGGACAGGAGGGAGGGAGGCAGGACGGGAGGGAGGGAGGCAGGGAGGGACGGGGGCAGGGAGGGAGGGAGGGGGACAGGCAGGGAGGGAGGGAGGCAGGCAGGGAGGGAGGGAGGCAGGCAGGGAGGGAGGGAGGCAGGCAGGGAGGGAGGGAGGGAGGCAGGGAGGGAGGGAGGGAGGCAGGCAGGGAGGGAGGGAGGCAGGCAGGGAGGGAGGGAGGGAGGGAGGCATGGAGGGAGGGAGGGAGGCAGGCAGGGAGGGAGGGAGGCAGGCAGGGAGGGAGGGAGGCAGGCAGGGAGGGAGGGAGGCAGGCAGGCAGGGAGGGAGGGAGGGAGGCAGGCAGGGAGGGAGGGAGGCAGGCAGGCAGGGAGGGAGGGAGGCAGGCAGGCAGGGAGGGAGGGAGGGAGGCAGGCAGGCAGGGAGGGAGGGAGGGAGGCAGGCAGGGAGGGAGGGAGGGAGGCAGGCAGGGAGGGGGGGAGGGAGGCAGGCAGGGAGGGGGGGAGGCAGGCAGGGAGGGAGGGAGGGAGGCAGGCAGGGAGGGAGGGAGGGAGGCAGGCAGGGAGGGAGGGAGGGAGGCAGGCAGGGAGGGAGGGAGGCAGGCAGGCAGGCAGGCAGGGAGGGAGGGAGGCAGGCAGGGAGGGAGGGAGGCAGGCAGGGAGGGAGGGAGGGAGGGAGGCAGGGAGGGAGGGAGGCAGGGAGGGAGGGAGGGAGGCAGGCAGGGAGGGAGGGAGGCAGGCAGGGAGGGAGGAAGAGAGGGAGAGCAACATGAAAAAAAAGAAATATCCTATTTTCTTGGAGCAGGATTTTACCTGTAATCGAAAAAACGTAAAAGAAGACAGCCCTCACCTTCAGACCACTGAAGCACTCTCAGAATTCTGGCGGCCCCAGATGACCAGGGAATGTGTGAGTGATAGTCTAGACTCCTCTTGGTCTGGAAAAGTGGCCTCTGCTCCCCACTGGTGGTCCTATTTGCACACCCACATTGGAGAATCTTCCCTCTGCGCTTGGCTGCAGAGGAAATGTGACCCTGGGTGGCCGAGTCTCTGCCAAGCTTTATCTGGAAGGGGAGATGTGACCACTTCATAAATCCACACGGAACAAGCATGTTTTCTGCTGGAGCAGGAGATCTTCACTGGCCTTTTTTTCTGTCATCAATCTTGTTTCCTCTTTGAAGGAGAGGGCCCATTACTCATGTCCTGACAGAGTCAAAAGAGAGAAGGAGGGGCCCCGGAGAAGAAGAGAGACCTAATGCGGCAGGTGCAGCCTCTGAGAATCCGGGGCGGAGATGGAGAGGGGGCACAGGTGTGGGAAGGGGAGACTGACACAGCCGGCTCTCTGGAGGAGCTCACCCTGCTGGCTCAGCTGAGTTTAAGGGGGAAGCTGCTCCTGGGGAGAGGGAATAGGAAGCAGAAGGGGATTCATCACCAGCACAGACACACAGCTGCGTCTGCAGCTCCTTCAGACCGTCAGAACCTCTTTGGTTCAGGAGCAGGAACACAGGGGTCAGACCCACGTCTCCATCTTGCCCTGGCTTCTGACTCTGGGCACCCACTCCCCCATATAGGCTCACATTGTTCGTTTGTTAAGTGAAGGGCCTGACCCAAATGCTTCCTGGATTCCCTCATGTTGTCAAATTTGACCTTGGACTGTTCTGCTTTGCCTTCCATTTCCTTCCTGTGGAACAGAGGGATGCCCAAGCTTGGGCTGTTTTGCCATTTACCTCCTTTGGTGAAATTCTGACACTCTGAGAATCCCTAGGAAACTCCTGAGTCCTGTGAATTTCTTTGCAGTTGATGCAAAGAGATATGACGTCTAACAGGAGGACACAGCATCTCAGAGGATTAGCCCCCAGGAATCCTAGTGGCTGAGGATAAGCACTCCTCCTTTACAGGGTAACCTCGAGGGAACCAGGTACCTTCTAAGACTCAGTTATACCCACCTGCAAAGCGGGGAAAATAATGCCTGCGCAGCTTACCTATTGGGACAGCATTTGAGACAGCTGCTATGGAAGCATTTTTTTTTAACATAGAACAAAGCTTGCATACATTATACATAATTGTACACACGAGTGCGATACATGCACATACAACACATACACACGCAGGGCGATGTGAACCCAGCAGTCCCTGGACTTCGAAAATGGAAATGAAATAAGAGTGTGTCTGGGAAGGGAGGAGGCCAGGTCTTGGGGAAGAAACTGCCAGTCTGTCTTCCCTCCAGGACAACAGCTGAATCCCAGAGCCTCATCAGACAGGCCCTCCATGTCTCAGTAAAACTAAACTGACAAGCATGACCCCTCCTGCACAGTTCACCTTATTGAAGCTGTCTGGTAGGTGAGACATTTATTAACATGGATGGACTGCCTACTGAGAGGGCCCTGCTGCTGGGCTCAGCAGAGCGAATTCCGTCCCCAGATGCAATAAGTCTCCACTTCAATGTGGAATGTGATCATGTCCTCCTTGCTGAAGGAAGGTCGTGCTTTTGACGTGAGGATTGTTGATCCACAGAGTGGAGGAGCTCCAAGTGCAGATTCCAGCACCAGGAGGCATGTCGTTCCACAATTCTGGACTGGTCACTTCAAAACTCAGTTTCCTAATCTAGAAACTGGATAAAAACTGTTCAAGGAAGAAATAAGAACAGGGAGGGAGAGCGGTAAAATAATCACTGATATGGTTTGGCTGTATCCCCACCCATATCTCATCTGGAATTCCCATGTGTTGTGGGAGGGACCCCGTAGGAGATAACTGAATCACGGGGGTGGTTTCCCCCACACTGTTCTCGTGGTGGTGAATAAGTCTCAGGAGATCTGATGGTTTTATAAAGGGAAACTCCTTTGGCTTGGCATTGATTCTCTTGTCTGCCACCATGTGAGATGTGCCTTTCACCTTCACCATGATTGTGAGGCCTCCCCAGCCACATGGAACTGTAAGTCCAGTAAATCTCTTTCCTTTGTAAATTGCCTAGTTTCAGGTATGTCTTTATCAGCAGTGTGAAAACAGACTAATACAATCACTGACTGCATCATCCCATTAGAATGCTGGATGGGTCACAAACCAGTTCTCTACACTAGGCACCCGGCACACATACCTATATTTAAGATAAAACATTCGGGAAAAATCCCAGGGCCAGCTTAAGCCACAAGGCATACATGTTAGCTGTCTATTGCTAATGTCCAAATGACCCCAAACCTTAACAGCTTGAAATAACAAACATTTAGCATCTCATAGTTTCTGTGGGTC
This sequence comes from Gorilla gorilla gorilla, assembly GCF_029281585.2. Lineage (NCBI taxonomy): Eukaryota > Metazoa > Chordata > Mammalia > Primates > Hominidae > Gorilla > Gorilla gorilla. The sequence continues at coordinate 19,748,206 of NC_073228.2, read as the reverse complement.
AGGAATCTGGGTGCAGTGTAGTGGGGTCCTCTGCCCCTGTGAACCTCACAGGCTGTAGTCATCTCAAGGCACAGCTGGGGTGGGGTCAGGGTGGGGTCAGGGTGGGTGAGCTTCCAAACCCACTCACATGGCTGTTGGATGGAGGGCCTCGGATCCTCCCTGGCTGTTAGCCTGATGCTCCATCAGTTCCCTATCACATGGGCCTCTCCACTGCAACTCACAACCCTTTAATCGACTTTCCTTCAAACAAGGGAGGGTGATGGTTAATTTGATGTGTCAACTTGGCTGGGCCATGGTGCTCAGACATTTGGCCAAAGCATTATGCTGAATGTTTCTGTGAAGGTGTTTTTTGAATGAGATTAACATTTACCTTGGCAGACTTTGAGTAAAACAGATGACTTGCCACAGTGTGGGTGGGCCTCGCCCAATCAGTGGAAGGCCTGCGTAGAACAAAGATTGCCCTCCTCTGAGAAAGAGGGAGTCCTGGCAGCAAACTGTGTTCACACTGTAACCACAAGTCCTGCAGGGGTCTCCAGCTTGCTGGCCTCCCCCATCAGATTTTGGACTCACCAGACCTCTATAATCACATGTGCCAATTCCTTAAAATAAATCAATCTCTCTCTCTCTCCATTTCTGTCTGTCTCTCTTTGTTACCTCTGTCTCTGTATATCTCTGTGTCTCTCTGCTTCTGTCTCTGTTTGTCTCTCTGTGTCTCTCTGTGTGTGCATTTCTCTGTTCCACTCTGTCTCTCCATGTCTTTCTCTGTCTCTGTTCCTGTCTCCGTGTGTCTTTCTGTATCTCTCTCTGTTTCTGTCTCTTTCTGTCTCTTTGCCTCTCTGTCTCAATCCCTCTGTTTCTCTTTGTTACTTTCTCTGTGTGTCTCTCTCTATGGTCTCTCTGTCTCTGTCTGTCCCTGTTTCTCTTGTTACTTTCTCTATGTCTCTCTGTCTCTGTCTGTGTCTCTCTGTGTCTCTTTCTGTTTCTGTTTCTCTCCCTCTCTCTATCTCATACACACCCCATATTAATCCTGTTTCTCTGCGAGCCCTGACTGATACAGTGAGAGAGAGGCACAGCCTTTGTGTAGCCTGATCTTGGAAGTGCCACCCCACCACTTTGCCACTTTCTATTTGTTAGGAGTTGCTGGCTCCAGCCCACACTCAGAAGGTGGGGTTTACCAAAGTGGGTGGGGAATCACTGGAAGCCAGTGTCAGGGGAAGAACCAAAATTCTTGTGAAACCTGTCAGTTGCATGATCTTGGGGCAAGTGATTTAGCCCCATCAGTCTTGTGTTCTCATCTCATCTCTGAGGGCTTTAGTACCTCCTCCTGGCACGTGTTGTGAAGTAGGAAGAATGTATGAAATACAACTCAATAAATGTGTATGACAATGAGGAGTTAAGCACTTGGGATCTTCCGCTGTTTTGTAGAGCTAGCTGCATCCTTGAAGATGAATGTGTTTGGCCTGGTCACATTGGTGTGAGGACACGGAGGCTCAGGAAGGCAGAGCAACTTGCCGAAGGTTGATTTTCTCATTTATTCCCCAACTGCCCCCTCTGTCAACTTTCCCAGTCCTCGGAATTCTGCAGCAACTGAAATCTCCTTCCAGCCTAAGCCCATGACAACAATGCTCACAGAGGCAAAGTCTGCTTTGTAAAAATTATTTTTTTTTCTTTTGAGATTGAGTCTGTCTCTGTTGCCCAGGTTGGAGTGCAGTGGCACGATTTCGGCTCATTGTGACCTCCGCCTCCTGGATTCAAGCCATTCTCCTGCCTCAGCCTCCTGAGTAGGTGGGACTACAGGTGCCCACCACCATGCGTGGCTAATTTTTGTATTTTTACTAGAGACAGGGTTTCACCATGTTGGCCAGGCTAGTCTCGAACTCCTGACCTCAGGTGATCTGCCTGCCTAGGCCTCCCAAAGTGCTGAGATTATAGGCATGAGCCATTGCACCCAGTCAAAAATTATTTTCTTTTAATGTTTTATTTTTTTTTTTTTCGAGCACTTATTGTTTGCCAAGTCATCTACCTGGTATTGGTGTGGTCTATCTAAAAAGGTGACATTTCCACTAAGATCTGAAGGGGTAAAAAGTAGGAGTTAGGGGAAGAAAGTCCATGCTGAAGAAAGCTTGGGCCACCCCCAGTCCAGGGGGAGCAAGCGTCTCCCCAAGGTCCACGGAAATGGTCTTAATAAAGCTAGAAGTGACTTCATGGTTGCCAAACCCAAGGGCACCACTGCATTTGACTGCTCTGTATCTGTTTCACCCGAAGTGCCCTCAGACTTGACATCCTCTGCCTCTTTGTTCTCCATGACACCCATCTGTGCTGGCTCTGCTCCTACATCTTCGAACCTCCTCCTTGGACTCACTCACAGCCTGCTTTGCCTACATGATGTCCTCTGAATGTCTGTCTCATCTGCTCACTTAACAAAGCCTCATGGTCAAATCTTGTGATGATGAAGCCCAGCCCTACGTCTCCAGGACTCAGGTCCCCTCGGTCCTCAGACTTGGATATCTGCCTAACTGGCTGTTATCATGTCTTCTGGGTACTGTGAAAGCCCCTCAAACTCAGCAGCCAAAATGGACCACAATTTCTACTTTCTAGGGCCCACATATGGACCCTTCTCTTTTATATCCAGAGCCAGTGACACTTGGGCCACCATGTCAGAAACCTGGAAGTCAGCTAATTCTCCTCCTTCTTCCATAGTTGATCAATCAATAAGCCCTATTGATATTGCTTCCTGAATGTGCCTTGAACTGGTCCTTTTTTCCCCATCCCTGCTGTTATTTCAGGCCCTTGTCATTTCATGCCTGGACTTTGCAATAGCCTTTTTTTTTTTTTTTTTTTTTTTTTTTGAGATAGGGTCTCACTCTGTCGTCCAGGCTGGAGTGCAGTGGTGCAATCATAGCTCACTGCAGCCCAACCTCCCAGGCTCAAGTGATCCTACTACCTCACTCTCCTGAGTAGCTGGGACTGTAGGTGTATGCCATCATACCTGGCTATTTTTTCTTTTTTTGTTAGAGACAGGGTCTCCCTATGTTTGAGACCAGGCTGATCTCAAACTCCTGGCCTCAAGTGATCCTCCCACCTCAGCCTCCCAAAGTGCTGGGATCATAGGCATAAGCCACTATGCATTGCCCCAATAGACTTCTAATGGTCCCAGCTTCTCCACCTCCTACTCCTCTTTCAAAGTCATCTTCCATACTACAACAAGAACGTGGTATTTAAAGTACACCTCTGACCATTTCAATCCTCAGTGCAAAACCCATCCAATAAACCTCAAGCTTCTTAATAAAAGATGCAGGACCCCTTCATGACCAAACCCTGCTTACTATTCGTATCCTTCATAGCCTGCTTCTTCTACATTTCCCTTGATATTCCAACATAAACTGCTTGTTGTTCTCTCAACACATTGTCCTGTTTCTCATTTTATACAAGTTGTTTCGTTGCTGAAATATTATTGTTCTCTATACCCACTCCATCTTCCACTCTTCCTTCTTTTTTTCATCTGATTACTTCTATTCATTCTTTAAGACCCAACAGATAGGGCCGGGTATGTGGTGGCTCACACCTGTAATCCCAGCACTTTGGGAGGCCAAGGCAGGTGGATCCCGAGGTCAGGAGATCAAGACCATCCTGACTAACATGGTGAAACACTGTGTCTACTAAAAATACAAAAAAAAAAAAAAATTTAGCCGGGCATGGTGTCACGTGTCTGTAATCCCAGCTACTCAGGAGGCTGAAGCAGGAGAATCACTTGAATCCGGGAGACGGAGGTTGCAGTAAGCCAAGATAGCGTCACTGCACTCCAGCCTGGGGGACAGAGCAAGACTCTGTCTCCAAAAAAAAAAAAGAAAACCCAACAGATATTACCACTTCCAAAACGCCCTCCAGGATTGCCTTTATTATTGTATTTACTAGGTTTTATTAAAATCATCTGTTTAAATGTCAGTCTCCCCACTAGACTGTAAGCTCGTCAATATCAGGCACCAGAGCCTACCACATGGCTGGAACAAAATAATGTTCCATAAATACTTGTTCAACTGAATTCTCAAAATTTTCCTTCCATGTTACTTTAGCTCTACATCAAGAACAACAAAAACTGAGGATTTTGAGAGTGATGTTTTGGCCTTGAAAACAATCTCTGTGCAAAGCACCAAGTGACATCTAAAGTCTGTGCCAGTAGGGACACCAAGAGTTGGCTTGAGGAGACATCATGGGTCTCCCCACCCTGAGCATTTAATGTCTGTGTGCAATTGACAATCAAAGGCCTAAAAACATTTTTACATTATTTTCGCCATCATATTTCTATATCTGTTTCATCTGAGGCTTTTTCTTTTTTTCTTTTTCTTCTCCTTGGCTAGATCAAAAGCTTCCAGAGGTCAAAAATAGTGCCTTATGTTTCTCTTCTAGCCATCTAAGCATCAACCACAAGTAATTCAGTAAGTGTCCATTATAAACAAATACACAGTATGGCCAATAGTGTTCAGCACTGTTGACAGCTATAAAGCAGATCAGGGGATATAGTAGTGATGGCATGAGGTGAGGGGTTAGGGCTGCCATCTACATGTGGTGGCTTCTCTGATATGGTGGCATTGGAGCAGAGACCTGCAGGAAGTGTCAGAGTAGGTGAGTCATGAATATATATGTAAAGTTGCTGTGTTAAAGAAAAGATGGCCCAAACACTTTGAATACTCCTCCCGTTGAGAAGTGTTGTCTATGTCCCCTCCCATTGAATCTGGGAGAGCTATGTAACTGTTTTGATTAATAGAGTATGGTGGAATTAATATTTTGTCAGTTTCTGGGCCCAGGCATTAAGAGAATAGCATCTTCCACTTCTTTTCTATTGGATGCTTGCTCTTTGTACCCAGCTGCCATGTTGTAAGGAAGCTCAAGCAGCCCTTGGAAGAGGCCTATGTGAAGAGAAACTGAAGATGCAGATCAATGACCCAGCTGAGCTCCCAGCTGACAGCCAGCACCAACTTTCTGTGAAGGCTAGTTGAGCCACCCCAGCTGATATCTTGTGGAGCAGAGACCAGCCATCTCTGCCCACTTCTGCAAAGTTTTCTGATTCATGAACAAAATAAATGCTTGTTGCTATTTTAAGATACTAAGTGATGAGATGATTTGTAATACAGCAATAGATAACTGCGATGGAAGCTTTTCTGATAGAAGACTGTAAAGGCAAAGACCTTAACTCAGGATAATGTTTGAAATGTTCTAGAGACAGTAAGGAGGCTAGTGTGATCGACCAGAGAATATAAGCAGCAGAGCAGTAGGAGGTGAGGTCAAAGAGGTCACTAGTGGCAAGGTCTTGAAGGACACTGCAAGACATGACAAGGACATCCGTTTTATTATGAGTCATATGGAAAGCACTGGGGAGCGTTGCATAAAAGAGTAATATGATCTGGCTCATATTTTAACATTCACAGCACATGAAGCTGAATTATTCTTCAGTGGCTGAATTATTCAATGGCTACCTATTAAATAAATACTTAAGTTCATGGTTCTTGATCCTGGCTGCACATTGGAATCAAAGGGGACTTAACTAAGAAAAGAAAATAATAATTCTTGGGATCCACCTCAGAACAACTGAATCCAGTCTTTGGGAATGGGCCAAGGCATTGATTTAAAACAAAAACAAAAGCAAAACAATCAAAAAAAAAAAAAAAAAAACCACAACTTTCCCAATGATTAAGTGTGTAGTCAGAGTTGAGATCCATTGTCTAGAGCAGGGGTTGGCAAACTACAGCCCATGGGCTAAATGGCCCATCATCCAATTTTATAAAGCCTCATTGAAACAGAGCTACACTCACTCACTTACATTTTCTCTAAGGCAACTTTCCTGATGCAATGCCGGAGCTGAGTAGTTGCAACAACCACATAATCTGCAAAGCCTAAAACATTAACTATCTGGCTCTTTCCAGAAAACGTATGCCTGCCTGGCCTACAGCAGTAGTTCTTAAATCACCAGGGAACTTTGTAAAAATGCAAAAGCCCAGGCCCTCTCCTACTTCCATGAGCCTGGGCCTCTGAGTCTTTATTAGCTCCCTGGGGTGAGTCTGCTACACACCAAAGTTGGAGAACCCCTGTCCTGACTGATGAGGAAGACCAGAGAAACACCAACCAAGGCTGAGTGTGAGTGAAAACTGAGCTGTGCTTCTGTCTGGATGTCCTTTTGTCTCTCATTATGTCAGCCTTTCCCCTCAGGGAGCTGCAGATTCAAACAGCCTTCTCTGCCCAAACTGACAAATTGAGATGTCACAAGAACCATTTCAGCTGGTCTTGAAAGCAGGGGAAATCACAGCCTCTGCATGTTCATAGGCAGCATACCTGGCTGCAGTCAGGCCCTGCAAGGCGATGTACACAACATGCAAAAGCTGGTTATGTGCTTGGGCAGTATCTATGAGGTCCATACCTTAGTCCCCACAGCTGCCTCTCATGTGGTGTCTTGCTCATGGGAACAGCCCCTAACACATAATTGCTTTAGTATAGTCGCACTTGGCCATGACCATGCATCATTAGAACCTGTATGGAGCCTAAAATAAATAAACAATAATCTGATGCTTGGTCTACACTCCTGGGGATTCTAATTTAGTAGGTCTGAGGTGGGATCTAGTTAGATGGCCATTATGCACAGTCACCTTAGCTGGGATTATTGTAGGCTCTAGAACCTAAAGCAGTTCACCTTAGCTGGGATTATTGTAGGCTCTAGAACCTAAAGCAGTGACTTCCAAACTTGAACATGCATCAGAAACCCTGGAGGGCTCGTTAAAAACACAGATTGCTGGGTCCCACCCTAGAGTTTCTGGGAGTTCTGTGTGGAACCCAAGCAAATGCCTTTCCAGCAAGTTCCCAGGTGATACTGAGGCTGCTGCTCTGGGCAGAAGATACTGAGAACCACTATTTTAGTGCATAGGGAGGTGCTACCATGAAAGGTACTTCAACAGGCTAAGAAGCTTGGGCTTGATTCAGGGTATTTCGATCCTATTGTTAAACCATTGGCAAGTCCATGCAGGTCTCAGTTTTGTTGTGGATAGTTACCAAGTCCATAGGCTGATAGTCAGATAATTTCTCCTGGAAGGTACTGCGGAAGGACAAAGGATGATGAATAAAGAATGAATAAAACAAAGCCTGAGGAAACAAAGCATTTCAAAATGGAAATTATTCAAAGCTCCTTTAAAACCCACCACCAGTGAGAACCTGAAAGCATAATTATATAACTCATGAATATAATTAGGTGCTTCCCTTCCCTCTCCACCCACTTCTCCTAAGGCTTTGGGTCTGAGAGAAGTAGGAGGGGGTCCTGAGAGTCTCAGAACTCACAACATAATATCCTGCCTTCTTCTGTTCTTATAAACTTCCTCAAAAAATAGTACTTGGATCTGGCTGGAGCCAAACCCCAGAGCTCCCTGTCCATCAATTAATATTTATGGGGCCTTCACAATGAGCTAAGCAGGCATATAAAAGACAACAGTACCTGCAGACTGTTATTAAGCCAAAGAAGAACAAGCACCTGGCCTTCCTTCTCACAAGGTGTTGGCAGCTGGATGGTTGTGTCTGGGTCAAAATGAACATTCAGCCACTCAGCCCAGAAACATCTCTTGAACACTCACTCTGTTGCAGACACTCCCCTAAGCACTGGAGAGATGGCAATGAACAAAACAGACACCCTGCCCCAACAGAAGGGACAGGTGAGAGGTTCTAAACAGCTTGTGGACAATGTCTGGTGGTAGATATCTACATTAGTGGAGCCCCAATCTGGTGACTGGGTCAGCCAGCCTGTTCAAAGGCTGTCTGTTCATTTGTCCCTTCCCATAAACTACTCCTGGGAATTAGACATCTGAAATGTGAAGGCCTGTGACTGATGGGGTCTAAGTTTAGAAACGTTAAATGCATTGCCTCCAAGGATGACTCAGATGCTGGTTGGATTTCCATGTATCTTGCCTAAATAAGATTTTCACTCTGAAGCTGTTTGGAGCCAAAGCATCCAAAACTCTCCAGAGCATCTTCTCTCCCCAGCAGCCCTGCTCGCCGGAACTTATGTGCCAGTTCAGAGGCTACCTTGACCCTTGCTGGAATCTTGGAGTTCTCCAAGATGTTCTCCAAGTTCTCAAAGGTGGCTCCTTAACTCCTCCAAAAAGGAAATGTGGTTTTCCAGTGTATAGCGTGCCCTTTTTGAAAGGTGGCTTAGATACTAGGGAACCCAGATCCCCAGATCTGAGCATGACTGTTGGCCACAACAGAAGTGTCCCTGATCAGGACCCTGCGACTGTAAGGTACATGGAGGCAGGTGCCATTTTTCTTGTGCATCGTGGCAACCCCAGCACATAGCAGAGGACCTGGAGCTCAATGGGCTGGTGAAGGAATAAATCAGAAACACTTTATGGAATTTGAAGTCCCATGGAACTCTGGCCAAGAAATCTCACCACCTCAAGCTCCTCATGTTAACCTCACCAAGGACACAATGCACTCCCATTGGAGCATGGAGGTCAGACATGAGGTGGAGGTGGTAGGAGTGAGAATCTAAATGAAGACCATGGAACAGGAGAACTGGCCACTGGAAGACCTAGATAGCTGCCCCATGAGGGAAGAAGGAGAGAAATGAGTTGTGGGCTAGAGAAAAAACACTGAGTCCACATCCCTCCCTCCTCCAACCCCACTCCCAAACATTAGTTAAATGGGGAGAATAGGAATCAATTCTGAAAGAAAAGAATTTAAAATTATTCCCTTCCAGGACAATGGACCTGAGAAAAATGGAGATTATGAGTGCTGAGTCAAGATTAAGCCCCATATTTGAGGTAAGGAGCAGGAAGGCATGAAACATAAAAGAAATAGAATACTCAGTTTCTGTGTTCAGTATTGTTGTGGTATGATAGAAGAATGTTTTAAGTATGCATAGCATGTTAGCACAAACATGTTAGCTTTAACGCAATTCATTATATGCCTGTAATATATGTAAGCAAACCTAATATACATTCTGCAGGAAAGCAAGAATCAGAAAACAAGATAAGTTTGACTGGTCGTGGTAGCTCACGCCTGGAATCCCAGCACTTTGGGAGGCCGAGGTGGGTGGATCACTTGAGGTCTAGAGTTTGAGACCACCCTGGCCAACATGGTGAAAACCCGTCTTTACTAAAAATACAAAAATTAGCCAGGCATGGTGGTGCATGCCTATAATCCCAGCTACTGGGGAGGCTGAGGCAGGAGAATCACTTGAACCAGGGAAGCAGAGGTTGCAGTGAGTGGAGATCGTGCCACTGTACTCTGGCCTTGGTGACAGAGTGAGACTCCTTCTCAAAAAAAAGAAGAGAAAACAAGACAAGTTTATGTTTTCACTGTGTGGAATATGCTTTGTTCTTCTATACCTCGAGATATTTGCATGTGCTTTTCTCTCTCCCTGAAATGCCAAAACTTCTTTTCCTGGAAAACTCCTATTCAACTTTCAAAACTTAATTTTCGTTTCATTTCTCACCTCCAAAAATAACTACTTTCCCTCATGGATTACCATAGCACCCTTACCCTCTACCGTCATTGAAAATATGAGTTAACATAGTGGTTGAACTTGTTACCCATTCTTCTACCCTTCTTGACTCTGAGTTCCTGAAGACCACAGTCCTGCCCTCTTCATCCTTGTCCCTTCGGGGCCTGTCATGAAGTCTTCAATACATGATTTTTGGATTAAAAAAATTGTTAAAGGGCCATTACATGATACGTCAGATTTGAACATCCAGTGGGGATGGGGATATGTCTGTACGGAGAAAACCGAGTTGCTGTACAGAGTTGAAAATTGCTCCCTGAGTCAGAGCTTCCAAGCAATGGGAACGGGGGAAGACCATATGTCAACACTGGCTAAGAGCTACCCCATCATTCAGGAGGCCCTCTCAGGAAGCATGGAAGTTCACAGGCAATTGGAGACTTGTTCTTTTTTTTTTTTTTTTATCAAATAAGCACTTGGTGGAGTATTCAAAGATCAGCAGGTCCCAACTTGAACTTTCTAAAGAAGTCATGGCCATATACCCTAGATTTGGTACAAAAATGTGGGCAGGGAAACCAGGATTCAGTTTGCCCCTTGATGACAGACCCATCAAATCCACTGGAGCTCCAGTCTTGGCAAGGCCTCCAAAACTCTATGGGGATAAACTGCCCCCTCCATCCCACTGCCGGGTGTCTGAGAGTTGCTATTTGAGAAAATGGTAAGCAAAATGAAATAAGTGTGGTATTTACCGCTGTTAATTAACAGCAAGGTGTTCATGAGTAATGTTGTGGTATTAAGGGTGTGGAGCAGTTTTTCTTATTGACTCCCTCCTTTGCAGGGTTATAAACTCCAGGAGAGTTGTTCCCTCCTGGCTGAAACTTGGCAGCTGGCCTCGGGTTCTTCTTGTGGCTGGTGTAGGACCTGCCCACTCATCAGCCTGTTGAGATCTGCCTCCCTTTCTACCATAGTCACTGCTGGGGCCATGAGCTTCTGGAAAATGTCTTATTATAAGCTACTTATGCTGTGACACTGGCGTTTGAAGTCCCTAAAACAACGAATTAAAGAGTGAGCCTTACATGCTCTAGAAACATCCAAGTTCAAATGAAGGCACCCAAAAAGCCAACGAAGATTGTCTATGAAGCGAACAAGGCTGTCTTTGTACAGCAGGTGGGTGCAAAAGTGTTAAACCAAGAGCCACTCTGTAATTCTCCTGGATCAGTAGTCAACATTTTTAGCAAAGATTCCCAGAAGGCTGCTTCAGATGAGAAGATTTATCAGGGAGTGAGTTGCGGGGTGGTGCATCTTTTATTTTGGATTAAATTTATAACACGCTCTGGCTTCTCATTCCTTGAGTAATTGAAACATCCCACTATGTTTTACACTTTTCACTTTCTATGTTTTTTCACACACAAAAAAATCATTTTAATTTTTCTCCCCATCAGTAACTCTCTGAAGGAGGCAAGGGGGGTATTGTTACTCCAATTTTGCAGATAAAGAAATCGAGGTTTAGAGAATTCAGATGACCTTCCTAGATTCATATGACAGTGCCCAGTCTCAGACTCACATCTTCTGACACCAAGCCCAGTGCTCAGATTTTCCACCCTAATGTCTTCTTTATTTTTCTCCCACCTGATCCCACATCCTGCAAAGCTGACTGGCAAGCAGGTTGATGGCGATGTGTTGTGACTTCCCCTCTTGGAAAGGAAGTGTTCTCAGTGAGCGGTGATTCTCTTCTGCTTAAATTTAGAGAAACTTGGTTCAGATTGGCTTGGATTTCTGATGGCTAGGGATCCAAGATGAAGGGTCATTCTCAACTCTCTTAATCAGAATTTTGATCAGAGGAAAAAAGAACACAAGAGAGGAGACAACTCTGAGGATCATGACTAGACCCTTATCTCCCAATCAGACAAAGGCAACACTAGCACAACCTCCTCAAAGACAATAATATGGTACAAGGAACCAACAAATTAGTAACCTGGAGATTTTAATTAGTGAGTTGAGAACTAGACCTAACAGGAACTCCTCCCTAGAAATTCTTCCTGTTCCAACCACCTGGCAGGAACATTCATTCCTATCTGGAAATGTTTTCAAGAAAGCTGGCAATAACCAGCTCAACCAGTCCCATCCTCTAAGACGAAGGGAAGTAACTCTTGGAATAGTGACCAAAGCCCAGCTGACGACTGCTGCAGGTCCCAGAGACCCATGGAAAAGGGAAAGGACATTGGTCACAGCTGCCTTCGATGTCTTTATAAATCTTGGCAGAACCATGCAGAAACAAAAGACCAAGAAAGACACCCCAGTTTCAAACATGGAGATCGAACGGCTACTCATAATTATCCACTTGAACAGAATTGCACTAAGAGTGCATAAAGAGATATTTTATTTCCTTTAGAGATGAACGCAATATGCTTTATTTTGCCATTGCTTTCCCTTCCTACCTAAGGCAATTTGGCTCACATTTACATGTTGTGTATTCCTCAATCTCATATTACCTGTGGAATGGAAAAGATAAGTGATGAGAAAAGAACACAGCCTGAATATGAAGGACACAGCATGGACATATCATGCATACATGATCTGTACGGGATATGGTCCTTGGTTCTGTCTCAGAGCCCTAGCTCACCAATGAGGGGAAGCAATCCTGGAATTCATTTTTATGTCTCCTGCATCCAGGAAATCTCTCGACCACCGCTGGTCTTCAAGTTCCTCCTAACCTGTCTCCCACTCCTCATCTTCCTTATCAATGGTTGCCTCCAATATGGATCCCACACTTTTTTTCTCAGGGAAGCCACCCTTCCCCTCACTCCCTACTTATTTTGTGCCTTGCAATCTTAGCATCCTGCTGGGTGCTAATGAAGCATCTTACCCACATGTGTCTGAAAACTCTGGAGAAAGTGAGTCCTAAGAGTAGGGAAGCTGGTGGGAGCTCAAGTTTATGTTAAACCCTCTTTAGTAGGATTATGCAGCTGATTTGCTTACAAGTTTCCTAAGAAGCAAGCCTTCTTCACCAAAGCAAGCATCACTGTTATTTTCTTAGAGATGGCCCATCTAGTCTTACATGCACGTTCCTTCTGTTCACATGGTGTAGAATTTGTCCCTTTTCAAAACAATAACCCTGGGCTGAGTGTGGTGGTGTGTGCCTATAATCCCAGCACTTTGGGAGACTGAGGCAGGAGGACTGCTTGAGCCCAGGAGTTCAAGACCAGCCAGGGCAACATAGTGAGACCTCATCTCTACTAAGAGTTTAAAAAAAAAATTAACTGGGTGTCTTGGTGTGCACTTGTGGTCTCAGCTACTTGGGAGACTGAGGCAGGAGGATCACCTGAGCCCTGGAGATGGAGGCTGCAGTGAGCTCTGATTGTACCACTGCCCTCCAGCCTGGGTGAGAGAGTGAGCCTGTTTCAAAAAAAAAAAAAAAAGACCAAACAAACCTGGAATTTTTGTTCTAAAATGTATTTGATTCCTTTCAGAGACTTCCTTGTATAATAACAGTATAGTATGAACAGATGTAACTTATCCACTGGAGGTGGGTAGTGACAGTTACAATTAGATAATGCTGATGACCTAATCTCTCCCTAGTTTATCCCACTGCAAACTGATAATTGAGAGGTGGCTTTTCAGAGTCTTTATTTCTGTGAACAAAGCTTACCTTGAACTTCTCATGATGACATGAAATAGAAGTAAAAGTAACAACTAAAAGAGCCCTGGACGTTCCCCTATTGTGTGATATGTTACATTGCTGCAAAGTGACAACAAGCAAGACGTAAGGGTTTTATCAGAAAAGGCTGGGCTGGCTACTCACATCACTCGATGGAAAAATTAGTCTTTTCTGCAGAGGATGAATGCTCTTCTCAGCTGAGCTCACAGACGTGGAAGAGTTGTGCATTTAACCAAAAAAAGTGGGGGGTGGGGAAGTTCACTTAGCCAGCCAGATTATTCAAATAAACCCTGTGATTAGCGGGCAGCTGATCATTCTCACATCTTTAAACAGGTGTGAATAGGTTACACAAAATAGAACCACAAAGTAATATCACCAAAGGGGAAACCCATGAGAGTTTAATACAGCCTTGGAAGAACTTCGCCAACAAAGCAATGCTTGCAGGGCAAAGAACTATCCCATCATTCACATGATGTATTTATCATTTGAAAGCCTTTTCACATGTTTTTTTTTTTTGAGATGGAGTCTAGCTCTTTCACCCAGGCTGGAGTGCAGTGGGTCAATCTTAGCTCACTGCAACCTCCACCTCCAGGGTTCAAGTGATTTTCCCTGCTTTGGCCTCCCAAGTGGCTGTGACTACAGGCACCCACCACCACACCTGGCTAATTTTTGTATTTTTAGTAGAGACGGGGTTTTGCCATGTTGGCCAGGCTGGTCTTGAACTCCTGACCTCATGTGATCGGCCTGCTTTGGCCTCCCAAAGTGCTGGGGTTACAGGTGTGAGCCACCACACCTAGCCCACATCTCTTACTTTTTTTTTTAACTTTACAATCTGTGAGATTCATGGTGACAGTATTATTATTTATGTGATTCGAGTGATAAAGTGAACAGCAAGTGTGATTCTTTCATGGTCACATAACCTCATTGACGATATGTCCACAATTATAATCCACATCACTGAAACTTGGGTTTGTTTTCTCTTCCCAGAACATAAGGTTCTATTTAGCTTATGCCATTTTGGCCACCCCTCTCCAAGTAAAAGAAGCACCTTTCCCAAGCTATACTAAGAGAAATAATAACCTGGAAGTGCCTTGGCCTCCTGACCTTAAGGCACCCTTGTAGATGTTGACAAGCATTTGCCAGGATAAATGAAAAGGAGAGGGTGCCCATCTCCCCCTCTTCTCTTTTCATGTCCTGTGGTTATTATTCTGTGGTGCAGGTATTTCAGCCCCTGCTGTACCAGGCAACAGGATTAGACAGGTTAGTGGAGCATCAGATTTCCGACTGTTAACTTTTTCACTTTTCTTCTCTGCACGTAGGCTTGAGAACTGACACCAAGACAGGAAGAGGGAAAGTGATAGAGGCAAAACGGAAGATTAAAAGCTGATAGACAACTCAGAGAGCTAGAGGGGGAGTCAGAAAGTATGAAGGCAGAGACCTCAAGGGATCTGATGCAGTTAATCAAATAGTATGACCTTGTAGCTATGTCAGTGTCTGACCTAGGGGAATCTGAAGGAGGGAGGGGAGGAGAGATTTAGATAGAAACCACACATGAGGAGAGTAAAAGGAAAGTAAGTCTTATTAAAGGTGGCAGAGTCAGTACTAGCTGTTGAAACTTATGCATCCCATTTCTTGGATGAGAAATAGATGGCATTTATTGAGCTAATGACCGTGTAATTAAGTTCCAATGAGTTAAGCTTAAGCTGTAGCAGGGATAGAGCAGAGGAAATGTACCGAGAAAGGTGCTTCACCAAAAACAAAGTTGATTAAAAATGAGATCAAATGATCCAAGAGTGCATTAGAAGAGAGAACTCTATTATCCAAATGAAAGGCTGAGATTGACTCCTGATAGCCCTCTTAAACATTAGATTCCACAATTGCCATGAGTAGGAGATGGCCCTCAAGCAGTCATGGGTCCTATGGTAAGGTCATGCTAAAAGCTGAAAGGACCTGCAGATGGTCAAGTTCAATTTCTTCAGTATCATGAGGAAGAAGGGCACTGATATGGTTTGGATTTGTGTCCCCACCCAAATCTCATGTCCAGTTGTAATCCCCATTGTTAGAGGAGGGGTCTGGTGAGAGGCAATTGGATCTTGGGGGCAGGTTTCCTCCTAGCTGTTCTCATTATAGTGAGTTCTCATGAGATCTGATTGTTTAAAAGTGTGTAGCACCTCCCCCTTTGCTCTCTTCCTCCTGCTCTTGCCGTGAAAGACGTGCCAGCTTCCCCTTCACCTTCCACCATGGTTGTAAGTTTCCTGAGGCCTTCCCAGAAGTAAAAGCCTGTGCAGCCTGAAAAACCATGAACGAATTAAACCTCTTTTCTTTATAAATTACCCAGTCTCAGGTAGCTCTTTATAGCAATGCAAGAATGGACTCTTATAGGCACCAAATTTGGAGTGATACACTGGGTTTAGTTCCTGAATCTCTCTTTCACTTGCAATGTGACCCTTGGGCAAACCATTTAAGCTTTCTGATCCCAATTTCTCCATTGCGTATGACACAGATACTGATGTTCAATGTGAGCATCATACCTATGGAATGTGAGCAAGATTACTCAGTGCCAGAAGGTACTTTGTAAATGTTGGCAGTATTCAGTTGAGAATTCTGAGACCCAAGAGATGAAATGATGCTCAAATGGTTACTTAAATAGTCAAGACCAGAACATGGGTCTCATGGCTAATGTCCCTTCCTAGTTGAGAATACAGTTTCAGATGTAACATTATAAATGTTACAGTGTGGTGATTTGTTGAGACACTCCCATTTGCCCTTTGGATTGAGCAGTGAACAAACCCCAACTCCATTGCCAACTCATTTTCTTCCCACTTATCCTGAGAGCGCAGAAGAACAGTGCTTGCCCCAGAAAGCAATATGGCAGCTTGCCCCAGAAATCAATAGGGCCCCTTCCCAGTGTCCTTTGGGAACCCTCTATTCCACTCTAACAGCAAGCAGGCAGTAATAGGTAGCACAAAAAGCCATAGCCCCTAGGCTACCAGGGTCAGAACAGAAATCTGCAGGGGTGCAGACAACCACTGTGAGCCTGAGGAGTTGGCACCATCTTAAGAAGAGTATTAGACCAGTCACATGCACTTAGTCTTTCTTCTTAAGCTCCTCAGAAGACTGTCTGGTGTCACCCAGAAGCCAGCTAAGCCATAAATTCACCCATTGGGTGAGCCCTAGCAACCTGTCTAATCCTGCTGGGAAACAATACATCCGGCCCTTGACAGCACTCTCATGACTGCCTGCTGAGAAGCGGTATTTTAAATAAAGAGAGAAAAAAAAACACCCTATTGTTTTACTCTGGTAATTGATAGCAAGTTTCTCATGAGTAATTTTATAGCACTCAGGGTGTGCCAGAGTTTGATTTAACTTCTCTTTACAGGAGCTTCAAACCTGCAGTACAAACATGGTTTTGAATGGGATGAAACATGCTTCAAAGGTCCATATAGATATTGACATTTCCTATTTCTATGGCCCACATATTAGAGGCCTTTCTCTCCACTTCTTCTCTAAATGTCCCCTTCACATATTTGAGATCCTGAAAGATCTCAATGAATTTTGGTTCTAGCATGTAGGTATCTATTTAATACATGTATTCTGGCAATTTTATTTTATTTTTATTATACTTTAAGTTCTGGGGTACATGTGCAGAAAGTGCAGTTTTGTTACATAGGTATACACGTGCCATGCTGGTTTGCTGCACCCATCAACCCATCACCTACATTAGGTATTTCTCCTAATGTTATCCCTCCCCTAGCCCCCCACCCCCCAAGAGGCCCAAGTGTGTGATATTCCCCTCCCCGTGTCCATGTGTTATCATTGTTCAACTCCCACTTATAAGTGAGAACATGCAGTGTTTGGTTTTCTGTTCTTGTGATAGTTTGCTGAGAATGATGGTTTCCAGCTTTATCCATGTCCCTGCAAAGGACATGAACTCATTCTTTTTTATGGCTGCATAGTATTCCATGGTGTATATGTGCCCCATTTTCTTTATCCAGTCTATTATCGATGGACATTTGGGTTGGTTCCAAGTCTTTGCTATTGTGAGTAGTGCCACAATAAACATACGTGTGCATATGTCTTTATAGTAGAATGATTTCTAATCCTTTGGGTATATACCCAGTAATGGGATTGCTGGGTCAAACGGTATTTCTAGTTCTATTTCCTTGAGGAAATGCCACACTGTCTTCCACAATGGTTGAACTAATTTACTTTATAGCAACCACAGTGGGATTCCCAAAGTGCAATCTAAATATTGGTTCCTCAAAATATTATTTTTTAAAGGATGGGGAGGGGCTTCAGCAGAACTAGTTTTAGCAAATTCACAATATACATTAGTGTGGTGAATGCTCTGAGAAGTCCTGCAGACGACAGCCAAGTTCATCATTAATTTGAACACAAAATTTCCCAAAGTAAGTAGAAGACAGAATTTTTCTATGGGAAATTGCATACACACAAACACATTCTACCACTTTTTAATTTTTTTTTTTTTTTTTTTTTTTGAGATGGAGTCTTGCTCTGTCGCCCAGGCTGGAGTGCAGTGGCACAATCTCAGCTCACTACAAGCTCCGCCTCCCGGGTTCATGCCATTCTCCTGCCTCAGCCTCCCGAGTAGCTGGGACTACAGGCGCCCGTCACCACGCCCGGCTGATTTTTTGTATTTTTAGTAGAGATGGGGTTTCACCATGTATTCAGGAGGGTCTCAATCTCCTGAGCTCGTGATCCACCCACCTCGGCCTTCCAAAGTGCTGGGATTACAGGCGTGAGCCACCGTGCCTGGCCTACCACTTTTTAATCTAACAGTGATATCTGATCCTACAGAGCTAGGATCTTGAGGAATATGTTTTGAGAAACACTGCGCTATAAGAGAAGGAAGGAAGTCCAGTCAGCGTTCAGGAGTAAACCCTATTCTACTTTACTCTTGCTTTTGTACCCCAATTATTCAATCAACAAACATTTATTAAGTATTCAATATGAATAATGGGCAATGGAAGATGCAAAGATAAATCAGATGTGAAGAAACATGATAACAGCATTTTCAAAAAGAATGTGATGGATGGGCCTTTGAAAGATCTCATTTGACCACCTCTGCTATTTAAATAAGAAAACAGGGATTGAGGTAAATTAAGTGGTTGGTCTCTGAACATAGAACACCATACAACTCTTCCAGTTTGAAGTCCCTTAAGTAGAATGTAAGCATGGACTCCAATAAACATTTGGCCTAAAGAAGAAAAAATGGTTCTATATATAAGTGCCATGAGCCAAAGGTATCTGCAAATATTACCAAAGTAGGGGATTTCAAATCCCATGATTTTTAGGGGAGGGCAGAAATGAGGACTGCATATTTTGGGGAAAGACATCAAAGAGGAAATTTGATGAGCCAGATGTCCTGCATTGAGGAAGACATTGAGTTAGATACTCATACCTGGTCTCTGGGCCAAGAGGAAACAGGCCTCTGGTTGCAGCATTCAAGTCTACTTGGTAACTTCCACTACTTGGTACGGCCATGGGAATGGCCTGGAGTTGACAAGAGACACTGCCCTTGATCTCTCACAGTGGACACTCAGTGGCTTCACAGATTCACAGCTGAGCTCTTCATGGCTTTATTTATTTACTTCATTGCTTTTGATGAGTTGCTTATACCTTAAGTAGGGATTATTCGTTTAGTAATGGGATTTTTCTTCTCTCCAGCCCTGGGAGAGCTTCTTCATCCTCAGAGCTTTCAGTTATGGCCTATGGACTGGTGGTTCCCATATTTATAAGTCAAGTTCTAAACTTTTGTTCAAGCTTCATCCCTCATACCCCAGCTGCCTGTTGGGTGGTTTTCATTAGTCCCTAAACATTCCTCTGAACCTTAATATATCCAGGTTGTCTTCTCTCAAACCAGCTTCCCCTCTCAATATCCCTATATCAGTCCATGAAGCCAATTTACATTTTTTTCACCCCCTCATTCCCATACTGTTGGGTACTCAGTTTTGAAAGCATGGAACTTTTTCCCCTCTCCTTTTCACTTCTCGTAGCAATAAGTAACTAAGACATGCCCTTTTTCTTTGAAATGTTTATCTATTCTTTTCTTTCCCTTTCTATTTGCTACCGATATAGATGAAATAGATTTTACCCCTTCTGGTTGAATTTACAGTCATCTAACTCCAAGGCCCTAGTCATTCCCTCTTCCAATCCATCCATATGATTTCTATACCAGGCTGCGCCACTTCAGTTGTTTTGTTGAAAACCAAACAACAAACCAAAACAAAAACAGATGCTCTGGACACTGTATTTCAATAAATTCTCTCTGACATGGTCAGAAACTATGACCCATTTGCTCTTAGTGGCCACTCAAAGCAAGTAAGTCTCTGCAATCCCAGCATGTTCTGGGTTCATCCACAATCTCCTCATCAGCAACAGTAGCCCCATCTGTTTCCTGCCTACCATGTGCCAGCTATCTGCTCAGTGCCTGTTACAACACTATTTTTTTGTTTGTTTTTTTCCCAGGCTGAAGTGCAGTGGTGCAAACACAGCTCACTGCAGCCTCAACCTCCTGGGCTCAAGCAATACTCCTGCCTCTGCCTCCTGAGTAGCTGGGACCACACTGGGCTAATTTCTGTATTTTTATAAAGACAGGTTCTCGCTATGTGACTCAGGGTAGCCTTGAACTCCTGGGCTCAAGCAATTCTCCCACCTCGGCCTCCCAAAATGCTGGTATTACAGGTGTGAGCTATTGCACCCAGCCAATACAACACTATTAAGTATCTATCACTATACGCTTTTCATGGAAAAGAAATCTTCCATTGACATCTAAAATCCTTATCAAAAAGTGATTTCCAGATTCCCCATTAATATGAGGTACAAATAGCATTCAATGTGCCTTAAAATCTGTTTGGATATATATCATGGCATATATATATTTGAACATTAATGGAAATAATCATATAATTTGGAAAAGAGAGAAGTGAAATGCATGTCTCTTTTAGACAAAATTGGAGGTAGCAAGTAGAGAAAAACATGAAAAGGGCTTTAAAAAAAGGTGGTGGCAGGGAGGTAGGCACTGCCTGTTTAAGACATGGGCGCTACCCATTAGTGTGTTAGAACCTGTTGTTAATGGAAAACTCCCAATCAATAAAGTGGTTTTGCCTAATTTTGCATTTCGAAAAAAAGTATTAGAGACTCCCCTAAGCCAGGCTGTTTCAGCAGGGCCCTATCAAACTCTGCACTCTCTCCACAGAGTAGAGTTCTTGGACCCCTCCCCATTTTACTCCAACAAGGCTGTCCACCTTCCCGTTGGCCCTGCTGAGCCCTGCTGAGCCCTGCAAATCACTCTAGGTGCACCTGCCCCCAGCCCACCAGCCCAAGAACCACAAACCCAGCTGAGGGGACGAGTGGGATTACTGCAAATAAAGTCAAGATAATCCCAGGCAAGAACCTTTTATCCAGGAAAAGACTCCATCAAATCATCCTCACAGCTCCTCACAATCTCCTCTTAATAACTTGCATGCCAGAATGTTACAAAGATTAAACCTGTTGAGGAATGTGATGCTTTGTAGCCCCGGCATGGAGTGCTTTGAGCCAGGGGAGGAGGGGCAGGTGGAGGGCGGTGGGTAGCAAGGAAGAAAAGAGGAGAAGAAAGCAAGACAAAAGAGAGTATACTCTGCAATCATTCTGCTAAAAGCCTTTGTTCAGCCGGCACATTATTTGGTGATCTAGACGAGGCATAATAAGGCACTTTATCTGCGCAGTTTATTGTGTGTGTGTGTCATAGGTCTACGTGTATATTACTGACTGTAAAATATATATAATATGTGCCAAGAGAGAGAAGAGAGAGTGTAAACGATCTGACTCAGTGAGGATTTGCTTTGTCGGAGGCAAGCTGGTCTTCTGCACCAAAATTGTGATTCTCATTTTAAACCAAGCAGTGATATTTGAGAAAAGGCCATTTCATAAAGTCCAAATAATTTTAAGATAATAATAAATGGCTATACTAATTCCTGTCTTCAAGAGCCTGGACAAAGAGCAGTAATAAGACTCTACTGGACGTCAAGCATAGAGTTTATTTTCTGGAAGTTCAATGGGTAGCAGAGAGATGGAGCAAGACAACGCCCAGATTAGTATTGAAATGTGACATTACTGCATGTTTACTTCCTGCTTGCAGACCTGCTGGAGCAAACTTGCTTACTTTTATGTTTTCTGAAACATGTTCTTTGTTAATGAAATATTCACAGAGAGTCTTCCACAGTAGAATAAGGTTTGAGTTAGACAAACTTGAGTTCAACTTTTGTCTCTGCCCCTTTGAGTCATGTGAACCTCTCTGACTCTCAGTAAATTCATTTGTAAAATGGAAGAGCAATACCTACTGTGGAGGTTTTGTGAAAAGTGGAGATAATGTATGTACCCAACACACTGCACATGGTAGGACCAACGGTTTATCATTTACAAGTATGCAGTTGGAGAGTGATTTTGTCCAAGCCTCCAAGATAATCCTTTCTACCTACTGCAAAATAGATGGGATGGAACCATGCCAAGGGGATAAGCTGCTGAGGGGATTAGCTCTCTCTGATTGCCTTTGGGAAGCCATCTTAACCCCCTGTAGTACCCATGAAAGAAAGAAAATGAATTCTTATCAATCAAACTATTACAGAGCCCCAGAGGGTATATTATATCTCAGTAATATAATTCCTTTAAAGGGGGATTTGCCAGGTGGCATCAAAATTAGCTAATTTATACCTCCGTAAGGAAAATGGGGAAAAAATAGGAAGCATCCTCAGGATCATTCATTGCCTCTGATCATTGTTGTTTGCAGTATATAGTGTAGAGGCCTAGATTTATGTACGATCGAGTCTGTGCTCTCTCACTGACCATCTGAGTCACTTCCTGGTCACCCTAAGTTGAATCTCTACAGCCATTCATTTATCTAAGCATTCATTCATTCACTCACATAGCAACTGTTTTTTGTTTTTGTTTGTTTGTTTGAAGGATACCACTGGAGGTTATGATGTGTACAAAGAAGTGAGAGGAGGGAATATCTGCCTGGAGCCCACCTGTATTAGTCTGTTCTCACACGCTAATAAAGACATACCCAAGACAGGGTAATTTGTAAAGAAAAAGGTTTAATGGACTTGCAGTTCCACATGGCTGGGGAGGCCTCACAGTCATGGCAGAAGGTGCCTTCACTTTCTGCAAAGGCACATCTTACATGGAGGCAGGCAAGAGATCATGTGCAGGGGAACTTTCCTTTACAAAACCATCAGATCTCATGAGACTTATTCACTATAATGAGAACAGTACAGGAAAACCCATCTTCTCCATGATTCAATTGCCTCCCACCAGGTCCCTCCCATGACATGTGGGGATTATGGGAGCTACATTTCAAGATGAGATTTGGGTGGAGACACAGACAAACAATGTCACCATCCTTAAAACAATAATAGACAATTTTGACAAGTCTTATAAATCTTATCCTACACAGTCATTGTTGCCTTCAGCCATTTGGACATCCATGAAAAATCATCAGACAGGAGTAGACAGAGGGATGTGAAATGCACCTTTTTCTTAAGCAGCATTGGAGGTACTAAGAGGATAAAAAAAAAAAGGTCAAAAACAAAGGAAGCTTCCTGTTTAATACATGGTCATTGCCTTCAAGAGATATTTTATTTAGTTGAGAAAACAGGGCATATGAACATAATCACTTAAAGTAGCAATTAAGAAAAGTCAAAGTACTTTTCTTTCAACTTTTTTGGAGGTTAAAAAATTTTCTTAAAAAAAATCACAAAACGCATGTATTAATTTTATCATCAGTGTCTCAAATAGAGTGTTTATTAATAAAAGAGTTCAAAGCAAGGAATTGTTCTCTCAAACTGGAACAGAGAGGAAGTTCTCTGTGAAAGAAAAGAACTTGGGTCTTTTGAGGTAATATATTGATTATCATGATTATTGGTAAGATAAGTAACTTTCCTTTCTGAAGTATATATGCTATTCCACACATTGGGGTATGTACTTAATCCAAACTGCCCCATGTGATCCTCATAATAACCTTGCAACATGAGTTTTGTTACTCCATTTTGCAGAGAAGAAAACTGAGGCTCAAAGATGTTTTGTGAGTTCAAGGTCTCACAGCAAGTTGTGGGTGGTAAAGCTGGGATCTGAACCTGGTTCTGTGTGACTCCAAGGTCAGTGTTCATTCAACTCTGTGATAACGTCTCTCTGACAAGTTTCTTAGAGAGATTTAGATGAGATATCAGGCAAGGGAGGCAAGTATGCACCATAGCACAGTGACAAAAATATCCATAGCCTGTGAGGAAAAATAGTTGACTGTAGCAGTGGTTATTGGTTGTTCCCAATACCCTTTGTCACCTTCTTCCTTTAGTAATAAAACCCTGAATCTCAGCCAGATACAAACATGGCCAACCACAGTTCAAAAAAGAAAAAAAAAAAAAAAGAAAGAAAGAAATTTCCCAGCCTCCTTTGCACCTGGATGTGGTCATGTGACTACATTTTGGCCAATGAGATCCAAATGGAAGCCATATCTACAATTTCCAGAAAATGTTCTTAAAGGGAAGGACTGTGTCCTTCTTCACTCCTGCCCTCCCTTCTTGTTGGCTGTACTGTGGATTTGTTAACTGGATCTGAATTGGCCAATCATGAAGGTGATCTTGGGAATGGAGGTCACCCAAAGTAGACCAACAGGAAAGCAGGAGCCTGGGTCTCTGAGCCCTTGGTGGAGCAGAACTGGCATTGCTGTCCTGGGCTGCCTATACCTGGTTTTTAAAACAAGAGTGAAATAAGCTTCTGTGCAATTTAAGTCACTGTTATTTTGGATTATACTGTTACTGGCAATTGAACCTAATCCTAATTAACACATAGTTTATGTTGACTTAAGCCAAGAGTTTTCATAGGTATCAGTGGGAAAAACAGGTTGGGAAGACATGGAAATCATGGAGAACTTCTCAAGTCAAGTTAAGGTCTGTGTCACCTATTTCGTAGGCTTTCTGAGTAGACCAATATAATGCAAGTGGCATTTCCAGAATACTTAGGCTGTGTGATATAGAGTATCACAGTCTGGAAAGTTGATGAAGGAGTGAAAACATTTGAAAAACTACTCCAATAAGCCAGGTGTGAGGTGTTCAGGGTCTCACAAAGGAAGCAGGACTGGGTGGTCAAGATTTGAAGCTGTAGCACTTGGATATTAAGTCAATTGTGAGGGTTGGAATACAAGGTAGTCAAAAGTAATTGAGGTTTCTCCCTGAAGAGGCATGGGACATTGGCAAAAGCTAAGAAAGCAAAAGGTGAATGGAATATCAAAGAGGGACACAGACTTCTATTTTAGACTTGTGGAGCTAGAGATCATGCCACTACATCTAGAGAGATACAGCCAGGATAGATATACATGCCTGTAGCTTGTTAAATGCAAAGCTTAAAAATACAAGTTTAGACAGTGGTAAGCATACAGGAGAGGGTTGAAATCCTGACACTAGATGAGTTTCTCAGAGAATATGATATAGGAATAAGACCCATTTGTAAGCATAAAAAAGAAAAGAGGCAGCAGAGACAGAGAAGCGGTGATTAGGAGGAAGAAGGTAAATCAGTATGGTATATCATCCTAGAGTCCAAGGAAAGAGCTTTCATCAACTGTGGTATGTGCCAGAAAAGAAGAAAAATAAATAAGAAAATGTTTGAGTTTGGCACTGAAGAAGTAGGTCATTGTTGACCGTTGGGTGACAATATCACTACAAGGCAGGGAGCGGGAAGCCTAGCCTCAGAAGATTGAAGAATGAATGTCTTATAGGGGAAGGGAGGTACATTTGAGAAACTGAGTGTGAACTGAAACCATTCAAAAGTAGCTAGAAGATCAGCATCAGAAGACAATAGTGTCACCATCTTTAATGGAATAGGACGGTCCTGTATAGGTTAGTTGGTAGAGATATAAACTGGAAGAAGCCACCCCTCTAAGCCGTCATATCTCCATGAGTCAATGAAGATACTATCTACCATGTGGGATCACTGCAAAAATAATGTGGTATGAAGATACACAGCACGGAGCATGGCAGGTAGTAATGACCCATCAAGCATCTATTATTTTTTGTTGCCTTCAGATTATTTTTCCTGATATATGCTGTTTTTTTATACCAATCTAATAGCCCCTCAAGTGAGTGTCCCTGTGTTTGTGGACATTAGATGAGAGCTCAAGGTAAGCCCATCCCAACCTTTTTTTTTTTTAAGTCCCTTGGGATCCCAGAGAGTCTCAGATTGTACAGCAGATTGTACAGTCAGATTGTACAGCAGATTGTACAGTCAGATTGTACAGTCAGATTGTACAGCAGATTGTACAGTCAGATTGTACAGCAGATTGTACAGTCAGATTGTACAGCAGATTGTACAGTCAGATTGTACAGCAGAGTCTCAGATTGTAGTCAGATTGTACAGCAGATTGTACAGTCAGATTGTACAGCAGATTGTACAGTCAGATTGTACAGTCAGATTGTACAGCAGATATTGTACAGTCAGATTGTACAGCAGAGTCTCAGATTGTACAGTAGACCTATCAGGGAGGAAGAGAATGCTCAAAAGTAGTGACTTGAATAGTTTCTGTTGGTCTACAGAACCCACAGAGCATGTGATGGGCCTCCCAAGTAACAGAAATACCAAAAGCAATAGCTAGACCATATGCTAAGCCAACACAGTAGCCAGACAATTGTATTGTGCTAATACAATAGCCAAACCATGTGCTAAGCCAATACAATAGCCAGACCATGTGCTAAGCCAGTACCGGCTTTATTTCATTTAACCCATCCCATGATGTTAGTAGAATTTCACACACGAGAAATTTGAGGCTCAGAAGGGCTTAACAGTTGTCATTTGCTGCAGTTCTCATGTGAGGGAGAGGAGGGTTTTCAGCTCATCTATGTCTGGAACTCATGTGATCTGCCACCACTCTCTAGGCCTCTTTCTGCTTCAGTGTTTTTGAGACCGAGAAATTGACCTAGCACTCTGGGGTACTTCCATGAGCACTCAACCAGGAGGCAAAAAAAAAACCAAAAAACTAAAATCAGCCCCGACTCAGACTGGGGAAGGAGGGTCACAGGATGACGTGATACGAGCACAGCTAGGGTCAATGGTAGCCAATGTAAAAAGAATGAGCCTGTTTCTAAACAGGGAGGGTGAAGAGGTGGCCAGTGGCCCAAGGGCAGAAGACAGATCACGGGCCTGTTACCCCCTTTACCCCAAAGCACTCAGATACAAAATTGAAACAGACCCATGGGCCACAGCTTGAACCTCCAGCCTGGCAAACCCCAATACATTTCTTGACTTTCCCAGTGCCCCCTTCAGCCACATAAAGCCACTACTTCATGGAGACAAAGAGAGCTCCAGCCTTCACACAACCACAGTAATTGTAGAGGTGGCCGGCCCCCCAAGTGACTCCACCCAACTCAGACACCTCAGAACTGCTACTCTGTAAAGCACACCCAAAGACTGTTACCTCTCTAAATGAGGTGAGCTCAAGATGAAAGACCAAGGCGATCATTTTAGACGGGCTTATGCGTAATTACGCATTCATCAGTCAGAGCTTTAATTACCCGAGATAAAGGTACCATTAGTGTTTCGGGGAAAACTGGCTCCAGCAAAATGCATTTCTTTTGTCTCCAAGCCAGTGACAACTAACTGTTATCCTTGGAAGGGCTTAGCAGACAGACTCCAACCTAAGCCATAAAAGGCGATGCCACTGAGCAAGCTGCAGCATTCGTGGGAGATGTGGCGCAGTCTGGAAAGCCCACAAGAGCTCCGGAGACAAGCGCACATTTCCCTGAGTGAGAGTCAGATCAGGGACAGAGAAATAGAGGACCGAAATGAAGGGGACGGGGGAAACTTAGGAGCCTCACTTAGAGTATCACCTTGCAACTCCCTGGCATGAAATGCAAGATCTCAGGTTCCACCCACACCTACTAAATCAGAATCCGTATCTTCACGTGACCCCCCAGATGGTTCACATGTGCGTTAAAATGTGAGACACATTGCTTTCAGGGGCTCCGTACCCAAGGACAAGATCCCTGCTGTTCGTTATTTCAAACAAAGAGCTGGAGGTTGCTCATCTCTCCTATTTATCTGTGTGTGTTACAGAGAAAAAACTGGAGGCAGAAATGTGTGCGGTGGGGGGAGGAGTGTTTTTCTTTTCTTCTCCTTTTTTTCAACATCTGGCAGTAGAAATAGCTTTTCCCTTCCAGTGTTGCTTTAAAAGGTAAACATCATTGAATGGGGGCAAAGTGGGGCGGAAATAAGACCATAAAACACACACAATGTCAAATTGAAATGATTAACAAAGCTCAGAGGCACAGCATCCCCTGGTGCGGTGTGAGATGCGACAGACAGGTCAGGGCAAACACTAGTGAATCCGTTTCAGTACCTCCCGCCTAAGGGCTGGGACAGGCAGCAACAGAGAGAAAACCATTTCACAATGAGAAGAGGAAACTGGCAAGAAAGCAACCTCCAAAGAGGGGGGACAAGGTGAGAAGGAATCATATGGGGAGAGAAATTCTTTGGGTGGTGAGGTTATAGGTGTGGTGGGCTGTGACAGTGGTATCCAGCTCTGAACCACAAGATAGGATTTGCAGCCATAACTCCCAGGCATCCAACCCAGAGCTCTGAATAATTAACCAAAGTGCTGAGGTCTGAGGATGGATTTGGCTTTTAATCCCAATGCTGCCACTTAGCAGAAATGTAAATTTGGAGGCAATATAAATTTTCTCTTTGAGGCTTGATGCTCATCTGCGAAATGAGGATAATTCCATCAATGTCATAGGGTTGGGAAGATAAGTGAGATAGTGCATTTTAAACCTAAGCAGGATGCCTGGTACATACCACATGCTTAAAATGACAGTTATTATCACTTATTATTTTCCTACCAAGTACTCTCAGCATTATTCCTTTCCCAGCAAATTTCTTCTTTCAGCCTTGACCTTAATTGGTGGTCTGAAACAGGGATAGGAAGTGATTAAATGATTTTATAAGCACCATCCCCCACTTTCTTAGATCTCCCAAAGTATGATCACTTAGCCCATTCATTCATTTTTTTTTCAACAATATTCTGAGCTTACTGCATGTCAGGCATATGAACCACGTAAATTACACTTAGTATCTAAGCACCTGTTAATATCTAAGCGCCAATGGAAGAGGGCGCATTATGAAAATGCACAAAACCAGGTGAAAATCTAGCATCCTTTTGATCACATGCACCTGCATTTTCTATGACCTGTCTCTGGAGACGTGCAGGATGAGGTTTGAGCCAACTCTCTGGGCCTCCTGGAAGTGAATCTATGGGCTCAGAAATGACCCCAGTGCTAAGTGAGTAGCTCTGTAATTACTGTGTCCCACAAAGCATTTCCTGTCTGCTGTGTCCCTGCACTGCATATGGTGTCAGATGAGGGACACAGGGCCAGTAAAGCCAAGCTCAGTTACTCCTCAAGTGGCCTCTTGGCACTGCTGTGTGGTCTGCATCCAAGTCCAGATCATCCACCATACAGGCTCATGCCCTTTGTCCCAACAGTGGTAGAATAAGGAAGCAGGTGGATCTGCACAATTTCACCTTGTAGGAGGCAGAAAGGGTGGCAGGAAAGGCCTCAAGAGCAATGGCCAGTGGCTGATGAATTCTTAGTGGCCTTTGTCAGAGACTGCTGACACCATAAGGAGCCCTGCAGAAGTGCTGAAGGGTAGTCATCAATCAGTAGGCTCTGAGATGAGACAAAACTGGATGTAAATCCCAATTTGGCCTTTTACAAGGTATGGCCCCCTGGCAAGTTGTTCAATCTCTCTACACTGCAGTTTCCTTGCCTGTGAAATGGGGATCCTATTAGTAGCTACTTTTGTATCATTCAGGGTTTAGGTAGGAACAGATGGCACCCTTATATTGAGTAACTTCAGGAGAGTTTAATAAAGGAACTACTTACAAATGAGTGGGCAAGATGTCGAGAAGTAGAAGGGAACAGTGCAGTACCCTAGGACCAGAAACAGTGGGGACTATCATTATCCAGGCCTGAAGGGGCAAGATCTTAGAGGAAGAATGATGCAGCTCCACAGTAGCTGTGAACTCTGGCGAGATGCAGCCAGCACAAAGTCTTCCTGAAAGATGGGGTTCGGGGAATGAAATATCCTTACCTCACTTTCCTCCCCTCACTGTCATTGGCTGAACCCCACTGGAAGCCCAGGGGCAACGCAGCCTCTAGATAGTGTCCTGACAGCCCAGCTTCCTGGGACACAGAGCAGGGGAAAATGCGCTTGCTTGGCTAGCCCACTAGAATCCCAGAGCATCTGGGGTCTGGCTGGCTTACGCTCTTGATTTCGACCTAATGATGCTTGCATCTTGCACTGAAGTGCTCTTTTGGAAGGGCTTACCTCGAAATGACCCTCTGGGCAATCGTAACTCCCTCCAGATCATTCAGCAGCTGCCCTAACCCAGGATTCTAATTCTTCTGAAAAAGAGAAATCACTCCACCAGGATCAAACTTTCCCTTCAGATCCCCCTGAATGCCCAGTACTAACCCAGGACCTAGCAATGTGTTTAATTAATCTTCTGAGATCATGAATCTCTTCTGGGCCCAGAGTGTTTTATTTGGAAACTTGATTTAATTACATTTTACTTTGACTTTCTCAGGGACATCCATGAACCATCCATGAAATTCCCCAGAGGATACTGTTTGTTATTATCAGCTCCCTCTGCTCTTGGCCTCCACTACTACTGGCAGTCTATAAACTACACTGCACCTGGCTGTAAACCACCACCCACTTTATCCCCAGAAGGAAAAACAGCAATGGATTGCAAAAATCTTGGCGTCATTTGCAAAGCCCCTGTAGCGCTTATTCATATTCAAATCATTTCATCCAGAGCTCATCTAATGGGCAAAATAGAGGAGATGAAACAATTCGCATTAGGGTCAACCTCAGAGACCACCAGAACCAGTAATCCCCAGGGAGAGTCACCAACACATCTGACTAGGTAAGACTGCCCAATCTCCAGACGGCCTACTAGCTTCTTCAACAAGTGAACAAGCAGCTCTTCTCCTGGGAGCATCTGGGCTGAGTTTATCAGCAACTGGTGTTTTAATGCACTGGTGAAAAGTGCAATTTGAACATAAGAGAGCTACAATTTGGTCTCAGGAGCAAATTCAAACATAAGCATGCATGCTTTAAATGGATGCTCAAGCTTCAGGATGCCTTGCATGTCAGACCTGGCCTTATAAACATTTCTATAAGCCTGAGCTTTATGATCAGTTTCCCCAGTTCTTTTCCTAAACAAACACCAAAGGTACCCCTTAGTACTTCTCCCCTGGCTTTTGACCTTTCGGGACACCAAGTTGTGGCTGCGACCCGAAGCCACAGAGGCAGTACCAGAGTGGTTCCTCCCAGGAACCATGGAGGCTTTCTCGGCCTCAGTTCCCACATTTGTATAATTGAGTCAATAAGATGGCCTATCTCATAAAGAGGCTGTGAGGAGTGAGCAAGAGAATTTACACAACATGGAGTCCAACGGACAGTAACACTCAATAAATAATAAAAACAGGCTGGGTGCAATGGCTCACGCTTGTAATCCCAGCATTTTGGGAGGCTGAGGTGGGCGGATCACCTGAGGTCAGGAGTTCAAGACCAGCCTGGCTAACATGGTGAAACCCCATCTCTACTAAAAATACAAAAATTAGCCGGGCATGGTGGCATGCGCCTGTAATCCCAGGTACTCAGGAGGCTGAAGCAGGAGAATCACTTGAACCCAGGAGGCGGAGGTTGCAGTGAGTCGAGATTGCGCCATTGCACTCCAGCCTGGGCAACAAGAGCGAAACTCTGTCTCAAAAAAACAAAACAAAACAAAACAAAATAAAAACAAAAAGGAAAACCTGTCCCCCGACCCTGATACCCTCTCTTTTTCCTTCTATCCCTAAAGCTAATTAAAGTAACGTGTTAAACACTAGAGAGGTCTGTTTACAGGCAGTAATGAGAAACCCACAATCATGGAGGTATTTTAAGTGAAATAGGCCATTTCATCTCATTGATGGAGATGCAAGAAAGGGTGGAGCTGTTGGGGAGGGTGGATATGCATAGGCCAGTTTGATCTGGGGGCTGGAATCAGAGGGAAGGCATTAAGAGCCGTTTTAGTAGCTATAGGCGGATCAGATGAGATTCAGCTCAACAACCCTTAACTAGGGAGATGCTGACTCAGTTGATGAAAACTGGAAAAACTGAATAGGAAAAAATGAATCCCATCGGGCTGCCTCCTTCTGCACATTGGCTGCAAGGCTAAATGCATCACAGGCTTCCAATAAATATGAACTAATCATCAAATTTAAGAGCGAGGAAATCATTGTTCTCCCCAGCCTGGCCGTTTGCCCAGCTGCTGCTCAGAGGGTGATGAGTTGCTTTTTATCTGACAGTGGATCTCCCCTTTGCCCAGAGAAACTATTAGGAACCCAACCAGCTGGAAGACTTTCTCAGCAGTGTTTGCTTGGACTGTGTTCCTCCTTTTCCAGTACAATCCTCATACCACACCCTAGGGAATCTCACCCTTGACATTTTTTTTTTTAAATAAGCAACTTGATTTGCTCCAATTTCCCTAAGGATCAAAATAGAAAAGAGTTCACTTTTGGCTTCCAGGACCATAGCGCCAGGAATGGAGTTATATTAAAATCGGTTAGAGCCTAGGAAGGACCAGAGGAGAAGGTTTTCCCTCTTCTTTATCCCCTCTCCCCACAAAAGAACAAGTGCCACTAGTTCCTTAAATGAGGAGCATCCTGGGAGTTCCATGTTGACTCAAACCTGGAGTCAGAAGGTCTTGGGCCACCTACAATGGATTTATTCCCTCTCCATCCAGTATCCCCACAGTCTTCTTCTGGTTAGTTCCTGCTTCCTCTTCCTGTTGAGTTGCTCCCTGAATGTCAAAAACGGGGTTTATTTATCAGAGCTGGCAAAGAAGTCGAGTGTCTCAAAGAAATAGGGGTCAAAAGGCTTTTTAAAGGTAATTATAGAAACTCTTTGTTTCTTAGCTGTCTCTGCGCCATAGATGCTTCCAAAATATGAAAAATAGGCCAGGCGCGGTGGCTCATGCCTATAATCCCAGCACTTTGGGAGGAAGAGGTGGGAAGATCACTTGAGCCCAGGAGTTCAAGAACAGCCTGGGCAAAACAGTGAGACTCCATCTCTATAAAAATAAATAAATAAATAGTCAGACATAGTGGCGCACTCCTGTCATCTCAGCTACTCAGGAGGCTGAGGTGGGAAGGATTGCTTGAGCCTGGGAGTTCAAGGCTGCAGTGAGCTCCGATGGTGGCACTGCCCTCGAGATGCTGTCTCCAAAAAAAAAAAAAAGAAAAGGAAAAGAAAAATGAAGAATTCCTGACAAAAGCATTTTATTTCTAAAGAAAAAATATGACCTAAGCAATTTTGAAGACCAGGAGAAAGGGTATCCACATATCCCAAATATGCTAAGTAAATCTCAAAAGAAGAGATTGAGGCCAAAGACCTTTTTTGCTTACTCAGATTTTTCCCCAGGCCCAGTTCACTTTTTGTTTGTTCTAAGCTGTGGGGACACTCAATTCCAAGCCAACCAAAGGCAGAAAAATCTCGGTAACAGAAACATTTGAAGAAATAGAGCACTTTACAAAGAAATCATCAAGCATTTCCTCTGACAATTTCACCAAATATATTTAAAATTCACCAACTTCAAATTTTTCCTATACACATGGATTTCTGGCACCTGTCTATTGTAAATGTAAGACACACATCTATAGAAGTTGTAACTTTTCTGGCGTTTCATCTTTGGAAAAGAATATCCTGTCTTGATTATACTCAATAAGAGAATTAAGTTTATATTTCAGGCCGGGCGTGGTGGCTCATGCCTCTAATCCTAGCACTTCGGGAGGCCAAGGCAGGCAGATCTCTTGAGCTCAGTTCTAGACCAACCTGGGCAACATGGTGAAACCCCATCTCTACCAAAAATACAAAAAATTAGCAGAGCATGGTGGTGCATGCCTGTGGTCCCAGGAACTCAAGAGGTTGAGGTAGGAGGATCCCTTGAGCCTGGGAAGTTGAAGTTGCAGTGAGCCAAGATCATGCCACTGCACTCCAGCCTAGGTGACAGAGCGAGACCCTGTCTGAAAAAAAAAAAAAGTTTATATTTCACAAACGTATTACTAGTCCAGAGAGACTGTGAAGAAGTGCAGAGTGGAGAACTTGACTAGTGGAGAACTGACTCCATCAGATTCCACCAGCGTTACCTTGTGGATTCCCTTCCTAATTCCCATCTTGGTGTGGCTCACAGAACTCTGACAAGTGAGATTCTGATCCTGCTTAAAGGCTGCCTGTCCTTCTTTAGGAGAGCTCCAGAAATCCCTGTATGGGTATTCACTAGGCCAATCTTTCTGCATGTAGGTAAGTTTGATGCCTCAAGTGTGCAGCCTAGAAGTCCAAGTTAGAAAAGCAATACAATAAAATAGCCAGGAGAATCCAAGACCCCCATTGCTCTCTATATAGGCTTTTGAAGGTCTCCAGCATCAACCCCCAGAGGAGATAAGAGGCAAGGATGTCTTCTGCATCTGCTGTGGGTCTCCCTGGAGGACGCTTATTTTAGTTTTTCAAGGCCCTACTTGGTGTGTGACTATCAGGCACTAGGTAGACAATGATTCAAATTCAGGCAAGCAAACGAAAGAAAACTTGGGTGTCACTGGATACGACAATTATCAAGAGAATCTGGGACAGACAGATGAAATCTGAATGGAGAAGGTAGACATTCAAGTTAAAGTCACAACCAGCATCCCCCATCCAGTTTACACACACACACACACACACACACACACACACACGTAGCTCCCTTCTCCCCTTAGCAACATAATCAGTCACATTCAACATGAATTATCAATGACATCATGTAGTTATCAATAAAACTCAAGGACCCCAGCATGCCTTCAGCTGACACCTCCCTGAGTTTTCACTGATGAATTCAGAGCCAAATATGTACAAAGGTAAGAAATCTCCAAAAAGGAATCACTTAACCCAGCTCAGCTGTTCTTTACCTTAGGCTAGTGTTGAGAGGAAAGAAAAAAAAAGAAGAAAGGAAGCGATCCCATAATATCCATCCTCAGGCCTCTGAGCCAGTTTACCTAAACGTTGCCATGGCAATGTGTATATAAGTCAGTCTTCACTCTGAACCACAATCTCTGACTTGACAGAGAACACCCATTTGGGTTCCAAAGTCAGGCAATAGCCAGGCAGTGCAACAGCACGTTTTTGTTCAGGTTGAAACCTGATATTCCTCGCTGGCTACAGGAAATCTTGAGGATTTTTTTTTGGTTTTTGGTTATTCTTCTCTCTGTATCCATATTCCTCTGTTCATCTCTCCCTTACTTTTGTGGGGAGCGAGGATAAAGAAGAGGGAAAACCTTGAGGAGAAGCCTGAGGGGAAAGTAAGAGCTAGCCACACCCAGCCTGGCCCTCAGAGTTAGCCAGGAGCAGAGGGAAGAGGGAGGCTTGTCCAGGCACATGCTTCTGGGTCCTCCCTGCTTTATGAAGCTGAAATGCAGAGCGTCAGAGCTGGAGGGAAGCTCAGGCGAGAACCTGAAATCCCGGGGATGGGAAGTGACTTGCGCAAGGTCACCCAACAAATGAGCAAAAGACTCAGGACAGATTCAGTCTCTTGATTCCCAGTCCAAGGCTTTTCTACAGAAATGAACGTGGACCCTCCCAGGGTTGCCTATGAAACTAACATACTTCTCACAGGAAGCACTGTGTCTGTCCCCACCAGGAGGGGCTCAGTGGATGTGTGATGAATGAATGAATGAATGCAATATCAGAGAATCAACAACTCTTTCCTTTCAGAGTTTCTGGATTCCAAAGTATATCCACATCAACAAAATAACCAATAGCAAAGACTGCATCTCCAAAAGCCTAGCTTCTCCCAGGTCCCCAGATCTACCCACCTCTGCTGAGATTAAGAACTAGCAGGGCCCTCCCCAAGGAGTCACTCCTCTGCCCATTAC
The DNA here is from genome assembly GCF_029281585.2 of Gorilla gorilla gorilla. Lineage (NCBI taxonomy): Eukaryota > Metazoa > Chordata > Mammalia > Primates > Hominidae > Gorilla > Gorilla gorilla. The sequence goes on along the minus strand of NC_073228.2, from coordinate 19,713,081 downwards.
TAGAATTTTTATCAAGTAGCTGACAAACCAAATTATAAGCCGAGTGTGTGTCTTTGTGTGGGAGGATGGTGGGGGCAGGGTGAGGAGGGAAGCTGTTCATGTATTTTGTGAGTAAAGGCTGCAAATGCACCTCTTATACATCCTGCCTCCCCATGGACCATGAAGATTTTGGACCATGAAGGTTCATTTGTAAGAGCGTCTTCTTGGATCAGCAGTGTCTTCTGTGGCTCCAGAATAGAGCCAGGTTAATTAGAACATAACGGGGACTGAACCAATGGCATGCCCTTATCTTAAATGAAGTCAGTTAAATTACTATGCAATTGCATGCCCCATCACACACACACACACACACACACAGCCCGATGGCACCCCCAACAAGACTGCTCATCTTTAAACAGAAAAGCAATTGGAAGAAATGTGTAGGTTCTGCAGAGAGAGAACTGCATTTAGAAACAAAATCACCTTCTCTGGATAAGCTTGCTGCATCCTGAGCTTTTGCAGCCAAGCCCTGCTGGCTGGCAGCTTGGTTTGTCTCATTAGTGAGAACCGTGATGCATTGGGCTGGCTCTTGGCTTCTAGTCCTACTTGTAATTTGAAGCAAGGGTAGATGGCTGGGGTCAGACAGCAAGGAGCCTGCAGGCTTAGAGGGGAGCCTCCTTGCTTGAACAGACAACACAGGGTGTCCAGGTAGGAGGCCTATAGCTCTGCAGTGCCCTGCCTCCTAAACTGATCCTTCTGAAAGTCTAGGAGAGGGGAGAATTCAAGATTGGCCTTAGGAACTCTCTAGGGCAGAGACACATAAATGCTCAATGGCTTGACCTTCCCAAGACAACGGGAGATGTCTTATTTAAGTACCAGGGATAAGACAGATGCTGCTGTCACTTCTTGAGAATCTTAAGGGAAAAACAAGTACAGCACTTGGCCCATGATAGGTACTCCATAAACATTTGTTGATTTAAACCAAATGTATTAGTCAGGGTTCTCCAGAGGGACAGAACTAACAGGATCTATGTCTATATGAAAGGGAGTTTATTAGGGAGAATTGGCCCACATGATCACAAGGTAAAGTCCCATGATAGGCCATATGCAAGCCGGGGAAGAGAAAAGCCAGTAGTGGCTCAGTCCAAGTTGGAAACCTTCAAAACCAGGGAAGCTGACAGTGCAGACTTCAGACTGTGATGGACGGGCCAAGAGCCCCTGGCAAGCCACTGGTGCAAGTCCTAGAGTCCAAAAACCAAAGAACCTGGAGTCTGAGGTCCTAGGGCAGGAGGACCATCCAGCATGGGAGAAAGATGAAAGCCAGAAGATTCAGCAAGCAAGGTTATCCTACCCTCTTCCGCCTGTTTCATCCTAGCTGCACTGGCAGCCAATTGGATGGCGCCCACCCGTATTGAGTGTCAGTCTTCCTCTCTCAGTCCACCAACTCAACTGTCAGTCTCCTCTAGCAACACCCTTACAAACACATCCAGAAACAATACTTCACCAGCCAACTAGGCATCCTTCAATCCAATCAAGCTGACACCTAATATTAACCATCTGATATGGTTTTTCTCTGTGTCCCCACCCAAATCTCACCCTCATGGTTTGGTTCTGTGTCCCCACCCAAATATCATCTTCTAGCTCCCATAATTCCCATGTGTTGTGGGAGAGACCTGATAGGAGATGACCCATGGTGGCGGGTCTTTCCTGTGCTGTTAGTGAATGGGCCTCACGAGATCTGATGGTTTTTAAAAATGGGAGTTTCTCTGCACAAGCTCTCTCTTTGCCTGCTGCCACCCACGTAAGATGTGACTTGCTCCTCCTTGCCTTCTGCCATGATTCCAAGGCCTCCCCAGCCATGTGGAACTGTAAGTCCAATAAACCTCTTTCTTTTGTAAATTGCCCAGTCTTGGGTATGTCTTTATCAGCAGCATGAGAACGGACTAATATACCAACACACCAAGGTAACCTACTCTGCCCTTTTCTGGATTATACTATCATCATATCAAGGAGAATATAGAGTGTTAAAGGGTGAATTAAAAAGTAACTCCAGTTTGACTTTGAAATCCGTAAGTTGTTTCAGCAGATTTCCTTTGTCGATTGCTTTAGTCAGGTTGATACAGGAAGCATCTGTTCAGGAGGCCACATCAATGGTTAGTAACTAGGGGAGTCCAGAAGTGGGTGGGTAGGTATCTTGGGCTGAGAAGATTTAGACAAAATTCTAGAAAAGGCAAAGCTATCGAGATAGAAAGCAGCTCAGTGGTTGCCAGGGACAGGCTAGGGGATGTGGATTGACTGCAAAGGGCACACAAGAACTTTCCAGAGTGATGGAAGAGTTCCCTATTATGAGTGTGGTGTTGGATTTGCAATACAGTGGTCAAACTCATCTAAGTTTGCATGAGATGAAGCAAACCATGCAAAGCAGGCTCATCCCTGTGTTACAGCAGGGACATGGTACCAACCAAAGGAAGTGGACCTGCTGGGTGGAACATATGTCTTCCAAGATGAGTCAGTCAGGAACAAAGCTTAGAGTGGGCTCCAAGTGTCCAGAATCCCAAAGGCCAGCCTTGAAGAAAGTCAAGCCAAGGCCAAGGTGAGACCTGATTAACTCTTGACTACACTTGCAGGAGTTTGATATCTCAGACCTGCCACTTCCCATCACAGTCCAGTTGCAATAGACTTCAGGAGTGTGAACTCAACTTCACAGCTCAAGGAAACATATGTAACCATGAATTTATCTTCAGAGTTGAGTACATGTGTTTCAAAACTGATAACTGACTTGTTTTTCTGAATTCTCCACTGATTAAAATAATCAGAGAAAGTCCACCCTCCCAAGACTTCTGGACTGGTATTCAAGAGGCCTCAGTTCCCCCCTTAGAAGCTGTTTAACCTCAGACATGTCACCGAACCTCAGTTGGAACCCTCACTACCAAGGTACTATTTGTAATCAAAGAACTGTGCTGGGTACTGGGGAGGCAAATAACTAGGACAAAGACCCTGCCCTGGAGAAATCTACAAGGAAGGGCAATACTTCAACCAAGAGTTTCAGACCATGCCATCGGAGCTAAGCTAGAAGAGCACACCAGGTTTACACAGGGACTGTTTAAGGAGCCCTTACTCTTAAATAAGTTCATATCAGAGTAAAAAAAAGTGAGCAGCTAAATATTAATTTGCATTCCAATGTTAGAAATAATATATTTTTTAGAATTATTTGAATAAAACATTTACATACAGCCCACTCTGTTCCTGGCATTTTTTAAAGCAGTTGGAACATAGGAATTGATTTAAATCCTGACCACCCTAGGTACTAATATCATGCCCATTTTACAGATGGGAAAGCAGTTAACCCACAGTTAAGCCAGCTAGGTGACTGGCTTATGCTCTAAGCCACAACCCCTGTACCTTGGTGTGCTGTAAAGCTTTCTGGGTTAGAGTACAAAATGGGCCAGGACAGCCACTGGGAAGGGAATTGAAGGTAGTCCATGCTACAGTCCCCATACCCCATAGTGGCACCCATGCCACTCTGGGTCGTGTCTTTATTTGTGACAGGGTCTTTCTCTGTTGCCCAGGCTGGAGTGCAGTGGCATGATCTTGGCTCACTGCAGCCTCGACCTCCTGGGCTCAAGCAATCCTCCCACCTCTCAGCCTCCCTTGTAGCTGGCACTACAGGTGCATGCCACCATGTCTGGCTAATTTTTTAATTTTTTGTAGAGATGGGGTTTTGCCATGTTACAGCCCAGGCTGGTGTTAAACTCCTGAACTCAAGCCATCTGCTCGCCTCAGCTACCCAAAGTGCTGGAATTACAGGTGTGAGCCAACGTGCCCAGCCATGAGTCATGTCTTATAGTGTGTGCACTGAAGATATTTATTTCCATCAATAATAATAATTAAGGATAGTGGTATAATCATCAATGGATTGGTTTAATGTCAGATATGCACTGATGAAACCAGCAAAATTATAAAAAGCAACATGTTAACATGGACCAAAAATTTTGTAGTAATGAAATTTTACAATTCCAAGGAAGTAGAAAAAGAGTGATTTGGAAATTTAGGATTGGGAGCCAGGCTCAAAAGGTGCAAGAAGGAGAAGGCATTCCAGGTAACAAGAATGATGTGTCCTGAGGCAGGAGGTTGTCACTGTCATGGGTTGTTTTTTAAAATTAGCTTTATTGAGGTATAATTTACATACAGTCAAAGCCTCCTGTTATAAATTTACAACTAGATGAGTTTGACAGCTGTGTTGCAAAACCAACACCACACTCATGATAGGGAACTTTTTCATTGCTCCAGAAGGTTCTCTTGTGCCCTTTACAGTCAATCCACATCCCTCAGCCTGTCTCTGGCAACCACTGAGCTGATTTCTGACTCTATAGCTTTGCCTTTTCTAGAATTTTGTCTAAATGGAAGCGTGCAGTATGTCGTCCTTTGGGCCTGGCTTATTTATTTAGCATAAAGAGCTTTGGAGAGTCATCTATGTCATTATGTGTACCAGAAGTCTGTTTCTTTTTATTACTGAGTAGTTTTTCCTTGCATGGTCAGTTATAACACAAGCTAATGGACATTTGGGTTGTTTCCAATTTGGGGAATAAAGCTGCTATGAATATTTGAGTACGAGTCTTTATGTGAACATGTTTTCATTCTCTTGAGTAAATATCAAGAACTGGGATTACTGAGTGGTATGGGAAGAGTATGTTTAATGTTATAAGAAACAGCTAAGCTGTTTTTTAAAGTGGCTTTGCCATTTTGCATTCCCACCAGCAACGTATGAGAGTTTCAATTGCTTTACATCTTTGCCAACACTTGATGTTATCAGGATTTCTCATTTTTTTTTTAGATGGAGTCTCGCTCTGTCGCCCAGGCTGGAGTGCAGTGGCACAATCTCGGCTCACTGCAACCTCTGCCTCCCGGGGTCAAGCGATTCTCCTACCTCAGCCTCCCGAGTAGCTGGGATTAGAGGCACACACCACCACGCCCAGTTAATTTTTGTATTTTTCATAGAGATGGGGTTTCACCATGTTGGCCAGGCTGGTCTCGAACTCCTGACCTCGTGATCTGCCCAACTCAACCTCCCAAAGTGCTGGGATTACAAGCATGAGCCATAGTGCCCAGCCTAGGATTTTCCTTTTTTTAATATTAGCCCTTCTAGTGGGTGTGGTATCTCAGGGATATAAGTTGTGTTTCCTTCCTCATCAATGGCTAATGGTTTGGAGGGTTTTTTTTCATGTGCTTATTTACCATTGGTATATTTTCTTTGGTGAATATTTTGCTATTCTTCATTGACTTGTTTGCCTTCTCACTGAATTGTAAGAATCCTTTATGTATTCTGGATACAAGTCTTTTATCACATATGTTGCATATATATTTCTCCCAGTCCATCACAAGTTCATTTTAAATGACAATGAGTCTATCCATCCAGCCAGCATCCAAAACTGAATTGACCATCTCACCTCTCAATGACCAGCCCATCACCCACTAAAAAACAAACTAATAATAATAATATTTTGACACATCAAGGAAATTCCATTATCCAAGAGAGGTCCTGACAGTCCATAACTTGGTTTCTAGTCCTGTTGTTCCAATAGAGACAGAAACACCAAGCCAAGACAAGTTTTCCTAAAGAAAAAGAGTGTTGAGAAGCAGCTAGGATTGGGCCAATCTTTGAAGGAGAGTTTTGATGATGTTCTGTTATATTTGGACATGGGGACAATGTGATTAGTAATTTCCTTCCTTCATCTTGCTCATGCCTCAGTTTCTTCATCTTTCAGCTTCGTATTAAAACAATATTCATACAGAAAAAGAATGCATAAAACATACGTGTAAAGCTTAATGAGTTTTCACAATGAGTTTTTTCATTTTAGTTTAATGGGGAAAGACAGTTGGCCTCTAGAGACAACATCAAGCTTCACAGAATCCTGTACTAGGCTGTGTATGCGTGTGTGTGCGTGTGTGCGCGTGTGTATGCATGTGCGCATGTGTGCATGTGTGTGCGCATGTGTGTGCATATGTGTGCATGCACATATGTGCTCATGCACATGTGCACACTGGGATTAGAGAGTAAAATATTAAAGAAACAATTCAGTAAGTACAGTAAACAACTGTACGTTTTAAAATAACTTAAAGAGTGTAATTGGATTGTTTGTAACTCAATGGATAAACGCTGGAGGGGATGGATACTCCATTCTTCATTATGTGCTTATTTCACATTACATGCCTGTATCAAAACATCTCAGGTACCCCATAAATATATACACCTACTGTATATACTATATACCCACCAAAAGTAAAAATAAAAAAATAAAATAAATTGCTACCTTTACAGAAAACATCCTACATGCTTTACAATCAAAACTGCATCTAATCTTCATAAGAGCCCCTAAGGTAGCTACTATTACACCCATTTTAGAGATAAGGAAATTTTATGGCTCAGAAAACCAAAATAACATCCTGGTATTACATGGCTAGAACACAGCAGAGCCAGAATTCAAACCCAATCCTGTCTGAGCTCATCACCTCTACACCGTCTCTGACAATGGGGACTTATGGTCTGGCAAGGAGAACACGCAAAACTATATAAGGAAGGATGTACATCAATGGGAAAAATATAGACGCATTAATCAATACTTTCATATCAATCTTATTTTCCAGTTTTCAGATTCAAATTTCCAGCGGCCTACTGAAAATTGCCACATGAGAACAGGGAATTCTGTAGCCACCTCCAAATGAGCAAATCCAACATCATCATCCCTCCCACCTCCACCTATGCATGCACACCTGGTCTACCCCCCTCCTATATCCCTTACCTCAATCAGTGTCGTAATTGTTCAAACAAGTATCTTGGTGACTCTCCCTCTTGCTTCACACATCCAACTCCTGCTAAATCTACCTCCTAACTTCTTGCAAAATGGTTTCTGCCTCAGTCTTTCCACTTCTGTTGCCTTAGTTGAGGCCACCTGATAGTTCTCCCTACTCAAATCTCTTTATTATACAGTCAGTGTAACACTCCAATGCACACCTAATGATATCACTCTTCTAAAGTAAAATGTCCCTCCTTTAGAATAAATTAAAACTCCTGTATGTCAAACCTTGCATGCCTGCAATTCAATTCTAATTTATATTCTTGCACCATCTTCTACCATTACACCCTTCTCACCAATGACTCCAAACTTTTCTCCATTCCCTAAACACACTTTTCTTTTTTCCAGTTCAACAAATGTTTACCAAGTGCCCCTTTATTTGCCTGTGTTGGGCATAGGGATGTACAGCAAGGTTCTCAATCATGGCATGATTGACATTTTGGGTGGATCATTCCATGTTATGGGGCCATCCTGTGCATTCTAAGATGTTTAACAGCATCCCTGGCCTCTAACCACGAGATGCCAGTAGCACCTCCCTTCAAAGCTGTGACAACCCAAATATCTCTAGACATTGCCCAATGTCCCTCAGAGGGCAAATTCATCCCCAGTTGTGAGGCACTGCTGTAGAGTGAGAGATGCTCCCTGTCCTCCAGGAACCCTTGGTTGGTTGGTCACAATGGGCATGTGCATCATGCAATGCAGCATAGAGGAGAAGTCGCCAGCCCCCAGGCCATGGACCAATACCATGTTATGAACCAGGTCCCACAGCAGGAGGTGAGTAGCGGGCAAGCGAGCATTGCTCCCTGACCTCCACCTCCTGTCAGATCAGTGGTGGCATTAGATTCTCATAGGAACATGAACCCTATTGTGTACTGCACATGTGAGGGATCTGGCTTGTGTGCTCCTTATGAGAATCTAATGCCTGATGATCTGAGGTAGAACAGTTTCATCCTGAAACCATCCCACACCTCACACCCTGCCCATACTGGGTCCACGGAAAAACTGTCTTCCACAAAACCGGTTCCTGGCACCAAAAAGGTTGGGGACTGCTGGCATAGAGGTTGCTGGGAATGACGGCGCTAGACAGGTCCACTCTGAGTTAGTATCATGACCCTTCTCCTTCCTTCTTTGAGACTTTGGACAATTAAATTCAACTCTCTGAGCCTTCAGTGACTCCTGTATAAAATATGGATTCGAATTTCAACTTCAAGATCTGCTGTGTACATTATAGAACTGAATATGTGTAAACATTTGACATACTAAGAACTTGAAAGGAGGTATTTTCCCACCCTTCACCCACACACCCTCCACATCCCCAGGACGTAGCCCCAAAGTACCTTTTGTGCTTCTGCAGATGCTGTTTCTTCCCCTTCGGATTTGAGTCCCTCTCCCCTTCCCACCTGTTGATGACTCCTTTAAAATTCAGCTCCAATGTCAGCTCTGATACATTCACAGTGGCACAGAAGAGTTGAGTACCCTTTGTGGTTCTCACACACTTTGCTTACATCTCTCTTAGCATATTTGACTACCTCTTCTTCTAGGTCAAGTTAGCAAACTTTCTGTTAAGGGCCAGCAAGTAAACATTTTAGGTTTTCAGGGTACACAGTCTGTGTCACAACTATTCAACTCAGCACTGGAGGTGAAAGCAGCCATAAACAGGAAATACATGGGTGTGGCTGTGTTTCAATAAAGTTTTATTTACAATGCCACCATCTGGCTTTGTAAATGAAAGTCTGTCTTATTAACTTTTGTAACTCCAGCCTCTTGTACAGTACCTGGTACATCCTAGATACGATTTAAATGATTAAGAGAGCAATAGATCCACATTGATCATACCAGTATTAATAAAACACATAACTGTAAAATATTTTGAGAGTATGAGAATAAGGAGCTGACTAAAGGAATAAAAACCACCCCTGATGCTAATTCAATAATTAAAGAATCATTATACACTTTCTTCTCTGGAGTAGAAAACCTTTCTTCTCTTGAGCTGTGAGTCAAGGTTTAGATGTAGATATGGCATTGCCAGAGAAAATACAGGATGCCTGAGTCTTACTATAAGAGAAATAATCGATATGGTTTTGGCATAAGTATGGCCCATGCAATCTTTGGGACATATTAACCCTAAAAATAATTATTGGTTGTTTATCTGAAATTCAAATTTAACTGAGTGTCTTTTACTTTTATTTGCTAAATCTGGCTACCTTGTATAGGTGTAGAGTGGTTCTGTTTTCTTCTCTCCATCTTCTTCTTGCAGAAGAGGTGTTTGGCCCCAGAAAAGATGAGAACCAGTCTGACCTGCTCATCCACCTTCCCGCCCCCCCAGGAAGAGGGCCCCGTGAAAACCACATGGCAGTTCTGTTGGAACTGGAAATTTAATTAACAAAATGCTAACATGTAATTTCAGAGGAGGAGGGAAAAAAAGCGTTATCACCAAGTTAATAAGAGAACTATTTTAATTACGGCATTTAACAAGTTATGACCAGGCCACTGCATTCTCTAGGGAAGGATTCACATCATTCAAGAACCTTAGAGCAGGGAAGGGACGTAATGGAGCCGAGGTGGAAACGCCAATACGCCAATATCCTGCATGTCTCTGAGAGCCATCTTTGAGTTCTCTGTCTCCGGCATTTAGAAGTCCCCAAGGAGCCGTGTTCTTTCTCTCCCACGACTCAGAGAAGAAAACTAGCTGTCCCCATCTTTCATGTAAAGTTCCAGCCAAACAGGACCTATGGAGACACATAAAACCCAAACCTGACATGCAGAGCTGGCCTTTGTCCCTACATCCTTTGGGGTGAAATGGGTGGTTTTCTTTGGCACCACAGCTCCCTGTTTCTGGGCCTTCCTGCCTACTCATCAGTCCATGCTGACATCTCTGTCTCCTTCCCCCAGTGGACCAAACAGCAGAATGGACAACAGACCTTGACACAGGGTCAGGGAAAAGAGACGGTGGCCACGACTGAGAGTGATGGGGAGGCTGGGGCGAGTGGTGTCACAGGGTAGAAATAGCTCTGGTGGCAGAGTCAGATGGCCCTTTGCCTTTGCAAGCTAATCCCAAATCCTCCAGGGGCATCAGAGGGCCTGTTCTCAGTGACCAGGCAGTGGGCCCTATTCTTTTTCCCAACCTCAGGAGAATGAGGTCGGGCCTAGGGAGTAGAAGGAATGTGGCCCCACAGCATTAAACAAGCCAGGCCAGGATCAGGGGTGGCCTTGGCTTTCCCCATCCTGCTTCTCATGACTCCCAGGCATTTTGTTCCCAAACAGAATGGGGCTTCCAAAGGGGAAAGGGCGGGCAAAGAGCTGGAAACTCAGCCTGTGAAAGTGGCCATAGAGGAGTGGAAGGCACAGGGAGACTCTGCCAAAAAGGAGTGGGGGGAGGCACAGAAGCTGCCGCTAGGGATTTGTCTTCCCCTTCCAGTCACCAAAGTAGACTCTCCAAACCCTTATCTGAGTGGACAGTGAGTTAAAGTAAGGAGCAAGGCCTGGCTTTTGGGTAGAGGAACCTCAGGCAATCACAGTGTCATTTGGGGAGGGAAGCAAAGAGAAGACGGAGAGAAACTACAAGTGATCTTAATGCAATATAGCTCAGTCCAACAAAAATAGGCCTCATTAAAATAGATTTAATAGACCAAACTGCCTACATGGTTTCCTATACTCTGGGCACTAAATTCTCACTGCAAAGACCATGTATAGTTTTCTCCATCCTTTTCTTTCCTTCTTCCTCTTCCTTTCTGGAAAACATCAGGTCGAAAGCCATTAGTGTAGCTGTCCACCCTAGAAGGCAGGGATGAGCCACAGTGACCCAAGGTCGGGTGTCAGGCTCAAAGGGTGAGGAAGGTGTTTACACTTGGGGAAGGGCCCAGCGTGGGTACTGGAGCCTGTGCAGGATGAAGAGGCATCCAGGTGGAGCAGAAGGTGACCACAGTGATGAGGGACTGGGTTATCTGCAGGGGGACTAACTAAATAAGTAAATGGACTAAAGATAACAAAAGACAAATTCCTTACTGTGGGGAAAGGAGTACCACCTGTAGGAAGGGAGAAAATGAGAATGAACCCCAGGTGCTGGGCTGAAAAATGAAGATAATGTAAATGTGAGCTTTTCAATACACATAGATAAATACAGAAATAAATATAGATGTAAATGTCAGTATGTGTATGTTCGTGTGTGTGTGTGGCATACACTTCCACATATGTCTATGCCCACGATTCTGCAGAGAGGGCCTGGGAGTGGCAACATCCCAACAGCAAACGAGCACACTTAGTTCCCAGATTTGTTTCCTATGTATTATTCTCCACTAAACGGAACCAAGGCTCCTTGGAGAAATGGCTGATTTCCGGGCTGGGGCAGGGAAAGTACAGGATGAACCCGGATCATTGTTCCATAAATCAAGGAGTTGCTCAGAAATGACAAGGACAGGCTGGGTGCCGTGGCTTACGCCTGTAATCCCAACACTTTGGGAGGCCGAGGTGGGCGGATCCCCTGAGGTTGGGAGTTTGAGACCAGCCTGACCAACATGGAGAAACCCTGTCTCTACTAAAAATACAAAATTAGCCAGGCATGGTGGCAACATGCCTGTAATCCCAGCTGCTCAGGAGGCAGAGGCAGGAGAATCACTTGAGCCAGGGAGGCAGAGGTTGCGGTGAGCTGAGATCGCGCCATTGCACTCCAGCCTGGGCGACAGAGCAAGACTCCGTCTCAAAAAAAAAAAAAGAAAGAAATGATGAGGACACATCAAAAAAGGCACAAAAGTCAGCTCAGAGGAGGTTCTGCTTGTCAAATCTGGGATAATCTGAGCAACAAAATTAATAATGAAGTAATGGCATATGGGTAATGAAGAAAATAGGAATCTTCAAGTCCACATATTGATGTAAATTAATTGAAAATTTTATGAGAAACAGAACATTTTCATAGTCTCAAAATACTTCTCCACCAAAAGAAAAACGTTTACTAATGACACAGGGGAAAGGGATAACTTTATGATGGAGGACTCAGACAGGCCCACCTGTGTACCATGTGCCAGAATCTAACAAGGACACAGCATCATGTAACATCCCTGCCAAAGACGCATCCCCTAAATCTAATAATTAGGGATCACCAGACAAACTGAAATTGAGAGATATCCTAAGAATAGTTGGCCTACAGCGTTTAAAACTGTCAATGCCATGAAAGTCAAGGAAAGACTGAGAAACTGTTATGGTTCAAATCAAACATGATGAATAAATGACAACTGGATCTTTTTGCTACAAAAGACATTATTGGAACAATGGGTGAAGGTGATTGAGCTCTGAATATTAAGTGGCAATAAGTTATCAACGTTAATTTCCAGGTTGTGATGGCTGCATTATAGACATGTAGGATGGAGCTATGTTGCCTTGTAGAAAGCTATGCCATTTGTAGAATTACACAGGAATGATTTTGCAGGGATGCAGTATCACATGGGCCACTCACTCTCAAATGGCTCATGAAAAAATTTCCTTGTACCATATTTGCGATTTTTCTGGAAGTTTGAAGTTGTTTCAAAATAAAAACTTAAAAAATAAAAAAGACTTGGTTGGTGGACATGATGAAGATATCCAAATCCAGTAGTAACCCAGGGGGAACTGAATCTTGGAATTCTATCAAGACAAGAAGGTTGATTACGGTTGGCTGGACCCAAAGTTCAATTGAGAATTCCAGACTCACTGTACAACTTCATGTCAATGAGGCGTGGAGGAGATATTGAAGGTTCCAAAGATGATGCCCTGCTTCTTCTCCCCAAAAAGCTTGTGAAATTTGATAATCAAAGAAGTGAAGCCACTTGTCTTGGTACTGGTTCAGTGCAGATGGGCTTTTGCTCCTGGGCGCTATGCTTATGCCTTAAGTTTTACAGGTGATTCCTGGGGAAGACTTTGCTGCTTTGCTTCCCTCCAATGTGCTCATCCAAGCCAGGGTGCACCTGCGGGTACTGCATCTCCCTGTCTCTGCTACCTGCATACCACCTGCTACTCTCTGTGGAACCCAATGACCTTCAGCCCACTGGGCAATGACAAAGACTGACCAGGGAGAGTTTCTTTCTTCTGAGAGAATGAATTGAAAATGCAGCTCTCATTTGTCCAATATTAACAGGACAATTGCTTCTCCTAGGAGCCGTTGCTTAGACACCTCTCAGGTCTTCCTATCTAATCACTTTATGCCAACTACTTTGGGTCACCACAGAGAAAATAAAGGGGAGATCCAGTAGCTACTGGATGGAATGGCTCTTCCCAGGCAGCCAGCCCCATGTCAGGATACTGTGTTTGAGGAATAGAAGTTGGGTTTCTGCAGCTCCATGAAATACAGATGTATACACACCAGAGTCACAAATACTCCTGAGTGTCTCACCTAAGCATATATGCATCCAAATTACATTCTTCCCTGATGAATGGTTAATAAAGTTTCAGAACACACCCAGGCCTCCCCCTACCCCACCCCCCAGTTTAGGTTGGAGAGACAGCAGATCCCACAGAAAAAAGAAGGGGAAAATGCCCAGTGGACCAGTTCAAGTGTCTTTCTTCATAAAACACTCCAGTAGAGGGAAGAATGCAAACTATGCTTCTTAAACCCTGGTCTGCCATGAGGCACAGCAGCAGGCAGGTCAGCAAGATGCTCGGATCGTGTGACACGGCCCTGGCACCTGGCTCTATGTGGCACCCTGACAAATCAAACACCAAACTGCCAGGCCCATTCTCCGCCACCTGCACTGCTGGGAATCCAACGCTCATGTGAAATGCTTGTTTGTTTAGCAGTGGGGGAGAGCAACCCAAGGGTCCCAGCATATTTTATAGTTTAGCCCTCAGAAATAGGTGCTGCCACCAGCCTCATAAGGCATTGCCCTATCAAGGAGTATGATTCAGATAATCCAACCAAGGGACAGAAATGAAGCCCAGGCTCACACTGAGTGATAAGCTCAGTTAGGATGCTTCTGTGCATTTTTTTTAAATTGGGAAAAAAAGACTTTTAAAAACAAGGGCAAGAATCTGAAGGTAGGTGGTTCCAGGCTGAATTAACTTATCAAATAGCAGCTCAAATGTGTCAGGGCTCTGTATCATGGTTCCTGAAATTCTCTTCACTTTTCCTAATGGCCACTGTAGCTCCAAACATAAAATCCTGTATCCAGCGCCTATTGTCTGTTAATAGGTGTGCAAGGATGGGTCAAACAGATGGGACCCCCGCTTTGGTGCAGCTTACAGTCTACTGTTAGTCCAGAGGCTGCCCTGGAACCCTTCCATCCATCTACAGTGGCTCCAGCTTCTTTCATTTCTCTTTGCATAAAGCAGTTTTGAACAAATCAATCTATACTCATATATTTTTTGACTCAGGGGTAGTTTTAAAGCTGGCACACCCATAATTTCTTTTCTCTGAAATTCTGGCCTTCTCAAATCCTTGAAGAGTTTTTGTTTTTGTTTGAGTTTGAGATGGAGGCTTGCTCTGTCGCCCAGGCTGGAGTGCAGTGGCGTGATCTTGGCTCACTGCAAGCTCCGCCTCCCAGATTCAAGCGATTCTCATGCCTCAGCCTCCGGAATAGCTGGGATTACAGGCATGCGCCACCACTTCTGGCTAATTTTTGTATTTTTAGTAGAGTTGGGGTTTCAGCATGTTTGCCAGACTGGTCTCAAACTCCTAGCCTCAAATGATCCCCCCACCTCAGCCTCCCAAAGTGTTGGGATTATAGGCATGAGCCACCGTTTCCAGCCTGAATGGGTTTTATTGAATGATTAAAATATGTCACAAGTAGAAAACAACTGGAGCAGTACCTGGAACATGGTGAGTGTTCAAAAAAAAAGTCTTTCCTGTCCTCATTCTTGATAGTCAAGGTTCCTGGTCACCACCACCACTACCCCTTTCAGAAAAGAGGCTCTCACCACTGTGTTCTTAAACAACCTGCTGCCTAGTGACAGGACGGGCTAGGATTTATGGATGCCCTGCTCTCCTCCACCTCAGTTCACCCGTGGGCATCTCAGCTACATGGCTTGTACTAGGTCCCACTTACAAAATCAATGGCAGGTTAATTTTGTACCAAGCAGAAAGCTGTTCCACAGCTTCAGGAGACATTTTTTAATTAGTTCAACATCTCAGAGATACATGCCCTGGGACATGGGTAGATGGATAAATATATGGATGCGGGTCAAGAAGGAATCTCTCCTTAATTGATCCGTTTCTATATATCAGTTACCAGGCCACATACAATCACATTTCATCTTCCTCCCAACCAAACAAAGGACGTATTATTTCTTTCCATTTGCACATGAAGATTCAGAGAGATTGAAAGATTTACTTGACACTACATAGCT
Organism: Gorilla gorilla gorilla; assembly: GCF_029281585.2. NCBI lineage: Eukaryota > Metazoa > Chordata > Mammalia > Primates > Hominidae > Gorilla > Gorilla gorilla. The sequence continues at coordinate 19,697,938 of NC_073228.2, read as the reverse complement.
AGTGGTAAAGCCAAGATTAAACCTGGGTGTCTTGGGCCCTGATCTTTTTCATTTCTACCATCTCTGTTGCATTTATCACAGGGAGCCATGGGCAAGAGACAAGGGCTTAATGTGAAGCATCCCTGCCACAGTTAGGCAAAAGCCTCAAAGCACCCACTTTAGAGTGGTGGGAAAAAGAGTTTCGCCTATTCATTCAACAAACATACTTGCCATGTGCTAAGAACTGGAAGAGTTTAGAGGATTCTACAATCAAGACACAGAAGAATTTCAATCTTTAAGGACCTCACACCTAGGTAGGAGTCAGGTTGGTGGGAGGTAAATGCACAAGTAGTTCATTATTTTAAAAATAATAATAAAAGTAGAAAAAGAATCAATGGTGTCTACTTCTTTTTTTTTTTTTTTTTTTTTTTTTTGAGATGGAGTCTCGCTCTGTTGCCCAGGCTGGACTGCAGTGGTGCAATCTCGGCTCACTGTGCAAGCTCCGCCTCCCAGGTTCACGCCATTCTCCTGCCTCAGCCTCCCGAGTAGCTGGGACTACAGGCACCCACCACCAAGCCCAGCTAATTTTTTTTCTTTTTTTTTTTTTTTTTTTTTTGTATTTTTAGTAGAGACAGGGTTTCACTCTGTTAGCCAGGATGGTCTGGATCTCCTGACCTCGTGATCCACCCGCCTTGGACTCCCAAAGTGCTGGGATTACAGGCGTGAACCACCGCGCCCGGCCCTGTGGTGTCTACTTCTGAAATGAAAAATATAGCAGGTTTCTTTTTGCATTTTTGGTAAGAGAAGGACCTTTCCAAGCGAAAGGTATTGTTACGGAACTGTTAAATCTACATAAATAGCAACAGTCCGATGAAAGAAAGAAGTACTGATTTGATACTGTTTGTTGCTGTGCAGGAATAACATTCCCTCCTGATTTTCACACATTCTGCCAAATGGGAAAATTCCCCTCCACCTCCCTGTATCAAATCTAAATGCCAAATCTCCAGGGGGCACGCAACAGGGAGGCCCATGCTAATCGGGCTCTGCTGTAATAGGTTACACGCAAGAAAAGCAGCCAAGGGGAAGGAAGAGGGAGATGAAGTGACAAACTGAGGTCAGCACTTTGATGGTGTCATTTTGGGCAAGTCATTGACACTCTTCTTGTCGAAGTTTCCACTTCTCTGTATACTGAAAATAACTCAATTTGCCGCTTCACTGTTAAAACAAGCCGAGTTCCACCAGTTCAGGCCTAGCAGAACTTGGTAATAAAACAAAGAGGAACAGACCCTCCCTGCCCTTCATCTTCTTTGCCTAGGAGACCGTGTTTATCAAGAATTCTACCTTGAGAGTTGGGTTAGTCTTCATCCCTAAAACAAGTGTTATCTCTGAGCTCTTGGGTTCTTCCATCTCACACTTGCTGCCTCATGGGTTCTTTCGAAGCCAACCTCTGCAACCATCCTAGAAGGGGTCAATGTCCAATGAACACTAAGACTTTCTGGTTCCTTGACCATTATTTGAATGCTTTTCGCTGTCTATATTCTTCCCAACTCACTCTCTTGGCACGTCTTGTATTTTTCATCACCCAAAATAGTCCTACCTCTGACCTTTTAAAATCTGAGGTCTCTGACTCAATGTCCTATCTTTCCAGCATTTTCTCTATGCCCATTCTCTCACCTCATTATCATCTCCACTCTAGACCCCTCCCTTTTGTTTAAATTTGCCACCTCGCTCCTAGTGCCATTTTCTTCCCAACCCAGCCCATTTGACCATGGTCATTCTTATGCCAATAACTCTAACAGTGCTTCCCATCATTCCACTTCTAACCGCACTTATGGACCAAGCCAACAAAAGGTCTGCTTCCCTCCCATATGAGAGTGGCTGCATACCACTAGTCTGCTCACAGACCCCTACACATGGGCAGGGTACGGAGTGTCAAGAGCCAGTTTCAGACAAACCTCTCACAGTGCTCAGCAATCCTACAATTTTCTAATCAGCTCCATCCTTCATCCTTCTCAGTGGCAATGCCAGAATTTTAAGCGTCTTCTGCCATCATTCCTGATACAGATGATCTTGTTTTCTATTTCACTGAAAAAAAAAAATAGAGGCAATCAGATGTAAACATCCTCACTTAGTGCCCAACCCCACCTGCAGTCTTGCCTTTTTCCCCAGGTCTCTAACACAAATTGTACCTTCCCTTGTATCCAAGATTAATCCATGCAGTCTTGCCCATTTCTTCCAAAACATCCTGAATACGATTAACTCCAATATGTCTTGCATGTTTTTCTCTTTCTCCATTGGCTTCTTTCTCTCGTTCTATTAACACCCTCAAGTGTTTTCTACCTTAAAAGTCTATTAACTTTCCATGTCCTGTAAATAATATTCTCTTTCTCTCTTCATTCACACTACCTTATTTCTCTTAAGTGTAACCTACATGTAAGGTATCTTGTTTGTTTGTTTGCTTGCTTTTGAAACAGGGTCTCACTCTGTTGCACAGGCTGGAGTGCAGTGGCACAATCTCACTACAGACTCAACTTCCTGGGCTCAAGTGAACCTCCCACCTCAGCCTCCTGAGTAGCTGAGACTACAGGTGCACGCCAACATACCCAGCTAATTTTTTATTTTTTGTAGAGACGGGGTTTCACCATGTTGGCCAGCATGGTCTTGAACTCCTGAGCTCAAGGTAACCACCCACCTTGGGTTCCCAAAGTGCTGGGATTAAAGGTGTGAGCCACTGCACCCAGCAAGCTATCTTCTTTCTCATCTCTCAATGATCCTTCAGCTCACTGGATTTGTTTCCTCCTTCTCTGTCCTAACACAGCTCTCACCAAGTCACACATGACCTACTAGTTCCCAAACATAAGGGTGTTTCTCAATCGTCTTATTTGTTCTATGTTTACCCTATTACCTACAATATCCTTCTTTAAATGTTCTTCTAATTCCATTTCAGACACTCTCCATTGTTTCAAATCCTCTTGCTTCTCCTCTGATTGCTCCTCCTTTCATGAACTTCTCTTTCTCTATCCATCTCTCGAATCTTGGTGTTTCCCAAAGCTCTGTTTTCTAACCACTCTACATTATTTCCCATGGGCATCTCAGTCATGCAGATGCTTTAACCTCCATCCACACATCCACATGCTAATGACTTCTTAGTGACAGGCATATCCCAGACTACTCGCGTGGGTTCCGTACTCATAGACCCAGCTACCTGCTAAACATTTTCACATGGACCTCACATGGGCATCGCAGACTTAGCATGTCAAAACTTCTAAACATTTTACTCTTCCCAGCTGCTTGCTTTCTTGATCTCCCTGTCTCTGAGACTAGAACCACCAATAGCCTTTTGCCCAAGTCAGAAAACGAAGAGCCACCCCAAATGCTCCCCTTCCTTACACTCACATATAATTAAAAATTGTCTAGTTGACCTCACCTTCCCAAATCTCTTAAGTCAATTGCCCCCTCTCCATCACCATCGCATAACACTGCTCTCAGTTTCCTAGCTCAGAATTTTGCAAATGTTCCCAACTGGTCTTCCTGGCTCCAGTCTAAGTCCCCTACCATGCGTCCCCTGCATGATACCAAAGTCATCTTTCTAACATGTAAATACGGTCATCCCATTGCCATGTACTTAAGATTATTTTTTGGCTCCTTAATGCTGATAGGATAAAAAGCACCCTGCTTTGCATGGCATATAAGACTGTTTGTGATCTGGCACCTTCATTCCTATGTAGCCTCATTTCTCATCATGGTTTCCGTTGCCTCTGACACTTCGTATCTATAATTACTCACCATCCTGGAATAGCCTGTGTTCTGACAACCTCAGTGCCTTAATATGTGGCTTTTCATCTATCTGACATAGCTTATCTCTCATTCCCACTTCCCTCCCCATGTCCCCTTGCCTATCTTGGGAGTCTCAACTCAAGCATCTCACCTCCTGAGAAATCTCTCATGACCACACTGGAAAATTTTGGAGCTCCTCGTCTTTCTGTCTTCATCTATCACTAGGCATCAAACAAAACTCCATTAAAGGGTGTTCATCTTCCCCTCTCTTTTCTCCAAGGGAGGAACCTACTTTCTTTCACTTTGTCTTCCAAGGGTCTATCTAGACTCAGGTATAGTGAGTGCTCATAAAATTGTGTTGAATGAATGCATGAATAAATGAAATAAAAGAAGAAACACCACTCCTAGTCTTTTATTATGTTGTTTTTTGAGACAAGGTCTCACTCTGTTGTCCAGGCTGGAGTACAGTGGTTTGTGATCACAGCTCACTGCATCCTCAATGCAGTGAGTTGAGTAGCTGGGACCTCAACCTCCCAAGCAGCTGGAACTACAGGTGTGTGCTGCTATGCCCAGATAATATTTTTATTTTTTGTAGAGATGGGGTCTTGCCATGTTGTCCAGGTTGTTCTCAAACTCCTGGGCTTCAGGGATCCTCCTGCATCAGCCTCCCAAAGTACTGGGGATTACAGCCACTATGGCCACTCCTAGTCTTTACTCTTAAGCATTCATCACTTAAAACAAATGTACCAGTAGAAGGAAAGAAAAAGGAACAACATCAATAAATGCAACCAGGTCCAAATACAAGGGTTTTTATCTAGGAAAATTATTTTACATATTGAATTACATAACTAACATGGATGTCTGTAAGTATTACTTTTAATGGCAAAAACCACAATTATTTTGCACCAACCTAATAGAAGACCATTGACTATACATGAGTTCCTATTAGAGTGCAGGATTGCTGATATAAAATCATCCTCCACATCCACGTTCTAGAAGCATTCACTGTGTAGTAAGCCTCCTAGACCTCTGACCCCATTCTCCCACCACCCAAGGAATGAAGGCCTCTCCCTTGAGCATCTGGCCACTGGACTGCGGTTCCTGGAGCAGATGCGTCTATACCCGAGAGAGCAGACAAGCCACTTGTGCCTTTAGTTTCTGCTCCACGGACCCTTTCCACCATGACTTCATATTTCCTACCACTGATGCTCTCTGTTTGTCTTGGCAAGAATCAGCAAATGCCTCAGTCCACTGTAGATGGGAGTTGGGGGCCAGGGTGACCCATTCAGCCCCTCCTGCCCACAGCTTCTTGGGTATGTGACTTAGCAACAAGCCAAGCCTGGGCTGGGGAGACAAGGGCACACACAAGCAACCAGCCAGGGAGGGCTGCTCCCTGACTCCAGTCTAGTTTTCCAGCTTCTGAGACACATTGCTTTCTTTGGGCCTCCAGAGAAGCACATGGGAACAAATCCAGGTTGAAGAGGATGATGAGCAAGAAATGGCTTCAAGAAAAAATTTTTATCATGCTGTGCTTATTATTGAGCAAGAGTTCCCAAAATGTTTTAACCATGTAATAGAATTTGAGGTGGTTTGCAGTTAAGGAACACAGTAATGGATGACTTCATGTACAGCATCTTCCCACAATCTACCCCTCTTCACACTCCTTCTCCTATCACTCCCCACTTTCCTATGCCCACCAAGGCATCCTAGCATTCAAAAATATGGGATCCGGCTTCTTCCATTCCCTTCTTGAGATGTGTATCAAACTATTGTGTGAGGATAGCCAGACAAGTGCTACCTTCTTGGAGAATTCTTTCAAATGATCAAACTTGAAACTAGATTTTTCATCTTTCCCCAAACTCAACAGTGCATGTTTATGTACTATGCAAACTGACACAGACCTACTGATACAGATCCTAAAAAAATGTCAAGCCAGGACTGAGAAAATGTTCCCTGCTTTTTCCTATGCTCTTAAGCAAATATCACCATGTGTTGTTGGTAAGTAGGCAAACAGCAGCAAATTTTATTATGACCTCTGAAGACTGTTCAGCAAAATAAAATCCTAAAAGCTAATTTATTTAATATTGACAATATATCAGGCACTGTATTAGGCACTTTACATGAGTTGTGTCATTTAACGCTCACAGTGGATCTTTGCATTTGTTGATAAGGAAACTAAGAGAGAAAAGGAAACTTGTCCACTCTGCCTTCGACTATTCCCAGGCTCACCCCAAAGAAGGGAAGCATGGACCTCCCAAAACTTTTCCCAGCAGTGGCCTTGAGTGCTCTTCACTTCTTCTGAACCAGGTCCCCTCCCAATCATTACCCAGCTGCAAACTCAACCACAGTGTCTTCCGGTTCCTATCCTACCTCTGGATCTTTAGATATGACCTCCCCAGAGCTTGATCCATGACTCTCCTTAAGAACTTCTGACTTGCCTTTGCTTCAAGGCTCTTCCACCCAGCTCCAGAGTCCTCAAAACCAATTTCTTACCCAGATGGAGGGATTGATTTGGCCACTACAACAAAGGGCTGCTGGGAAGAATTTCAGTCAACATATCAGGAATGTCACAATCACCTCCCTACAGTCAGCACCGCCAACACTGAGTGGTGTTAAACAAAGAAGGAGGGACAGAAAGGCAACCCTGAGAGGGGTAGAGACATGCATGCCACAGTGTCCAAGCAAAGCCACCATGTGGCCCATTTATGTTGCATCAACCCTGATTTTGGTCCTTCTTCTAATCCTTCAAAGAATGGGGTAATACCCTGGCAAGGAAGATGGTTCCCTCCTACCCAGAGTTTCTGGGAGCATTAGCTCATCAGAACCTCCTTGCACCCTGCCGCAAGATGAGCTTGCACAGGATGAGCTAAGGGGAAGGAGTGGCTGAATCAGAAGCTTATGCCAGACCATCTCACCGGTTTGAACAGATCTCCCTCTTGCTGCTTAGATGGTAGATCTTAAGAAAAATAGCCTCCACTGATATGGCTGCGGCTTTCTCTGAGCTTGCCTTTTAATCCTGGGCCTTTCCTTCATCCCACCGTCTTCCTCCCCCCAACCCATTCTCTAGGCTGTTCTCCCTCTCCCAGTCCTGTTCACTAGTCCTTGTCCCCTCGAGCAGACAAAGGGTTAAAACATTTTCAGGGCTGGAGAAGGCAAGCCACAGAGATGCAGGTGCTAACAGGGAAAGTGTGGGTTGGAATCTAGAATGATCTGTCACAGTTCCAAGAGCTTCTTTGGATAAGGAGTGATCACAGCTTTTGCTAAATGTCTCTAGGTGAAAATTCCATAAATCTAGAAACTGTGAAACTCAATGGAAATTTAATTAAATGAGTTAATATATAGAGAGTGCTTGGGACAATGCCTGGCACGTAGTGAGCTATATAAACACTTAGAAATGAGTAATAGTTTGGGGAAATACACATTTCAACATCATAGCATTCTATAGGTTCCAGAATCTTTGCAAATGCTGATCTGACCTTGGATCTCTGCATTCTAAGTCACTACTCTCTTTGCCACCAGTCCTAAGATTTTCTCTTTCCTCCATCTCATTTCAGTCTTCCTCCTCTCTCTACCTAAGAATCTGAGAGTTTGTGTACATAGCTAAAGATCACTCTCTTTGGTTCTCAGCACCATGCCTTAGTCTGAAATCCAGTAAAAACCCTGATTTCCCTAAAGCTTGTGTTGGTGTGGCTTATGTGGTATCTTTCCTATCTCCTTGGCAGTGATTGCATTGGCTTCATAATAATAAGCATTTAGAATCAAGCTGTAATTATAGGAAGGCACTGGAAAGCCCTTGCAAGAATAAGCTTTCCTCTCCCAGACACACTGGCAAGGGTTCTGGTTGGATTTTTCAGCTAAGATTCTCTCTGGAAATCTCATGGAAAAAAGGTTAGAATTATGGAGGGAGGTGAGATCCCGGTGGTCTTAACTTCAGGACCATCCTCTCGTGTGCCCATTGCTGTTTGATGCTGCCAGCAAAAAATGCAGAAGTCTTCATTCCCAACAGAGCAAATGATACTTAGTGTCCTTCAAAATTACAACTCAAAGAGGATCCAGGGAAAAGAAGCAAGTATGCTTTTCTCTTTTCTAAGGCTTCAAGGGGGAAGGGAGGAATATGGCTGAGAGAGAAAGAAAGTGCCTCCACCTAAGTGTGCAAGACCCCAACAGGCAGCCGACCTCCCAGCTTTACCAATTGCTCCAGGATCAGGCCCAGTCCTGGCTGCACTGAGCTGTGGCTGACATTCTTCCCAAGCCCCTCATGTTTGCCAGGAGAGGGGAGTGACAGATGCCGCTCTCCTGAGACATGATGAAAGATATGAGTCAGATGAAGTGGGAGGAAAATTGGCATTAGGTTCAGGGCCCAGAATGTCAGCAACTGAATGAGGCTGAAGGAAGAGGAAGGGGAGCTTTAAGGGAAAAAATATGACCATCTCCAGCTTCTTTCTTCCTACTGAGATATTTCCAAAATATGCCAGATACAGAGTGGTCAAGTCCAGAGCCACTCTGAGAACCAAAGAGCCCTCTACCGATGTGGTTTGAGCTTCCTCTGTGCCAGGTTCTGTTCTGGAAGCTGGGCTGAAAAATGGGCCAGGGTAGGTGGTGTGGGGATGACGAGGCAAGGGTGATGACCTGTTTTTGATGTGGTCGCACCATATGCTATCAGAGTTGCAGGAACTCTCAGGAATGGCTAGTTTGCAGATAAGCAAGCCAGGACTCAGAGAGGGCACAGGGTTTGTCTAAGGCACACAGATACAGCTCCCTGGTTGACTGACAAGACGTTGGTTTGTTTGACTTTCAGAACAATGTGCAAGGGCAGTGCAGAAGATCTGGTGCACGAACCCAGCAGAGACCAACTCTCAAGTGGGGATGCTGACAACAAGTTGTCACCTGTGGGCCATGCAATGGACGCAGAGGTGGCCATCGTGACAATCTCAGTACACCTACCTTACTATCTTGTTCCACTTAGGGTCTAGGATCTGTGATTAACAAGCCTTCATTCCTAAAATATCAAAGAAATCCAAGCAATTGTTAAAACACACATCTGTGATGGAAAGTTTGTTTTGTTTTGTTTTGTTTTGTTTTTTTGAGATGGAGTCTCACTCTGCCACCAGGCTGGGGTGCAGTGGCGCGATCTCAGCTCACTGCAACCTCTGCCTCCCGGGTTCAAGCGATTCCCCTGCCTCAGCGTCCCGAGTAGCCGGGATTACAGGCATGTGCCACCATGCCTGGCTAATTTTTGTATTTTTAGTAGAGACAGGGTTTCACCATGTTGGCCAAGATGGTCTCGATCTCCTGACTTCATGATCCACCCACCTCAGCCTCTCAAAGTGCTGGGATTTCAGGCGTGAGCTACTGCCCCCAGCCGGAAAGTTTTTAAGTCACGTATTATGAGGCTTGTGACTCTTTTAGTTCCTTTTCAGTGAAAGGGAAAGGGATTCACGTCTGATTTAAGTACTATATCATCTACCTAAATGACTTAATTAAAACAAACAAGGAATACCTATCGTAGCAGGAATTCTGCTCAATTCAGTCAGTGTTTACCTGATTTGTTAATTTCACAAAAAGAGATGTCTTCTCCCTGACATTTCTTTTTGTCAGTTTCACTTTTTCACAAGTTTCTGCTTTCTGTTTAATTTTGTGGGAATAAAAGAACACCAGCAAGCAGCCCCAATCCTAGGAGAGTGTTCTCTAAGTGTGGCACACAGAGTTCCAGAACCACAGTCCCTGAGTGTTTGGGTTTAAAGATGCACATTCTCCGGCCCTACCCTTGGTCCACGAATTCAGAACCTCTGAGGGCAGAGTCGGGGAATCTGCATTTTAACAAGTTCCCCTGTGTAATTATCGCACACTGCAGTTTGATTTTTAAAACGCCTCTTCTGTGCCTGTAGCAGAAAAAACCTCTGGGGAAAAAAAAATTATGCCAGCAAGACGACTGTGCCCTCAAAATTTATAATTTAAGCTGGATAGAACCAGACACAAACAATGATACAGAAAACAGGTCAAGGGCAGGGAATGTGGAGTCGACACTTCCCCTTTCAGAACAATCATCAGCTCTGAAAACATGTGTCCGTTGTTGCTTTTCCGTCCTAGACTGTGAGCTCCCTGGTGACAAGTGTCAGACTTATTCATGATAGTCTCCCCAGCACCTTGCCCAGTACTGTTTCCTGGCACAGAGTATATATTTAATACGTTTGTGCTGAACAGGTGAATTAGGCTTGTCCCAGGGAAGACACAAGGAAAGAACCAAGCAAAGATTTCCCAAATCGTGCCCAAATTCTTTATTCCTCCCCTACATTTCAATGCACAGATTTCCCCGTGGGCCACACGCCAAACACTCCAGGCTGGGAAACTGCAGGGCAAAACTCCTATGAGGCTTGGACACTACCCATAGGCTGCCAGGGAGAAAAAAGGAACCCCAGAGAATTTTTTTTGTTTTTTTGGTTGTTTTCACCTTATGGAAACCAGAACAGTCTGTTTTCAAAAGTCACAGCTCTTGAGAGCCCTGCTTGATTGGGGTGGTGGCGCTAGCATTGCTCAGTCTCCAGGATACCAAAGCTAAGCAGCTAAACAGACACCAGGGTCTCAGAGAAGGAGGAACTCAGAGGAAAATGCATGCGTCTGTTGGGGACGGGCCTCCCATGCCTTGGGGACAGAGTGAGTGAAATAACTAACACTTGGGAGCCTGCAGAGATCTGTGGCCCCCAACGTTAGCCCCAAATTTCAGAGTATTCTAAATACCATCCTTTAAAACACATTTCTTTGGTGTATTTCCTATTCTTTTAAGTTGAAAATGCTCCTGGAATTGTTTTAACCCTGATTCATGCTAGTATATAAATTACTTAAACTGCATTTGTTTGCCAGGGCTGCTGTAACTAAGTATCACAGACGAGGTGGCTGAAGCAACAGACATTTTTCATCTCACAGTTCTGGAGGCCGAAGTCCAAAATCAAAGTGTCCACAGGGTTGTTTCCTTCTGAAGGCTTGGAGGGAAGAATCTGTCCCCGGCTTCTCTCCTGGCTTCGTGGATGGCATCTTCTCCCTGCGTCTCTTCACATTGTTTTCCTTCTATGCATGTCTCCATGTCCAAATTTTCCCATTTTGGGCCAGGCAGAGTGGCTTATGCCTGTAATCTCAGCACTTTGGGAGGCTGACGTGGGTGGATCATGGGGTCAGGAGTTTGAGACCAGCATGGCCAACATGGTGAAACCCTATCTCTACTAAAAATACAAAAATTAGCTGGGCATGGTGGTGCACACCTGTAATCACAGCTACTCGGGAGGCTGAGGCAGGAGAATCACTTGAACCCAGGAGACGGAGGCTGCAGTGAGCCGAGATTGCGCCACTGCACTCTAGCCTGGGTGACAGAGCAGGACTCCATCTCAAAAAAAAAAAAAAAAATTCAACAAATTTTCCCATTTTATAAAGACACACTTCATTTGGATTAGAGCCCACCCTAATGACCTCATTTAACTTGATTCCCACTGTAAAAGACCTTCTCTCCAAATGACATCACAGTCAAAGATACTAGGCTGGGGGCTAGGACTCCAGCACAAGAATTGGACTGGAACACGATTCAACCCATAACACTTACCCAGTCTTTTTCCTGGAGACAGAAGTTAGACAGAGAAAGGCTTGAGGAGAAACAGATCCTGAATGTCAGAAAAGGGCACTGACAGAAAATCTCAGCAGCCCCCAGGGAGACAGGGAGAGGGATGCGCACTTACCACAGTGCCCAGGGTGGGGTTCAGAGCCTGGCCCTTGACCTGTCTTCATATGGCTATTGCAATGGGGACACCACCATTTCCTTCTGCACCTGACCTTCATCTCTCAGGTGAAATGAGTAAGCTGGCCCTCTGCACCTGCAGAAGGTGGCTTTGCAGAGTTGGGAGGTCTGTTTACTGATTCCATTTCCCAGAGCACTCTGTCCCCCTAATAACCTTTTGCCAGATTTAACTCCCTCCAAAGCCTACCATGCCACGAATGCTGCCTTTGCTCTTGAATTGCCTTGAAAATATTTTCTAGTTGTGATGAGGGTAACCTGTCACCTTTGGTATAGTCTAAGTTCTTTTGGTGTCAGCTGACCTGAGATCTAGTACCTGTTCTATCACATACCACCCATATGGCCTGGAGCAAATTGTTACTTCACCTCTCTGTGCCTCAGTTTCCTCATCTGTAGGTGGAGATAATGGTAACTCACAGGGTTATTGCAATGATTAGATAAGAGCATTTGTAAAACGTGTGCATGTAACAAATGGTGGTTACTATTAACCACTTTACAATGGATAACTCCAACTGCTTCCTATGTGCACAACAGATAACAAATGTTCCTCACCACCTATTGGTGTGTGATGCATATGTAGAGATTCAAAAATGGTCACCCAGTGGTTTGCATGTTAGCTGGGCTGACCCAAAATCAGCTCCAAACGTCTTGCTCCTCTTCACAGAACCCAGGCATCCCCCCAGTCTCTGGCTCCATACTCTTCCTCTGATCCCCAAACATGCTATTCTGGATATGCCAGTTCCTTGGGCTGCTTTAAGGGAAAACCCTCTAATAAAGGTTGAGAGGTACAGCTGGGGTCAGGGTGGGGGCAGGGATCATGCATCAGAACTTAGGAGCCCCTAGTTGTCACCCTGAGAGTTCTGGGGGACTTGGATTTCTACTGCTCCAAATAATCCCTAGCTGTAAATATTCAGCAAGAAAAGCAAGGTCCTCTGCCCCTGGTCTCTGGTTGCTTTTGAAACCCAGCACCTAGGCTAAAGAGTTAACAAAACCTCATTGCAGAGGGATTTCTCTGTAATCTGTACACATGTCCCAGGGATCAGGACTGTGGGAGGTGGTGCTAGTCCGTGGCAGTTGCTCAGGCCCTTGGCCCTCAGCCCACCAAGCTCCCAAAGCCCTCTTGTTCTAGTTGATTTCAAATTTAATTAAGAACAACTGAGCAGAAGCCAAGGTCTCTGCAGGGCTGTCACCCCTGAGCTTGGAGAGGGCCAAGGAGATAAGCATCTCATCACAAACCAGAAAGCTGGAAGGGCCATCACCTTCACCTGTGAAAACAAGGCAGCAATGACCACCAGGATGCTCAGCAAAGCCTGTGGATGGTGCGGGGAGGGGCGATGAGAACACCATCAGAGCAGACTCAACTGGAGCCACGTCCCGGCCATCCTCATAGGCAGGCAGGAGGAGGCCCCTTGCCTTTCCATGTCACTCTTACCCTCTCTGGCCAAAAGGACTCACATTGTGCCCTCAAATTCATTAAGCTGATAGCCCACATCTGAGAAGGACTTAGCCAAAAAAGAGAGAGAACAGACAGAGAAGAGAAAGAAAAGGTGAGCAGACCAGTTGGCCTGAGAGATCTGTCAAGTTGGAGACCAGGAGGGGTAGATGCCTGGAGAGATATTGGGGTCACTGAGTAGCCAGATGGTTGTCCGATGTTTCTAAAAGTGTGGCCTACTGGCCCCCCTACCACAACATCAGAGCAGCTCCAAATTCTGGGATGCTTCTCAGTAATATAGATTCCTAGGCCTCCACCCAGACTGAGGAAAAGATCCTCTAAGGGGGCCAGGAAATCAGCAATTTAAGACGTTCTTCAGGTGATTTTGACAATGACTTTTTAAGACTAGGACCCTCTAGAACAGGGATTGGCAAACTACAGTCCATGGGCCAAATCTGGCCCGCAGCTTGATTTTGTAAATAAAGTTTTATTGGAACACATGCCTGTTTGCTTATATATTGTCAATGGCTGTGTTTGCAATACAACGGTGGAGTTGAGCAATTATGAAAAAGATGGTGTGACCCTCAAAACCCGGCCCGTTACAGAAAATGCTTGCAAACCCCTGGCCTAGAGCAGTGATTCTCAACCTTAGTGGTATGTTAGAATCAGCTGGGGAGTTTTCAACATTGCTGATGTGGGTTCACCTCAATAAGAAAGTAAGCATAGGTGTGGATGGGTTTTGATGCTCTTAGGGTCTAGGAAATGTTTGGGGAAATCCTGGGCTCTTACAGAGCTGGTAACAATTTAGAATTTCCTCCTGCCTCTTCCTCTGATGGTAAATAACTTCAAAAGGTATTTGTGGTTGATCTTCTATGAACATAATGTTAGAGCTAAACAGGGGTTCAGACATACCTGCCTTCAGTTGCAAGAAATACAAGTCACAAGTTTTTTCCCCTTGGATTCTAATGTCCAGCTCTGTCCTTAGGGAGACATCCTTCAGCCGGTTCCAGCGGTTTCCCAGCTCTGGCTGACCACCGACTGGTTGCATCAGAATCACTTGGGGGAGCCTTGTGGAAATCCAGACTCCAGGTCCCATTTCAGAACTATGAATTCAGTTCTCCGAGAGCGGGGCCCGTGGGTGGGTTTTGTTAAGGAGGTTCCAGGTGGTCGTTCAGACATCCAGGCTTGGGAGCCACTGCTAGGAGGCTCTCTGGGGCTTGGCTGGAGAAAACCTTGTTTCAATCAGGTGGAAGGCTTTTTCCAGAAGCCAGCCCCCAGGCCCAGAGGAGTCATTTTTCTCACTTTTGATGTAAACTTGGACAGTAGCTGACTTTATGTCCATCTCTTGGCTCCCAGTGAAATCAGACCAGAATACCATGATCTCTGTTAAAGTCGAGGTGTGTGTGTATATGTATGCTTGTGTGTGTGTCTGTGACTGTGAGAGTGTGTATGTGGGCAAGTGTGTGCGTGTGTGTGAGCATGTATATGAGTGTGTGTACCTGTGCATACACATGTGTACATGCATGTTTGAGTGTGCTTGTGTGTGTGTGTGTGTGTGTGTGTGGACATGTGTTAATGTATGTAACTGTGTTAGCATGTGAATATGTGCATGTGTATTTGATTGTGAGAGTGTATATGTAGGTAAATGTGCAGGTGTGTGTGCATGTGAGTGTGTGCATGTGTGTGAGGATTTAGGTGTGTGTATATGTGTGTTTGAGTATGCGTAAGTGTGTGTGCATGTGGGTGTATGAACTTGTTAGCATGGGTGTTGGTGTATGCATGTATGTATGAGCATATGTGTATGTACATATGTATTTGAGTGTAAGTACGTGCATGTGTATTTAAGTGTGTGCATTTGTGTGTGTCAGTGTGTGGGTGTGTGCATGTGTTTGAATGTGAATGTGCAGATGTGGGCATGTATGTTTCAATGTGTTTCAGTGTGTGTGGGTGTGTGCATGTATGAGTATGTGTCTTTCAGTGTGAGTGTGTGGGTGTGTGCATGTCTGAGTGTCTTTCAGTGTGAGTGTGTGGGTGTGTGCATACATGAGTGTGTGTTTCTGAGTGTGTGGGTGTGTGCACGTATATATCTGTGTGTTTCTGTGTGAGTGTGTGGGTGTGTGCATGTCTGAGTGTGTTTGTGTTTCAGTGTGAGTGTGTGGGTGTGTGCATTTATGTTTGTGTTTCAGTGTGAGTGTGTGGGTGTGTGTATTTATGTTTGTGTGTTTCAGTGTGAGTGTGTGGGTGTATGCATGTATGTTTGTGTGTGTTTCTGTGTGGGTGTGGGCGCATCTGTTTGTCTTTCAGTGTGTGTGTGTGGGTGTGTGCATGTATGAGTGTGTTTCAGTGTGTGTGGGTGTGTGCATGTATGAGTGTGTGTGTGGGTGTGTGCTTGTATGTTTGAGTGAGTGTGTTTCTGTGTGAGTGTGTGGGTGTGTGCATGTCTGAGTGCGTTTGTCTTTCAGTGTGAGTGTGTGGGTGTGTGCATATATGTTTGAGTGTGTGCGTCTTTTGGTGTCTGTGGGTGTGTAAATGTATGTTTGAGAGTGTGTGGGTGTGCACGCGTGCATAAAATCACTCCACAAGAGCCAGACCTTGAGCTGAAGCGCTCAGATTTTCAGCGGCCCAGCCAGGCCAGGCAGGGGTCGGGGGAGGCCAGTAAGTGCCAAAGGCCCCAAGCACCAGGAGGTGCCCACACCAGGGCCACGCACTGCAGGCAGGTCCTGGACCTTCCACAGCCCTCAAATCCCTCTGCCACTTACCTGCCCTGTGGCTTAGGCAGGTGCTGCCGCCTTCCCAAGCCTCGGGTTCCTCATCCACCTCAGAATAATGAGTGTACCCACGTGATGGAATTTTGGTTGGGGGGAAAAAGGGAAAACTAAGATAATGTTTTTAAGTGTCCAGCTCAGTGCCTGGCTACTAGCAACTGCTCACTTGTTTGTCCTTGCACCAAACATTTAGTGAGAACTTGCTCTGAATGGATTCTTTTCTGGGGATTGGAAATAAAACATGGAACGAAACCCCAGAAAAATCCCCATCTTCATAGAATGTACGTGCTAACAGGGATGGGGAGGAGGACAAAAATAAACAACCAAGGAAGCATATGGTACCTTCAGATGGTGACCAACGCCATAAAGAATAACAAATAGGACCACAGACACCACGTGAACCCAGAGACATGAGTGTTGGTCACTATTCAAAAGCTGATGCAGCCAGTGGTGACGCCTCCCCTGTGGAGGGTTTAGCTCCTTCACCCCAGGACTCCCTAACTTCCTGGGGCTCAAGTATAGTTATTTGTGGTTAAAAGCTGAGCATTCTATCATGAGAGTTAGGCAAAGCAAAACAAAAACAAAACCTAAAATGAAAACATTTTGAGAAAAACAAACAAAACTCCCCTACACGTTTACCAGAGATTTGTTTCTGCCGGCTTCTTGGCTGAGAGTGAATATTTATCTACATGCACAAAAAGAACTGGGTGGGGGGGGGCAGAGGCACCTGAAGGGGGACCCCGTTTCCAGAGGGGCAGCTGCCAGCTACAGGGATGGCTGGGACCCCGAGCCTGCCTAGGAGGAATGCCCTTCCAGAACCCAAACCTTCATTTTTAGGATGTAACTCTAGATGCAGAAAAGACTGAGAAACCAAGACTGGCAGTTTTAGCCAACCGCGTTCCCAGGGGCAGTTTTGTAATGGAGGAAGAAGATTTTGAAATACCTCGCTCTTCCAGCCAGTGAGAAATAAATCTCCATTTCTGGTCACAGGCTGAGACTCACTGGCTCTTGGATTCACTCAGGAGAGAAATCCACCATCTCTCCCCTGGCCCATCTCATCTCCACCCAGCACCACCAGGGAAATGACTGTTCCCTAGCTGCATTCACCCGGCTTTGAAAGATCCTGCGAGGCTTCGAGAAGGAAAATGCTTTTTGCTGACTGTGCTTTCTCAGCTATCATTTGGGCTGTTTCATGCAAACTCAGCCCTTAGGCACGTTTTATGCCTTTATTTCAATTCCACTCATCCCCTTACCAACACACACACACAGACACACGTACTAGAAGCCAGGATCTAATTAGACAATGTCAATAAGAGTTCTTTAAAAACTGCTGGACATAAACAAAGTGGGATTCACTGTTATTATTCCCCATCAAATCAACAGGACATTTTCCCCCAAAGCCCCACAAATACACACATCCCAGGGCAACCGAGCATTTTGGAGAGGTCTCAGTGGGCCATCTGCATTTACTGACCTCGTTGTGAGGAAAGGACAGGAAAAAACAGACAGCAGGGATATAAGATTCTCCCACACAAACTGGACCCCCAAGATGCTCTGCATTCTTTCATCAATGACCATCACACCCCTTCCTTCTCTGGGACCACAAGGAAGACCGACCAGGGATCCATTTGGATCTTAACACTAAAGCAGAAGAGGCCACTTGACTTATGTTTACTGAACACTCACTCTATCCCCCGATGATACTAGATACCAGATAATACACAAACAAAGAAGCCATACTCTCTTCTTTCTAGGAATGCAGAGTCCATAAGGATAACAGACGAACAGATGCTTTTTGTTTGTTTGTTTTGTTTTGAGACAGAGTCTCGCTCTGTCACCCACCCTGGAGTGCAGTGGCACGATCTCGGCTCACTGCAACCTCCACCTCCCAGGTTCAAGCTATTCTCATGCCTCAATCTCCTGGTAGCTGGGATTACAGACACGCGCCACCATGCCCAGCTAGTTTTTGTACTCTTAGTAGAGACGGGGTTTCACCATGTTGGCCAGCCTGGTCTTGAATTCCTGACCTCAGGTGATCTGCCTGCCTTGGCCTCCCAAAGTGCCGGGATTACAGGCATGAGCACCTTGCCCACCATAGACGTGTTTTTAAATGACAGTAACATCCAACCTCCTTTCCCTGACCAGTAAGACCTTATGTGATCTGATTCCCTACCTCCTTTTTTGAACATATGCTGTACTCCTTTTGCCTCATTTGCTGTGTTCCAGCCACACTAGCCTTCTTGCTGTTTCTCAAATGTGCTAAGAATATTCCCACTTCAGGGCCATGGCATTTTCTGTTCCCTCTGTCTGGAATGTTCTTCCCGCGGACCTGCCAGTGGCTTTCTCTCTACTTCCTGCAGGCTCTGCTTCCTCCAGGGAGGCTCTTCAGCCGCTCTACCTGAGACAGCCCTGTGTTTTCTTTATCTACCCTTTTACCCTGTTTTGTTTTTTTTCCATAGCATATGTCACTGTCTAACATGATGGTACAAATGTATTATCTGCCTCTCTCACTAGAGTCCCACTGAGTCCTCTCCGAAATGCTCGGTTGCCCTGGGATGTGTGTATTTGTGGGGCTTTGGGGGAAAATGTCCTGTTGATTTGATGGGGAATAATAACAGCGAATCCCATTGGTGCTCATAGGAGCACCGATTTGGTTTCTTTTGTTTCCTGCTATATGCTTAATGCCTAGCATATAATGGGTAAACAATAAATATGTGTTGAAGAAATGAATAAATAAATGCTATAACGAAAACAGAATGCAGCAGAATCTATCCAAACTACTCCCGGCCTGTTACGTGAGTATCCCACTTGAAGCATCTCCGTTCCTGGAAAGTTTCCTTTAAGCACAGTTCCAAGGACCAAAGTTTATTTCTCAGAGGCCATTTATTGTAAGACTTGGAGATGTGTTTCTCTGGAAAAAGATGTTTACACCACTGTACACTGAAATCTCAGAAAAGTGCTCCAAATCATAGAAATATACAATGGCGATTTTCTAAAATATGAGCTGCAGAATTTCAAACACTTCTATGTGAATGCCCTCTTAATAAAGCAAAACAATGTCAAGATGATATAGTGGAAGTGAGGCGGGAATCAGAGCCTCACCCACCAGAGCCTCCTTCCCTCCTCAAAAGCCATCACTAAGACAGATAAATGACACGAAGACTGTCACTAAGATGCCCAGCCACTTACAGACATGGTTTACAAAGCAAATACCAAATCTTCCCAAGAAAAGCCAGGACAAATGGAAATAAGTGAGAGTATATTTGTCTATTGACATTAAAGTTCAAAGCCTAGAGAAAGTATCATCACCAGCCTCTGGCAAAAGGCACCCCTCCCAGCCATCCCCAGCAGCCTACTGCAGAGGCACAAGCATCTCTTCTGGATTGGTCAGAGCCAGGGTCAGGACACTGAGGCACAGTTGCCGGCTTTGAAATATTTGTGATGCAAAACAATTTTGATCAGGAGAGAGAAGGAAATCATGCAAGTGTGATGATCCAAAATGCAGCAGGAAATAAGCAAAGGAGGAGAGTTTATGAGAGTTTATATTGGACAAGTCTAGAAAAAAATGAAACAGAACAGCAGTGTATTTACTGAATCTGGTGGAACAGGGACGCCATAAAGCCAGGTTAAGTATGTGCAGGTAGGGACCATGATTCCCTGTATGCATGTCTGGGTCATCTACGAGCTGCTTTCTGCTTGCTGTAGCATCATTCTACTCCACACACTGCCACTGGGAACCCTCCATGGGCTGGTGGAAGAGATGTAAGATGAGAAGACAGAGGATCTCGCAGCTTACCCTCAACTGCCTCAACAGCCCGAAGACACCCGTCAAGGGAGCAGTCATAATAATAACAGCAGCAATTGCGATCGTAGCAAACACCCCTCCTCCCTGGGCCACTATAGGGGACAAAAGCTCCCCATAAATTGTAAAGCAAATTGTAGTCATCCGTTTATGCAAACACTCATTGCAGGCCTCCTCTGGGCCGGACTTTGCTCAGCAGTAACTGGACAGACAGAGGCTAGGAGCACCGGTACAGATCCTAGCAGGAAATGCAGACAATGCAGAGAGAGAGAAGTAAGTTGGGCGGTACAAAGAAATATGAGAAAAAAGAGAACAGGGCAAGGGCTGGTGGACAGCTGGGGTTCAATGTTGAATAGAGGGGTTGGGGAAGCTCCCTCTGAGGAGGGAACATTTTTGATTTTGTTTGTTTTGAGACAGTCTCACTCTGTCATCCAGCCTGGAGTGCAGTGGTGTGATCTCGGCTCATTGCAACCTCCCCCTCCCAGGTTCAAGTGACTCTCCTTCCTCAGCCACCCAAGTGGCTGGGACTACAGGTACACTCCACCCCACCCAGCTAATTTTTGTATTTTTGGTAGAGACAGGGTTTTGCTGTGTTGGCCAGACTTGTCTGGAACTCCCGACCTCAGGTGATCTGCCTGCCTCAGCCTACCAAAGTGTTGGAATTACAGGCAGGAAGCACTGCACCCAACCAGGAGAGAGCATTTGAGCAGACCCCCACATGAAGGGCCAACCATGAGACCATCTAGAAGAAGAACGTTCCAGGCAGTGGGAACAAGAAATGCAGAAGTTTTAGCAGATGCTCAGGCAGGTGACCATGGGGAAGAATGAGGTAATGAGGGACAAAACTTCCCCAACCAGGGCAAGACTTGGGACTGTGCTCCTCCATGTGAGTTGGGAAGTAGCAGGATCAACCAGTAACATCCGAAAAGGGTCACTCTGGCAGATCTCAAAGGTAGCATTATTGCTGCATGCCCAGAACCACTCGTAGCAGCTCCTGACCTCTGTGAATCCAGTGGAAACAACTCAGACTGACCACATAGTGGCTCTTCCTTGGCCTTTGACTCTTTCATCTTTTCATTTTTTATCAACAGATTAACTGCAGAGCAAAGAGAACAGGGAAGTTGCGGCGGTACCACCATCTCCCACCAGGTTATGCTCCTCCACATCCCTGGTGAATTTGCATGAGATAACAGCAGTAAGGAATACTAAGGAATTCATTGTAACAGAACAGAAACCACAGGATGTCATAGCAAGAGCATCCCAAAGCAGGAAAATGTTAGGGTTAGAGGTAAGATGTTGAAGCAAAAAGGCGGCGGGTAATAATTACGGTGCAGACCCTGCTTAACCAAATATGCTTTTCCATGTTCCTGCCGAGGAACGCCCGATGCAAAACTATTTGCATGCTCTCACTGCACATGTCATCTGCAAAACAGCCCAGCACAGTTCTGGTTTCTCTAGGTGAGGTGACTCTGCTTTCCAGGACAGCAGCAGGATTGTTGCTTTGCTCCGGGCCTTGTCATTGGCCATGGAAGAGCCAGACTCCAGGCTGTGATGTGCTTGCCTCAAGGCTGGACTATCAGAGCATCAGAGTGTGTCTCCGAATGTCAGGAAGAGGAATTGGGTTGGCTGAGAAGGGCGGTGATTTCTGATAGGAGGTTCCCAGCCAGGTGCAGTGGCTCACGCCTGTAATCCCAGCACCAAGGCTGGTGGATCACCTGAGGTCAGGAGTTCAAGCCCAGCCTGGCCAACATGGCAAAACCCCGCCTCTACCAAAAATACAAAAATTAGCCGGGTGTGGTGACATGCGCCTGTAATCTCAGCTACTTGGGAGGCTGAGGCAGCAGAATCACTTGAACCTGCAAGGCGGAGGTTGCAGTGAGACAAGATCATGCCATTGCACTCCAGCCTGGGCAACAAGAGTGGAACTCCATCTCAAAAAAAAAAAAGTTCCCATTCACCCTTCTACACTAGATGAGTGTTGTTGGGTTATTATTCCTTCCAAACTTAAAAAATTACAGGGAATGTTAGAGCCCAAAAAACAGGAGCTACAGGCTAGGGGTTACTAATCACAGGGCCTGGGGTTCCCTCTGACAGCAAGGGGAGGTGATTCAGCTGTGCCTTCTCATTGTCTCACTGTGTGGGTTGAATTGTACAGCCCCGCCCCCCAAAAAAAAAGATCTATGGAAGTCCCCTATTGACTCAAAATGTGACTTTTTTGGAAAGAGGGCCTTTACATGGGGTAACCAAGTTAAAATTAGGTCATATAGATGGGCCCTAATCCATCAGGGCTGGTGTCCTTATAAAAAAGGGAAATTTGGACACTTGACAGAC
Organism: Gorilla gorilla gorilla; assembly: GCF_029281585.2. NCBI lineage: Eukaryota > Metazoa > Chordata > Mammalia > Primates > Hominidae > Gorilla > Gorilla gorilla. The sequence goes on along the minus strand of NC_073228.2, from coordinate 19,676,072 downwards.
ACACACAGAGGGAAGATGATGTAAAGACAAAGGGAGGAAGCCGTTCACAAGCCAAGAAACGCCTGGGTCTCCTCACAGCTAGGCAAGCAGCCTGGGGCAGATTCACCCACACAGCCCTCAGAAGAAACCAACCCAGCTGACACTTCATTTTCCACTTCAAGCCTCCAGAATTGGGAGATGATAAATTTCTGCTTAAGCACCCCAGTTTATGGTACTGCTGTTTAAGCCCTCCCAGGAAGTGAATGCACTCACCAATAACAGCTTATACTGAAGGGCCGTCTTTAGCGAATATTAGTGAACCCTGGTGTCCTGCAGGGGACGTTCGCAGAGTTGAAGATGTGGATAATTTCACATGGTTTTTGCAAGGTGCTGGGCTCCCAGCACATATTCTGCAACAAGCTCTATGAATATGGCCTCCTCCCGGATTTTCCATGCTTGCTTTACATTAAGCAATAGACTGAGACTTGGACTATCTCATTTCACCCCCAGGAACAAAATAAGTGTGGATGTTTACACCATTTTATAGGTGAGAATACAAAGGCATTAGTTGTTGTACAGTAGTCATGAAAGATGGCTGAAAAATCAGGTGCAAAGAGGGTGTGCCAGGAAGCCCCCACGAGGAGGGCTCTGCTAACAGACAGGGGAGGGCCAGGGAGCCGTAAGTTCTTCTGAGCCAAGGAAACCCATCCTGGAGGAGAAAGAGATAGACAGGCCAGAGTTCCAAGCCTGGTTCTGCCTCCTGCAGCCATCAGGCCTTGGCCATCTCCATTCCAGGGTTTCTGTATAGGAGGAGTATCGGCAGGGGCGTCCACACATGGCAGGGCATTCCACCCCCTTGCATCCACCCACTCCCTGCCAGCAGGGTGCTGCACTTCCCCCCAGGCATTGGGGACTTCCACAATCACCCCACACATTCCAAACACCCCTTAGGGGGTGGTGCCCTATCCAGGTGGGAACCCCTGAATCATTGTGAGTCTCATTAACTTCACTCCTAAAATGAGAAAGACATTATCCTTCCTCCTAGGTTATGAGTGAATTGAGATTTTTCTCTTTTTTTTTTTTGAGATGGAGCCTCGTTCTGTCACCCAGGCTGGTGTGCAGTGGCACGATCTAGGCTCATTGCAACCTCCGCCTCCTGGGCTCAAGCGATTCTCCTGCCTCAGTCTCTTGAGTAGCTGGGATTACAGACATGGCACCACTGCGCCCAGCTAATTTTTGTATTTTTAGTAGAGATGGGGTTTCACCATGTTGCCGAGGCTGGTCTTGAACTCCTGACCTCAGGTGATCCACCCGCCTTGGCCTCCCAAAGTGCTGGGATTACAGGCGTGAGCCACCAAGCCCAGGTGGGACTTGAGATTTTAGGTGTATAGAAGGCAGCATTTTCCAACCTCAGTGCCATTGACATTTTGCCCTGCATGGTTCTTTGTCATGGGGGTCTTGTCCTGTGCATTGTATGACATTTAGCAGCACCCCTAGCCTCTTCCCACGAGATGTCAGGAGCACCCCTCTCCCAAGTCATGACAAGAAAAACTGTCTCCAGACATGGCCATATGTCCCCAGTTGAGAGCTGCTGATAATAGAATAATATTCAGAACAGTGTGAGGCTTGTAGTAGGGACTGAAGGAATTACAGCTCTTATTACAAAAATATCCAACTTCCTTCTTTTTCTACTCAGTAACAACCACCAATCCAATTCAGGTAAATAAGAATGCACCACTGAGTCCGTGCACACTCCCATTAGGTGGGGCAGCCCACAGGCTGTGTCATGGATTCCAAGGACTGAACATATGTATGGCCATTGTCCTCCTCTTGCCAATTTCAAGGGTCCTTGGCAGAAGCCTTGGCCTTATCTGTGACTGCTCCCTCTCCAGCAACTCTCTGATCCACCTGCCACCAATCCAATTGTTCATTCCTCCATATACTCTTTTCTCTTCCTCCCCACTGCCAATTCCAAGGCAAAGCACCCTTCATCTTTCACCCAGAGATCCCAGCAATTTCTAGAGAAAGCTCTGGACCCTAATCTTTCGTCTCTCTCCTTCAATCCTTCCACCTCTTCCTGTTGGGGCTTCACTCCCCGGACACCACTCTCATCTTCCATATACCAAGGTCAAGAACTCTCCTGCCTTTCAAGTGCCTGATCCCCATCCCCTCTCTTGTGGACAGCCTGACTTTCTGCTTTCTGCAGTACGTAGGCACGTGCCTCCTCTCATCCCTCCTCTCTCACTGCATGCTTAGTGCCTTCAGACATGCAGAGTATCTCTCCAACCTCCTCCCATTCCTCCAATCCCAGTGCAAGCTCAGCGTCCCTCCTCCAAAGCCCTTCTTTAACTCTCCAAACCCCACTCATTTCACCCTTTGCTAAAATTCTATTGCAATTATGGTCATTCACACACAGCAGAACACTTATTGTTTAAATGCAGTATTGCCTTTCCACCCCCTGGTATCCTTAGATGAATGATGTTTTTATTTCCAGAGTTCTAAATTCAACCTTCCCTACCCCACCTCCTACTAGATACCTGGCTTACTTCCTCCTTCTGTTTTTTGTTTAAATATCACCTTCTTAGCCAATCTTCTTTGACCACCCTATTTAAAACTGCAGCCCCGCCACCATCCCCAAGTTCCTCCATCCCCCTCACCACCTAAGCAAGTCCCTGTTTTCATGGAGCTTACAGGAGCCGACATATTTGCCTGGGCAGAAAATATATTCACTTTACCACTTATTTCATTCACAGACAGTTCAATATCGAATCTGTTCTCAGTATTTTATTATGACTCCTTATCAGTGTCCTTGATCTTGACTTTAATCTCTAAGGACAAGAACCTTCTCTGTTTTGTTTTTCTAAAATGAACTTTGAAGTTTAGCATGATTTTAGATTTATAGAAAAGGTGTGAATTTGGTACAGAGAATTCCCATATATCCTACACCTAGTTCCCCTGTTGTCAATATCTTACACGAATATGGTATATTTGTCATAATTAATGAAACCAACATTGATACATTATTATTAAAGAAAGTTCATACATTATTAAGAGTCCCTTAGTTTTTTTCTTAATGTCCTTTTTCTATTCCAGGATCCCATCCCATCCAGGATACCACGTTACATTTACCTGTCATGTCTGCTTAGGCTCTTGTTGGCTGTGACAGTTTTCACACTTGTTTTTCATGACCTTCCTTGACAGTTTTGAGGAGTACTGGTCAAGTCTTTTGTACAGTGTCCCTCAATTTGGATGTGTCTGATGTCTTTCTGATTAGACAGGCGTAATGAATTTTGGGAGAGAAGATCTCGGAGGTAAAGTGCCACTCTTATCATCTCGTATCAATGGTGCAGATAAAACATGACATCACTGCTGATACTGACCTTGATCACCTGGCTGAACTGGTGTTTCTTGCTTTCTCCACTGAACATTACTTGATTTCCAGCATTTCCATACTGTACTCTCTGAAAGGATGTTACTAGATCCTGCTTCCTTGTGGGCAGAGTATCTACCTAAATTATTTTGAATTCTTCTGCATGGGAGATTTGTCTACTAGCTCTCATTTATTTATTGATCCAATCATTTCTTTATAGCAGTATGGACTCATGGGTATTTGTTTTATACTTTGGGTTATAATCTAGTTAACTTTATTTTCTTCTTCAAATTGTTCCAGCTTTGGCCATTGGGAGTTCTTTCCGTTGGTGCCAGTGTTCCTTTGACCCATCCCCATCATTGTGTCTGTTAGTTTTTGTAATTTTGTTTGCTTGTATTTTGAGCATTTCCTTACGTTCTGGCTCTACTGATGTTCCAGGCTTATCTTGGATATGTCCTGCCCTACCTCTAGAATCAGCAATTTCTTCAAGGAGCTCTAGTTCTTCTTACTGCAGAATAGTACTAGAAAACAAGATCTGGGCTCTCAGTGTGCTCATTGTGACTAGGGTGTGGTTAATTCTAAGCTCTTCCAGCTGACAAAGCAAGGAAAGGTATGTGCATATACTAGTCCATGTCTCTCCACACACATGTATTTACAAATGTTTCTATATGTAATCATCTGTATCTCTATTAAGCTAAACATAAACTTATACTGATATTTTTCCAACTCTAATCCATTACCACATAGATCATCCTAGACTCCTCCCATTGCTGAGCTTTAAAGTCCCACTCCCACAGTGAAAAACAAGCTTCCCACCATTCACCATCGATTTACAGGATTGTTCAATTGCAGTCTACGTGGATAGCAGTATCAGAATTGTTGACCCATACCCCCATGGAAAACAACCTTATCAGCTACAGTAGAGTGCTTGCGGGCATTTCCTTTGCATTTAGTCTTACCCCCGTCATTTCAAAGTTGCTTAGATCAGCACCTTTTCCCACCAACTCCTTCAGTTAGCTTGCTTCATACAACTATAATATATCTAGATTATTTTGTCACATTCTTCATTCCACTCTGTGATCTCCCAGTCTCCTAAACAATTTGTTAAATTGCATGCATTAAGATTCTCAATGTGCCATAAAGTTCTATTGGTTTTGACGAATGCATAGTGTCCTGTATCCACCATTACGGAAACAAACAGAATAATTCCATTGCCCTTAAAAAATCCCCTGCACAACACTTATTCAACCCCTTCCCTCCAGAACCTCTGGAAACCGCTGGTTTTTTTGCTGTCTATATTTTTGCCTTTTCCAGAATATCATATAAATAGAATCACACAGCATGTACCCGTTCAGACCAGTTCCTCTCACTTAGCAATATGTATTTAAGATTCATCCACGTTTTTGCGTGACTTGATAGCTCATGCCTTTGTGTCACTGAATAGTATTCCATCATATGTATGCATCAAAGTGTCCTGACCCATTTAGCTATTGAAACACATCATTGTTGCTTCTAGTTTTGGATAATTATGAATAAAGCTGCTATAAACACTCATGTGTAGAATTTTCTGTGGACTACAGTGTTCAAATGAGTGAGATAAATATCTGGGTGGGAGCATAGTTTCTGGATAGTAGAGAAAACTGATTAGCTTTGAAAGACTATTTGTTTTTTAGAAATTTTCAGTACTGAGACACATGCAGGTAAATATTTAATAAATAGCTTTTTAAATTTATTTATTTATTTATTTATTTATTTTTGAGACGGAGTCTTGCTTTGTCGCCCAGGCTGGAGTGCAGTGGCACGATCTCGGCTCACTGCAAGCTCCACCTCCCGGGTTCACGCCATTCTCCTGCCTCAGCCTCCCGAGTAGCTGGGACTACAGGCGCCCACTACCACGCCCGGCTAATTTTTTGTATTTTTAGTAGAGACGGGGTTTCACCGTGTTAGCCAGGATGGTCTCGATCTCCTGACCTCGTGATCCGCCCGCCTCGGCCTCCCAAAGTGCTGGGATTACAGGCGTGAGCCACCGCGCCCGGCCTGCTTTTTAAATTTATTAAGGACCTAACAGTCAGCTGCTTAGAAGCTCAGTTCCTGGGAGAGAAGTTTTTAGCTTTGAGTAAAGGAAGGGAACTTCCTGGCATATGTCAGCTCACTGCCAGAAACAGAGTCAGGTTGCCCCACCATTGAACTGTGGATCAGATGGCATGTCTTCTTCTGCACCTACTTGCCTTGCAGTTCAGCTATGCCTTGTGGTTTCTCAGATAATACATGTTAGAGGAATAATAATGACGATTACCACTAAGTTGTCACTTGATGTTGAATGTGTGGCCCAAGTGAAAACTACATTTTCTTCATTTGATCTATTTTCTTGTATTCCCACTTTTAGCCATTTTCCCAAATCCAAACAATCTGGCTGCCACACTCAGAGGGGGAAGAAGTCAACTTTTCCAGGAAAAAAAAGACATTTAGAGAGCCTGGGCCCATGTAGAGAATGTCAGACCTCTCCAGAAGGACATGGCCCTGCTCCTGTCCATGGGAGAACAAAGGATCCAGTATGTAATGGACCAAAAAGGATGCAGGCTGTGTCTATATTCTCTTGCTGACCTCTTCCAATTGAGGCCAAAACAGTGGGCTTTAGACTTGAACATCCATTAGACTCACCTAAAGGGCTTGTTAAAACCCGGACTCTTGGGACCCATCCCCTAGATGTCTTATTCACCCAAGAGTTTGCATTTACAACAAGTTCCCCAGTGACACAAATCCCACTGGTCTGCCCCATTCTTGGAGATCCACCTGCCTAGAGAACTAACTATCCTTCATACCTCCAAACCCATTGCCATCGCTAGATCTCCCCTCTACTCCTCATGTAAGAGACGAAGCTGAATGGAAGAGCTTGGGAAGGTGGATCTGAGATTTGGGGAAGAAGGGCCAAGGGGTCTAGGCACTGACTCTGGAAACGCAAGTTGTTCGCCACTCTGGAGATGCTCACTAGTGTGGAAATGCAGGCTTTTGGAGACGGAATGGGCTGTAATGGCCAAATTCCCTTTACCATAAAAAGAAAGAACATAAACCCAGAGGGTGGAAGCCATGCTCTCAAGGCCGCACAGCAAGCCTGGGCAGAGCCATAGTGACCTAGACCTTTTGACTCTTCCCATAATAGTAAAGCTACCCTTCCTTGTTCAAGGCAGCACAAGTATCTTCTGACTCAGAGTGAGGAGGGCAGGATCAAGCCCATTCCTGGAACGACAATATTTGAATTATCATCTCAAGGGGAAACGAACAAAGAATAGCAGCTCCCTCAATCCACTCCCTGCTAAACACACACACACACACACACACACACACACACACAGACACACACGGGTTCACAAAGGCCAGCTCTCCAAAGAGTCAGGGAGTAGGAAATGGGCAAGTGGGAAGATGAAAGCTCATTGTTTTTGCAGCAACACTAGTCAGAGTAATAATTCAATTTTGACCACACAGAATAAACAGTTCCAAGCATCTAGAAGATGAGACTGCTGAAATTCTCAGCTGAAAACCCAAGGGGACAGAAAAACCAGAGCTGTACTTTCAGTTCCTCCCCCAAAATAAAAGGACTCCAGCCAGCCACATCTCGCCCTTAGAACCCTGGAAACAGGTGAGCGATTCATGACATTTGTTTAAGATGAATCAATTCCCAGCACCATGTAGGGAGCCTGGGTCTCAGAGTGACCCAAAAGGAGGGGTGCAAGACAAGCACAGGAAGGGGGATGGGAGAGAAGAGTCTTTGTCTGCTTTTCCTGAGATTTTAAATATTATTAGATAATTTCTTTCAAATTTCTAATAAGCAGGTTGAAGTTTAAATTACAAGATCTCTAACAGAGTCAGGATCCAAATGGCACAGGAGCCGGCAGACAACAATTGCTGGGGCCGGTTGGGTTTCGGGTTTGCTCTTTGCGAAGACAAAGCTCCTATTGAGTGGTGGAGAGGAGAGCTGGGGAAAAGAGAGAGGGCTGTGGAGGGTTTTCATTACCTCGATCATCATCCCCATCGTGAGGGGAGGATGTAGAAGGAAGAAAGAAAATCTGGACCTGGCCAATGCACTGCTGAAATGACAGCTTGGAATGAATCACACACCTGATATCTGTGGCTCCTCCAGGGCAGAGTGTGGACATGAGACAAAGAGGAGGAAAGAAGGAAGGAAGCTGAAGCTCTAGCCCTACACGCTCATGCATCCAGCAAAAATAAAAAAGCAAAAACATCAGAGCAGAGGATGGGTTCTTGGTAGGTGGTCCAGGGCTAGAAAGGTGATCTAATAGTTTTCTGTTTTTTCTTGAGATGCCTTGTAAACATTAGATTAGGAATCTCAACACTCAAGGGAACTTTATAGTTGAAAACCAACAGCCACTTCCCGATAGAAGGTGAAGAAGAGATGGCAGAGATCAAGAGATACAATACCTCTCCCTCTATGTGTAGGCTAACAACGGAGATCACGGGTCTCTGGGGCATTGCCACAAACCCAATCTTGTTTGTTCCTCTTCCTCTCCTTCCCTCATTTCTTTTCTCTCTGTCATTATTAATGTCAGAGTCAAGTGCCCTCTTTGAAAAAAGCAAGTCTCCATCTGAATGGAGTTGGGGCCAGGTTCACAGAAGTTATTTCTTATTGGAATGTTCTCCCTGGCAGGTGCTTCTCATCTGCTAACCCCTGTGTCTTCCCTTCTACTGCACTGGCATTAGGAATTAGCATCTCCATTCAGATATGGCCAAATAGCATCTGAGAGGTGAAGCCAGTAGCTCTCAAACTGGGCTGCAAAAAAGTTGTTTTTGTTTTTGGATGCCCATTCTCTACACTCCAGGGATTCTGATATAATTGGTCTATGTTTTTAAAATTCACCCCAAGTGACCCTTACATGTCACCAGAACTGAGACCCCTTATGTTAAGAATTATCCAAGGAGTGGTTCTCAAACACCTGGAAGGCTCATGAAACGTAGATTTCTGGACGCAGCTGCAGAGTGGCTGATTCAGTGAGTCTAAAGGTGGGTCACACAGTTTACATTTTCAGCAAGCTCTCAGGTGATACTCAGGTGGCTCCCAGGGACCACACTGTTAGAACCACTGACCCCAAAGCATATATGTTGTAATTGGTAAATAAGATGCAATGTGGGCCTCCCTGCCTCGAAGTCTGCACCCCAAGCATGTTTGTATTTCCCTTTTATTTTTATTTATTTATTTAGAGATGGAGTTTCGCTCTTGTTGCCCAAGCTGGAGTGCACTGGCATGATCTCCACTCACTGCAATGTCTGCCTCCTGGATTCAAGCAATTCTCCTGCCTCAGCCTCCCATGTAGGGGATTACAGGCATGGGCCACCACACCTGGAAAATTTTGTTTGTTTGTTTGTTTTTGTTTTTTTGTTTTTGTATTTTTAGTAGAAATGGGGTTTCACCATGTTAGCCAAGCTGGTCTCGAACTCCTGAACTCAGGTGATCACCTGCCTCGGCCTCCCAAAGTGTTGAGATTACAGGTGTGAGCCACCACATTTGGCCTATTTTTATTTGTTTATTTTTTGAGACAAAGTTTCACTCCTGTTGTCCAGGCTGGAGTGCAATGGCACAATCCCGGCTCACTGCAACCTCTGCCTCCTGGGTTCAAGTGATTCTCCTGCCTCAGCCTCCCGAGTAGCTGGGATTACAGGCACCTGCCACCATGCCCTACTAACTTTTTATACTTTTAGTAGAGACGGGGTTTCACCATGTTGGCCAGGCCGGTCTCAAACTCCTGACTTTCAGGTGATACACCAGCCTCGGCCTCCCAAAGTGCTGGGATTACAGGCGGGAGCCACCACACTGGGCCTGTATCTCCCTTTTAAAGTAGTCTATTGGACCAAAAGAATCTCTAGACACAATGACTACTGTGGAGCAGCTGTAGAATCTCTTTCCTGAGAGATGTGTCAGATAGCATGGGAGAGAATATTCCAGGGCATTGCTGCTCAACGGGCGCTCTGTGGACCAGGAGTATTGGCATCACCTGGAAACTCATTAGAGGTGGAGTCTCTCAAGCCCCACCCCAGAGCCAGGACTGGAATCTACATTTTTACAAGGTTTCCAGGGGATTTTATACACATGAAAGTTTAAGCAATGCTGTTCTAGGAGAGCTGAGAAACACCATGATTGGACGATGGAGAGATTAGGGGTGTGTGCCCAGCACACCTACAGGAGGTAGGGGGCAGCTCATCTAGGTCCTCCTAAACCCTGGCAAATACTGGCAGCATCAGGAAGGGTGTTCAAAGAGGGCACTCGACCATGATGATAATGACAAAGAGAAAAGAAATAAGGGAGGAAGAGGGAGAGAAACGAGATCCAGGTGGCAATGCCCCAGGGAGTTCAGGTCTAACGACTGAATTCAATGATGTCTAGAGTGTGTTCAGCCCTGGCACTGCCACTCAGCCCAAAAGCAGAGGAAGGAGGGGAAAGTTGTGGGCTGGGCTCTGAGCAACCCATGTTGCTGTCACTTAAGCCTCACCAGATCCCTATCAGGGATGGCCATGCCTGGTGTATTAGTCTGTTCCCACATTGCTATAAGGAAATACCTGATACTGGGTAATTTATAAAGAGAAGAGGTTTAATTGGCCCACAGTTCAACAGGCAGTGCAGGAAGCATGATGCTGGCATCTGCTTGGCTTCAGGGGTGGCCTCAGGAAACTTATGATTATGGTGGAAAGGAAAGGGGGAGCAAACATTTGATATGGCCAGAGCAGGAGGAAGACAGAGCAAGGAGGGAGGTGCTACACATTTTTAAACAACCAGATCATACAAAAACTCACTCAATATCACTAGAACAGCACCACAGGCATGGTGCTAAACCATTCATGAGAACTCCACCCCCACGATCCAATTACCTCCCACCAGGCCCCACCTCCAACAATGGGGATTACAATTTAACATGTGATTTGGGCAGGGACACAGATCCAAACCATATCACCTGGTTTCCAAGGAGAAGTCAAGATAAGGAAGCTCAGAGGACCTGTGCAGGTCTCACAATTACTCAAAAAACAAAAACAAAAAAACCCAGGGGATTTCTTATCCAGGTCTGGGAAGCCAAAGCTCACATTCTCCTCACCACAAAATGTTAGGGATAGGTTCATGGGAGATGATTACAGGAGCACCGTAATTTGGGAGTTTCAGAGGATTCCCAAATTCTGTCTTGTCTTTTGCACAACAGAGTAACGAAGCCACTCTGAATGGATGTGGGAGACAGAGCTTTGGGATTACATACAGGGGCTCTGGACTCTAGTCGCCTGAATTGAAGCCCTGTCTCAACTCTTTGCTAGCTTCAGGCTCCCGTCTATAAATTCTCTTTGTCTCCGCTTCCTTGCCTGCAGAAGATGGAGAAGAAACTGATATCCACCTCACTGAAATTTTCCAAGAATTAAATCAGATAAAACTTTCAAAGTTCTAAGCCCTGTGCCTGGTACATAATAAATACCCGGTCTTTTTGGAAGAAGTACCAGTCCCTAGTCTTGGTCCGGTCAAATAATCTCTCTAATTGCTGCTCTGGAAAGGAGCATTTTAATTCCACAGTGGGACAATGTGGAGAAGTGGAATGCTATGGGAAATGTGGGTACAAAATGGGAGGCGAAGGGCGGATGAAGCCCAGTTATTTATGTGATTGCAGGATGTTTGCAAAGACACACTCAAAATGCACACAAGTTGGCGTTTCCCCACAAGTGATGGCAGTGAGCCTGGGAAGGGTAATGTCGACATCAGAACCATCTGGCTGTGCCTGCAAATTCAGAAGCCAATCACCATTCCCACCCTCTGAACTCTCACCACCTCAGTCCTACATTTTTATACCAGAGACCCTGAGACCCCTGGAAGGGGAAATAGTCTCTGTCCCATTTGCTGCCCATAAATAATACCCTGCAAGAGTGCTCACTTTAGTACCTTATCTTGCTTTGCAGTTACCTCAAGTGCAAAAGACAGGCTTGGAGAAGAGAAGCACGAGCTGAAAACCTGCAAACTTCTGTGCTCCCCTGGGCTCAAAGGTCTACAGAAGGAAGATTTGTTTTTAAAATACTTCCCTGTTCAGGAAGGGTAGTAATTGTGATCATCAGAGGCACCTTGGTGTGTCCTAGGCTTTCATTCCTGGGGTTCACAGGAATCCACGTAGAGTTCCCCTTCCTGCTCAACTGCTGCCCTCAAGAGCCAGCTAGCCTTGCTCAGGTCATTGCAAAACCTGATAAACTAGGTGCCATTATTATTACTATTTACAGGTGAGAAAACTGAGTCTTAAAGAGTTTCGCCTATGTGCTCAAGGTGGTACCTATAGTAAGTGATTGAGGACCAGGAAGCATGGACCTCCAGAGCCTGGGTTTTAGCTGCCAGGCCAACCTTCATCCATGGCGGTGCAGGGGGACTATCATTGAGGTGGGGACTCACCAGACCTGTGTGGACATCTTGGTTTTGATGTTCACCTTTCTTCTGATACCACTGTCCCCATTTTTCTCTGGAAGACCCAGTATCAGTCTTGCCCTGGAGGGCACCTGACTCATGCCTGGCCAGTCAGCACATCCCTCAGGCTGTAGGGATTGGTTCATGAATGGGCACATGGCTAGAGAGGTGGCTCCTTCTGCTGGACATGGGGCTGTGAGCCCAGGAGCCCGGAGGGAGAACGTGCTTGAGAATTAAACCAATGCCGAGAAGAGCAAAACCCAGAGATGTTGTGTCAGGTAGGAAGGCCATGCTAAGCTGAGGTTACAAATAAACACAATTATTGTTGTTATTTATTATTGTGTAGCTTAACATAATAAAGGTTTATTTCCCCCTCACGTAAAGTCCAATGTGGGTCAGATGATTTTCCAAGGCAACTGTCTTCTTCTAGTCCATAACTTGGGGGTTCAGGTGCTCTCCATCCTGTAATGGGGCCATCTCAACATGTGGCTTTCAGAGTTCCTGAAGTAGGAAATAGAGACATAATACACTTATTTTATTGGTTAGAAGTTGTCATGTGACTCACCTAAACTCAAAGGGGCAGGGAAATATGGCTGTCCAATGTGGCGCAGAAGGTAAGAACTACTCGAGAATGAACCCCAAAAGTCTCCACCACAGATGGAGGGAAATAAAGTAGTTTAAATGATTCAACATGATTTAGATCTCTGGATCAAGCTGTGCCTGAAGGAGTTGCAGTAGTTCTTAAATGAGCCAATAGATTTCTTTTTTTAAAGTCTAGTTTAAGTTTAGCTTTTTTCTCACTTGCAATTGAACAAATCCCACTTGACAGGAACATACCTAGACCTCACTCTCTGGCTGGCTCCAGCGCCTCCCTCCTCCCAGTCGAAACACCACCCACTATGGGCTTCTGCCCTTCCACTCACTAAGGAGAACTGCAACACACATAAGCTTAAATGTTCTAGATTTTCCTAGGAACTGTCTTTTCAGCCACTGTGAAGGCCAAATGGTACGTGAGAGAGGAAGTCACTTAGGAGAAAATAAAAGTCAATGCTAAAAATAACCTTCCATCTTGCAAATGAATGGGGTTCCCCTGAAGGAAAGATAGGACTTCTGTAGAACGCCATAAAGTTAGCTTTCTGAGATCCTTTGGAGAAAGTGGCCACATCTGTCCTTAGATTGGCAGCAGCAGCAAGAGTTGGCTTGACCTCCTAGGGACTTTGCTTGAAGACTCTGGCTGGAGAGAGGAGATCTGGGTTCTGGTTTAATCTTTGCCATTGACCAACTGGCTAACCTTGAGCAAGTCATTTATCCTCTCTGGGCCTCAGTTTCCTCATCTGTAAAGTGAGTATGTTAAAGTAGCCAGGGTCTAATTTCCCTGTCTCCCTTATGCCCTAGATTTCTATAAGATCCCACCTCCACCTGCAGGTGCTCAGAATGTGGCTCAGCAATTGTCCTGCTGGTCACAACCAGCAGGAGTGAGTGTGCTTGTTGAAACCCCTCCCAGAACTTCCCATGAAGAGTGGCTGCACACTCTGTGTACTAGCTGGGTAGACCACTGCCAAAATCATATTCGAAGAACATTGGACTGGGAGCCAGGAGACCTAAGTTCACATTACTACTTGTTTCATTGCCTTTGACAAGTCCTTTAAATCTCTCTAGACTTAAGTTTCTCCATCTTTCATGTTGGAATGGTGATTTGTGCTTCCATCAGAAGATCAAACAACCTTCTAGAGGCTGCTTTGAGCTTAGAGTCATGTGACAATGGTTTGAGTTATCACTCTGACATCTTCTAGCTATGAGACCTTGAGCAAGTTGTAATCTCCCCACACCTTAAGGTCTGTAAATAAAAATAGCAACCATTAACTTAATTGAGGGCTTTCTCTGTGTTTCCCTACAACCTCATGAGGTAGGTACTATTATCAACTCTATGTTTCAATGTCCTTTAACCTCTCTAAGCTGCAGAGTCACAGAGCAGGTGGCAGACCCATATTCCAATCCAGAGCTGTCTGGCCCTAGTCCCTATTCCACACCACCCTCCCTGCTTCCCTGACATGGACAGTGAATGAGGATGGGTATAGGGAAGCCCCAAATGCTACAGAGGTGTCTCATTCAGGTCTGTATCATCCTTCCTCCCTAGAAACATAATTAAAATGTAGTATAGTCTCAGAGGCCTTGTGATGAATGAGTGATTAACGGGTGCTTAGATGGATAACAAAATAGATAAGTTATAAATGGAAAACAATATGGCACTATGTAGATGCCCAAATGTATGTGTTGACCCAGGTACCATCACAGTCATTCCATGGGAGTAACAGGGATATGGTGATCAGGTACGCTTGGGGTTGGGATATGGAAGCGGCCATGTTGAAGGGGCCCAGACTACCACACACCAGAGGGGCTGGGGTTTCTTCCTCTATTCCTCCACCAGTGGCCCAGAAGGTCCAGACATGTGCCCACGGTAAGAAAGTCATCTAATTAGAGCTCTGATGCTAAATCGCATGAGGGCCTTCCCTGGAGCTCAGGATAGAGGGCTGGGAATGACGCAAGCAGAGCTGGAGAAAAAGGGCTGCCCACCCATCACTCAGCCGTCTGGGTCCCATGCCTGAAGTGAAGGGGACTCCTCAGATCTTTCATGAAATGTCAGCAGCCAAAACAATGTCTTCCTTGTCTTCCTTCTTGTTTTTTCACTCCTTCTGCATGCCCCTGTGGCCCAGGAATATATAGATCCATCCACCCAATTTTGAGTACCTGCTATGTGCCAGACACTGCTCAAAGGGTTTGGGATATCCTTAAATAAAAACACCCAAAAATCCCTGCCCGGGTTCACCTTGTGTCTGATCACAAGAGCAAACCCTGCCCAACCACTGCCAGAATTGGTATCATGGGGAGTCCTCTGCACTGACCATCTGATTATCTTGTCCTGAACAAAGGGTCAGAGCTATGTTTAAATGCTGGGATGGGTCCTACAATGAACTCACATCTCTGGAGAAGACCTTCAACATTGGAGAACAAGCTGGTGCCTTCTTCTAAAAGAAAGGCAAAGGTCTTGGACTTCGTAGTTCCTTGCAAATCCCAGTCTAAGCCATTCAGCAGCAGGAAACGTGTACCTGGAGAGGTCTCCTGCATGGGTCTGCAAAAAGAAGTAGGCAGGTCGATAGCCACCAGTTATCCAAATGAATTCACTCAGTGATAATGCTGGGCACTGATTAAGTGTATGGCCCCTTGCTAGATCCTGAGACAGCCACTGAAGAAATGAGAGGCAGTTCCTACCCTCCATGAACTTCCAAATGAGCTGACAATTGGATGGGCTGAAGAGGTTAGGAAATCTGTTTGGTTAGGGGTAAATAGAGGGATAGGATAGGCAGAGGGAAAAACCAGGACCAGGTTGGATGTAATACTGAGAACATGCACAGCCCAGATATAGCAGCAGGGAGCTTATATTAATTCACTCACTCATTCATCTATTCAGTCAATAAATATTTGTTCCATACCTCTTCTATCCCACTCTGCTAAGCTCTACAAATAACTTGGTGAGCACATCCACATCATTTCTTTTCTAAGCTGATGGTCCCAGTGGGAGAGACAGGCATTCATCAAATAATCACACATTATTTCTTTGAAGGAAAAATACAAGACATATCAAAAGAACTATGTATGTTGTTGTGTGTGTATGCATGCATGCACACATGTGGTGGTTAGAGGCTGGTGGTAAGGAGACAGTTTCTGCAAAGGGAACAACTTTTGCAAGATGTCCTGAGATAGGTAGGGATCTAGTCCAGTAGATGGGCTGAAGAGAAGCAAACTAGAGGTGAGAGCAGGAATCAGCAAAGCCCAGGCTGATGGTACAGGTCAAGTTGAAGGTTTTGCTCTCATCCTAAGGAAAGGGCAGCCAACAAAAGGTTTATGCAGCAAACAACTAGGCTGTGATTTGTGCTGGAGAGAAGATGTCATGCTGAGGAGTTAGGAGATGAATTCACACTTCCTTCATTTTATGAAGAATTTACAAAACCTTTGAGCCAAAAAAGTTCATTTTCTGTTCTCTCAGAGGCAGTATAGCAAAATGGTTATGAATCCAGGATTTTAGGGTGAAGATTTCAATCCTACTTTGGATAATTAATAATAAATTACTTCTAAGCCCCATGTTTCTCATAGGGCTTTTGTGAGCATTTAAATGCAAACGTATGTAAATGTGAGCAGTATCTCTAGCACTTATAAGCACCCAACAATTTACAACTATTTTTCTTGGTTCTCCTTGCACCTTGAGTAAAGAGATGCTGAGCTGCATCATAAGTTTCAGTAGGGTTTGACCACTCTTAGGACCATCTTTCACTGAGGGACCTTTGGCCGATTGCTTTCTTGCTGAAGTTTAAATGTTTCCAGTTTCTTTTTGAGAACAGCTGGTCCCAATCTACTAAATAACCCCTTTGCACACTTGAAGACCATTATTAAGATTCCCTTTGGCCATAAACATACGAAGAAGTGTTTAACATATGAAAAAAATGTTTAACCTCACCAGTAATCAAAGAAATTCAAATCAAAACAACAAAATGCAATTTTTGCCTATCAATTTGGTAACTTTTTAAAATGATAGTGCACAGTGCTGGTGAGAGTAGGGTAAGGTGGCAATTTCGTACATTGCTGGTGGGAACATAAATTGGTACAATCTTTCTGGAAAGCAATTTGGCAATATGTTATCAAGACCCTGAAAATTGTCCTTACCCTTTAACCCAGTAATTCCACTTCTGGGAATCTATCTCAAGGAAATAATCAAAGAATCAGACAATTCTGTTCATGCTGTTTGATATAGCAAACAATATTTTGAATTAGGAATAACCAAAAACTACCTAGAAGTCAAATGGTGTCGTGACATATATTATGGTGTCATGGCATATATTAAAAAGTTATTAAAAGTCATATTAACAAGGAATTTTCAAGGACATTTAAAATGGTCACCAAAAACTGTAAAACACAAACATATAGAAGATACAAAACTAAACACAGTAGGATTTTAATTATGTAATTATATATACTTATATTTTTATATGTGCATAGAAACAGCTACATGCAAACACAGCAAAATATTGACAGTTCTTACTAGAGGGTGATAGAATTAGGGGTGGCTCTTTATTTTCTACTTTACAATTATATAACCAAAAAACTTGTTTAAGAGCTCACATGGCCTTATGTATTTTTCTAAGTAGTTCATCATGGTCCCTCTTCTGCCATAGCATCTTGCCCAGAATCGAAACAGCGGACTTTCAGTGGTTACAATTTACCTGGAAAGGGCCAGATAGCAGATATTTTAGGCTTTGCAGATCATACAGTCTTTGTTGCAACTTCTCAGCTCTACTGTTGTATGGCAAAACCAGCCATAGATAATATGGAAACAAATGGGCATGGCTGTGTTCTAATAGAATTATATAGATAAAATTATGTATAGAATTATATAGATATAATTATATATAGAATTATATAGATATAATAATTATATATAGAATTATATAGATATAATTATATATAAAATATATAGAATTATATAGATATAGTTATATATATTTATATATATAATTCTATATATATATGCAGCAAGTGAGTTTTAGCCCATGGCCTTAGTTTGCCGACACCTGGTCTAGATGATTTGAATCTCTCCTGACCCAAATTATGTATAGTCTCAAACAAGTATAGTTGGGGAAACTTCTAGAAGGGTGGGGTGAAGTAAGGTTCTTGTCTCCATATTCCTAGTGAGTCAATCCTTCTGAAATGTATTGAGAAGCAGTCAGCCAGGGCACTTCTCCCAGGCTGTGTTTATTCGCCTGTTTGGTTTTTTTTTTTTTCTTTCTTTTTGTTTTTATTATTTCAATAGTTTTGGGGATATAGGTGGCTTTTGGTTACACGGACAAGTTCTTTAGTGGTGATTTCTGAGATTTTAGTGCACCCATCATCCAAGCAGTGTACCCAACATGCGGTATTTTATCCCTAACCCCCTCCCAACCTTATCCCCACCCAAGTCCCCAAAGTCCATGATATCACTCATGCCTTTGCATCCTCATAGCTTAGGTCCCACTTATAAATGAGAACGTACAATATTTGGTTTTCCATTCCTGAGTTACTTCACATAGAATAATGGCCTCCGACTCTATCCAAGTTGCTGCAAAAGACATTATTTCATTCCCGTGTGCCTAAGATAAGAGGATCTTTGGGTCCAGGAGTTCTGGGCTGACCAGACATCTGCACTAAATTCACCATCAACATGATCAATATAGTGACCTCCTGAGAGCAGGAGGCCACCAGGTTGCCTCAGGAGGGGTGAACCGGCCCCGGTCGGAAACCAAACAGGCCCAAACTCCCAGGCTGATCAGTATTCGCCTCTTTGCATGGGTCTTCCCTCTTCTTGCTCATCAGTGCCCCCTCCAAGTCCTTCCTTTGCCACCACCCACTGCAGCCCTTATCCCATCTGGCGTAATAGGAGGTGAAGAAAGCCAAACACCGCAGTGATGACTGAAAGGGGCTGCAGAGACTTGGAACAGTTGGTGGCTAGTTTGAGATATCCCCTCTCTACCAACAGTATGGTAAATGCACCTGATAGCAATAACTTAAGCATACCCTGAGAACAAGGCTGTATGGCCGATGCATCTGACTGTGTTTTCAGAGTTCCAAGCTAAGGAATCTGGGAGGAGCCAATGCAGAGATTCGTTTTTTATCTATGAGGAACATCTGAATGCCCAGCCCTTCCTGCAGAACATGGGCCATGCAGGGATCGAGGCCCTTTGTTTGGGGGGGGGGGGGGGTTTCAGTAAATGTTGCCAGGTGGAGACTGTCAGGGAAAGGGTGCTAAGTGAAAATGTTACATAAACTGCACGTTCTTTGCAAGCAGCTCCTGCCCAGCCCACCACCACTGGACTCTCTTCCCTGTATGTAAGTCCCTAGCCCATGTCTCATCTGCTGGTTCTGGGTCTCGTCTCCAGCCTCTTCAACCTGGTGCCATCCCCACTGGAGTTGACAGGGGTTCAGCACAATACCAACAATGAGGTTTCCAGATTCCTGGGTTTGTGGCTCCATCTTCCTTCTGGCCACTGTGTTCCAGAGGAGGAGAAGGAGAGAGACAAAGGATGAACTGTAAGTGTGCTGCATCCCAGGCATTGCTCCGAGGGGTCCATAAGATGGTTTTTTGGTGGGGAAAGTTTTATATTAGAGAGACAAATAGAACCCTCACAGCAAGGACGCATCATAAACTTATGTAAACATATAAGTATATGTGTATGATACAAAGTTTTGAAAGTTCTCTTGTTGAGAGTGGAGTCTTATATCACTCACTTTAATATATGCACAGGTCGGCCAGGCACGGTGGCTCACACCTGTAATCCTAGCACTTTGGGAGGCCGAGGTGGGCAGATCACGAGGTCAGGAGACCGAGACCATCCCGGCTCATACAGTGAAACCCCGTCTCTACTAAAATTACAAAAAAATTAGCCTGGCATGGTGGCGGGCGCCTGTAGTCCCACCTACTCGGGAGGCTGAGGCAGGAGAATGGCGTGAACCCGGGAGGTGGAGCTTGCAGTGAGTGAAGATTGCGCCACTGCACTCCAGCCTGGGCGGCAGAGTGAGACTCTATCTTAAAAAAAAAATATATATATATATATGTGTGTGTGTGTGTGTATATATATGTGTGTGTGTATATATATATGTATATGTGTGTATATATATATATATATGCACAGGTCATTACCCAGTATAGGTAGGGAGCCTTTCTACCTTCTCCACCTTTCCTTTCCTGCTCCAATTCTTTTTGTATGTTTCCAGTAGAGTCCCCTTGTTTAAACCATTTTAGACATTGAGGCCTTGTCCAGGAGGCAGAAATGACATCTCAGAGCAGCCCACATATCAGGTGGTGAGTGAGGGAGTTATAGGATGACAGTGGCATTCCAAAGGCGTCTACTTCCTTGTCACTTTTCCCTACAAACACCTCAAATACAAAGTTGAGAACCACCAAGTGAAAATGGCCCACGTGGCAAGACAAGTCACTCATCCAGGGGTCCTCCCAATGACCTCTTCTGGCTTTTGGGTTTGATTCCCCTGACTGGTTTGATCTTACTATCATACTTTCTATTGCACCCAAGAGGCAGGCGCTGGCATTATTCAACTTTCCTTAGAGACCCAGCCATCCTGTTAGTTAAACAGTGATGAGGAAAGAGAAGAGAACAAGGAGACTTTGCATTTTAAAAATTAAAAGCTCCAATAGGTCATTTTGCTTAAAAGGAAATCTCTCGGCCGGGCGCAGTGGCTCACGCCTGTAATCCCAGCACTTTGGGAGGCTGAGGTGGGCGGATCACGAGGTCAGGAGATCGAGACCATCCTGGCTAACATGGTGAAACCCCATCTCTACTAAAAATACAAAAAATTAGCCAGGCGTGGTGGCGGGCGCCTGTAGTCCCAGCTACTCGGGAGGCTGAGGCAGGAGAATGGCGTGAACCTGGGAGGCGGACCTTGCAGTGAGCCAAGATAGCGCCACTGTACTCGGGCCTGGGCGAAAGAGCGAGACTCCGTCTCAAAAAAAAAAAAAAGGAAAGCTCTCTCACACCATAACCAAGGCAGAAAACATTTGTACCCAACGCTCACATCCACCTACAATCTCTGTTAGGCGGTTGCACTGTGACTTACTTTTCTGCTCAATATTGACTTCAGTGGATATCTTACTCTAATTTCCTCTGCATAGAAATGTTTGGTGATTGTCTTGCTGGAGGAAGGGTACGTTGAGAGCCCATTGTGAATCTCACTATCCCATACCATCTTTTTATGAAATCTTGTTCAATAAACAATCATTAGGGGCAACATGGTGGACAGGAAGGCCATAGGATTAGAAGTCATTCATGCTCCCACATGGTAGGCATTTTCTCTGTAGAAGACAAGACTCAGTTTGAAAAGCATTTCTGTCACTCCCCAACTATGTGGATTACTTCATCTCTCCAGGCTTATCTTTCTTCTATTTGAAGGAAGAAAGGATGGCCAGGCGCAGTGGCTCATGCCTGTAATCCCAGCACTTTGGGAGGCTGAGGTGGGCAGATTACCTGAGGTCAGGAGTTCGAGACCAGCCTGACTGACATGGTGAAACCCCATCTCTACTAAAAATAAATAAATTAGCCGGGTTTTGTGGCAGATGTCTGTAATCCCAGCTACTCAGGAGGCTGAGGCAGGAGAATCGTTTGAACCTGGGAGGCAGAGGTTGCAGTGAGCCGAGATCACACCAATGCACTCCAGCCTAGGTGACAGAGTGAGACTCTGTCTCAAAAAATAAAAAAGAGAAAGGAACAGGGTGGGAGTGGGAGGCATATATATGATCTCCATCATGCAGGGCTGTGAAGCTGGAACAGGGGCTATGTGATCACCTGGCACAGGGAAGGTGCTTAGAACATTCCATCCACACTTCATTCTTGAAGCAAGAAACCATGCTAATAGCTCTCAGAGTTGCAGAGAAGGATGTTACCCAGCCCTGTCCCCCAAGTGCTGAGTCTTCAGGGAAAACATTTGTGTACACAGGTAATTCAGAATATTGGGCACGTTGTGAAAGGTGCTGCCAGAACAAAGAGGAAGAAATTCATCCAAACAGCCAGTATTAGTAAAGGCTTCAGGGAGGAGGTGGCATTTAAGCTGAGCCTTGAAGGACAAGGATGGAGAAATAGCCAGGGCTTCCGGGAGGGAACCATGAGAGCACAGGCTGAAGACAGGAGGGGACAAGCATTTCAGGAAATGATGAAGCATTAAGGACAGTCAGGTGCAGACAGAGCCCAGAGTGAGTGAGGCTTAAAGAACTGAAGGAGGCCAGATCATGACAGAGCCACAGATGCAGTGCTGAGATTACATGGTTTCTTTTTTGTTTTGTTTTGTTTTGACTCAGAGTCTCGTTCTGTCGCCCAGGCAGGAGTGGTGCAACCATAGCTCACTGCAGCCTCCACCTCCTGGGCTCAAGCCATCCTCCTGCCTCAGCCTTCTGAGTATCTAGGAGTATAGGCATGTACCAACATGCCGGGATAAGCTTTCATATTTTTACAGAGACAGAGGTCTCACTATATTGCCCAGGCTGGTCTCAAACTCCTGGCCTCAAACTATCCTCCTGCCTCAGCCTCCCAAATCACTGAGATTACAAACATGAGCAAGATTACATGTTATCATGGGGGAGGGGCGCATAAGATTCTCAGACCAGGAAATTACATAATCAGAACATCATTTTAACACAGTGAATGCACATCTCTGTCTGCCCAGGATAATCCGCTGGCATAATTATCAATGGAACCCCCATTCACTCATAAAAGCACTTTCCTTTAGATGAAGAATTACATGATCACTCTCAGTTTAGATCACCCTGCTGTCCATGGGACACAGAAACCAGGGGCAAAAGGAGCCTGGACCAGAGAGCCATTCAGAGGCCATATCAACTATCCAAGCAGGAGGTAGGGACTTCCAAAGGCAGAGGACTCATGGGAAGGCAAAGTACTAGATCAAAGGACCAATTTGAAGGCAGATTCAACAAGACCGATTGATTACCAGACGAGTGATGGAGAAAGAAATAAGCAGACCCACTAGATGACTGACAGTTTAGTATCAGATATGGGGACTGGACAGGCTGAGCAGGACATTCTTGTGTAAGAGGGCAAGGAGCTGGCAATGAAAATCTGGAGCACAGAAGAGGCCAGAGCTGGAGATGTGGATTTGGCAGATGGCAGAATCCTGGGGACAATCATGGCTGAAGAGGGAGGGTGTGAGACCACCCAGGGAGAGGGTCAAAAAGATGACAGTGGGGGTACACTGAGATGATACTGAGACTTGTGCAAAAGAAAAGAAGATTCAGGGAGAAACAGGCTCATGGACACCTGTGGAGAAGAAGGTTTGGGGATGACTGCCAGGATCAACAGAGCCAGACGCTCCTGCAGGAATGAGTAGGTTGGAAGAGGACGATGGGAAAGACCTTCAAAAGTTCCATTGCACCAGAACAGTGGGGCAGAGGCAAATTCAGTGGGTTGAAGAGGGAGTGGGAGGTAAGGAAGTGGTGTCAATAAGTACAGATGATTCTTTGGATAAATCTGTTAGTGAAAAGAAGGAAAGAGATGAGACTGTGGTTTGAGGGAATAATTTTTTTAAAAAAGAGGGGGGCAGGGACGCATTTGGGAAGTTAAATGTGGAAGTTGAACATATTTGAACACCAAGAGGAAGACAGTGGCAAGAAGAGGGGGTGTGAAGGTGCCAGAGATAACCGTTTGGAATAAGGTAGGAACAGATGGTTTCTGCTCCAGTGGAGAGGCCATCCTTAGACAAGACGTAGGACTCTGGAAGGAAGCGAGGCTGCACTCGGAGGGAGTGAATGCTGCAGGTGGTGGTGCCTATAGTAGTAGTATTATAACATCATTAGTAGTAACAATGAATGGTTAATCTTACTTTTTGTTTACATGCAAGTTCTCTGCATTGTTTAATCCTCACAACAGCCCCATTTTATATGTGAGAAAACTGAGCCCAAGAGAGGTTAATTAAGTTGCTCATAAACCACTATAAAAATGCCTGAAGGTGGATTGAAATCCAGGTCTTTCCAATGGCATAGCCAGACTTGTGGGCCACTTGGAGTCAGTATAGACCAATGGCTCAGTCCTCTCAGTGAGCTGGAGGTGAAGTCATCTTCTGTGAATGATGGGGGTGGATGTGGAGGCCTGAGGAAGGAGAAGAGTCGAAACAGCTGCTGGGAAGAATGCAGTAGGGATGAGCCAGAGAAAAGAGAGAGCACGGACAGCTTCCCAGGGGCACTGATAGTAGATTCCATCTTGTTCTTATCACCCTCATTCCCAGCCCCATTTCCTACCAGGGGCATGCACCCCATACTCTTCTCATTTATTTTGTGTCTTCTCTCCTCTAATCCCTCCATCAAAGGAAATAAGAGCCATGTGCTCAAGTGGAATGGGTCAGATTCTTCCCACTGCTGGAGGACTTGGTGATGGCCAGTGGGTAGAGCTGGGGAGGTGGTCCTCAGAGCCTTTGTCCCACCAAGAACACCCTTGGCCTAAAAGGCTTAGGGAAGCAAGGCATTCACCAGGCAACAGGGATTGCAGATGGAGTGTCTGGGAACTGTGCCTCTGTGTTTACAGGGCCAGAGTTGCTGTTTCTGACTTAGCCTCCCAAGTTGCCTGGGCCCAGCCAATAGCAGAAGAGAGCTGGAGCCAAAGCACTTGTCCCAGGTGAACCAGCCATCTTCTATTCCATTAACAAGCCTGTCCATTCCGTGCGACCTCTTTCTACCAGAGATCTATTAATTTTAGCTAACAATCAGTGAAGAGGACACCATTTGATCCCAGAGCTTAAACCCATACTTCTTATTCACTGGTTTGACCACTTTGAAAATAGTAGCAGGATCAAATAGGCTGAGCCTCCCTCTTTGGACAGAACTTCATTGAATTGTAAATGGAAGGTGTTAGCCTTGGAGACAAGCTTAAAGATATGGTATTACTGCTTGTTGGATGTGGACCACCACTTATAAAAACCTACTAAGCCACTGGTCAAATTGATAAAATCCATACAGGACCAGAATCTAGAAAACATGGGGCTCAACTCAAATTTCCATAAAAGTGGCCAACAGGACCAGGGAATCGGCATTGAATTCTCAATGTGTGCTGACTTTCAGCCTCCAAATGTCATGGTCAACACATGGGGTCTCAGGATAGGACATCTGTGGGCTGGCAGGTTCCAGAAGCGTTTATTGGAATTTTCTTGGGACTCTTTTCCACAGTGCTAGAAACTCAATTGTAAGAAAGTAATCACAATGAATTCTTAATAATTGAGAAAAAGCACGGGGAAAATGATCACATCTGTTCAGACTAAAATGGAATCGTTTCAGGGAATGCAAGCCGGCAACGCTCAATCTACATTTAAGGCGACTGTATTTGTAAGATTGGGGACAAGGAAGAGGGGAGAAGCAGCTCTTGAGAGAGAGAGTCCTAAATCTGTATATTCAGAATCCATGGGTGAATGTTTGGGAAGCAGTGATTTGTGTGTGTATGTGCGGGTGTGTGTGTGTGTGTGTATACATATGCACACATGTAAGCACACACATTCTCACACACTCGAACCCACAGACACTCCAGGTTTCTGAAGAGCTGTACACCATTACCCAGTTTGAGTTGAAATGAACCCCGTTCCTCCCTGTAGCCCCTGTTTTGAGTTGTATTCTCCTATCATGGGCAGGAGAGTCTCCTGCAAACCCTGGCCACGGCATCCTCAGTCCAACTCTCCAACAGATTACCATCTTTCCCTTAAGTTGCCCTGAAAAGCAGCCCAGGGGCAACAAATCCCTCCCTCTTCCACCAGTTCCAACATTTCTCTAATGAATGCAGGAGAAAATTAATTACAGAGAGATTTTCAAGACCTCGGCATCTAATGACCAGCCCCAGCGCCCCCTCTCTCCAGTTCCTCATTGGCCCTGCCCAGCCCTGCCCTCCTTCCCTCCACCCTCCCCTCCCCTCCCTTCCCAGAACCCAGGAACAATACCGCAGGCTAATTAGGCAGGGAAAGAGTTTCTTGGCAAAAGGGGCTGAGTGCTAGGTCACTACCTTGAACAACCCAGAAGAAAAACAAAACAGCATTAAAAGAAAAAGAAAGGGAGGGGGACCTGTTAATCCCAAGTGCATTTCCGCCAAATATTCTCCTTTTCAAGTGTTTTCTTCCTGGTAAACAAAGTTCTGTGGCTGGCTTTGGAGATTTTAGGACGCGGTTGCTTAGTAATATTGGGGAAAACACGAAGTCCCCACCTCAGCCCCATTTTGTGCCTCCTCTCCCTCGGTCACTGCACTGAGGGGTGGTGACACATTCCCACATTGCAAGGGACAGCCCATTTGTGAAGAAGAGCTGAGCTTTCTTTTCTTTTCTTCTTTTCATGTCTCACAGCTTCCCGAAGCCCAGCAAAGAAGAGAGATTTCTGCTCCCAAGTTTGGTGAATCTAGACCAGCGCTGTCCAGCAGAACTCGCTGTGATGATGGAACTGTCCTATATCTGTGCTGTCCAATATGGTGGTCACCAGCCACACGGGGCCACTGGGCACTTGAAATATGGTTTGCACAAATGAGCAACTGAGTGTTAAATGTTATCTCATGTTGATTAATGGAAATTGAAATAGCCACAGAGAGCTTGTGGCTTGGAGAGCCACAGCTCCTGTCAAAACCTCTGTGGGCTGAGGGCAACCAAGGGCACAGTAGTAGCATCTGGGTGGCTCAGTGACATTTATGAGGGACAGAGGATGGGATGGTATAAGGAGCACAAACAAAGGTCCTGATTTCACTACAGCCCTATCTTCTCTTTTCTGTGCCCTTGGGCATCACTTAAATTGATCCTCAGTCCCCTCTTCTGTAACGTTAGAGACAATCACAAGAGTGCACTTCACAGTTGTTTTGAGGCAAGGGCAATGGATGCCGAGTCCCCTAGTGACCCCTTCCACCAGAGAATAACAAATACAGGCAGACCTGGTGCTCTGCCTTCCTGCCTACTCTCCAGTCTCATCTCCTGCTCTTCCTTGGCTGGCGTTTTTTGCTCCCAGAATTCCATGCACTTTCAACTTTGGTATCTTTGCCTATGTCATGCCTTCTGCCTGGAATCCCTGCCCTTCTGGTTGCCTTGCCTTGGCCAAGAAAATTCCTGATCAATCTCAAGGGACCTAAAGAATAGGGAATCTTCTGAGCTCTGAGCTAGAAAGCCTGTTTCCCCTCTCCTGTCATCCCATCTTCCTCCTCCTGTCATCCCATCTTCCCCTCTCCTGTCATCCCATCTTCCCCCCTCCTGTCATCCCATCTTCCCCTCTCCTGTCATCCCATCTTCCCCTCTCCTGTCATCCCATCTTCCCCTCTCCTGTCATCCCATCTTCCCCTCTCCTGTCATCTCATCTTCCCCCTCTCCTGTCATCCCATCTTCCTCCTCCTGTCGTCCCATCTTCCCCTCTGCAGTCATCCCATCTTCACCCCTCCTATCATCCCATCTTCCCCCTTCCTATCATCCCATCTTCCCCCTCTCCTGTCATCCCATCTTCCCCCTCTCCAGTCATCCCATCTTCCCCCTCTCCTGTCATCCCATCTTCCCCTCTCTTGTTATCCCATGTTCCCCTCTCGTCATCTCTCTTTTTTTCTCTCTTTCTCTCCCCTTCTCTTTCCATTATGGCTGCCACTAGCTGCACATGGCAACTGAGCATTTGAAGTGTCGCTGGTACAACCGAGCACTGAATTTTTCATTTGAGTTTACTTCATTGAAGTTGAAATAGCCACATATGGCAAGCTCTTGCTTGCTCACTTCCTCGCTCTCTTGCACGCACACACACCCCACGTGCTGTAGCTGGGCTACACACTCCTCTCCAACCCCATCCCTCTGAACATGTGTGCCCCTGAACTTACCTACAATCTAGTATTGAAGCAACCTCTTAATAAATCTACCATCCCATGAGAAAGCGAGCAATTAGAAAAGACACAGCCTGTGTTCCACTCTGTTTTGTTTTGTTTTTCATCTATGTCCCAGGATTCAGTACAGCACCCAGTACATAGTAATTTCTCAATGAATATTTCCCATCCATGAAACAGAAATTGTTCATCAGTCTACAACCTATATCATGGGTTAGCAAACTACGGCCCACAGGCCAAATCCAGCCCACCGCCCACTTTTGCATGGCCCTCTAACTAAAAAGCGTTCTTTTATTTTAAAATGATTATATAAGTACCTCCCTAATAGCCTTAACTTTGCCTCTTGGCCTACAAAGCCTAGGATTTTTTTGCTTCCTGGCCCTTTAAGAAAAAGTTTGCCAATCTCTGGTCTGGATCCCAAGAACAGCTGCTAATAGGGCTTGGTGTAGCCTGTGGTTAGAGAAAGGGATAAACGAGGTCTGGGGAGGGGTGTGGAGAGAAGGGCCCCCACCTGGGACAGTCCTAGCAAAGCTGAGCCCACAGGTACCTGGCTAAGTCTGCAAGAGCTGGTCCTCAGGGACACTGCCAGCCAGGGTAGCACAGACAGGCATACCTCGTGCTTCCTCCTCCCTCTCGAGCCATGGCAAATGGAAGATGGGATTTTTCTGGATTGTGTTTTGTGGTTTGACTGCGTAAAGTAGCAGTTTCCATTCAAAACAAAGCCCCTAAGCATATTTTTAACAGCAATGGCAAGGTCTTCCAAAGAGACATGCATAGGGGCTTGGAAGCAATCTGGCAGGCAGGAAGCAGTCTGTCCTTCCCTTTCCTGCTAAAACATGAACCGAGGTTTCTAAGAACCAAAGCAAAGATTGCTCCAGGCCCTGACAACACCACATCAAGGTGAGCAACAAGATCCTGAAAGGTTACCCCATCTCTGTCCTATGCTTCTCAATACCCTCTATACCTGGCCCGTGTCTTCCTAATCTCCACCCCAGAAACAAATCGTCAATCATCTCTCCAAACATCACAAGCATCTGGGAATGTCTCCTGCCCCACTCACTTCCCTGCTGGGTTCACCCTTCCAAACAGAGAGGGGCTGAGCACACCCAATGTGCTAAATATTTCCCTGCTGCAGAATCTATTTTGCTGCTGTGGCTGCTGCTTGGCAGCAAAGAGACAGGAAGCTATTTAGATATATTATCTTCCTTTTCAGGAAGTTGAGAGGAACTTTTCTATTGCAGTTCACACAAACATTCCGTCTAATGGTCATTTAGTCATGCCGGCTCATTAGGTCACCAGTGAGGAATGCCCAGGCTGATTAAACATCATTCCAGCTTCTCTACTCGCTGCCCCGGGTCCCGGGAAGAAAACAGAGCTTCCACGGCCTGGTGGTGACCAAGACAAGGAGCCCATCCTGAAAGCCACAGGGGCTCACTGCCAACCTCACAGCCCCTCCCCAGCTCCCACACGGAGCACTTCTTACTTCTAACGGGGGGCTGATGGCTTTATAAAGAAATGTGTATGGGACTGAGTAGGAAGGTGGGCCCCATGAATACCTCTGGTCAGATAATGCTGTCCTTTAAGGGAGATCAAAGCGGGCCCTTGGCAGAAGGCCCTGAGAATGCTGTTACCAAAAAATGCAAGACAGACCCATGATGAGGTCACAGAGATGAATTGATAGCTGGAACACAAGCTTGCGCAGAATGTAACAACTAACTATGAGTGAGTGGTGGTTATGCACTAGACATATTCCAAGTATTTTATGTGTATTCACTCATTTAAGGCTTGAACAACTCAACGAGGTAGGAATCATGAGGAAATTGGCCCAGAAAGTCAAATACAGTATTTCTGCTTAAGGTTGCACACACAGTGGATCTAGCCTGTGCTCTGCATTAGGACTTTCTGCAGTGATACACATGTCCCATGTCTATGCTTTCCAGTGGGGTCACCACTGCCACATGTGGCTATTAAGTCCTTGAAAAGTCACTGGTGTAACTGAGGAAGTGAATTTTAAATTTTATTTAACTATAATATATTTAAATTTACATGGTGCCTGTGGCTAGTTGTTACCATATTAGACCCCCTGGATCTAGGCGGTCTGGCTCCAGAATCCACACCCTTAAACCTTGGACTGTCCTGCCTTTCAAATCAACTAAGAGAATCAACTACTTACTGGGAGAATAATTAAACTCTAAAGGTGGAGTTTAGGTAGAGTTTCACCAATATCTTAGAGGACAAGAACATGTGAGAAATTAGACTAGGAAAGAGAGAGAAAAGCTAGCTTAAATTAAATGGTAGGCATTCAGGGCAGGTGTTTGGGAGGGTATATCTATAAAAGGAAGAAGGTAAAATACCAACATGGCTTGTCAAGAGAAGAAGTGGTTTCCTCTTGTCTAACCAATAAATTATATTGAGCTCCTACTACGTGACCTTACTAAGTCTTGCCCTCTAGAGTCATGTGGCCTGGGTGGGAAGCCAGGTATGATCCCCTAAACAATGCCAGGCTGCATGGGCCAGGGCGGATGGCAGGACTAAAGTCTGTTTATTTTGTTGGTATTCCAGTTAGCCATTCATCTGTAAAGACAGGAGTGATCAAGGAAGTCTTCATGGAAGAGAAGGCATTTAAGCTGGAATTTGAAAGAAATGGCTTGAGTTAGAAAAGTGGGACAGTGGAAAGGATGACTGCAATGACATACTTGGAAGGAAACATGAACTGTTCTTGGTGACTCTTAGAGACTGACATACGGAGAGTAATCAAAAATGACTTTACATGTTTTGGCTTGGATAAAAATAGTAGTTCTTGGGGCAAACACAGGAACTTTAGGGGATGGTAGGAGATAATTTCAGAAATTATGACTTTGGTTTTGGGCGTGTGGATTCTGAGGTGACAGATTGTGGAAATCTTGGATTAATATCCACTTTTCAGTTTAGATGGGAGGAGGATGGATTAGAAGGCTGCCCGAGATCACCTCCATTCCTGGCACTCAGAGGAGCTGCGTTTCCTCTAAAGCAGAGAAATTAGGCCAAGGCAGAATGAAGAGGAGCCACAGGACTCCAGAGAGGTTCACGTCACCACCCCACAGGGGACAAACGCATACCTTGTTTTCTGAGTTGACAGACATCCGGTTATTTCATCTTGGAAGTTACATTCATCTGCCCTTTGGAACATCCTGCCCAATGACCGATTTTTTAAAATAGCTTCTTTTCCCTGATTATATCTGTAATACCTACTCACTGCAAAACATTTGAGAAAGCTCAAAAACAGAAATAAGGAAATGCAATCACATAGACACACACACACAGACCCACACACAGAGACATATATGTATATATAGAGACATGCACGTACACACAGACCCGCACATGTATGTGTATGTTTGTGTATAGTGTATATAGTTTTCATCCATTTTAGCTGGTATTTAAAAATGCACTTTTAGCTGACAAAATCTATAAGAATAAACAAGAAGATAACAATAGCCAACATTTATTGATTTGTTAGTATGTTGTAGACATAGGGA
Source organism: Gorilla gorilla gorilla (assembly GCF_029281585.2). Classification (NCBI taxonomy): domain Eukaryota; kingdom Metazoa; phylum Chordata; class Mammalia; order Primates; family Hominidae; genus Gorilla; species Gorilla gorilla. The sequence goes on along the minus strand of NC_073228.2, from coordinate 19,645,367 downwards.
AAAAATACACACCAATCTCTGCACACACATTTTAAAACAATCTGTTCCTAAAATGCATCTCTTGACTCTCTCCTTATTACCCAACATTCTTCATCACTCAGGTAGGTGCGGGTACCTGTTTAACATCTCTTTTTGCCATGTGCTTATTTTCCTTCTAACTAGAAAGCTGTAGTTTCAGAATCACCTGTAACAGCCTCAGAGGCAGCCTATGAGAGGCCAAGAAGAGACAGAGTTGGGGGTTGACACATCATTAGGGATCCAAAAAAGCAGAATCCCTGCCAGGAGTCCCCGCCAATATTCTAAACCTCAAAACTTGAATTGCTGAATCTAAAGAATGCCCTGGACAAGAAAATCAACATTAAACACACCTAGAGAAATACAATAAATAGACACATATGAACAGCGCAAGCAGAGAGATTGAGTGCCTCTGGAAAGAGACAAGAGTGGGGAAGGCGTGCAAGGCGATAGGACAGGACCCGGGGGAATTTGTGAGCTGCTGTCTTTAATCTGTCCCAGGGAAATAAGGATTGAAATATTCCCTAGTGAATATGATTGGCATATGCAGTTCATCCACAGATCATGGAAACACACCCAGATACAGACACACACCACATACAACCTCGATGGGCAATGCTTCCCTCCCACCTTGGTCTCCTGGGAATACCAACTAAGAGACTGGTGCTTCATTCTTGGAGACAGCCACAGTCTTTGTTTCTGGAGGTGGGTGGATCCTCATCTGGTTCATTTTTTCAAGAAACTGCCTGCTCCCTGAGAAAAGCTTGCTGGGGAGAGAGTTGTCTCACTGGATACGTCTGCGGAGGGGAAGAGAAGGGATGGCCTTTCCTCCAAAGATAACACAGCAGCCCCTGACCTCCTGCGAGTCTCCCTGCAAAACCTTCCTAATGAGCTGTCTCTGGGAGGGGGTGGATATTTTCCACACTATCTTGGCCTCTCCTTGGGTTTTTTTTTGAATCTTCACTTTTCCATGCCATAAACACCGTTTGCCATGACCTCTCCCTCACTGCCATCTCGGACAGCTTCTCATGCGTGAAACATATTTTTGTTCATTATTTTGTTGTCCACGACCTTCCTTCCCAACCGTCCAGCCCGGGTCTCCCTCCCTGCACCCTTCACCCCCACGTCACACATATAATGAATTGCTATTCCTTCAGACAACGGGGTGGAAAACTGTGGTCTCCAAGGCAACGGGGTATCCTGGGGTGGGGTGCTGGGGAGGGGGGCCTTGCCCGGCCAGGAGAGGACTGGAAGTAAAGGGGGGTGGGGAGGCACAAGCCGAGATGATATCATTCCTGAAGCCTGCAAGCAGCCAATCCGCTGGTGAGGATATGATGTCATCTCCCCCGCCCCCGCCCCCTCTTAGCCTAGGTAGCCCCACTGAGAATTCTAGACAAGTATTGAACTGAAGTTGTATTACTGTGAGAGAAAGGGGGTGGGGGATGGCGATGGGAGAGAGAAAGAGATCTACGGACCCTCTGGATGGCCCAAGCAGAGACACTACAGTCTTCACCAGAGGCAGCCCCATAAAAATGTCATCGTCTCGGGCTCTCCCCGCATTACAACACAATGATTTCTTTGGGGAGGAGAAAAAAAAAACTAAGATTTATTTTGCAACCACACCTCCGCCTCCCTTGGAAGAGAAATACCGACCAACAACAAGTTGTGAATGAAATGTCTGCAGATCGGCCCCCCTCGCCCAGCCTGAGAACTTTCCAGACGGAAAGGCGCACACGTGCACACAGCACCAGCTGAGCTGATTTGTGCTGCTCTCAGCAGCCACCGGGGATGGAGGAACCGCTCAAGGATCTCCAGAGTGCGAGCCTGGTTCGGGGCAAAGTTGCCCAACCTAGTGGTGTGAGCCACGTAAGGAGCTGGGGAGAGGGGAGTCTGTCCCCAAGACAATGACAGCATCTAGGGCTCAGTGCCAGGCTCCCGGGAGAAGCAAACAAGCCATGGCTTTAGGGAGGGGTGCAGGCTCATTAGAGAGCCCACTGAAGTGTTACCACCATGCAGAGAGGAGGGGTGAGAGGGCACGGCTCTCCTCTGCCAGTTTTTTTCTCTTGGGACGGGGAAGCAGCGCTGCTTGGAAAATAGCAAACTCAAACCTTCCCCCCAAATGCCAGAAATGTTCCCAGGAGTCCAGGCCACAGGGACAGTGTGTGCAATGGCTTGGACCAGGCCAGAGCTGTTCTCCCTCCCCTTAAACTATGCATAAAAAGGAGGTTCCCCCACATGCTCCTCCTGGGATCTTTCTGGGGTTATCCCACATGAACCCGCTTAGGTTGCCTTTGAGGAAACAGAGAAGTGAAGATCCCCCATCCACTCCCCATTTTGGAAAAGTGGACATCAAGGCCCAGAGAAGGGACGGGACCAGCCCAATGACCAACAGAGTCACCAGTGACTCTGGGGCTATGCCTAGGACTCTGTCTCCAGTCTACTGTTCATTCCCAAGGGCAAGTCCACAACACAGTAGCAGCACCTGCAGATGGAAAGCCTTCGATCTCAATGTCACCTGTTTGCCACTTTCTGCATAAATAATGTCATTGTTGGAATGAGTTTATGATGGTCTCCATCCCCATTTCTATGAGCTGTGAGCAAGACATCTGCTGCATAGCTCGCGTGTGTTCAGGCCTCCCTGGACCAGCAGCTCTGACTCACACACGCACAGAACGGTAAGGCACAGCCTCACTCCCAAAGGGCCCGAGATCCAGGAAGGGGGACAAAACAGGGGTCATGAAAACATGTGTGAATTGCATACACGAGTAGGATGGATGAGGGCTGGGTTTGCTCAAAAAAAAGAGGTGCAACTCTGACTTTTAATAGTTACTGGCGTCCTACTCTCTGCCAGGTGCTGAAACACAAACATGACTAGGTCTGAGTTCTACCCTCGTGGCATTTATATCAAGAGAAGGAGACTGAGGCTGTAAACTTAAGTCTTCCCTATGGAAGCCCCAGGAAGGCAGGGGCTTGGTTGTATGGAGGCTGTATGAACCCAGCACCCAGCATAGCGCCTGCTATGCAGTAAACACACGATATGTTGAATGACCAAACAGAAGCAGTGCCTGGAAGGATGTTTCTAACTCTAGAGGACGTTAGCGAAGAGGTGATACTCGAACGGGGCTTTGGAAGATTAATGATCGCTTGCCAGGTGAAAGGAGGGGGAACATTCTAAGTAGAGGGAACAACATTTGTAAAGGTATGATGTATAAGTGCAGGACAGGATAGGTTAGATAAGAGAATGAATAACCCCTGTATTAGTCCGTTCTCACACTGCTATAAATAACTGCCCGAGACAGGGTAATTTATAAAGAAATTGACTCACAGTTCCACATGGCTGGGGCAACCTCAGGAAACTTACAATCATGGTGGAAGGGAAAGCAGTCATGTCTTACATGGCAGCAGGTAAGAGAGCATGTGTAGAAAGTGAAAGGGGAAGAGCCTCTTATAAAACCATCAGATCTTGTGAGAACTCACTCACTATCCTGAGAACAGCATGGGGGAAACCGCCCCCATGATCCAATCACCTCCCACCAGGTCTCTCCCTCAACACCTGGGGATTACAATTCGACATGAGATTTGGGTGGGGACACAAAGCCTAACCATATCAACCTCCAAATCCCCATGGCTTAAGATAACAAAGGTCTGTTTCTTGTTTTTGCTACATGTGCGTTGCAAGTCAGCTAGCGACTCTGCTCCATGCTGTGGCCACTCTCTGACCCAGGCTGATGGAGCAGCCACAACTGGAATATTATTGCTGGTCACCAGCGAAGATGAAAAGGAGGGCTCAGCCCTTAAGGGCTCAGCCCTTAAGTGACACACCCTGCTGCTTATAACTCATTGGCCATAACTGGTTACATGACCCCACCCAACCCCAACAAGGGCCAGGAAGTACAGTCCTAACTAATTCACCATAATCAGAAAGCTAGAAATATTCAGCAGCAACATTAATGACTATCACACAAAGACATGTAAAATTGGTCTTGTGTCTTTGGGGAATATACACTGTGAGCTGCAGCACTCCAGGAAGGCTTCATGGAGGAGATGGGCTCAAAACGGGCTCTGAAGAATAGACAAGAACCAGGAAGGCAGAAAGAAGAGGGAAAGGCATTGCAGACAGCAGAAACAAGCCAAAGCCAGACACTGGGAATGAAGCTGGTACCAGGCAGCTGGCAGGGATGAGGAGGTGGACTAGAGCAGCAGGATTTGGTTATTTTACCAACTGGATGCTGATCCTTTCATGGTGTCAAGAAAAATTGATCCGGCACACCAGAATGCTAGGTGGCGCTCCTGCAATGCATGCTTTCTCTTTTGGGCCATGTTTTAAACCTTGTATTTGGGAAAATTTCAAATTTATAAAAAGTTACAGAAATAGTAAAAGAAATGCCTGTATACCCTTCACCTAGGGTTTTCTATTATTAACATTTTATTTTATTGAGACAGGGTCTTGCTCTGTCACCCACGCTGGAGTGCAGTGGTACGATCACGAATCCCTGAAACCTCTGCTCTCCCCAGCTCAAGCAATCCTCCCACCTCAGCCTCCCAAGTGGCTAGAACTACAGGCATGTGCCACCATGCCCAGCTTTGTGTGTGTGTGTGTGTGTGTGTGTGTGTGTGTGTGTGTGTCTGTGTAGAGACAGGGTTTTGCCATGTTGTCCAGGCTGATCTCGAACTCCTGGACTCAAGCAATCCACCCACCTCAGCTTCCCAGAGTTCTGGGATTCACAATATTCTCCTATATAACCACAGTGCAGTTACCACCTTCCCAAATTTGCATTGATAAACTACTTTAATCTCCATCTATGTTCCAGTTTTGTCAATTAATGCAATACTTTCCTTTCTTCCATGGTTTCCCTCCAGCTTAGAATCCAATCTAGAGACTGGTGTTGCATTAAGCTGCCTTGATCCTTTGGCCACCTCCAATCTGAAACATTGCACAGCTTTCTCACCCTTTTATAACAATCACGTTTTTAAAGAATACAGTCCCAGCTTACACCTCTTTTCCTTTAATAGACTGTTCTGCCTGGGGCTTTTGTCTGATGTTTCCTGGTGAACAAATAGACTTTGTACATTCCGGGCAGCTGTGCTACTAGGTGATGCTATGTCCTCATGGTGTCCCTTCTGGAGGCACGAGATGTCATCTGCCCTCTTGGGTGACTGTATTTTTGATCCCCTGCTTATGATATTGCCCAGTTTTCCTACAAATAATAGTTGCTTTTGTGGGGTTTTCTCTTCCCTTGCAAATTAATAAGCAGTCAGAAAGGACACACTTTAGGATGGTACAAATATCCTGTTCCTAGGCCGGGTGCGGTGGCTCACGCCTGTAATCCCAGCACTTTGGGAAGCTGAGGCCCGCAGATCACTTGAAGTCAGCCTGGCCAATGTGGTGAAACCCCATGTCTACTAAAAATACAAAAATTAGCTGAGCATGGTGGTGTAACCCCAGCTACTCAGGAGGATGAGGCACAAGAATCGCTTGAACCTTGGAGGCAGAGGTTGCAGTGAGCCGAGATCACGCTACTGCACTCCAGCCTGGGTGATAGAGTGAGACTCTGTGTCAAAAAAAAAAAAAAGAAAGAAAGAAAAGAAAGAAAAGGAAAGAAAAAATAAAAGAAACAAAGAAACTCAAAGTATCAACTCTATGGAAAGTGCTGGTTCCCTTTCGGAACAGATTCTTGGAGCCAAAAGAAAAGGATGTAGAGGCACAAGGCAGAGATGTGAAGATATGATTTCCTTCCACCAGTGCAGCTCTGCATGCCACATTCTTAGCAGTTTTTCACAGCCTGGACACAAGGGTCCCTATGACCATCTTCATTTTTGGTGCCAGCGCTGTCCAACTCTTTGTTGGGTTACTCCATCCCCCCCATGCTGATCTTCTAATAAATAATACTTGGGCGAGGTTTCTCCACTCCCATTGTACATATGGTGACACTGAGTTTCCCCCAATTCAGAAGCCTTGTCTTAAGGTCTCTCCAGGGACAGGAAATTATCAGCTTCCACATGGGTCAGGCAGTGCTAGTTAGAGGGGACACCAGAGTCACTGGCCCCTCATAACAGGACTGTAAAGAACAGTGGTTTCCACCTAAGCAAAATGGGGAGGCCAGAGGGCTGCAGAGAGTGCAGGGCGGTTTCTGATGCAGGCACCACATAACCCTTATTCTTGGATGCTTTCCCTCCAGCATCCTTGCATTTTTGTTTTGCTTAAGAGATGGGGCTTTGGAATCAGGCATCTGGTACAATTTCCTTTAACCTCCACGAGCCTGTTTCCTCAGTAAATGGGAGTGATGATACCGACATCTCAGGGCTGTGTTATGGTTAAATCAGACAATGTATTTTTCTTTTTTTTTCTAAGCTCACCTGTCCTTATAATTCTTTAATGCAAATGAGTGCTAATCACTAGAGCTAAAGTTACAACATACAATTAATAAACATGGGCCACAAGGATATAATAATGTGTTTCCATAGCTTTTGAACTGTTTTTCAGGTAGAGTTTGATCCTGTATCATAACCTGAGGATTGATTGAACTTAGACAATGTATTTTCCACTTGTGCTTAGCCCAGTGACCAGAAGAAGCCTCAATATTTTGAAAGCACAGCTGTATTTCTAGAAAAGGCCTTCAAAGAGGTAATTAAGGTAAAATGAGGTGATATGGGTGAGCCCATTTCCAATACGACTGATGTCCTTATAAAAGGAGAAGATTAGATCAATGTTTGAGATGATGGCTATGCTGATCACTCTGATCTGATCACTATACAATCTGTGGATCAAAACATCGCTATGTACCCCATGAATATGCACAGTTACTATTTGTTGATTTTTTTAAATTAAATTAAATTGACTTTTAAAAAAAGAAAAAAAAAGAGACCAGCTGGAATGTAAACAAACAAACAAACAAACAAAAAACCAGAAAACAAAGAGAAAAAAGAACAAGAAGAAGAAGAGATTAGGACACAGACATGTGCAAGCACAGAGAAAAAGACCAGGTGAGAACACAGCGAGAGGGAGAAGGCAGCCAGTTTTTAAGCCACAGAGAGGCCTCGGGAGGAAGGAAAAAAACCTGCAGACACCCCGACCTTGGGTGTCCAGCCTCCAGAACTGGCCCACGGTGAAGCGTTGCTGGAACTCACTCCTCAGGGGATGGGATTGGGACGGGTCGTCTAGCCCACGCCTCCAACCTCTTTGACCAAGTTCCTGAGCCTTTGGCTTGAAAGAGGGGGGTGGAAAACAGAAAAGACACCACTATTCATTTTGCCCAGCTCGAGTGTTCACTTAAAACAGCCCAGATCAGCCGGGTGTGGTGGCTTACACCTGTAATCCCAGCACTTTGGGAGGCCAAGGCGGGTGGATCACGAGGTCGGGAGTTCGAGACCCGCCTGGCCATCATGGTGAAACCCCGTTTCAACTAAAAATAAAAAATAAAAAAAAAATTAGCTGGGCATGGTGGCAGGCACCTGTAATTCTAGCTACTTCAGGAGGCTGAGGCAGGAGAATTGCTTGAACCCGGGAGGCGGAGGTTCCAGTGAGCCGAGATTGTACCATTGCCTGGGCGACAAGAGTGAAACTCTGTAAAAAAAAAAAAAAAAAAAAAAAAAAAACACCGCAGTCCAGATCCACTAGCACCACACACATCCCTCCCCAGAGCCTGTGCCATAGCCCTTGACATCAGAGCTGGGGGTCAGAGCAGCACTGAATAAAATCCCTCATTGTTGGTCCATGGCTTCTGACAAGCTAGTTCTCTATTGCCCATTCATCCACTGGGAGGCAAGGCTGCTGGGCCAGATGTGGAGAAGATGCTGAAACCCTGAGTCAACAGTCAGCTCACCTGAGACACTGGCTGCTTAGGCAGAGGAAGACCCGACCTTGGCTCCTATGGGGCTGCCAGCTAGCATCAGTTCAGGCTGCATAGAAGCCCCTTACCTGACTGACCAGGCAGGCCAGGAAGAATCCCCTTTCCCTTGCATTCTCACAAGGCGCCCCCCCCCCCCCCACCCGCCCACCAACCCCATGTCTTCGTGTCACTTGACCCTGGCTGCTGCCTTCCTAGCAGTCAGGAGGCTCTGGAAGATGGAGGAGTGGAAGGAGGCACGGGAAGGTGGAGGGCTGGAGGGACGGCAGGACCTGGAGAGGACCCTTCTAACAGTTCAACTTGGCCCTGTTCCACGGGGCAGGCGGCCCGCACTTGGGGCTCCATCTGTGGCCTGTTCCCATGCAACCTTGGCCTTCTCCCCGCAGGCAAATCAGGGCATGTCCAGAAACGATTACAATCAGCCGCACTACCCTGAGAGCTGCCCCAGAGCCCAGCCAGGGCAGAAAACACACTGTTCTTCCATTTTATGAATGAGCAAAGCCGTATGCTTTCTATAAATGTCTGCGTAAATCATCGGTGTGCATTCCCCTCTTGGCACAAGAAAAACCCAATCCAGACTGCACAGGCAGCTTCTTCTCCAGGAGGGAGGCCCAGGGGCCGTTCTCTCCATTTCTTCTGGGCTCTAGGGAGCTGCCTCCTGGGCTGGTCTCTGGTTCTGCAGAGAAAGCTCTTGCTCAGACAATGATTCGGCCCCAAAGGGGCAACAGCTCACCTTTCCAGGGGCCTCCTGGGCTGAGCTCCAGGTGAGGCCCAGCCAGACCTGCTGGGGTTCAGGGGATCTTTTGTAAGCCATCCTCCTGGGAGCTCCAACTCTCCCAGGCCCACAGCCCTACCCTGCCCATCACAGCCTGCACGGCCATTGGAAAGGTCTCTGTGCCACTGGCATTTTATGTAAAAGCTCCATGTCCACTTAACTAATAAGTAATCATTAATATTACCCCTGGCCCATGTAACCAACTGTTAAACTGACACTAATGAAGTGAGTCATGGGCACCATGACCAACATTAAAGCCAAGTCTGAACTGTTCACTTAAATGACTCAGGCTGATTTATACATCGTGCCTTGCATTTAACCAGAATGGTGGGTATTTTATATCAAAATGCACAGACATTCCCTCCATCCTGGCTTTATTCTTTCTGACTACCTCCCAGCCCCAACTGGATCAGACCAGACCAAACCAGATGGTCCCGGCCTTAATTATCTGGATCATAGTGTTACCTTCTTGGTGAAAATGCATTCCCAAAAACCGGGAAATGGATGGAAAATCTGGCGTTCAAAATAATGTATTAATGAGCACATTTGACTTTGGAGTTGGCTGAAATGAGCATGCTATGAAATTTGGCTAATTCAAATGGGTTGAGTCCTCATTTTATGAATGAGCAATGCTGGGGAGGAAGGGGAGCAAGCTGGGGAGGAAGACAACTCCGTGTTGGGAGGACCCATCTCTGCAGGTGCGGCTTACCGGCCTCACTCCAAGGCTGGTTTCTAGGAGGCAGGAGAAAGTCACAACCCAGGAGATTCGAGTTAGGGAAACTCTGCTGAGGACACCCACTCCTGCCTCTGCCCTTACCTTCTTCCCAAGCATGCTGGGGTTGGGGGTGTCCCTTTTAATTTAGAGGTTAGTGACACATCCATCTCATAGGACATTATACTTGTGCCAGCTAGCCTGCCTTCCTCATGGACCCACCCCCAGCTTCAGGGACACCAGAGGCAGCCACTTGCCTCCATCATCTACCCAGGAATCACGCACAGGATTGGGAGTGGGCAGCACCTAGGAGGAGTGAAGCTGCAAGGAGCCCTGAGCGGGGCCAGGTTGGCCAGGCCAGGAGACCGGGTGGCCGTAAGAACCCCAGGGCTCCTCTGGGACAGCATGGCATGGGTGTTTGGGGTTGGGCAGATGTTGGGGCATTTCCCTTCTAAAGACCTTGGAAACTGGTGCTTCCACAGCCAACATTGAGAGTTTGGGGTGGGAGAATTGCGGGTCTGCAGATTGCACCTGCTCCCTGTAACCCCTTGCAGAAGGCCAGAGGGGCCAATAGAAAGGGGCAGGTAAGGAGCCACCTGGACAATGGCTGCATCGAGGCCGCCTGGGATAAAAGTTAGATCTCACCCTGCAATCCTGGTAGATGCACCAGGACACCCATCTCGCCATGTGGCACCATGGACTGATGTGGAGCAGGTTAACTTCACTGCTTGATTTTTTATTTTTTTTCAGTTCACTGTTTGGCTTTGATTCCTAGATCCCTTATAGCTGTGTGACCCTGGCCAGGTTACCTAACCTCTCTGAGCTTCACTTTCCACATCCATGCAATGGTCACTAGAACAACCACACCATTCATGAGAAAGGGTTAAGTAAGATATTGCATAGAAAGCCCTTTGCACAGCACCTGGCACGTGGTAAGTGCTCATAAAAGATGGCTATTTTCATCTTCGTTATTCTTCCCTTCAGCTGTCTAACCTCTGTGCCTGTGGACAGGAGGTTCTAGTCTCCCCGCTTTCCCACTCATCAGCCTCACATCCTCCTGTTTACTCTCAGGAGACTTGGTGGCAGGTCTGAGAGCTGTCGGTTGCAAGCCCAGCGATCTCAGCAGAGCCAGCTCTTAGCAAGTCCATTTCCACTTGAACTGCCAAGGTGTGCAGTCCGAGGCCAGGCCTGCGGGCTGTCACGTTTAGCATTTGGTTCTCTTTCCCTCTACTCCTTGCCTCGCCTGCCCCTAAGGACGCTCTCAGCCACCCTGCTGCCTCTGTCAGGCCCTAACTCGTTCGGCCGGCTTGCCTTGGTACCGGGGCTTATCCAAACATCTTCATCGCTTTTCATAAATTCAATCCCTCCTTATCAGCCGCACCATCAGGAGGAAGGGCAGGAGGGGCTTGTGACTGAAGTGTGGGGAAGAGAAGCTTTAATTAGCCTCCTTGCTTCGCGGGGTCACCCGCAGTTCAACCGCCCTGCCTCCGCATGCTCCCAATCACGTAGTGGGAAGCCAGCCCTGCCGCGATCTCGCCACGCTGCACACAGCCTGCATGGCTGGCCTCTGCTCCCTGTGTCCAGGGCTGGGTTCCTGCCCCTGGCTGTGTGCTGGGCAGGAGTCCTGCAAATTGGAAAGGAAAATCAGCCAGCACCATCCCTTAGAACATCAGTTTTGTGACAGCTGCTTTGCCCCCATCTCCCAACTCACAGTACAATACTGCTGCAGCAAAACCTCAACCTTGGTTCCATGAGCAAACTCACTTTGCAGAGAGTGCCAAGCCCCTGTCAGAATGAGAAGTGCTTTTGCCAGTCCTCAAAAATGGCCTCCGTGATAACGAGGTAAAAAGAGCACTGGGCTTCAAGTTGAGCTTACTGACATTCTGAATTCTGCTGCCTTTTGGTTGTGCCGCCTTGGAAAAGTTTCCTCATCCTCAAAAATAACAGAGCATGGATGAGAGTACCTACCTCCCATTGCTGTGAGCCCTAAGCGGGAACATATGCAAATATACTTCCCAGTGTGCCAAATTCTAAATAAATGACACGTATTCCTAGCCGTCCAGCCCACTAGGCGTGTGGCAACATCTTGCCCAAAATATCAGGCTCAGAGACTGATTCTTTCCACACTTGTTTATTCACTTAACTCTGCCACTGCCCTGAAGCCCAGTTTCTTCCATGAAGACCTTAACCTGAATCCCCAGCACCTTGCTGCTAGGATTTAAAAGCTGGGGCTAATTTTTCCTGGTATAAGGACATTGTCCCCAACTCCACCCCCATCTATCACTGGTTGCTTACTCTTCCTGAACATTCAACCACTCAGTGGGGGTTGTACGGGAAGCCAAACACAGCCCTTCCCAGATCCCTGCCTTGTACTTTACATCAGCTTCAAATTCCCTAGATAATCAAATAGCCAAATTCATTTGATAACAACATTTCTTTGCAAGCATGCTTCTCAGTGCCAAGCCTCATACTAGCGCCTAGAAGTCCTTGGCTGTTTCTGGGCTGCCCAGAGGGGCAATAAACAATGAGACCCTAGGGTTTACTCTCCGACTAGGACTGTCTTGGGCAAATGACTATGGATTTCTTAGATCTTTGGGGAGAAGGCAGAGGCAATTTCACAGATAGAATCCAAAGAGTGGATGCTCAAAGGTGCTGAATGAATGAATTCTTTAGTCATCATGTTCTCTGGGAGAAACGGAAACTCTCATCCTTCGATTTGGTTCATAAACGGACCCATCGGAGAGGAGCCCCTCACCCAGTGCTCAGCCTAGTGCTGACCCATTAACATGCAATGAGTGTTAGACCAGAGGAGACAGATCGAAGAGAAAGAGACACAGTCTTAGATTCCCCAAGAGGTCCCAGCCCACGCACTCATGATTATGATTATAGCTGGCATGTATGCATTATCCAGGCCTTCCGAGCACATTCTCATGCATTTTCTCTTTTGATCTGAGGCAGATAACGCAGATGGGAGCATGCGCCTGGAAGGCCACCCTGCCGCACAGCACACTGACTGAGCAAGAACAAAGACTGTAAATGAAGAAGGATGTTTGCACTCTGCTCCTCGCTTGCCTGAAAACAGGAAACTTTGGAGACCTGTTCTGGCAAGGTTTCCACCTCTTCCTCACCCCAAAGGTGAATAGCCTAAGAGGTCTTATTTTTATTACTTTTTTTAAGAGGACAAATCTTTTCCAAAGCACTTTTCTTTTTCTTTTCGTTTTGCTGCTGTGATAGGGAACTGTGTGTGTTCTGATGGTTCAATGGGGAAATGAGGATCGATCATGAGTAATTTTCCCGAAATGCAACCTGTGCAGGTCTTGCCTTCCTCAAGCACCTGCGAGGAGAAGTCGTCACTAGTGGGGAATTCCAGCAGGTGACCCAATCGAGACAGCTGGGCAGGCTCCTGGAGCTGATGGCTTGGGAAGGAGGGAGTCAGAAGTGGCAGGCCCATGGAGGTATGCCTGTCCGCAGATGACCGGGATCACAAAACAATGACACTGACTTGTCGTGGGGATGGTATGAACAGACACCAGGAAGGATTGGAGAAGATCTCTGTTGCTGACAGAGGACAGGGACCAGTCAGCTAGGAAACCCAGAGGCCAGATATGTCTGAGCATAGGAGCAGGAGCAGTGAGGTATCTCTGGAAGCAGCAGGCAGGACCTGGGCTGGAATGGCTTTGTGAGATTCTATTCTGCAGCCTCAGCAGCCTCTGAGTCTTACAGCCCCAATTCTTAAAGTTGAAACATGGGCAAGGTACTAAATCTCTGTATCAGTCAGGGTCCTCCAGAGAATCAGAACTAATAGTAGATGATAGATGATAGATAGATGATAGATACATAGATAGATAGATAGATAGATAGATAGATAGATACATACATACATACATACATACATACATACATACATACATACATACATAGATAGATGATAGATAGACAGATAATCTATTTTAATAAATTAGCTCAAGCAATTGTAGGCACTGGGAGGTCTGAAATCTGGAGGGCAGGCCAGTAGGGTGGCAATTGTGGATGTTGCAATCTTGAGGTCAAAATCTGTAGGGTAAGCTGGCAGGCTGGAAACCCAGCCAGGAGTTGATGGTATACTCTTGAGGAGAATTTCTTCTTCCCTAGAAAACCTCAGATTTTGCTTTTAGGGCCTTCAACTCATTGGATAAAGCCCACCCTTATTCTCAAGGATAATCTCCTTTACTCAAGGTCAACTGATTGTTGATATTAATGACATCCACAAAATGTCTTCACAGCAACGGGATTGCTTCACAGTAATGGGATTGCTGGGTCAAATGGTAATTATCCTTATGATTTTCTTAATACCATTGTCTTTTCTCTACCTTACTTTATTGTAGTAATACAGTATATAGTACATATAACATACAAAATATGTGTTAAAATAATGTCTATGTCACTGGTAAGTCTTCCAGTCAATACAAGTCTATTAGTTAGGTTTCAGGGGAGTCAAAAGTTATACACAGGTTTTCAACTACCTGGTGGCTCAAACCCCTAACTCCTACATTGTTCAAGAGTCAACTATATGTAGAAGTTGAACCAGAGGCTATCCACTTGTAGCAAATGGTTGAATCATTTATCACATATCCATGCTATGGAATATCATACTGCAGTTACAAAAAAATAAGGTATCCATATACACTGATGGGGAAATGGCAGAACTATGCATATACTACGTCTTAGTCTGTTCAGCCCACTACAACAAAATATCATAGCCTGAGTGGCTTATATATGACAGAAATTTACTTCTCACAGTTCTGGAAGTTGGAGATTCAAGGTCGGAGCACCAGCATGGTTGGGTTCTGGTGAGGGTCCTTTTCTGGGTTGCAGACTGCTGACCCCTTGTGATGTGCTCACATGGCAAAAGGGGGAAATAGCTTCCTGAGGCTTCTTTTATAAGGGCACTAATCCCATATACAAGGGTGTCATCCTCATGACCTAATCACCTCCGAAAGGCCCTACCCCCAACACATCACCTTGGGGTTAGAATTTCAACATATGAATTATGGGAGGACACATCCAGACTATAGCATACTATAAGCCAAATCTATAAGCTCTATCTTCATTTGTGTGTTTGTGTGCACTGTGTGTATGTGTGTCCAGAAAGAAGACCAGAATAAAGTATACAAGGCTGTTCTAGTGGTTACCCAGAGCAGGAAAGTGAGATGGGTGGTGGGGCAAGAGAGATGGAATTAGTCAACCTATATATACCGATCCTGTTGTTTCTAACCAGAATGTAGTCACATGTCATCTATATGATTTTAGATAACAGTAACAACAACAATAACAGTAACAATAAACAAAGAAAGTGAGTAAACTTAGGCTAGTTCCTGTCATTATTTCAGAATTGTCCCATCTTCTCTAGTCCCCAAATTCTCCTGGGTGGTGCCTGTCAAAAGTTTAGCTTACTATTAAGGAGTGTGTAAGCAAGCTTGTTAGCAAATACCATCATAATGCTAAAATTTTTCCATTGAACCTTCAGTTATGGTATCATTTAGGGTCTTGGCAGGAAATAAATGACACACTCAAGTTAGGTGATTCTGAGGTGAGTTAGTAAAGGGGTTATCGTACAAGGTGTTTCATGCAGGACAGTGCCACCCATAGGGCTCCAGTACTGCCCTCGAGGGAGCAGCTGCAAGTGACCACACGGGGGGATAGAATGGGGAGGGGACGGTTGGGCACAGTGGCTCATGCCTGTAATCCCAGCACTTTGGGAGGCCAAGGCGGGAGATCACCTGAGGTCAGGAGTTCGAGACCAGCCTGGCCAACATGGTGAAACCCCATCTCTACTAAAAATAAAAAATTAGCCAGACGTGGTGGCAGGCACCTGTAGTCCCAGCTACTCGGGAGGCTGAGACAGAAGAATTGCTTAAACCCAGGAGGTGGAAGTGGCAGTGAGCCGAGACTGCCCGATTGCACTCCAGCCTGGGGGACGGAGTGAGACTCTGTTTCAAAAAAAAAAAAAAAGAATGGGGAGGGGACAGTGTGATGGTTAATACTGAGTGTCAACTTGATCAGACTGAAGAATGCAAAGTATTGTTCCTGGCTGTGTCTGTGAGGGTGTTGCCAAAGGAGATTAACATTTGAGTCAGTGGACTAGGAAAGGCAGACCCACACTCAATCTGGCTGGGCACCATGTAATTAGCTGCCAGTGCGGCCAGAATAAAAGCAGGCAGAGGAGCGTGGAAGGACTAGACTGGCTTAGTCTTCCGGCCTTCATCTTTCTCCCATGCTGGATGCTTCCTGCATCGAACTCCAAGTTCTTCAGCTTTTGGACTCTTGGACCTTCGACCACAGACTGAAGGCTGCATGCACTGTCAGCTTCCCTACCTTTGAGGTTTTGGGACTCGGACTGGCTTCCTTGCTCCTCAGCTTACAGATGGCCTATTGTGGGACCTCACCTTGTGATCCTCCGAGTCAATACTCCTTAATAAATTCCCGTTCATATCTACATCTCTCCTATTAGTTCTGTCCCTCTAGAGAACCTTAATACAATGAACACCGCAGCCTCACTCTCCTCACTCTCTCCCATCTCCCACCAAAGTTCGCCATTTTCCAAAACCAACCAGAAGCCCTAGGGGGCAGGGAGAGTGTTGATGCAGTTCATACAGGTTAGCCTCCTGGAGCACAGAGCAGGGTGGGGCAGAGTGGAGAGGGGCAAGCAGGGAAATCCACACTCACAGCAGCCATTCTAATGAGAAAAACCATGCACAATCACAGCTAGATTTTTGGCTGAAACATTACGCTCCCATTTGGCTATGCGTATGTATTTTGTCTGCGCTCCACTTCCATCTCAAACTGGTTTTGTGCTCTTGGGCACCCTCCCACTCCAGTCCTGGGCCCCTAATTTTTTGATCCATAAGATGAGGGTACTGGGTGAATCCAATTATTTCCAAGATTCTTTCCAGCTCTAATGGCCATAACTCTCGAGTCTAGCCCTCTATCTGAGCCTTGAGCCTTTCTATGGTTGTAAACTGCTGGTGACAGGTCATGAGTCTGCAGGGGTCTCTGTGCAGATCCTGCCTCTTCTACTTGGCACAAAGAAGGCAAAACAGGTCTGCAAAAGTGGGCCAGTTCTTAACACTGTCTCTGCCTGGGCTCCCCACTGGAAGAACCCAAGGAAAATAAGTAAAATCTACCCTGTTGAACTGACAGGCGGTATTGCTGATTCATCATCACCAGACAAGAGGCAGGTAAGTGGGGAAATGTAGTAACAGAGCTTTTTTTTTTTTTTTTTTAACCTATTTCATTGCCCTGTTTTCTCCTCTATGCCCTGCTCAGCTACAACTCTGTGAATCAGGATAAAGATAGTTCAATTTCCAGAAGTGTTGCCAACAGTCCCCATTCCTCAACCAAATACTCACATCTGAGAAATGTAATGTGCAATTCACATGCTATTTGCATGCCCTTATCCTAAACAGGAGAATGACCCATTGTCGTTGGACTCTGCCTTTCCAAGTCATAAGCTCTGAGGTCTCCTTTCTCTCAAATCTGGCCATGCCCTTGAAATCCCAGCATGTCTCTGTCTTCAGAGCATAGGGGCTTTTTCTTGTGACCTTGAACCAACAGTGCACAAAATCTGAGAATTTTGAAGAATGCAGAACACAGCTTTATGCCAAGAAGAAGCTATAGTTGTGCTCATAAATTCTTCCTCCAAGGCTTAAAGGTCATTCCCTACCATTTTTCTTGCAGACTTTTGGTTTCAATATAAGGTGGGCCTGCTCAAAGGCAAGAATTTTCCTGGGCATTTTTTTCTAAAGCATTGCAGCTGTACTTAGGTGAGGAGGCATAACAATGAGATGTGGAATAGAGCCAATCAGCTGAAGAAATTGATACTGAATAAGGAAATATTTCTTACCAGTGAGAGACTCTCAACAATGAAATCAGTGCCCTAGCAATGCACAGCATTGCAAGAGATTGAGTCACACCATGTTAGGGTCCGTGCCAATATGAAACACCCAATTACCCATCCTTTCAGGTATGAGAGTTAAGAAAGACATGCTAGGAGGGTCTCAGTGATTCTTCCTCTGCGTTTGGTTGATTTTAGTTTTCAGGGAGTGATTTGGTTGACCTGTGAATTCTCAGCTTTAAATAAATAGTGGGGACCATAGAGATGAGAGCTGTTCTTCATCTGTGGACCTCCTAAGAGAAAGGAATAGAATTAACATTAATTGAGAATGAATAGACAGGCCAAGCAGGATTCTAAGGGTTCTATAAACATTATTGCATTGAATCATCGCAAATATCATGCCCACTTAAAGATGTGGAAATGGAGGCAAAGGAAATGAAGTGTGTTTTTCAGGACCACTAACCTGTAGGGCTAATACTTAAACCTGGGTCACTCTGACTTTGGTGGCCTTGGAGGCCCGTCCACATCAACACACCACCTAGGTGAGGATTCAGATAAACTGACTTCAGTCTGGGTTTAATGACTCTTGAGGTCCCAAAACGGCGGTCGTTAGGTTTGTTTCTATTCTGTAGGCTGTGCCGTTCCTCCCAGAGCTGGGTCTGCTTCCCTGCCCTCCTGACTGCCTGCAAGGAGGTCCAGCCACATTGCAGAGGAAGGACTTGCTTATGGAAAGAAATGGAGAGACCCAGCCTCCCTCACCTCCCATTGGTGCCTGATGATTAATACATTTTTTGCTGCCCTTGGAAATGGAAGACAGTGCCAACTGCTTAGTTCTCCTGGCTGGGCCAGCGCAACCTGTATGACAAGGGGGAAGAGCCTTTAAGTGAGGCAGGAGAGGAGCTGGGCTCTGGGCAGAAAAGCTCCCCAAAGCAAGTGTTCTGGGAAGATGTTTTTTGTATTTTAACCAATGTCCACCTCTGTCTCCCCCAACACAATATTTCCTTGCACTACTTGGTCTTTCCTCGTCTAGTTAGTGAGGCCCTATTGAATTTGCTGCATTAGAGTGTGGATAACACCCCCAAATCAAAGAAATAGCATAATACACCCTGGTTTTTGAGTTTCAAAGAATGTTTTTGAAAGGTATTGCAAATACAACAGATTTGGAAGAACATGTGCTGAGGTCTAGTGAAGCGGCCCTTAGATAAAAGCTGAGAGATTCCGTGTTGGGGGAGCAAAGGGAGCCAGGCTCAAAGCAGAGAGTGAGATGATATGCCAAGTACTGAGTCAGGGGTACTACTGAGTACTGAGATGATATGCCAGGTACTGAGTCAGGGGTACTGCTGAGTACTAAGATGATATGCCAGGTACTAAGTCAGGGGTACTACCAGGGTGCTCTGAATAAGTAGACAGAGGCGTGTCCTCTGGTTGGGATCAAAAGACTACTCGGCAGTGCCCAGGGTGAATGAACGGCTGAGGAACCCATAGCAGCCTGTTGGAGGTCTCAGATGAGCCCAGTGCAGACATGTGATGTAGAGAGCACACTGTCCCACTCCGTAATTGCCAGAGCATTGTTAGCCTTCCCTGTTCCCTGAACTTAGAGGGTAGGAAGGATCTGAAATGCCCCAGTGCAATTGAGTTATCAGATAATATGAGTTCTATTTCTTGCATTTCTGAGTTTGTAAACTGAGGTTCACGCTGGCTCTCTGAGTCAGGCACCTCCCCGAGACAGATCTCTGCCACCCGCTCCCTCTCCACACAGTGCATAGAGTTTGCTCCCTCCCCTCCTCACTGCAAGGCTGCTGGGCACCTGCCCCGTGGGTATCTCTGCCACCCAGAAGACTCCTCCACCGCCCTGCCCACTGCACCCATGCGGGCTCCTGCACAGCCAGACCTGTTCTCTTGGAGTCTTGGACTTTGATCTGCCCCATCAAAGGACAGCAGCGAAGGTGACAAGCCCATCCCAGTTCAGATCCTTTGGCAGAGGTAGATACTGAGGCAAGAGACAGGCTAAAGGGAAAGCATAATATCCTCCAACCCCCCATCTCTGGGAACACTGTATCTGAGGCTTGTTTGGCCACCCAAGATGCTGGGCTCTGCCAGACCAGATAACCATTCCGGTTTGACAGGCACCCACGGCCCCCTGGTATGCGCCTTTGACCCACCAGATAGTTCTGTTTTCCTTTTCTTCTGAGATCCCCCGAGCTTCTGTTCCCCCTTTCTCACCTGGCTAGAGAGATGTCACCCAGCTAACATCTTCTAACCCTACAAGAGGCAAGTTACAGGATGCCCCAACATCATGATTTTTTTTTTTA